>NC_056735.1:1784172857-1784802857 GCF_019279795.1 Protopterus annectens
AGGGATACCTTAAGTGGAGGCTTAAGGAATTCCTGAAAAGGTGAATAGGTTCAAGAAGCTGTCAAAATAATGTGTAGATGGAGAGTGTAAAGCCTTAGATGAAGCAATTAAGTTTAAGCTTGAGGTTCCTGATCCTGCTGAGACCCAGGTACATCCATTCCTAGCTTAAGTTTTTGTTCTAACAGTAACTCCTTTCTGTGATAGCTTCATCAAAGGCAGTCAGTGGTGATGGTAACAGTTATGCCAGGCACTGGAATTTTTAACTCTCACCCCATCTTAATGTTAGGTGCAGATGACTATGGAAGGCTTTGAGTCTCCTGTGGAGAACCAGTTAAGGGGACTCATTTCCTTTACTACAGCAAGCTGCAGAGAACCCTATTGTGTTAATGGGCTTGTCTGTCATATTGAGTGTCTAGTCCTGCTGTACAACCCCTGCCTTCTTTATTGAGGGCTACTACTATCACTAGTTCCAGAGCACATTTCTGGCTGCCAGCAATTTGTTTCCATTTGTTGATTGGGAATAATTCAGCTGAGCTAAAAGCCCATTTTCAGCAATGGTATTGGAGTAAACTCCATACCTATGCAAGAGAGATAATAATCAACTCTGTATTAACATTCTTTGTAATGTTTTTTTTTATGTAAATTAACATTTTTGAATGCATATACAAAATTACAAAATGCGTAAGTAAATAGAAAACAGTAGTGAAGGTTATAAATAAATGATTTAACTGTATAGGTATAAATAAATACATCAACTGCATAGGTACCAGTTAAGTATATGGCAATGGTTAAATATAATGTAATGAATATCGATAGTATAGGATTTAAAGGAGATGGAGGAAGAGAGGAAGCAACTGGGATGGATAGTGCTTAGAGACAGGATGTATGGAGCTGAAATTCAGATAAAGTACAAGAATAGGTCTAAGCAGAAGTTAAGTATTTTTTTTTAGATTGTACAGAAATGTTTTTTAAGTTTGATTTCAGAAGGTTTATAGGGAGGACCTAGTACCTTTTCCCCCATATCCTGACACCCTCCACCATGTGGGAAGTCATCTAAAAGAAAAAGCTCTTTCCTGTGAAAACTCTTCAGATTGAGTTGGGAGAGAAAAAATCCTGGCGTATTCGGACCAAATGTACTCTTCACATGCAATGGTACAGGTGACAGCACTGTATCTTCAGGATTGAGCTCAAGTCAGTCTTTGGAAGACATCGCCTTCAGAGAAATTGTTTTAAGTATGCAGGTGAACTTAATGAGGGGGAGGGTGTCTGCTCATTGCTGCAGATAGATTAAGACCTGACGGTATCCTTGCTACTGGAGTAGGTGTCAAGGGGAATAGGGTTCGTGGCCAGTGCCATCCTGTTTGGAGGGAGGTAGATGGACCTTCTGCAGTGCTGAGACGCAGCAGAGGCAGTGTGTTCTGCAGCTGTACTGATAGCAGTTGTGATATGACGGGAGACATGCACACCAGCACAACACACTAAAGCCATAGTGTGACTACTGTTGTGGGTTAAACCATCCTCTGATAGAGGTCATCAGGGGTCAGGGCAAATAATTAATTCCTGATTGTGTAGATGATTTCCTCACATGATCAGCTGTTGTTCTTTGGGAAATCAATGGGTTGATAAGGACGTGGGAGGGGCCGATGTTGAAGGAGCAGCTAGAAAATTAACTCCTATCCAAGCCATAATTAATAATCTTAACACAGTGATCCTCATTCATACACCCACTATTATGGTAAGTATCTCGCACAGTTATGTACTTTAATGTAGGGAAATGTCTGGGTGGAACAGTATTCTTCCTTAGGGAGCACAAGACAAAAAATCATTATATGGTCATGCAATATGAGCAAAGATGCACCATATTTGGTAGGAAAAACAATTTTAGCCTGTAGTTGGCAAGTGAACTTGCCTATAAATCAGCAACAAATGAGTCAGCAGATAAGAAAAGGAGTGTCAGTCCTGTGACAACACAAGACTAGAGAAAAAAGGGCACAACAGTGAGTAAACAAGTATTTGCTAAAGCTGATGGGTTACAAAGAATGACAACTTTCACGAACATTTTCAAAAAAAAAAAAAAAAACATTTTTCTTCTGCTTTTATTTTATAGCATTGCCAATGTCCATAACCCCCTGTCCAACAAATGTCATATTTATATACAGATCACTAGTAAACAACAAGACAGAATGTTCTCTCAGCAGAATCTTACAGCAGTTTTGCCATTAGAGTATCTTATGACTAGTCCACAAATATCAGCATTTTAGCACTAGGTCTCAAAGTGATGTGTACCTTTTACAGTATGTTTACAAACATTCAGGGAAAACTGTAGTCGTTGACACTTTGCCAAGGGGAAGCCACCATTCAGGTAGTGACAAGCAATGTATTATTTTTTTGTTTTTGATCCCTAGCATCCCATCCTATAGCTCTAATCTCATGCTGTGTCCATTTCCCTTCAAACTTATTTTGCTCTTACCAGAGTGAACACTGAAAAGTGAACCGCCAACTGCTTCTTCCTAAAGGGTGGAATTTTTATTTTTTTATCTCCCGTCTTTTATTCCCCCACTTTAATGTTCTGCGTGTTGTGAATTCAGTACAACCCACTACAAATGTGCTTGCACCTTCCAATACATCTGAGATGTTCCTGCTACCTGCTTTCCTAGACTCCTCACAGAGCATGATGGTGATTTTCAGGCATTGCAGACTTGCAGAGAAAAACTACCCCAGAGAAATTACCACCAATTGTTCAGTTTTTCCCCACCCCTCACTTTCTGGCAAACAAGGTATTTGATGGCATTGTAGATGATGGTAATTACTCTATGCCATCGTGATAGCCTTGTATCAATGAGACTTGTATCCCTCACATAACCCAAAAACATAGCAAGAAGCACTGGGCAACATCACAATTTGAACCAACCCAGGCCAGGTCAACAGTACTGAGCAAGGAAAAAGGAAGGAAGTGGCTCTGCTAATTTTATGAAGTGAAACATTACAATAGTGGCATCACTGTCCTTCAGATACTTCTGTTAGTTATTTTGTGTAGAATACTGAGGGGAAGTAAATGCACATTTCCTTTTTCTTCATCTGGATGATACCACTGGAACATGCAGATTTTCTTTGTGGTCTGGTGCATTTTATAGCCATATATTCTGTGCGACAGACTCTTCATTTTAAATGTGTTGAAGTGCTAGAGACTTGG
Organism: Protopterus annectens; assembly: GCF_019279795.1. Taxonomy (NCBI): domain Eukaryota; kingdom Metazoa; phylum Chordata; order Ceratodontiformes; family Protopteridae; genus Protopterus; species Protopterus annectens. The sequence goes on from NC_056735.1 coordinate 1,784,176,051, forward strand.
AAAATTTAGTTTTCTTGTTGACAGTGCTTGTATGTTTTAAAGTCACCTGTTTTTCCTGTGTAGAGTGAAGATAAGTCACCAGATGGATCCCCATCAGTTACGAGTACAGCTCCTTTTGGCCTAAAACCTCGATGTGGTAAGTGGACTTTTCTGCTGTATACTATTCAAAACTGAGGAATAATACTGAACTGTGAATTTCCTGAGATGTTAACAGGAATGCACCACCTGTTCGACACCAGTGAAGTTATATTTATCAAACTGTGTATTTGAATGAGGCACTGCTAGTGGAAAATGGTGCTAACACTTGAGCTTGTGCCTAACTGTTGTAAGCTGTATAATTCATAATTTGTGTATGCCTTTCTGTTAGAGACCCATTTGTGTGCTTTAATGGTTTGTGTTTTTTTCGTTTTTGTTTTCTTGTGTAATCCTATTTGGTAACCTTTCATATATAGGGTCTACTAATTTGACCATCTAACATGCCACTCTGTCTTGCATATTGACACTGTCTCGATAGGCACCGTTAAATTTGGCCCAAATCAGTTTTCGTGAGTGCCCTCTATGACCTTTTTATTTTGTTTCACATGTTCTTACTTGTTGAAGTGATTTGAAGAGAAAAAGTAACCTTCATTTTTATTTTTTGAGTAGCCATTTATAATATCTGTAATTGTTTCACAGTTGCTATTTTTAGTTTTACTTTTAGGTCTGTACTTTGACTTCTGAAATTGAGTTGAAGAATTTGATATATTCTTAGGTGTTAATTGTTTCACTACTTAAACTCTAAACTTTGAAAAAAGTGCATGCAAGTTTAATTTGGAATACGAAACTATACTATTTTGTTAGGTGTTTGTTACAGTAGGTTAGGTGTCAGGTGGCTGTTGTGCAGCAGTTTTCAAAGTAGATTTGTGAAAATATGTGAGGTAGATAGATTTAGCTACATGCTAGAATGTCTTCTCTAACTAGCCCATAGTAGTATGATCTTTTGACAAAAGAGGTTGAGATGGGGTTCTTGTGGATGAAGACTCATGGGTAGGTGGTTGTTGAAGAGCATGTAGTATTTAATATTTGCTGGATAGGAAGATTGCAGTGCTTAAGACCATGATATCACAGCTGAATGAAGTGAAAATAAATAGCAGGAGTGGTTGGAGGTGATGGGGTGATTGGGGGGGGGGGTTTGCAGCGGAAGGGCAGAGGCAGGAGGATGACTGTTCAAGAAAATAAGATATAGTGATACATTCAAGGGTGTTAGACCCAGAGGAATGTCAGGAGGAAGGCAGGGTCAGACAGTGGAGATGCAGGCAGAATATGCCCCCCAAAAAATTAAGAGATGGAAGAGCTGGATCCCAAGAACAGTAAAGGAAGTTGGATGTACTGATATGCCTAGAGAAGGGGTAAAGGTGGATGAAGGGTAGAAGCAGTTCAGAGTGGTGGGTGGGAACTTAGGAGGAGCCTGAAGATCAAGGAGCCTGTAGTGGTGGGGTGACCAAGCATAGGTACCAAAGCAATCATAGACCAAACTCAAAACTAGTACATATAAATAGCATAAAAATGCACAGCTCAGAGGAGGTGGCTGATGTCCTTGTAATTGGAAAGACTGCACACATTTATTTTACAAAGAATGTTAGGTGAAGAGGACAGTGGAGTGCTGGCCAACAAGTTTAAGGTAAATTCTATTGCTGGGCTGAAGTTGGTAGGGATGGCCATGGTCAGCATGTAAGTGAGGGAATTAATGTCTTTCAATTGACCACCTGAATGCCTAGTGCCATAACACTGGCAGTCTGAATGCCAAATTCTAAAATAAAAGAAAATGTGTTTTCTTTGCAGATGGGTAAACCCCCTCTACCCCCACATACCTGCTAATTATATAAATACCAACTGTGAGATTGCAGTACAGTGGGGGACCAAACAATTCACCAATCCCTGCTGTACCATGATCACACAGTGCAGGCTCCCCCATTTCTCCTTGTACGTCAATATGTCTGACTTCAGCATTTAGGGTTTGACATATTTATTTATATGTATTGAAAGTGTTTAAATGCCAAAAGTGTTTTGTAGCTATAATGAATTTAATTAATTGTTTGATTGTTTAATTTATTGCACTGTGACTATTTAGGAAGGGTGTATATGCAGGATTGTTATCCCCTGAAGGCGAAAGGCCGAGGTACTCGGAGAATAAAATTATTGGCTTCTTGGTTTGTTTTTTTTATGAATTTTGCTGTTGCTGTTGGTTGTTTTTGGTGTTTTTATAAAGAGTGGAAGCCACTTGTTTGGAAATGGATGTATCCAGTAATAACTTCTCCTTCTCAGACTTTATAAAGGAGAGGGAAGCAAAATTTCTGCAACTGGATCCATGGTGTTTGCCAGCATCGAATGGTTCATCTTGGTGGTTTAAACAACTGGAAAGATTGTTGTCTAAGGAGTTGAGCTTGTTTTATAATATGAAACTGTTGGAGAGATACCTGAGTCTTAGTGTTACATCCCGGGGTCTCCGGGTGGATCCGTCTACTTAGCTGGTGAGTTTGGGGGAAGATGAGCAGGACCTGTGTGAGGAATGGAAACATTTGGCACTTGAGTGTACTTTGGGCTGTCTGAGGATTCTGGTGAAACGAAACCTCAGATCACGGGAGAAAATACAGCATGAGATTGTGTTAATGGAGGAATCCTTGAGAAGGGATTTCTCTGATTCTGTTATTGGGCTAAAAATGCGTGAAATCAAGCAGAAACTGGAGAAAGTAGAGTCCGAGATTATTTCCAGGAAAAACAGGAAATTATCTAGGGACATGAATGATTTCCAAATGGGGCTGGTATATCAATGGCAATGTAAACAGCATCAGGGACGATCTAAAAGTAGATATTCTGGTTACCACGGTTTGGGCGTTCATGATTCCACAGTCTCTTCGGGTAAAATAACTTCAAAAAAGAGCGTCTCTTATGAGAGTATTCTTAAGCAGGAGTCATCTGATCGTAGTAACGAATCGGAGCTGCAGCAGAACTCTCAATAGGGGAACTGTAATAGGAACAACAAGACCAGACGGAAGGGAAGATATTTCCAGTGAAATAAAAGGTGCCAGAGATGAACTGAACATTTGTGAGTCAAGGCCTTTGAATATTATTAATTTATCTGGTTTAACTCTTTCTCCGGCTGCAAAAAATGTTTAGTTAAAAGGTGCTAATTTTGTACCCACCAGGACTCCGACACTGCGAGTCTCTTGATTGAGGCTAGCAAATTTTGTAGTAAATTGCATTTAAAGATTTATTTTTCTAAAAGAACTAAGCCTTATTCGCCAGCTGTTGGTTTGAATCAGATGATTCTTTGTTAAATGTTTCATGTTATGACTATGATGATGTTTTTTCAGACTTGGAATGTGATGGAACTGGTGTTGAAAATGTTGTGCTCGTTACGAGTTATGGGCATTTCACTATTCCTGCTTTACCTTGTTCTTTGAATGTCTTTTTCTCCTCCGAAAATGTCTCAGGTTTTATGCCTGTTTGAAAAAATATATTTGAATATTGAGAAGGAATTTAAGAGGTTTACATGTAAAAAGTTCAATTTAAGTAAATTACAGTGGCAAGCTTTACAGGAATTACGGGGACAGGCTGACTCATTTGTGTTTAGGGAAGCTGATAAAGGGGAAAATTGGATCATTATAAATAAGACACAATATACTGAAATGGTTCAAGTATTGTTGGGTCATGTGAGGGATTATGAATGTTTAACATTTAATCCAGTTTCTCATTTTAATAGTGAACTATTTGAGCTATTGGAGAAAGGAGAGAGGTTGGGCTTCCTTGCAGCTTCTGATGTTAAGAAGCTGCATATCTCAAAACCCCAGGACCCAATCTTCTTTGCAGTTCCTAAAATTCACAGAGATAGGTGGAACCCTCCCCAGGGACACCTATCGTGTCAGGGATAGGTTCTTATTTGCAGAATGTAAATGTATTCCTTGATTCTTTGTTACAACAGCATGTTATGAGGGTTCCAGCTCAGATTAGGAGTGGAGTTAAGAGGAAATTGGAATGGCAAGGGGATTATTTTTTGGTTATAGTGGATGTTTCAGCATGTTATACTAATATTTCTTTATGTTGGGGTTGTGAAGCTGTTGCTAAGTTTTTGGGTGAAGGCCCACATAATGTGTATGTTCTTGACCTACTTGAATTTTCTCTCTCCCATAATTTTGTTTTTGATGGCAAGATCTATTTACAAAAGAGGGGTATGGCAATTATTCATTTGCCCCTTCATATGTCATTTTATACATGGGAGAATTTTAAAGACAGTTCATTTATGTGACCGATTTATTTTAGGAACAAGGTGGTTATCTATAAACATTTTATAGATGACCTGTTTTTTATCTGTAGAGGTACCATTGATGAGTTTATTGAATTTTTTGAATGTTTGAATAGCAACCCCCATGGTTTGAAATTCAGCTACCAGATGGATGTTTGTGTTATTAATTTTCTGGAGGTTTTATTTTTTGTGGATGAGAACCGGAAAATTCATTTTCGAGCTTTTCAGAAACCTGCGGCTGTTAACAATTTTTTACATGCCTCAAGTATGCACCCTCCTCCTCTAATTCAGTATCTCTCTTTTGGGGAATTTAGACAAATGTGTATGAGTAGCTCTGATGAAAACCTTCAAAGTTTTTATATTTCAGAGGCTGAGCAGAGACTTGCCTATAGAGGCTACTTGAAGGAAGTGCTGAAGAGAGCAAGATGCAAGGTAGAGGGTAGTTTTGAAGAGAAGGGATGTATTAAGGGTAGATTTGGATCTGGTTGTGTGAGTTCGAGTTGTAAGGAGGATGATGAGAAGTTTTATGTTGCTAGGTACAGCCCTTTTTCTGAGTCCTTCAGGAAAATAGCTAAGGATTTGTGATCCATGATTACGTCAGATGAGGTTTTTGTAAAAATTTTCCCAAATAAGGTCATATTTTCCTTCAGTCGATATTGTAATTTGAAGGAGTTACTTAATAGACCAGTAAGGGTTGAGCATCCTTCTTTGAAAGTAGTGTATTAATTTTCATGTGATAATTGTAGTGTGTGCTATAGAATCCGGAATATTTCAGGGTCGCTGATTAATGATCGAAAATATGTAGCAAAAAATAAATTTAACTACAAATCTTGTGGGGTTGTTTACATTCCGGATGTGGATGTAGTGTAACTAAGTGGTACGTTGGGCAGACTAAAAGGATGGTGAGAACACTGGTATTAGAACATTTGTTTGATATTAGGAATAGAAAAAGCGAAAGTCTTGTGGCCCAACACGTTTTGTCTGATCACTTTGAGGATGGAGTTTCTTTATTTTTTAGTGTTCTGGCACTGCCTAGAGGGATGGGGGGATTTTCGTCTGAAGTTGAATCAATTTAGAGACTATGTTTATTTTTAATTTTGGTACCCTCTTCCCCTGGGGACTTAATCAAGAAGTGCTCTTGAATTTTTGATAATTTGTATAAAAATGTGGATTTTTATTGTGAGGCTTGGTGGTGAGGTTGGTGGCAAAGGTTATTATAAGTGGATTGATTTATTTATATGTATTGAAAGTGTTTAAATGCCAAAAGTGTTTTGTAACAATAATGGATTTAATTGTTATTGCTAATTGTTTGATTGTTTAATTTATTGTATTGTGACTATTTAAAGAAGAGTGTATATGCAGTATGTTATCCCTTGAAAGCAAAAGGCTGAGGTACCAGGAGAATAAAACCATTATTACGGCTTCCCAGTTTGTTTTTTTGTGATTTTTTTTCAAAATTTGTCTGTCAAGGTATTACCATGCACCCAAGCAAGAAACTCCTCACAAATTGGATAAGATTTTAAATTAAGTCATACATGTATGTACAAGTAATCTCTTGCTGTGTGGTTGTTTGATCAGGAGAGTGCTTGGGATGTAGTAGAGACTTGCCAGGAACTGAGATGTAGGCAGTGTTCTCTGAAGTGGTACTAATGCCTGCTATCAGACTGTCCAAGAAGAAAACAGTTTTGGAATTAACTCATGACAAGAGAGAATAGCCTTTGTAGCAGACATGAACTTTGGTAACTAAGCTGAAACATGGCATGCAGAAAAGAACAGTGGGTAGGCTGCACTGAGTTAGGCAGGGTAGCCTTTAAGTCTTGTTTCTTACGAAATTAATATTTCATTTTGCAAGGAAGGCCTCAAGTGGTAGTAATAAGCATGGAAGATTAGTTGTATTTTAGAACAAACTACCAAATACTCATTTTTTCAAGATGACTTCTGAGTTGGTAGAAGTAGCTTATAAATGCCTGGCCTTCAGTGCCCTATTTGGATGCAGGACATCATTACTCCTTCAGGAAAACTTGGCTAGACTTAGAAAGGCTCCCCAGGTTGTTAGCCTAGTAAGTCTGTGAATCTGTAATAGTACTTAAAGGTGTATATGGCCAGGCATCTTATGGACTGCATGATCACTTGGCTTGTATTGTTGCTATGTTCCTAAAGAAAGAGCAGTTGCAAAGTTGGGAGAGGGGCTTGCTTGTGTTTTGTGGAAGTTCTGTTTGATAGTTACTTTCTAGCTAGGTCATCTTAGACTTAAATGGTCCATTAGCAAATTATGTACAGCCTGTGTGTAGTTTATCTGTTTGTGTTTACAACGTGTATAGGCATGTAGATGATTTACAACCAAGTCATTGAAAGTTTTTCATTTGAGCTGACAAGACGAAGCAGTAACCCACCAACTTTTTTTTAAATATGACAGGGCATGCATTGCATGCATGGAGTTGTGCAGTTTGCCTTTCCTAATGTAAGTCAATCTAAGTTAACTAAATGTAAAGGCAAGTTATATTTTTTCCAGTGAGTTGCTTGTTGATCTTGTGGGCTGAAATGAATTAGTATTCAGTGAGTCAGTAATTGATTAAATAAGTGATTCCTTTGTATGTCCATTTATGGTATCTGATAAAAGAAAATGTTACCACACCAGTTGGAAGTCGTTTCAAAGTAAAGTTAAAAAATGTCTAGAAAGATACCCATGTTAGAGTTCATTCTGTACCAATATACACTTGAAATGTACCTTAGTAAAGACCACCAGTTCCACATACTCCTCGTCTCACTGAGTGATGCACCTGTTCCTCACACATATACAGTTCCACTGTAATAGTTTGCCGTAAGGATCACTGCTGTGCATCATTACTCATCCATGGGGTAACACCAGAGGCTGAGGTCTAGTCTTCTGTCCTGACTTCTAGGCTTTTCATATGCCTATAGAGTTGGCCTAAATTCATCCCTCTGCTCAGTACTGTGTTTGGAATGATATCCTGCTAAGTGGTAGAACAGCTTAATTATTTTACCCATTGGTTTTTACAGACATCCATACCCATTTTGAGTTTTTTTTCTCTAAATTGCTTTTAGTAATTGTATTTTGTTAGGTACTCTATATTAAGTTTAGCTTGTTTTTTTGTATGTTCCCTTCATGCCTCCTGACCATCAAGTATCCCTTTACTTTGACGAAGGCTGTCAGCCAGGCAGCCATAAGGGTTACTTTTATTGCCCTGTTTATCTTGGCAGCTGTTATTTCTGAAGTCCATTTCATCCCCAGAAAAGATTACTACCAAGCGTGCCTGAGAAAGAAAGAAAGACAAATATACCCAAGGACTGACACTTACAGTGCCTGTTTTGCATGGAAAAACAATCTGTGTCCTTGGATGAACATTGTGCTGCATTTAAAAACATACTCTTGACTGTCAGATCTGCAGTCTTTGGGCATTTGTAGAGGATATATATTTTTTTTGTTACTGAGACAAGGGACAGTCTTCCCCTTCCCAAGCTAGACAGTCATTACCCAGCAGTCAGCTTTGTTGGCCTACAGGGATGAAGCTTTGACTGTAGTCCAAGTGACCTGAGTTTGATTAGCAGCTTAGATACCTGCTGGAGATGGTGCATGGGGAAGATGAATGACAGCACATTCTTTGCTTGCCTGTCCCAAATCTAAGGTGTGTGTGGTGGGCGGGGGCAGCTCTTTCATAATCCCTGGTGTTTATAGTGGAATTGTATAAGAACTGGTGCTGAAGTAGTTGGTCAGACAAGAAGAAACAGTTCATGAAGTAGGAGGGCATTTCATTCATAAAACCATTATACATTCACCTAGGTGAAGTAAACACAATACCTCAGTGAGAAGTGTTAGACCTGATAATGTTTGGGCACCATATCAATGGCTAGAGTCACTTTTTTACCTAGTTTTTTCTTTGAGGTCAGCTAATTTCTCCAGATTTCCAGGTTCAAGCTCGACTTCTGTTCCAAGAATAAGCTGTATAACACTACTACCTAAAGGAAGAAGACACATAATTTTTTGTTTGCAGTCCCCAAGAAGGGTGTGGCTTAGACTAATTCTAGACCTTAGTTTGTGTAACGTTTGAAGGTAATAGTTTAAATTTAAAAAAGTTCCTGCTTCAAGCCATATTTCCCCCATTCCACAGGATTATTGAATGTGCTCACTAGACATGGTGTATACTCACTAGGTCCTTACGAATTATTCAGGTCCTCACAGTTTAAATGTGGGGCTGTGGGTGCTGCTGTTTTGGCTTTCCACTACCCTAAGAGTGTTAATTAAATGTCTCTTGAATACAGTGGCTCATCAGTGTGGGGTCCTCCAGAACGTCTTGTGTTTGTATAATTATTGTTGGTAGCTTCAAACTGGCGGTCTGTAATAGCCACCTTATTTGGGAGTTCTGCTATAACTTCCACCTTTAAGCTTTTCTGTCAGCTGGAGGGAGAAATTGTTGATTGCCGTTCATGTTTTCCCACCTGTAGGAGCAGTTCTAAGGTACTTCAGGGAAAGGGGCATTTTTACTGCCTCCCCAAGCATACTTTTTACTAATTCTCTCTCTCCAAACTTGGTCAATCTAATTTGTTTGATAAAGGGCAAATATAATTTTGCCTAGGTTGTATTATCTACTAGTCATCTCTGTTCCAAAGAGTGTACTCAGTGTGTTTATTGTCAACTGTATGAAGTACATCTTGTGAATACTTTATCTGTTGACCATGTTCTTTTTCAGCTTGTTAAATCTTTTCAAATATTTGCACCGTGTATGTACAGGTTCACACAGTATGAATTGAAGTTGAATTTTTCCTTAGTTGATCTGTTGTTGTTCTGTATTAGGTTTTGTAAAAACTTAAACTGTAACCATATTATGCCACTGGGGAGTTTTTCTCCCAGGACCTCCACTGAAAATGGGATATTATTCCAGTCGGACTTTCTCAGTAAACAAAAGTTAAATAAAGAAACACTATGCTATTGAGCATAAGGACTGGTAGTCTTGGTGGACTTGCATCTTCTAGTTACAGAGATATGCAGGCATGCACACGTCCACTTGTTGGAGCTTATGGCATTGTGCATTTTCACTGTACATTTAACCCATGCATATTTATATTTATTTTTTGTTCCTTAGCCATGTTTAAACCCAGTGGACACAAGTGCATATTTTAGGATGACTTGGAAGCACTAGATTGGTTAACAGATGTGATGACTCAACCTCACATAAGATGCAAGTAGGGACAAAATGAAACTTTGTTTTTGTCAAAAAGCAGCACCCAGTAGCATGGAATAAAGCTCTGGACTAGTGGTTGAATCGTATTGGCACGTCACGGCTTTAGTCTTTGTGTTAGGATGAAGAGGCCACAGTGAACTGTCACTTACTTATGGCTACAAGGCCAGCACTTCTGTATAATTTCCAGCTGTTGTTGAACCTTTTAACCCCTCTTTAAAGTGGGTTATTCATTTTGTTTTTCTGGTCCAAAGCATATCTGGAAAGATGTGTCCTTGGAAGGCTGGGGATATCCACCAAATTTTATGGCTGGACAAATGTACATAAATTCCTTGAAGCTAAGGATGTTGATACACTTTTCAAGAGATTAAAGATCTGTCTACACTTTCAGTGTCTTCTAATTAAATCTGAAAGTATGAACCTTCATTAGTTTAGTACCTGTACAGGGAGGACAGGAAGATGTTTTGTTTCTTTTCAGGGAAAATTCCATATCTGTTTTAATAGTACATACATTTGTTATCTGCATAAGCCCACTAGATTTAGAGTCCTTTTTCTGGTGTAACAAAAGAGCAGTGTCTGGTTATGTAACTTGCTCAGAATTACAAGCAGCAAATATAGGCTGTGGAACTCAAACCTTGGACTGATACAGAGTATAGGTTTATGCATAGTTTAAGATTATTTTTAGTTTGGGCCAAAAGGGTGAAGTATTTTCATAATCTGAACCAATTTTTTTTATAGTTTTTCTTTGTCCTTCATTTGAACTAATTCATCAAAATCAGGGTCAGACCTTCCCTTTCTTAGAATTCCTCTGGTGGTGATGAAAGTATTTATAAGAAAGGGACAACACCCCTTCCCCTTGAGTTTTGCTGATGAGCACACCTGACGTGATTTCTTTGGGTAAAAATCTGTTGATAAAGCTGTTGTCTGTATTTGTGCAGCTATCCTTATGTATCTGAAAATGTATGTAGCTTGCTTTCCTCACCCAGCCCAGGGTTTGCAGTCACAAAATGTAGACCTGCAATGTGTATGCATTCTTCAGAATCTAAAGGAGTGGTGAAATGCATTTGGGTATTTCTCTTTTCTTGCCACTGTACCATCCATATGACTGACACAGAGCTCTCGTATGGCATTTCTTCACCATGCTGTGAAGGGAGAGTGGTGTTTTTGTCACTGCATTGTGAAGTGTGAGCTGGGAACCTGTACATTAATGGTGTCTAGGAACCAAGTCACGTGGCGGAAAGAGAAATAAGACGTCATTACATTTACCGAGATCTGATGTCAGAATTCAATATTTCTGGTGTACCAGGTCTTAAAAACACCCATTATTGCATCTTGGGAAATTGCAGCTGTAACTTCAGTCTTGCTAGACTGGTAACTTCCTAAGCTCAACATTCTGTCTATTGATGGATTGGTTTGGTACCAGACTACTGCATTCTTGGAAGTGGAGAGGCAGTCAGGGATAGATGCTTGAGCAGCTTACAACCGGATGCTTTTTTGTAGAGGATGTGAGACCATTCTGTGTAGGAGCATCCTATATATATATATATATATATATATATATATGTGTGTGTATATAAAAAGAGAAAAAAGCTGAAATTCATTCCTATAAAGTTGCTGGCATCCATTGTTTGATGGCTAGGTGTGACATTTCTTGAGCAGTGGGTTTTCGCATGTAGGTGTTTGTCTGAATCAGCACACTATCTTAAACTAGAGACTGCAGACATTTGACCTGTTTTCTGGATTAGCCACCCCTTGTGTGTGTATTATATGCCTATACAAGTAATAGATAAAAGTCAAAAAGGAAACATGATGTAAGTGTAAATGTCTGTATTCATTTGCTTATTGCTAGTTTGCTGTATATTTCAGTAACGGCAGCATTGATTTTTTAAACAATATGAAAAACATTTCACAATTAGCGGTTACTAACTTAATTTTTCTTCGTTTTAATTCTTGGCCTTGCTTTTGGGCATTTTTGTGAATTCATTTTGTTTCTGCTCACATGATTCTGTATTTTTTGTCTTGAAATCAATGATAATCTTGCTTCTACGTATGTATCCAAACAATGTGTAAACCGCTACCGCAATCTTTGCCTTTCCTGACTTCGCACTGTGTGTGTATATGGACTTGCTTCATGCATGTTTGCCTCTACAGAGCAACATGTTCCCGCTTCTTTTCCTCACTCCTTCAGTGTACTTAAACAGGGTCCGAGAAGGAACAATGGTAACATCACAACAGAATCCAGAGGAGACCAAAGCACTGGTATGTTCATTGTATGCTTTTATATTGCCTTTTGTCTTAATAACAACCATTTATTGAAGTCCTGTTCATTTGTGGTGGTATAATATTGACTATTGTAGTGTTTGTTTTGGCTTTGTAGAATTATGCATTCTAAGTTTGTATCCCTATAACATGTTTAAAAGAAGTCTAAAGTATTATGAATTCCTACATTGTAACTGTTGTGCAGGCCTTTCGTCATAGTGTCTGAAAATAGCTTCTATGTTTTTACTAAATTTAATATTAGTAAATTGATTTATTTATTGTTTCAGTCTGTAATTACCCATTTAATGCATTTCAAGGCTGTGGGGGAGACAGTCTATCTCTGTACTCATTGACTGCAAGGATAGATAGGGTGCCAGTTTCTGCAAAATACACGTACATACATGACAAACACGCACGTTTTGGAAAATTGCTAGCTCATCTGTGTCGTGTCTTTGGTATATAGACGGAAATCCCACATTTGTATAGGGAGGACATGCAGACTCCAGACAGAAGGCACCCTAACATAATGCTGAACTGGAGAAACTAGTTCTGTGAGGCAGTCATGTTAAGACTGCTATATTACACTGCTGATCATGTATTTACAAAAAAGTGTTGTAATGGTGCATGTTATATTCAAGAGCTACAGTAATACAAGAAACTGCATTTTATCATGTTTATACTGAGATTTTGGGTGAAATTCTTATCCCCAGACAGTGAAAGTATAAACCAGCCCATTGTTGCAGGGTGATGTGTGTGCCAGCATGTGTGACCCAGATTTGTCAATATCTGGGTTCCTTCAAAGCCACTTTGGTCCGAAAAGGAAATCTGTTTGTAGTCTCTTGTGGATGTACTACTTTGAGATGATCTAATTTTGTTGATATTGGAAGTTTTCTATTTGCCTCCGATATTAAACCCTCTTTCAGTTAATATATTTAGAGAAACTGGGATAAGTAAGGCCTAAGAAAACAAAATCTACCCCCTGCAAACATGCAAATTTTATATATGGTTCTGAAAGACAGCTTTCATTTTGCATTGTTCTATGTTTCAGTCTTTGTAACATAAATTAGATGTTCTTCATCTCACATTGCTGCAGTCCTTACACTTGGGGTAGTCCGCTGTCCTCGGTCGGCCCGAATATCAAAGTATGGTCAAGGCGCATTTGACTGACATCAGGACGTCAGGGTACAAATGCGCATGACCGACGTCATATCCTCAGTCTTTTTTGCCGCATGGTCCGATGCAGAAGCAGCGTTGCAAGTGCCGGTTGGCGTTCTGAAATTGTTCGATTTGAGTTTCAGACCGGGTCAAAGTTGGCTAAGTACCCGTTAGAATATTTTGTTTTTTTCTTGCCTCAGTGGTTTACCGGATGTCAGAAAAAGTGAATAATTGTATTTCTTGTGGGAAACAGATACCGCATAGAGACTACCATACTTTGTGTATTCCTTGTTTAGGGCCTGAGCACGACGTTGTTGGGTGTCGCTCTTGTGCTAGATTCAATAAGTGCACTATAAAGAGAAGATTAGATTGTGTCAGGTTAGTCTTCGGGAAGCGGTGCAATTATAAAATGCCGCCGGATGCTCGGCCCGCTTCTTCAAGAAGCGCAAGGACAAAGCAGTTAAGCCTAGGCTTGAAGAACCGTCCGTGCGGACGCCGGTTCTTTAGAGGTGTCGGTGGAGCCGGTGGTTCCACGGAGGTTTCTTTGGGATCCCAGGGAGAGACTTTGTTATTGCAGGATGTGGCCTCTCAGGAGGCAGGTCAGGCTGATGGGGCTTCTCAGGTTACTATACTCCCTCCATGCCTAGGGTGGTTAGGCCCTCTCCTTCTGTTTCCAAGGCTTCTCCCAGAGGCAGGCCAGGTTTAGCTTCAGTTGGTGTCACCCCTAGTTCTTCAGGAACTGTGCCCAAGAAGCATATGCTTAAAATGGCAGAAGATTTGATTACTTTGATTAGGGGTTCTTTGCCCCCTCCTGATAAGAGACCTAGGGTGGAGCCTGAGCTAGGGAGTTTTGAGCAGGCTTCGGATGTTTCAGAGTCTTCGGCTGAAGACTTGCAGGAGTACGCTCCTTATTCTGATTCTGATGTGGATGATTCTACTCCTTCTGCTTCTCCTCCTGAGGATTTTTCTTTTTCAGAAACTCTTCATTCCATGAGGGAGCATTTTAAGTGGGAAGGTCAGGACTTCTCTGATTCCAGGAAAAGGCTTAGGGAATTTTTGTTTTTACCCCAGCATAGGCCTTTGGCTATACCTCCTGTTTTGGATGTAGTGCAGGATGTTTTTACAGAGGCTTCTCTTAATCCTGATTCTTTGCCTCCTGCTCCTTTTAAACCGGATAGGTATTACAGGGTGCCTGAAGCTCATAAGTACCTTTTTAAGAGTCCTAGGGCAGACCCAGAAACTGTTAGCCAGGGGCCTAAAGGTGTTAAGGCTTCTGTTGTCAAGAATCCGGTTCCTGCAGATAAAGAGGCCAGGGCCTTGGATAGATGGGGAAAGAAAGTTTATACTTCTTCCACTCTAGCTATGAGGGCTTTGAATTGCCAGTTTCACATGTTGAAATACCAAAACTATCTCCTTTCACAATTGAAGTCTAAGGTGGATGCTCTGGCGGAAGGTATTGATTGTAAAGAGTTGCAAGATTTAGTACATGTTTCTGAACAGGTGGGTAAGCATTCTTTGCAATGTGGTTTTGATGCTGTACAGGCCTCGTCTAGGGTGGCTGCCACTGGGTCAGTTCTTCGCAGGCATGCCTGGCTGAGGGATCAAAATTTATCTGACCATGTTAAAACAAGGATTTTAGATGCTCCTTTACAATCTGATGTGTTGTTTGGTTCTCCTGTTGAGGCAGTTTTAAAGAAAATGGAAGACAAGGCTAAGTCTATGCAGACTGTTAAAGATTTTTTGCAGTTTCAACCTCCAAAGTTTAGTAGAAATTGGCCTACTAAGGGGTGGACGTATCCTTCTTATGATTCCCAGTCTAGGGGTAGATCTAGGCGTGGTAGGGGCAGAGCTCAGGGCTCTTTCAGGCCTAGAGCAGCGAGTTCTCCTGCACAGTCTTCAGGTGAGGGCAGGGGTCAGTCCTTTCGTAAACAGACCCAATGACCTACCTTTTCAGCTGCCAGAGCCTTCTCGTCTGGCAGCACCTTTGGGAGGAAGGTTGGCACTTTTCAAAGAAAATTGGAGTTTAATTACCCAAGACAGATGGGTATTGGATATCATACACCACGGTTACAGGTTTTATTTCCATATCTTGCCCCCTTTCAAAGGCATGCCAGACGTTCCTCCTCAACAAAGAATAGAGGCTCACAAGCAAATTTCTCTGTTACTCCAAATAGGGGCCATACAGCCGGTCCCTATGCCAGAAGTGGGCCTAGGATTTTATTCTCGCCTGTTCCTAGTACCAAAGAAGGGGAACACGTGGAGACCAATTTTGGATTTATCTATCCTCAACACTTATCTGGACATTCCCAAGTTCAAAATGTTGACGTTACAACAGCTTTTACCTCTGCTGGGCAAAGATCATTGGATGGTAACTTTGGATCTCAAGGAGGCTTATCTTCATGTTCCTATCAGACTAAGTTGCAGGAAGTATCTGCGTTTTTGAGCTGGGACTTCTCACTATCAGTTCTCTGCATTGCCCTTTGGCTTATCTACTGTGCCCAGAGTGTTCACGAAAGTTCTGGCTCCAGTGATAGCTTTCTTCAGGCTAAAAGGAATACAGATCTATCCTTATTTGGACGACTGCCTGATTCTGGCTCAAGGAAGGGAAGAGCTTCTTCATCATTTGGAATATGTGATAGCAGTGCTAAGATGCCTGGGGTATTCTGTGAACGAAATAAAGTCCAGTCTAGTACCCTCTCAGGACATGTGCTTTCTGGGTGTAAGACTGAATACAGCATCCCAGATGGCCTTTTAACCCCGGACAAACAAAAGAATCTTTCCCTTTACTTCCATCAACTATCTCATCAGTCCGGGCTGACTGCAAGGACAGTCCTTCAAGCCTTAGGGTTCATGGCATCTTGTATTCTGGTGCTTCCCAATGCCAAACTGCATATGAGGAAGCTGCAATGGTATCTCAAAAATGTATGGACACAGCACTGCCAGGATCTGGACACTGTCATTCAAATAATACCTTGCATTCAAAAGGAATTTTTGTGGTGGGCTCAGGAATGTCACTAAACAAGGGACTCTCTGTGACCCGGCCAGAGGCAAGTCAGATTTTAACGACAGATGCCTCAGACAAAGCTTGGGGAGCTCATCTAAATGGAAAGTGGATACAAGACAAGTGGCCTGCCAGACTACAACATCTACATATCAACCTGAAGGAGATGTTAGCAGTCCAATTTGCATTAATAGCTTTCAAGGATTTACTTCTTCCAGGGCAGGTGTTGATTCTAACAGACAACACAACTGTCATGTGGTACATCAACAAGCAAGGGGAACACATTCTTATCCTCTATGCAGGCAAGCAATGATTTTGTGGGAGACTGCTCTCAGTTTACAGCTCAATCTTCAGGCAAGGTTTCTGCCAGGAGCACAGAACTCCTTAGCAGATGTGTTGAGCAGACGAATTATGGATCCCCACAGTGGAAATTGGATCCTCATGTATTTCAGAAACTGACAGTGTCATGGGGAACTCCAGACATAGATCTGTTCGCTTCTCCACTAAACCATCAGCTGCCAAAGTATTGCACAAAAGGTTTCATCCCACAGCTTGGAAAGTGGATGCTCTTTCTTTCAATTGGAGCAATCTTCATGTGTATGCCTTTCCACCTCTGCCTCTCCTCCCAAAGGTACTTCTAAAGGTCAGACAGGACAAGCCAAGGATGATTTTAATAGCTCCAGATTGGCCTCGACAGCACTGGTACCCATTACTGAGAAGTCTGGTACGGAAGCCTCCATGGCCTTTGCCTTCGATTCCACACCTGTTGTCACAGGAGGACAGCCATTTGCTCAATGTCAAACTTCACTCTCTTCACCTAACAGCCTGGCATATTCTGTTTTGAACCATAGAGGGTCTCAACTTCCACAACAAGTTTTGGATGTGATTTTGGAAGCTAGAAGGCCTAGTACAAGGAAAGTGTACGCAGATAAATGGAAGAGATTTATATTTTGGAGTGCAGCAAAGGATTTTGGTGTTTCTGAGCCTAATTTAAGTGTGGCTCTTCAATATCTTACTGAGTTACTGGACAAAGGTTTGTCGTCCTCTTCTATTAAGGTTCATGCTGCAGCAATTTCAGCTCACTATGAATGTGACCCTCCATTGTTTTCTCATCCTTTGTTCAAGCAATTTCTTAGAGGGGCAAAGAATATAAGACCCCCACGTAGAGCTCCTACTCCTGCTAGGGATCTCAATTTTGTGTTGGAGAAACTCACTCTACAACCTTTTGAGCCTGCAGCTACTTCTGAGTTGAAATATTTATCATGGAAGACTGCCTTTTTGTTGGCCATTACCTCTGCAAGAAGGGTTTCTGAATTACAGGCCCTTATGGCGGTTGAGCCTTTCTTGATTTTCCATAAGGATAGGGTATCTTTACGTACTAATCCTTCCTTTATGCCTAAGGTGGTTTCTAGTGTGGCTTTAAACCAAACTATTCATTTGCCTATTTTTATGCAAATCCCCAAAATAAAGGGGAAAAGATTTTGCACACTTTAGATGTACACAGGCAGTTGCGATATTATTTAGACAGAACTAAAGGGTTCAGGCAGTCTCAGCAGTTGTTTGTTTCTTTTGCTTTGAGTTCCCAGGGCAAGCCTGTGTCAAAACAAACTATTTCTAAGTGGATTGGGTTTTGCATTGCTTTCTGTTATTCCAATCATGGCAAGGAGATTCCAGCTGGGATTAGGCCTCATTCCACTAGGGCTACTGCCACTGACAGCCTTTTGAGGAGTGGCAACCAAGGATATTTTGGAGGCAGCTACTTGGAGTTCAGTTCATACTTTCTCTAGGCATTATCACCTACCACTTTACTCTAAATCCAGGGCTGGTTTTGCCACTGCTGTTTTGCAGGGCATTTTGGCAGCTCCTGCTTCCTTGTAGTTTGGCCATCCTCCCTTACCTCTGCTTTGGGATTCTACCCAAGTGTAAGGACTGCAGCAATGTGAAATGAAGAACATAGTACAGTTTTGTACCTACCATAAATGTAGATGTTCGAAGATCCACATTGCTGCAGTCCAATTTACCCTCCCTCCTTCCCCTCTGTAGTTAGAGGTGGTTGTGTGGGTTGGGTTGTAAATATTGTGTATATTGTTTATATATTGTACATATTATTGGTGCAAAGGTGTTTGGTTGTTTGTTTGCTGTCTTTTGGTTTTGACCTTTATGTTTAGGGTCTTCTGACATCTGGGGCAAGAAAAGACTGAGGATATGACGTCGGTCATGCGCATTTGTACCCTGACGTCCTGATGTCAGTCAAATGCGCCTTGACCGACGTCAGCCTTATACTTTGATATTCGGGCCGACCGAGGACAGCGGACTACCCCAAGTGTAAGGACTGCAGCAATGTGGATCTTCGAACATCTACATTTATGGTAGGTACAAAACTGTACTTTACTATGAGCCAGGCTTTTACTGATGACTGAGGTGCTAACAGATTTTGACTCATCCTCTGGGAATAGTTTGAGGATAGTGTCACCCCTTATCTTCCTCTACACAGAGACATGGGGATTGCAACTTGAGGACAGGCAGTAGTAGATATAATGCTGGCATCCAAACAGGGGGTACAGATGTGCTTTCAGATGTGCATGGAATATAATTGTTATCTTCAGAACAGCAAGGGGTTTTACTACGAAGAAAGGAATGCATACAAATTACAAGACTGAATTATCTTGGAGAATCCCCCTACAATGAGGTCTCAGAGGTACGGTTGGCTTGGAGTTCTTAAAGTTAGCATATACTAAATATCAGGAGTGGGCTGCAAATGTCATGACCATCATACAAAGTACTACTGATGGAGAATTTCGAAATTTGCTTTTTAATTGGAGTTAATGTTTTAAAGTGTCGTCTGACTGAATCCAGATGGGCCTGAATACGCAACATGCATATGCAAGTGTCCCACGTGTTGTACATCAATCAGCACTATGAAAAAATAAGGCATTAGAAAATAAAATATATTAAATGGAAATAGTAACACAGATTATGCAACTATCAATTAGTAAATGCAAAAGCAACATGAAAGCTTGCAGTTTAAACTTTTACTAAACTAATGTTGCTTTTTGAGCACAACTTTTCATTATAAAAATGACATACCTTAAAAGGAGTTATATTATAGCAAATATGTTACTTTAAAAATTATCAAACATATATGTCTACAATTCCTATACCTTTTTAAATAAAAAAAAAAATAGAAAACTAATTTCATACAATGATTATCTAATCTCGGTTTAAAACTAATCTCCATTAACCAACAGCAAAAAAACTCCCTTCTGTCAGCATTGTGACCATGCCCTCTGAACCTGATGCCTATATCTGACTTCCAATCTTAACAGCAGAATGGTGATTCGAATGAGTGCTTGAGATTTTTAGGCATCTATTTAAAATTGCGTGTGTGCACGCGTGTATAGATGTATGTGTAAACGTAATATATTTGTATACTGATTGTTGTGCTATTTTGCATAATATACAGCAAGAAAAGAATTTCTTTTGTTACCTAACTCTAAATCTTGTTTAAATTTCTCATTTAGATACACACATTCTCTGTTTTGAATACATGGTTTTGCCTTTCATTGTTTTTTACAAAGCTTACAAACAAAAGAGACCATCAAGAAGGTTAGCCACATCAATAATATGGTGGACTTAACAATGTCCCCCACTAAGTACACATTCTGCACACATCCCTGGTGAAAATTTGCAGTCACCAAAACAGCTAGACAAGAAAATGGAAGCTGTGTAACTGTTGGGATGGTAGGAATCATGTTAAACTTCATGCAGTACAAGATTGTTTTACTCTTGTTTTTGGTATTGGGTATTTGCAAATACCTTTGGACTTTGTGTATGTTTATATGATCAAAAATTCTTAAATGCAGCGTTCCATAAATTATTCTGTTGGAACATTTCATTGAAATCATCTTAAAAAAGAAAGGATCCCAAAAAGAATGAAAAAGGAAAAACGAAAC
This sequence comes from Protopterus annectens, assembly GCF_019279795.1. Classification (NCBI taxonomy): domain Eukaryota; kingdom Metazoa; phylum Chordata; order Ceratodontiformes; family Protopteridae; genus Protopterus; species Protopterus annectens. The sequence goes on from NC_056735.1 coordinate 1,784,195,899, forward strand.
CTGAGTTTAATTTTTTTTGTTTTTTGATTTTTAGCGTTTGCGCCACTCACATAGGCTTTTGAAAGCACGTCTCTTCATTTTGGGATCCTTTCTTTTCCATTGAAATCATCTTGATTTTGTATGTTCATTAGTACGACTGTATCTCCGCTGTAGTGGTGCTGCGGTAGCGTTGTCGCCTCACAGCAAGACGGTCCCGTTCGATTTTCAGCTAGATCGTCTTCTGTGTGGAGGCTGCGTGAATGGGTGTGCCTTCGTTGAAGGTTGTGCGTCAGGGCTGGTAACTCGGCTCGTAAAAATCCACTACTAAACATTAGCGGTCCGGAGTTCCGCTGTGGCGACCCCTAACCGGGATAAGCCGAAAAACACAACAACAATCAGTAGGACTGTATCTGTATTTTCAGGAAGATGATTTATTTTTAGAATATTTTTCCATCAATAGGAGCAAGGATATATGTTTGAACCTTTTGTAAGTAAAATTCTCGAAGCTTTCTGTAAAGTGCAGTTTCTGGCATATTTACTTGTCACTGTATGACTGTATGTGCCCCCTAAGTTGAGAGTTGACAGTAACATTTCTTTTAAATATTGCTGTTAATAGTGAAATTAAGTCTGAAGTACTGTATTCATTTCTGCAGTCTGCTTGCCTAGGGCAGCTTAGGTAATGTAGAGGGCCTAGATGGAGCAGGGATTTCTAAACAGTAAAGGCATCAGAATCACATAATGGCCTAGGAGAACAGCACAAAAAAAGACAAAAAGTGCTGTGCAGATTTAAATGGAGAGCCGTTAGCTACTAAGCAAGAAAGCTGTTAACTGCCACAATGCATTTTTTGTTGCTGTTGAGCTTGTAAAGTGTACAAGGTACTTGCTAAATTCAGATATGCACAACATCTTTGATTAGTGAAGTTTCTTCAAAGACAAAATAAAGTGCATATTTTCCAGATGTAATTTTTGAGTTTTCAACAGTGGGCATATTTAGATATATAGGTTTGGTAGCAAATACTTGAACATTCTCCAGCAGGGAATTAATGTACAAGTAATGCCCAATGAAAAATGAGTATGCTGCATATTTGTTTTGATAATTTTGTTTGCTTTACTGTAAAGCAAACTGAAAGGTACACATTGCTTTTCACTTTTTAAAACTATTGCATCCTGTCATTTTTCCAAAACCCAGTCTGACATGAAGTTCACTATAACTTCGAATGACCGGACCTATACTGAGACCCTCCCTGAAAAAATCTTTCATTTTGTTTTGCACTTTCTAATACCTTTTAGGGTTCATTGACATCAGAATGTCAAGTATGCCTGTTGGAACATACAAAATCTGCATATTTTGGTATAACCTGTACAATGGCAGAAAATGTCACATTTTTCAGAAAATGTTCTTTATAGGTCATATTTTGTAAAAACACACCAGTGATATGATTCAGACCCGCTGTATTTGTCAACCTGACAAAAATAAACAGAGATTTGTGAGTTGAATGTCATGACTATTGGATGCAAAATGCATTTGTCCTACTGTTCCTGTTTTAAATAACATAAAGAACTTTCTGTTTATGTAATGTAGTTTACTCCACATAAGAACCAACGTTTCTTTTTGTTTAAGGGATTTATTGTGTTTTCCAAAGCCTGGGAGTGCCCGGGCGAAAGCGCTTGATTCACTTGTTTGATCTATTTCTTTGTGACTTTGGAAAACACAATAAATCCGTTAAACAAAAAGAAACGTTGGTTCCAGTTTGTTTTTCCAGCCGTGGTTTTCGTGGTTACCAAGGAGGTTCGTCCTGCAGTTGTTTTTTTGCTTATTAGTTACTCCACATAAGACTAAACCGTCATAGGTCCAGTGATGAAAAAAGCTTTGCCTAGGCTAAAATAAATATTGTTTTTATGTATGTAATGACTACTCCATGAAGAACCATTTTATACCGTTACTATTTTGTGCATTCTGCGCTTAAGTCAAAAACAGTCCTAGTTGGAAACTGGGTGTAATGCAAACTGTCAGACTGCAGCAGTGAACACTTCTAAATGTATGGATATAACACACACACGGTTTACTGTCAAAATGTCTAGGTAACTTATCTTGACAGTGAGAAGGACTAATACGGAGTGGCAGAGAGGCAAAAATGCGAACACAATTCCTGTCGACTTTGAAATGTCAGTATGGAGACTGTGTTCACAGTTTGGAGAGTTGGTGTTTAGAAGTGCATTGCACTACAGTGGGAATCGGGAAAATTATCCTTTTCCTCACTGTATTGAAATCTTGCAGTTAGAATATATAAGTAGCAAAGGCTGTGGGGGCGGGGGTGCAGGGGGTGCTTGCCCACCCTGCAAAAATGATAGGAAATTTTCTACCTCGAATCAGATGATGATAGTTAGTCCGATCTCACCTTCATTTTTACATATGGGTTTGGAGCCGATCCTCAGCTCCGACTGTGCTGATTTACAAGCTGGAAGACTTCTGGTTGGCTCGTGGCTAAGCAGGTATCCCATGGTGCACCAGTACAATCCCCAGATCTCGTTTGCCATGTCGATGAGTTTGGTTGTGCTTCTCTTGGCTCTGGCTAAGTTTTTCAAATTCTTTATATTCAATATCGTATTTCAGTGCTTTATTAGAACTTTTATTGTATATTTAGTGTTGCTAATATATTAGGCAGTTGTATTGCTTGCCCTGTTTGAGTGCAACTTAGTTTACTAGTGGTTATTTGGTATCCTGTGTGCCAGTTAGTTTTAGGCGCCATTGCGCATTTTTTGATTATTAGGTAGAGTATTAGTTTTTAGCGGTTTTCTACTGTTAGTCAACAGGAGCTCCTGTTGTCTTGTCTGTTGTTATTCTAACCTTTTTTGGTCACAGTTGGAAGTTAGTTTTCTGCTATATTGAGATTGTTTTTGGCGGGGATCCACTTATGAATTTAGTAAGATTGCAGCCTCCCTAGTATACTACCTGTTATTAGAAATATAGAAGTATAGAAATTTATTGTGTCATTTACGGTTTCTCTTGTGTGAGTGGGCTTTCCTTTCTGGTCTGTTTAAATTAGAAGACCTAGCTTTTTCTCTACACCGGGCTAGACCCGTTTAAGTTAGAGGACCTAGTCCTTGTGCAACTCTTTCTTAGGGCTAGGCCCATTTTAGTTAGAGGACCTAGTCCTCCTCCTTTTTCTCTCTTTCAATCTCTCTGGATTTTTGTGTGTGTAATAATGTCTAAGGAAAGTAAGGAGCATAAACCCTCGGGGTTCAAAAAGTGCATGAAATGCTCCCAAAAGATGTCTTTAACGGATGGCCACAGTAGCTGTGTCTACTGCCTAGGGGCCATCCACTTGCAGGAATCATGCTTGTTCTGCCATGCTTTCTCTCCTAGAGTGTTACAGGAGAGAAAGAACAAACTCATACTCAAGGGTCTATTGAAACCATGCTTTGAGGAAGCACTATCCAGTTCTTCGGCTTCCTCTAAGTCTGAGAAATCAAAATTCTCAAAAAGGCCTTCTCTGGCACCAGCTGGTGTTTCGGAACCACCTCCTAAACATTCGAAACAGTCCAAATCTGCCTCCTCAGCCTTCGGAGCCGAAGGAGAGCATCATGGTGGTGTCAGTCGGTTACAGGTGTTTCAGAGCCGATCTCTGAACCTATTGATACAGCAGTTGACTCTGCTACTCAGAGCCGGTCTGTAAGCTCCCTACCGGTTTCCGTAACAATTAAGTATCCAGTGCCCCCCAGGTCAAGATCCCCTACTATGTCTTCCAGGAGCCTCTCAGAAGATGATGTGGAGAGGGTAGTGCTGAGACTCCTGAAGTCATCTGCCTTACCAAAATTATTATTGGCTCCAACCCAGTCGGCTCCGGAGCCACTTATCCCAGCTTTCCCCTTGTCTGCTATTCCTCCTCCGAGCCATACTGGCCTTTCAGAGCCAGAGTGCTTGGTGCCAATGGAGAAAATGCCGGCTCCAGCTCACTTTGTTGCTGCCTTGGAGCCAGGTTCAGCTCCGACACTCTCGGTGCCGTCCGTTGTGTCCAGGGGCCGAAGCTCTCCTGTTGGCACTGACAAGGAGGGTTGGAATTGATCATCTTTGGTTCCAAGCCTTCCTGTCGGTGCTTCGGCTAGAGTGAGGTTGGACCCTGCATCTATCTCCGAGCCGACATCTCTGGCTCCGGTGCCAACCCTCATCTCTTTGGAGTGGGGGAGGTCTTCGGAGCCGGATAGGTCGGCGTTTGAGATGATGAGGAGCATGTTGTCTCATTCTCCAGCCCATACCAGTAGCACCAGCACTCTTCCCCCCGAGAGCACCCACTTCAGTCTCAGCCCCTACTCTCTCTGGAGACAGCAGAGACCTGCAGCCTCAGGAGCCATCGGTTGGTGCCCCCACTCTTCTGAGGCTTCCCGAGAATGTCCTTCCGAGGAGCCTCCCCAGAAGAGGTTGTGTAAGAGGAAACATGTTGACTCCCAGGATGTCTTTGACATCGGACACTGGCCGCGAAGAGTCGGAAGGGTCCCCCAAGTCATCCTCTGATGATGTCTCCTTTGTGGGCATTTTAGAGATCCTTGGGTAGAGGTGCGACTGGCCTACTGTTAACCCTTCTGATGAGGAGTCGGTGTACCTGAAGGCTTTCGGGTCTCAACCTTCTGCCTCTTGGGTGTCTCCACCTTTTGACGAACTGATGGATCTAGTTAGTCGAAAGGTGTGGGATACTCCTGACACCATGGAGCCAGTCCCCAGGAGACCGAACAAGTTCTTGTCTGCCCCAAAGGCATTCATGTAGATGCCATGGTGGTGGCGGCGGCCACAAAGGAGGAGTTGGCGGAGACTTCTTCATCTGCCAAACAAGGACTCTCAACAGATGGACAGATTTGGGAAGCATATCTTTAGTTCAGCTTCGATCACGGAACTATCTCACACACTTCATGAGGTTGCAGAGGGATCTCCTCAAGGAGTTAGGAGGTTCCATACAAGGTGCATGTACTGAGGGAGTTCCTGACAAGATTTCTACTCAGTTGTCCACCTTAAATTCTGTGGTTAACTCCTCCATGCGACTTATCTCTTATGCTGCGAATGGAGTGAGTAGATCAGCGGGTTCCGGAGTTGCTTTGAGATGTCACTCCTGGATGTGCTTATGTAATTTTGCAGAACCGTTCAAGTCTACTTTCACCAATGCCCCGTTTGATGGTTGGTTCCAAGATGAAGGATACACTCACTCCGTGTGAGCAAGAAGGAAAGACGCTTTCTGCCGTGGGAGTGCGTTTTACTGTCCCTTCCAGACCATACCCCAAGGGTCAAAAGGGCGGTAAAATGTGGTTCAAGAAGACCCAGAGGGTCTTTCCTAACACACAGGGTGAATCCTCCTTCAGAGGCAGAGGAGGAGGAAACTGCAGACATCGCCCTGGAGGCAGGGGCGGTCCACAATACCAACAAGGCCGTGATTCCTTTTGAAGACGGCCTTATCAGCGCTCCTGATGTGGAGCCTGACTGGGCTTCTCTGGGAAGGTTGGGGGTCGCATTTCTTTGTACCAAGAAGCCTGGCTAAATATCACCCAAGACAAGTGGGTACAAAGAGTTGTTACCAGAGGCTATATCGTACCCTTTTCCCTATCCCTGTTTGCTCCCAAAAGGATCACAGATGTGCCACCCAATCACAGGGATCAGGCAACTGTGGAGATCAACAAGTTGCTCTTAAAAAGAGTCATCCAGCCTGTCCCAGCAGACCAGATATGATCTGGAACTTACTCCAGGTTCTTTTTAGTTCCAAAATGAACCGGAGATTGGAGGCCAATATTGGACCTCAGCAGATTGAACGAATCAGTGAAGGACAAGTTTCGGATGGTAACACTGCAGTATATACTCACATTGTTATGGAAAGACTTTTGGATGTGCTGTCTGGATCTTCAGGATGCCTACTACCACATAAAAATGGACAAGGCGTCCAGAAGCCATCCACGCTTCTTGCTGGGAGCCAGTCACTATCAGGTTCGCGCTCTGCCCTTTGGTCTCACCGCAGCCCCCAGGGTGTTCACCAAATGCATGGCAGTAGTGACAGCTCACCTGAGACATCAGGGATTCCAGGTGTTTCCATATTTGGATGACTGGCTCCTGACCACCCCCACCAGGCATCTACTCCTCCAAAACAGGGACGCAATGATTCAACTTTGTGCTTAGTTAGGGATCTCCATAAATTGGAAAAATTCTGCATTATTGCCCTCTCAATCTGTGATTTTTATAGGCACAGAGGTAGACACAGTGAACATGACAGCTCATCTCCCCGCTGAAATGGCACAGAACTTAATCTCCCAAGTTTGACATTTTCTTCCATTGCGAAAAGTTAAAGCGAAGTGGGTTCTTCAGCTCCTCTGGACTATGGCTTCCACAATTCTATTAGTACCATTAGCCAGGTTGCACATGAGAATTCTCCAGTGGCTTCTGTCTTCCCAATGGTCCTTCCAATATCTCCCACTGAGTCATCCTATCCTGCTGACAGAATCATGCAAGAAGGACCTTCTTTGGTTTATAGCTCCCAATCAACTGATCACGGGTGCCCCCTTTGTTCCTCCCCAATCTGTTGCCACTGTGACCACAGATGCCTCCCAGATCGGGGGGGGGCATTGTCTCGGCAGGACTGTCCAAGGCACGTGGCAAGAACATGAGGCTCATCTGCATATCAATTTTCTGGAGATGAGGGCGGTGCTTCTGGCATTGCAAGCACTCCAAGACCTTCTTCCTCTAGGGACAATTGTGATACAATCAGACAACATGTCGGTGGTTTGGTATATCAACAAACAGGGCAGTACCAAATCTTACCCACTCTATCGAGAGGCCATGCAAGTTTGGGAATGGGCGATTTCTTCCCAGCGCTTTCTGGTTGCACCGCACATTCCAGGGATGACCAACGTGATAGCTGACAAGCTCAGCCGGGCAATCCTAATGCCTCATGAGTGGTCTCTGAAATGGGAAACAGTGGATCAGATTTTACAGAAATGGGGACAGCCTTGCTGCAACCTTTTTGCCAACCCAGTCAATACCAAATGCAGCAGCTATTTTTCCCTCATTCCCCCTCCGGGGGAGAATCCCAGAGACGCTCTGGCTCACGATTGGCCAATGGGACTTTTGTATGCCTTTCCTCCAATCCCTCTCATTTCCAAAGTGATTCAGAAAGCCATTCAGCTGGGAAGCAAGTTGATCCTCATTGTTCCTTACTGGCCTTGTCAGGTCTGGTTCCCCTTCCTCGAGCCTCTCCTCCTGGATGATCCTTGGATTCTTTACCCAGCTCCAGATCTATTGACTCACATGTCTGGTTTGCTACACCCCTCAATCCACACCCTCAAATTGACAACGTGGCTGCTCCAGTTCCAACCCTTGTCAGGCTTCATGATGTATTATCCTCAGTGTAACATATTCTTATGTCCTTCCATAAACCTTCAACTAGGAGGCTGTATGGCAGCAAATGGAAAAGATTTTTTATTTGGGCACAGAGAATGAATGTAGATCCATACACTGCTTCTGTCCCTGCGATTCTGGATTTTCTTTCTGAGCTTTTTCAGCAAGGATCTGCCACTGCCACTATCAGAGTCCATTTGGCGTCAATTTCTTATTTTCACTTAGGTTTTCCAGATACCAATTTAATGTCTCATAAGCTATGCAAGACTTTTTTGAAAGTTGCCACTCTATTGAGACCACCTCTGCAAGAACCAGTGGCTTCTTCTGATTTAAGTTTTGTGTTGTCCAAATTGACATCTTCTCCTTTGAACCTTCCCACTCATCTTCTCTAAAATTTTTGTCTTGGAAGACCTTGTTTTTGGTAGCTTATCACATCAGCTAGACGGGTATCGGAGCTATAGGCCTTGTCTATTAAGCCACCATATTTGATTTTTCACAAAGACAGGGTGTCATTGCTTACTAATCCCTCCTTTGTCCCCAAAGTTTGTTCTAATGCTACCTTAAACCAATCAGTAGAACTCCCAGTTTTCTTCCCTAACCACTGTAATGCAGCTGAGTACCGTTTTCATCAGCTAGATGTTCATAGACAACTACGTTTTTATCTACAGCGGACTAAGGTTTTCAGGAAATCAGATCAATTATTCATTTCCTTTTCTGACTCTAGATTTGGCTTACCAGTTTCTAAAGTGACACTATCTAATTGGATTTCCAGTTGTATAGCCTTTATCTATAGCTCGGAGGGCAAACCTTTACCCTGCAGGATCAAGGCTCATTCTACTAGGTCACTGTCTACCTCTGCAGCCTTTCAAGCCAGGGTACCACTTGATAATATTTGTGCAGCAGCTACGTGGGCTACCCCTCACACTTTTATTACACATTACAAATTGGATTTGGCATCCAGGGGTAGAGCATCCTTTGGCTCCATGGTGCTCAAGAGTATTTTCCAATGAGCCACCCAAGAATAAGGTGCTAGGGATGCTGTCCCATATGTAAAAATGAAGGTGAATATCGGACTACCTAACATAAAAGAAGTTATGTACTCACCGTAACGTTCCATGTTGGTAGTCCATCTCACCCTTCATTTTTACCAACCCACCCTCCTGCCCCCATCCTGGAAGATCTGGAAGTAATAATTTGGTTGCCCTTGGTTGGAGACCCTTTAGTATTGGTTGTTTTTATGGTTGTTATTCTAATGAGCAGCAAACAAGATCTGGGGATTGTACTGGTGCACCATGGGATACTTAGCCACGAGCCAACTAGAAGTCTTCCAGCTTGTAAATCGGCTGAGTCGGAGCCAAGGATACCCATATGTAAAAATGAAGGGTGAGATGGACTACCAACATGGAACGTTATGGTGAGTACATAACTTTTTTTCTTCTGGATGGTAAGCGGTCAAATGTTGATTCTTTCCTTCAAAAGGATAGACATTCTAAGCAATCAGCTTGATGGGTTTCGTTGTTCCGGGTTGGGGATGTGAATAGTCGAGGTAAGTCAGTTTGACATTTTGATAGTAAACCTATATAGATATATGTATATATAGATATAATAAACATATATATTTGGCTATTTTGCAGCCCCCCCCCCCCTTTTTGAATTTCCTTTTTAAATTTCAGGCAGTAGCAATGGGGTAATAAGTTTATTTTTTATTTTTTTTAATCTAAGAATCCTAGTCTACCATTAGGAGTTGAAAAGTTTTGGCATGTTAACTATGACATATTGCTAATGAAAAATAATTTCTGGTGAAATGTACAAGATTTTTATCCCTGATCTGTTGAAAACTCACTAAAGTAGTATTCTTGACCATTACAGTTCTGAGCTATGCACATTGAGCAGAAGATGAAAACAACAGTCTTAATGGAAACTGGGTGTAATGCAAACTGCCTGACTGCAGCAGTACCTTTAAATATATGGATGTAGCATCTATCTGTAAATGGCCATAACTTAGTACCCTTTTTAGATTTCATTATGAAACTTTTGCAACTTGCAGGCAATAACAGGATCATCAATTATGGAAAACAGCTAGTATTCCTATTCTGGGAGTTGCAGTGTAATACTACATTGAATTTGTGCATCATTGGTTGGTAAAATACTTGCCATGTTAGCTGTGGCATAATGAAAAAAAAGTTTTTTTTTTGCTTCCTGGTGAAGTATGGATTTTTACTTCTGATGCAATGGCAGCACAGTGTAGAAGTGTTGCAGGCCACTATTGTGCTGTGCATACTGAAGCTGCAGAAATTGAATACAACAGTTCTATAGGAAACTGGGACTTATGAAAAATGTGCAGCAGTGAACACCTATAATCATATGGATGCGATACCAGTATATAAAAAGGCGATATCTTAGCATCCCTTTCAGAAAACTTTCATATATTACCAGCAAAGGGACATCAATTACAGCAGCCACCTAAGAATCCTACTCTATCCTTACAGGTTTTAGTTCAGCACTGTGCTGATTGTGATCCAACCTTATTAATTTTCAAACATTTTGCATGTTGGTTATTAGATATATGCATATTTTAAATATATTTCATGGGTTCATAGGTGTGTACTAGGCTAATGGCCTGTAAAATATGTAGGATTTTTAGTTCTGACATACTGAGAAATTAGTACACATATATTCTGGACCATAGCTTCACCTAGTCTTTTGAGCAGTGGTCAGAGAGCCCACAGATGGAAACCAGGCATAGTGATAGAGACTGTGATAACAAAAATCCTCTGCAGTGTTAGATTCCTAAGTAACAGTATATAAAAGCCCTTACGTCAGTTCAAAATAAAAAAAAAATGAGAGCTCTAATAAGGTACACATATACAAAACGCACTCAAGAATGCTGTTCTGACCCCGAAAGACTTCACTGTACCTCAGTCCTGATTCACAAGCCAGAGCATGGTGCATATTTTATTCTATTCATTAATGTAATGTAACCTTGTGAGCAGTGATCAAATAGTCCCCAGCTGGAATATGGGTATTGTGCCAGAGCTGAATTACAAAAAATGATGGATATGACCACATGCCCATTCCCTTAGGGAAGTTTATAATAAATGTAGGGATACTGATAAGACATTTAGGTGCAAAATGCACTAGTAAATGCAATTCTATTCCCCCCAAGATTTTGCATCAGTTCTGAGTCATAAGCCAGCACAATGTTATTGTCAGTAGATTTGATGTTTACCTCACATTACGTCTAGTGCTAAATGTTGCCTTGGCTAGTGAAATAAAAATTGTGCTTTAATTATGAACTATTGAGAACTTGGTGCACATATATTCTGAATACTAGTTCCCCCTGTGCAAGCAGTGGTGACATAGTCCCCAGGTGCATCCTTTTTGAGTGGGGGTCACATAGCCTCCCATTTGCATTCTTTGTGTGCAGTGGTCACATAGTCCCCTGGATGAACCTGGGTACATTGCCACATTGTGTGACAACAGAAACATTTGAAATGCTGGATGTGCTACTTGTACATAAGTAGCCATGTGTCAGTTCCTCTAAAGCAGTTCACATTAAAAAAAAAATTATTTGACGTTCTCCTCCAATCAGACCCTGTCTTAAGGGATCTTATGCACTTTTGTTAACTCCTTATTTGACTATTCATTTCTCCTCAGTAGTTTGAAAGGCCTTCTCTCTGGCTCCTCTGATTTTCAAAGGCATCTCTATTAGATCAAAGTCTTAATTCCCTTTTATTCATATCTTATTTGACCCATTATTGAATAAAATGCACCCTTTTAGGATGTATTTTTCTATATATATTACTTGACTCAAAAGATCGCAGAGATTCTCATCCAAAGAGATCAGTGGTCTCGAGTATCTTTGTTATCAAGATGGACTGACATCCCCTCTATTTGTCTCTTATAGACTTGTGCATGGTGATCTGTGTCTAGCTATTAAGCCATGAAAGATCCAGCCCTCTTTGACCTCCTACTATTCCTCAGAACAGCTTGGACATCAAACAACAGATTAAAAGAGTTAAACCTTCATTAGTAAATAAGAAATGTTGGCATGATAGGTTCATATACCAACGTGTCCATTATCTCTGGAGCAAGTTTCAAGTTCATGTCAGGCATAGTAGCACCCTTGCCACCTTCAAAGTAAGCCTAGATAATTGGATCAGCAGCCTTATATTCTCCAACAGTCTATATTGTCTTAACCTCACTGGGGATGGAGACAGGTTATGAGAAAAGCTTTTAATGATCTGCTGACTGACTAATACTCAGATATGTACCTAAAACTTCAGGGACTTCCCACCCAAAAGGATAGCCACACTGTCTGCACCTCTCTGATGTTAGGATGCGATAAAAGTGAAAGAAAACTGATCACAGTAATATATTAAAACTTGCAGCTCCAAAACACTTGACTGTTGCTTGATGGGACTGGCAATTGTGTAATAATAACTTTACTGTGATTGCCTTAAATATCCTTTCCGTTTATCCATATACTGTCCCCTAAACAGGTAGCTACATTTGGTGATCACCTGTGATTTGAACTCACTATTAAGTAGTGAAATTAAACTGCTGCTCTAATGTATGTTAATCTGCTGCTGTAGGCACCCCACCTCCATGCCAATCTTGATTAATAATAATAAAAGGTATGGTTTATTCTTTGGGCAGCATCTGCTTTTTTTTTTTTTACTGCCTACAGATCTAGCTGGTTTCTTACAATTAAGTAAAAAAAAATTACATACTTGCAAGAAAAAAATGCCCTTGAAGACTAAAGATCGGGTGTATCCTGTTGACAGACTATATTCATGACTGGAGTTTGCCAGGAAAGCAGTACAATTGGTTGCTAAGAGCACGTGATAGGTTCTTAGCATAGTAATAGCACACAAGGTTACTATGTTTGTGAGAGTAGACATGCCAAGGCATACTAATTAATAAATAACATGATCTCTCAGTTCTGGGATAGTTTTCCAATAAATTTTAATGGCAAGCTGGAGATTAATAATTTGGCTACTACGGTTAATGTTTAGTCCAAATAATTGTACTGTAGGCCTCCTGAATTGGAGGGAAACTATTATTTTAAAATTAGTTTAATCCCAGTTTTAAAATAATAAAGGTTGCATATCAGCAGTAGTGACTGCATCCTGTTATCTTGTTGCCTGATAACTTGTGACCTGTTTTGAAGCATTAAGCAGTGATGCTGCAAATCCCATGAATTTCAGGTCATCAGAAGCAATCCTTGTTTCCAAGTGAATAATTCAGTAGCAAAATGTATTTATGAATATACTCCAATATAGTTTTACATTTGTTACAATTTAATTGAGACATTGCCAGTCCTTTTAATAGTGCTTTCATAAGCAATGCTTTAAGAATATATTTCAAAAATGTAATTATTGAAGACTCACTTGTGTGCTAGCTTCTGCTGCCTGTAATTTGATAAAATTTAGTGCAATTAAATGCATTCAGCACTAGGTGGAGTTTCAGCATCACTTTTGGTTTACTTTCATGTCATGCTTTCTTGGGAAAAAATACAAGGTTCTAAAGCAGCTCTTTCTATCATTTCTGATTTCTTATTTTTTTTTACTCACTCTTAAATCAACAATGTCTTAAAAGGAAGTAACATTTACTGTCTATAATCTTGGCTGAAGAAGGAAATAAAGTAAGAAAACAAATGCATAAGTAGCATGCATTTAACTGTTACATTGCTAAGTCACGCATAATCCATGTCACCCCCAAGGAAGTAATAAAGACAGTGATTTGCTTTCTTTAAAATAATAAATCCATGTATTTTTGTACTTGTTTCTTGTCATAACTTGACAGTTCTTTAAAAAAAAGAAGGGATAGTCCTAACAAAGTGCTGGAGAAGGAGAGAATTTTCTTACTGACTTCACACTGAGCTAAAATAGAGCTCAAGATGCAGTGAGATATATTCTGATCTGCTAAATTAGGGAAATGTTATTGGAGTTGGCGCTTGGAAGTTGTTCTGTGTAGCTATGTTTGACGGAGAAGAGGAATAACTGAAAGAGGGCAGGACAAGGAATGAAGAACAAGAAAATTAACAAGTAGGAATCAGTACTCTGATGATAAAACTTTTGCTACTAAACTTAAGACATTATGAAGGAATTACAGTTCTACACATGAATGTGTATTGAGGAAGGTAATGAAACAAATTTATAGAAAAGAAGGCAGAAGACGGATTGTATAAGCAGAAAAGCTTTCATTGTAGTGCTGTCTCACTGCATAATCCATTCTACAACCAAGAAAAAAAGAACACTGCAATTTGATGGTAGTTCACTACTTTAAATGACAAATCAAACATTTATGTTGGCTTTCAAATAGGCTGTTCTCCCAATTTTCAGTTAAAAACATCTTTATGAAAGAGTATGTTTGGCTGAGTCTGAGTAAAACTACTTGCACTCCTAATATTGTAGAAAAGAAAAAACAGAATGCTGTAGTTAGGGAAAGACTGACTGGAAGAAGATTTTCAACATATTTTTAATCAAATGCAAAATGCCCTTACCTGCCAAAAAGTTTATCAAATAAATGTAACATCAGACAGGAGACAGGAATGGATGGAGAAAATAATGGATTTGTATCCACTGTCTGCATGAAAGATTTGTAGCTCTCAAGATCTGAATGAAATGATATGTAGTACCATGTGGTATTGCTAAAAATGTTTTTTTTTTATTTAATTATAACTCTCAAGCCTAAAACCCATTTTTTGTATATTTCTAGTTCATACTCCTATTTCCTTATGGGGTTCAGAAATTTTTGAGGTCTGGCTTGGTGATTTTACTAGCTTAGTAATAGGCAGTATTAGAAAGGGCAAGGAGTTATTAACAAAATGACATATATTGTTAAGCTAGGATGTCTTGCAGTGGAGAAATTAATCTTTGTTTTCATATTTCTGTTAATATTTCAAACATGCACTTTACAGGATTTTTTTTCACGTGGAAGCTTATTTTTGGTTAACAAAAATGTTCTAACAATATGCCTAGATTGTATAGGCTTCAGGATATGAAACGTGAATGTTTAGAAAAAATATTATTTGAGGCTAGTGTGCATTATAATTATATTACAGTATTTATGAAAAAGACTATGGATGCACAGATTATTATCACCGTAAAGAGTAATTACTGGTATCACTGCTTTGTGTTTAGTCTTAATAGTGTTTATTGTTCACAAAATATTTACATTTGTTTTTCTTATGCTTTTTACATGCATTTTTCAGAAAATGATGTGGAATGCAAGATATGTGTAGGCTGCTAGAGATGACATTCCATGCCACATAGGTGTTAGTGGATAATATATATGTATTTTATATAAAGTCTAATGGAAAGCAAAGAAAGAAGGATGAAAAAGAGGGAAGAGAAAAAAGTACTGGGGAAAGAAGAATGGGGAAAGTAGGAAACAGAAAAAGTGAAAGGCATTTTAGTAGACATGTCTGTTGTGGCTGATGCTGATTTTGAAAAAAATATATTATCTTTATTTCAGATATGAAATGTAACTGTAAGAAGAGAAAACTGAATTAACAGAATAGTAGAGAAAGAGACACATGTCTGGTTAATTAGTTCAAGTAAGACAGGAAATATTTTTGTATGAGGATGAGTAAAGATATAGGGTTAAAGGCCGTGTTATACCTGTTCATATTTTTGTAATCAGAAAAGTATTGCTCATTGGAATGTTTTTTCTTAGCTGTAATTTAAACATAATAAATAGAGCGCTCCCTAATATGTTGTTATAATTTATAAATTAGGTATAGAGATTCGGGGGAAAATTATAAATGTTTTATTTCTAAAATAAATGTTATATCTAGGTCATCTTAAATGTATTTTACTGCATATTAATGGTTTAAACAGTGGTGCAAAAAGGGTGCATTATTCATATATTTAGAAAAAAAGTAGATGATCTTATTTTACAAGAAGCACAGTAATACCAGAAGAAATGAATTACAAAATAAGAATTGTTGAGATACTCTAACTCTTTCAGTAAGAAAAGGAAGGGTACATTTATTTTTGGGGAAAAAAGCACATTATGCCTGAAACTATACATTCATTACATGATTGTAAAGGTAATTTTTGAGACTCAAAAAAATACAAAGGACCAGATTTCTAAAGAGTTGCTCTCAGTAAAAGTCTGCACTGCTTCTTGAAAGACCTGCACTCAGTCTAAGTGCACGTCTTTGATGCAAGACCTGTCCATAACCAGGTTTACAACGGGGGCCAGATTCCAAAAGACCTTAAGTGTAAGTGGTTACTTACACTGAGAGCAAGTCTTCTGGAATCAGGCCCCATGTTTTTATATCGGCAAATATTAATTGGATTCTAGGAATAGGTATGATGATAGCTGGAGAAACTGTAGAAATAATGAGTACTGTCAAGAAGCGAGATATGATTGTAGTACGAGATTTTAATTTTATCTTTAGTAAAAGAAGATTGTACAGAAAATTCTAAGAATCTTGATCTCTGCAAAGTACTCGATGTACTGAGAATTTATACTTAAAAGATCATACACATTTTGGTGATTTGCATACTATGTACCAGATCAAATGATTAATAAGAATAAAACATAAGAGCGGACTTAATTTAAAGTTTTGTGGGCATAAGTAACAAGATGGCGAAGGTTGAAGTTGTACCATACCTAATTTAACAATGCAGTACATTCCCAGCCCTTTCTCTAAGGCTATTGCTACTTTAAGTTTAAAATATGTTGGAATTCCTTATTTTAAAACTGAACGCAGAGTCTTTCTTTTATCTCCTTTCAGTAACTAGTTTCACCTTGCATACTTTCTCTTGAATTTTATTTAATTCCTCTTTCCATTCTTTCCTTTTTTTTCTTGCATGAGGCTTTGGTCGTACCAAATAATGATTTTTTTTTATATATATAGTCACAAAATCTTATTTGACACATTTACGAAAGTTTATTATTAAATTTAAGTTTTATGATTGTTAAAGATTAGTAAATTGTGATATTTTATATTGAGGATAGAGCCAAAATGTAATGAAGTTTCTAAGCCGTTAATAAATATTGGATAAAAAGAAAGGCAGGATAAGCAGACACACAGCTGAATAATCCAAACTGTTTTTTTGAAAGTTAGCGCTTTCTCAATCAAAATTACTGTTTTAACAGACCATTAACAGAAGTACACATAACATGATATTTAAAATAAAAACAACCTATCAGACCATCTTTGCATTATGAACAAACCAGTCATTATAAAAAAAAAAAGTTAATTCATTATCTTAAAAATCACCCAATCTGCAAAATTGAGAAAGCAGTTGTCACAACCAATCATAATAGGTAGCTAAAGTGCATTTAAACACACTATGCTCATCCATTCCAGGGTTTTCAAGTAAAAGAAGTTCCGTTTAGCTGATTTGTCATGAAGTTTAATACATCGTACAAAATGTTCACAGTGTGTCTGCGTTCAAGTAATAACTGAACCATAAATAACAAGAAGTCAAAATTTTAGCTACAGTTTGGTTAATGTGCTTCATATTAAAATTTATAAAATTGTCATAGTTGCTCTAACTTGATATCGCAGAATGTTGCAGTCACCTATCTACATACTCCCCCTATGAGCAGGTGACCCTTGTCCCATTTGACTTGTGGATGTGCATCATTTCCATTAGGTTTGGATCTGAGATTCCTCTGTAGGACAGGCACAAGTCCTCCTCTAAGTAGTCTGTACCCTACTGAGTACAGTGACAGTGATTTCAGTCTGTCAGTGTATGACGTGCTGAAGACCCTGAATTTTCTTGGTTAGTAATCTGAGATCTCTCAAGTTGCTGCAGGTGCCCGGTAAGGTACATACCAAAGGGAGCATTGTTCTCGATTATAGGCCTGATGAGGGTTGAGTACAGGGATGTTATAACCTCTTTTCGCTCTTGAGGCAATGCCTTTGCTAATGAGGTGTGTGATGTAGAATGTCTTCCTTACCACAGTAGACACATGGTGATCCAAGTTTAGGCTACAATCAGCTTGCGTTTCAAAGTCTTTCATTACTGAGTTGTTACTCAGGGCATTATTTGTATGATAATCTGCAAGGATATTGTTTTTACCAAAGGGGATGATGCATTTTTTTTAGCAGTCAGTTTGAGTCCATGGCTTTGGCGCCAGTCATTAGTTTGTGCAAGTCCCTCTTGAAGTATATTGACATTGTTTGGGGATTTAGTGATTGCATCTAATTTGCAGTCATCAGCAAACATAGTCAGCCACAGCCCCTCTGTTTTGACATGAACCTCTGAGAATTTTCCAAACAATAGGGGGGCCAGCACTGCCCCCCTGTGGAAGTCAACTGGTGATAGGTCTGCTGGTTGAGGTAAAGTCCCCGACTTTGAGTGTGATCAGTCTGTGAGCCAGTTAGAAAACCCACCTCATGACATAACAGTTGATATTCAACTGGGAGAGTTTATCAATGATGCCTGAATCTGGGATTGTGTCGAAGGCCTTGGTTAAGTCAATGTAGGCTGTATGTACAGAATTTACCTTCATCTATAGCTCTGGTGATGTTTTTGAAGAAGTCTGCCAGGTTTAACAGGCATGACCTGCCTTTGACAAAACCAAACTGTGTTGGATCAAGGGTTTGGAGATCACCTATCCTTATTTGTAAGATCCATGCTGATTAATTCCATGGACTTATAGATAAAGCTGTTTAAGCTTATGGGGCTGTAGTTCCCAGGGTCTGTTGCTATACCGCCTTTATAAATGGGGGATGATGGTTGCTGTTTTCCATTTAGCAGGGACAAAACCAGTGCTAAGCCTATGGTTGAAGAGAATACCTAATAGAGTTGCTAACGCATGTTTTAGACCATTTAAAATGCAATCTGGGATTCCAGTCCTTCCCGTAAAGGCTGTATTTTTGGCCTTAGAGAGAGAGAGAGAGCATTAATGACTTGCTGTTTGCAGATGCATGGTAAGGAGTTGTAGAGGGAATGCTTTGGGGAATGTTTGGAGGGGGGGGGATTTTCAACCAAACCTGTTGGCTAATTGGTTAGCTATATTTCACAGGATCAAATGTGTGTGTGATGCCATCCACAGCTATTTCAGCACACGTCTGGGTCCTACCTTTTAGGTTATGGATGTAGCTGAAGAATGTCTTTTGGTTATCCTTAGCTATGGTTGCTAATTTTTTTTGAAGTTGCTCTTAGAGGATTTTACAAGTTGTCTTATTTGTTTGTTAAAGCAGAGGAGGGTGTTCTTCCAGTGCTGGGACCTCTCTTTTTTATTCTTAGACAGCAACGTCTTCATCTTGTTGTATAATTTATTAATGCTAGATGTCCGCAAGGGAGGATTGTTTTTTTTCTTCAGGATCTTTTGATCCTGTCAGGTACAGCTGTGTCAATACATTTGTGTAAGTACATGTTCAGGGCATTTGTGTATACCTTAATGTAGTTGTCAATGCCATCTGTGGGAACAGGAGCTTGGAAATTATTTATGCCATCCCTTAGGAGGGTATAGATAGCTTTGGTGAATTTTTTTAGCCTGGATTTCACCTAAGAGGGGTCAGGTGTTATAGTTACTTCAAATGTGATTGATTTTTAATCATATTTAACCAGTGAGGGTCCTATACTTGTGGTGGTGCAACAATCACCCATGTTGGTGAAGACTAGGTTGAGAATGTTTGAGCCCCTTGTGGGGTTGCATACTGTTTGCTCCAGGGCATTGGTGTTAAAGTCCAGGAACCTTTGTACGAGCATGTTGGTACTCTAAGTTTCCCAGTCAATGGAGGAATAATTAAAATCACCCATGACTAGAGTGTTTGGTTGTAATGTGATTGCTTCAAGTAGGTCCAAATAAGCAGCATGGGTATCTCGATTCATTGAATGGGGCCTATAGCTAATGGTAACTTGAAGGGGGGGATCTTACCCACAGTTAGTTGAACTTGGAGTAACTCCATGGAGTTTTCCTGTATAACCAGTCTAGAGGTGTATTTATCTTTGACGAAGATAGATACTCCTCCTCTGGTTCTCACACGTTCATTTTGCGGTTTGAAAGTGTGGAAAGCATTGTAGCCTTGCCAGGCCGGCGTACTCTCTGCAGCCCTGAACCAAGTTTCTGTGACTGCACAGATGTCAACATCCTCCAGGGAGGAGTACTTCCAGACAGTGCAATTTCTGATGTAAACTCCTAGCGTTTAGCAGCATAATCTTTAATTTATTTGTGAATGATATTTTCACATCGGAAATTTTGTTCTTGAGGCCTTGCATAAAAAAGACACTATGGGGGAAGCAAGTGCCTTAACCAGTAACTAAAAGCCTAGAGGTGACAGGTGAAGACCATCTCTGGCAAAGCAGACTGGTCTATCAACCATTTCATCCCAGGCTGACAGGAATTGGATCCCCTTAGAATGACAACAGAAACTAAGCAAGTTGTTGAAGTCAATCAGTTTTTTGTTTATATTATGGTATCATCCTAGGTGAGGATAGAATGCTGCTCAGGGTCAATCAGGGTCATACCTGCCTGGGATAGATATTCATAAAGGTCAATCATGTCTCTCTTCATATAGTCCGGTGGGGTTACATCTCAAGTCATTCACACCAACATGAACTGTGATATAGTCATAATGGTACTTGATGTTGAGAGACCTGATCATGCATAATGCTAGGTTAAATTCTGTTTTCACAGTTGGGAGAGAAAATGGAGGGTGTGGTTTAACTGGGTGCTCTACAAAGGGGCTGTACTAGCGAGGGTTTTCTAAGTGGTTTGAAACTATTGTAACTTAAGTTGTTTTGGAACTGTTTAAGGGGCAAAAGCACAGCTGAGGCACTCTGAGCAGCTAAGCACAATTTAAAGACTTCTCAGATGGATCACTGGCAAGATACTTATGAAAGGTTTATCTACTGAAGTTTTTCCTTCTCTAACTGCCAGTGGTTACCCCCACTTTGCGGTAGAGCACGCTGGTGCACAGAGGTGTGCTGCACATAAACAGATGAATACAGCAGAGCAGTGACTGGTCACCTAACTCTGTGGAGCTGTGTTAAAACCAGCACAAACATGAGGCTTATGTAGCAACAGTGAGCAAATTCAAGACTGAGCCCTGTGTCAGCAACCTTCAATCAGATGAGTCCTAACTGCACACTCCTGACACAAGGGTGCAGAGGTGCCCTCTTCAATAAAAGATAGCCTGGTTTAGTGCTCAGCTTAACAAACAGAACCTGATTCAGTAGGTCTGGATCTAGTCTATGATGCAGCAGACAAGAATTGTGACGCATCACCAAGAACAGTTATCAGCAATATAGCAAAAATACAGTTTAAAAGTGCAAAATACAGTATAAAAGTATACTTATGGTTAGCAGAATGCAACAGATTCCTTGGATTGCACAGATGAATACAGCAGACCAGTGGCTGGTCGCCTAGCTGTGGAGCTGTGTTAAAACAGTGAGCAAACTGAATTAAGCAATTTAACGAATAAAGTTCAAAACTATTTAAGCAGTAAAGTTCAAAACTGAGCCCTTTGCCAGCAAACGTCAGTCAAACCAGCACAAACGTGAGGCTTATGTAGCAACAGTGAGCAAATTCAAGACTGAGCCCTGTGCCAGCAACCTTCAATCAGATGAGTCCTAACTGCACACTCCTGCCACAAGGGTGCAGTAGGGCCCTCTCCAACAAAAGATAGCCTGGTTTAGTGTTCAGTTTAACAAACAGAACCAGATTCAGCAGGTCAGAATCTAGTCTATGCTTACAGCAGACAAAACGTGCAACAGATCAGTAAGAACAGTTTTAAAATCAGCACTATAACAAACATACAGTTTAAAAATGCAGTATAAAATTGTACTTATGGTTGGAAGAATGCAACAGATTCCTTTGAATGCACAAATGAATATGCATGTGATCTTGAGCTAAGGTATGATCTTGTTTCATAGTTCATTTTACCCATGTTCACCCCTTGATTCTTTCCTACATGGTCCTCATCCTCTAGCAAGAGATGGTCACTCTTTCTCTTCTGTAAATGTGCTTGATCAGATGGACTTTTATCCCTCATTTGAAGTAGTGAACAGCTATGGCTCTTTGTTATTCCCCTTCACAGAGCAGAGCAAGTTGATGCCCTGTAAGCAAGAAAGAAGTAGAATCTGTGGTGTTCTGGGTATATTAATAATTCTGAAGTTTTATTCATAATGTAATTAACAGTATATTGTAATCACCGATTACTGTTTTTAATTTCAGTCTTTTACACTTTTTCTGTAAAAATCTACTTCTGTTTATCAGTCGTAAAGTTTTAAATTTTTTTGTTGTAGTCATTGGATACAATGTGTTTATGTAATGGGTATGTTTCTGTACTTAATGACTTGCAGTATTAAATACTGATTATTTTATTGAAAATGTTGAAGACTACTGCATTATGCATCTGGCCTAGGTCATGGCTGGAAAGGGTACTTGTCCAGCCCACTTACCAGATTAAAAAGCTATTCAGTCAGTCATTGCACAAATGGGTAGAGAGAGAAGTAGGTAGGCAGTTAAGTCGCTAGTGACTGAAGATCAGTTTGTACTGCTTTAGAGAACATTTTCCTTTGCTGTTCACTTTTAGAATAAATCATGCTTTCATCAATATTTTTCTGAACTCCTTACTTTGGGAATCATTTGTCATTAAAAATGTAAAACAAATGTTTTGTTTTTGTTTTTTCTTTCTCAGACTTCTGGCATGGCAGTACACAATACAAATCATTTGAAGGTTGTACATATATGTATCTGAAAAGATAATGCATCCTGGTGACTCAGGAATTACTCTTAAAGGCCTACAAATATTAGTATAGCAGAGTGCACTCCACTGCATTTTCTTCAACCAGCTCCCCAAATGTTGACCCATCTTGCAGATAGCTAGATATAATCCTGAAATTAGCTTAAACCTTCACTTACACTGCATTAATACTGCAGCCTTCAGAGTTCATCCTTAAATGTAGTATAGCCTACAGTTGTTTTTATGTTTATGATTCAGTTTAAGTTTTGGATTAGGGTTATGTTTATACTTAAAACCTGCTAGTTAATATACTGTACATTTATTGTTACCGATTTTGTAGCAACCACTGTGACAGACAAAGGGTGTACATGGCGAAGATTACTGCAGT
Organism: Protopterus annectens; assembly: GCF_019279795.1. NCBI lineage: Eukaryota > Metazoa > Chordata > Ceratodontiformes > Protopteridae > Protopterus > Protopterus annectens. The sequence continues at coordinate 1,784,218,300 of NC_056735.1, forward strand.
CACACTATAGTGTTTTCTCAGTTTTATTCGATTGTAGGATTTGCAAAATAATGTTCTGGCATTTCTGAGTTTGCTCTGGGCAGATGTTAAGAGTTTGGAAGAACTTTGAATAACTTTGTAGGATTCTCTTCAAAATGTGCTCACTTCAAGAGATTTGTGCAGACCTAGTTTTGTATGAGTATTGAAGAGTTTGAATTATCTTAGGACTTTTTTACCTGTATCTATACTCCAGTAACTGTCGCAGAAGCGTTTGTGCAACAGCTGGGGTGAATTTAAAATATGGCTAACTGGCACTTTTAAGAGCAGCTGGATTTGATTGCAGTGTCATACTGGTATAGCACACAGACACACAAATGCTTTTTTTAGGAACACCCCCATCTCACATAACCACACACACCTTTCTCACATGTCCTGTAGACCCATTTATTTCTATTCTGTTGAAGAGCCAGTCGTACCTTTCATCCTTGTCATGGGCAGTGCTTCCCATCCATTTGTTTTGCCCTGTAACCCGTGTGTTCCTCTTAGAAGTGAGAGTCAGAGATACTTAGAAGGACGCTGTCATGTACTGCGGAATGGAACAGTGAGGCTTTTTTCTTATGCAGCTGACTCCCTCTAGTGGCTGTGATTTCTCCAGAGGCCATATGCATTCTTTCACACATGCTGAAATGTTTGAGTATTAAGTTTACACCAACAGAGTTAAGATTTGTATTTGTTTATCTTTATTTGCATGTTTTCAGGGGCGGCTCGTGGCATAGGGCTGCCGGACTGCAGCCCCCTCAAAAATAAAAAAAGAAAGAAAAAAAAATGAAAAATAAAAAAATATTTTTAAAATTCGCGGACTTCGCGCATGCGCATAGACCGAGTCCCGGCTTATCGGTCTATGCGCATGCTCAAGGCAGCCCGGCCGTCCCCATAGGGGGACACAAGGAGCGTCTGTGCACTTTTACAGTGCACAGACCCGCCAGGATTATGGGACGCGTCCGGACTGCAAGAGGAGCAGCAGGGACTCGGGACAGAGCCTTAGGGATCTCATCGGCAAGGAGCATTGGGATCTCGGGTCTTCAGTATTGCGCGGGAAGGATGTATGTACGGACGTTAACTCTGGATGTATTCATTCAGGTAAGGTTGTGCTTTTTATTTGTGTATGGTGCTTGAGTTTGTGCTTTTTCTTTGTGTATGGTGCTTGTGCTTTACTGGAGTTTGTGTATGGTGCTTGTGCTTTACTGGAGTTTGTGTATGGTGCTTGTGCTTTACTGGAGTTTGTGTATGGTGCTTGTGCTTTACTTGTGTGTGTGTGTGTGTGTGTGTGTGTGTGTGTGTGTGTGTGAGAAAATGCCCCAGGTGCTTATGGTGGTGTGGTAGGGAATGCCTCAGGCTTGAACCCTGTACCCTGTATGCAGGTGTTAAAGACTTGAGTTCCCTACCCACCACCATTTGTAAAAAATTTCAGATTTTTACCTCATATTCGATCTGATCTGTTCCTCATAATATCTGTGGTTTGTAAATGTTGCAATGCTTGATATTTGATGGTGTAGTAGTAGCATTGTTGCCTCACAGCTGCAGGTTCTTGGGTTTGATTCTTGGCTGGGGTTCCTTCTTTGTGGGGTCTGTATCTTCTCCCTGTGTTTGTGTGGGTTTGCTTTTGTGCCCTCCCATGTTACAAAAACATGTCTGCATTATTTCTTCCTGGGCCTCTGCTGAAAATTTGTTTATTTGTTCCAAGTCAGACTGTCCTGATTAAAAAATGTTAAATAAAATTGATAGGCATTTGAATTTCAGACTTAAGGGTTTCTGAATGTTTAATTCCTTGTATATTTTGATGGTGCAGTGGTAGTATTGTTGCCTCACAGCTATAGGTTTTCTGGTTTGATTCTTGGTTGGGGTGGCTTCTGTGTGGAGTCTGCATCTTCTCCATGTGTTTGTGTGGATTTGCTCTGGTGCCCTGCCATTTTACAAAGACGTGTCTGCAGTTTTAATCCCTGCTGAAAATTGGTTTTGTTCTGTCCGCAGTAAAATTGACAGGCATTTGAATTTCAGACTTCAGGTTTCTGAATGTTTAATTCCTTGCATAATTGATGGTGTGGTGGTAGTATTGTTGCCTCACAGCTATAGGTTTTCTGGTTTGATTCTTGGTTGGGGTGGCTTCTGTTTGGAGTCTGCATCTCCTGCCTGTGTTTGTGTGGATTTGCTCTGGTGCCCTGCCATTTTACAAAGATGTGTCTGCAGTTTTAATCCCTGCGTCTCTGCTGAAAATTGTTTTTGTTCTGTCCGCAGTAAAATTGACAGGCATTTGAATTTCAGACTTCAGGTTTCTGAATGTTTAACTCCTTGTATAATTGATGGTGCAGTGATAGTATTGTTACCTCACAACTATAGGTTTTCTGGTTTGATTCTTGGTTGGGGTGGCTTCTGTCTGCATCTCCTCCCTGTATTTGTGTGGATTTGCTCTGGTGCCCTGCCATTTTACAAAGACGTGTCTGCAGTATTAATCCCTGCATCTCTGCTGAAAATTGTTTTGTTCTGTCCGCAGTAAAATTGACAGGCATTTGAATTTCAGACTTCAGGTTTCTGAATGTTTAATTCCTTGCAGATTTGATGGTGCAGTGGTAGTATTGTTGCCTCACAGCTATAGGTTTTCTGGTTTGATTCTTGGTTGGGGTGGCTTCTGTGTGAGTCTGCATCTCCTCCATGTGTTTGTGTGGATTTGCTCTGGTGCCCTGCCATTTTACAAAGACGTGTCTGCAGTTTTAATCCCTGCTGAAAATTGGTTTTGTTCTGTCCGCAGTAAAATTGACAGGCATTTGAATTTCAGACTTCAGGTTTCTGAATGTTTAATTCCTTGCATAATTGATGGTGCGGTGGTAGTATTGTTGCCTCACAGCTATAGGTTTTCTGGTTTGATTCTTGGTTGGGGTGGCTTCTGTTTGGAGTCTGCATCTCCTGCCTGTGTTTGTGTGGATTTGCTCTGGTGCCCTGCCATTTTACAAAGATGTGTCTGCAGTTTTAATCCCTCGTCTCTGCTGAAAATTGTTTTGTTCTGTCCGCAGTAAAATTGACAGGCATTTGAATTTCAGACTTCAGGTTTCTGAATGTTTAACTCCTTGTATAATTGATGGTGCAGTGATAGTATTGTTACCTCACAACTATAGGTTTTCTGGTTTGATTCTTGGTTGGGGTGGCTTCTGTCTGCATCTCCTCCTGTATTTGTGTGGATTTGATCTGGTGCCCTGCCATTTTACAAAGACGTGTCTGCAGTATTAATCCCTGCATCTCTGCTGAAAATTGTTTTGTTCTGTCCAGTAAAATTGACAGGCATTTGAATTTCAGACTTCAGGTTTCTGAATGTTTAATTCCTTGCAGATTTGATGGTGCAGTGGTAGTATTGTTGCCTCACAGCTATAGGTTTTCTGGTTTGATTCTTGGTTGGGGTGGCTTCTGTGTGGAGTCTGCATCTCCTCCATGTGTTTGTGTGGATTTGCTCTGGTGCCCTGCCATTTTACAAAGACGTGTCTGCAGTTTTAATCCCTGCTGAAAATTGGTTTTGTTCTGTCCGCAGTAAAATTGACAGGCATTTGAATTTCAGACTTCAGGTTTCTGAATGTTTAATTCCTTGCATAATTGATGGTGCGGTGGTAGTATTGTTGCCTCACAGCTATAGGTTTTCTGGTTTGATTCTTGGTTGGGGTGGCTTCTGTTTGGAGTCTGCATCTCCTGCCTGTGTTTGTGTGGATTTGCTCTGGTGCCCTGCCATTTTACAAAGATGTGTCTGCAGTTTTAATCCCTCGTCTCTGCTGAAAATTGTTTTGTTCTGTCCGCAGTAAAATTGACAGGCATTTGAATTTCAGACTTCAGGTTTCTGAATGTTTAATTCCTTGTATAATTGATGGTGCAGTGATAGTATTGTTACCTCACAACTATAGGTTTTCTGGTTTGATTCTTGGTTGGGGTGGCTTCTGTCTGCATCTCCTCCCTGTATTTGTGTGGATTTGCTCTGGTGCCCTGCCATTTTGCAAAGACGTGTCTGCAGTATTAATCCCTGCATCTCTGCTGAAAATTGTTTTGTTCTGTCCGCAGTAAAATTGACAGGCATTTGAATTTCAGACTTCAGGTTTCTGAATGTTTAATTCCTTGCAGATTTGATGGTGCAGTGGTAGTATTGTTGCCTCACAGCTATAGGTTTTCTGGTTTGATTCTTGGTTGGGGTGGCTTCTGTGTGGAGTCTGCATCTCCTCCATGTGTTTGTGTGGATTTGCTCTGGTGCCCTGCCATTTTACAAAGGCGTGTCTGCAGTTTTAATCCCTGCTGAAAATTGGTTTTGTTCTGTCCGCAGTAAAATTGACAGGCATTTGAATTTCAGACTTCAGGTTTCTGAATGTTTAATTCCTTGCATAATTGATGGTGCGGTGGTAGTATTGTTGCCTCACAGCTATAGGTTTTCTGGTTTGATTCTTGGTTGGGGTGGCTTCTGTTTGAGTCTGCATCTCCTGCCTGTGTTTGTGTGGATTTGCTCTGATGCCCTGCCATTTTACAAAGGCGTGTCTGCAGTATTAATCCTCGTCTCTGCTGAAAATTGTTTTGTTCTGTCCAGTAGAATTGACCGGCATTTGAATTTCAAACTTCATGTTCTTCAGAATACATAGTAGCACAACCTTTTTCTAGCAATTTTCTAAGTTTATAAGATGAATATTTTAAATTTGTCCCTATTTTTGGGACTGTATTCCCCATTATTGGCTTCGTCCAGGTTTTGTGCTAAGGTTGACAGCTATGGCAAGAACTGAATTCACTGAATATGGACTGTAGAATTGTGCATATTTACTGATTAAAGGTGCACTGTAGAATTGTGCATATTTACTGATAATGGTGGACTGTAGAATTGTGCATATTTACTAATAATGGTGGACTGTGGAATTGTGCATATTTACTAATAATGGTGGACTGTAGAATTGTGTATATTTACTAATAATGGTGGACTGTGGAAGTCTGAGTAGACTTTTTATGATAAATGTTCTCAACTGGGCAGTTTTGCCATTATGGGTGCATATGTTTTGTTTCATTGCTTACTGGAAAATGTTCAAAACAAATTTAAAACACCCTCTAACAAGTGTACTGTATTGTACAAGGAATATAATTTTAGTACAATGAGGAAGGTGTATCAAAGAGCACATGTATGTTTCATATGCAAGGGGCCTATGATTGAAAACAGCCCAAAATTAATCTTTATCTGCCACTGGCAAAATGTATTTTCTTTGAATGTGGGTTTCAATGCTGTTTCAATGAATGTGAGTTTCAAGGGCAGAGAAGTTTTAATGCTAAGTTTTCATTGTGAGACTGCATTGCTTTGTTTAACAGATTACTTAATGTTTGTGCTGTAAAATACAAAATAAAACTTTCAAATGAAGTCCAATCATTGAAGTAAAGCAGTATGCACATTAGTGTTTATGGTAAATGGAGTGAAATAGCCAAGTAATGGTTAATTGGAATGGCTGCAGAGGCTCCAGTTCAACCATTATTTTGTCAGGGGGAAGGGCAGCAAACTCAGACAGGCCCAGCTGAACTATACCTCCCAACTGTCCAGATTTTCAAAGAATGAATAGATTTTTGCTTCTTATTTTTGGTTTGTTGTTCATAAAATTTGTAGTTTTAATTCCTAAATGATTTGCCAGAAGTCACTAAATAATAAGTTTCAGACTTCATAACCTTCATAAAAATGCATGTTAAAGTAAGAGCCGTTCTATCAACTGTCTCAATTTATACAAGAGCAATTTTAGTACTGTTTATATGTGCCCCAATATATTTGGCCTTGTTCAGATTTACTGCATTAACAGGTTGAGAGGTACATGCAAATAAATTGCTTTATAGAATTAGGCATAGCCAACCTCTCAACTGTCCCCAATTTTTGGCTCAAAATGTTGCTCTTCCCCTAATAATCCCTCCATAAAATAGCAATTTTGGAAGAAAACATGGAGGGTTTACAATTAAGAAATAACTGTAATAATCAAAGTTATAGATTACTTGAAATGCATGTAGATTCTTTTATTTTGTCAGCTGCTCAAGGTAGCAGTACTAATATTAAAGTGTCCCTTCTTTGACAGGTAGAAGCTGTATTGTGTGTCTATTTTATATTTTTGCATCACATTTTGGTCCATTTTCATAAAATTGTGTTTTTGGCAAATTAGTGACAAATCACTAAAGACTGAAGTTAGAAAATGACAGACATTTGAGTTTCAGATTTTATACCCTTCAGAAAATTCATACTAAGACCTATTCTATTATCTTTCTAAGTTTATTAGAGCAATATTTAAAAATTGTCCTTCTTGTTGTGCCTTTGTCCCACTTCTGTGTATGGCTTTGTCCAGATTTCTTGCTCTTGAAGTTGAGAGGTATGACAAATGTGTCAGGGCCATCACAGTCAGCCAGAGAGATTTCAAATTGTGACATGCTTGTTGCACCCCACTCCCCCATGTAGTGACTCTGGATGTGTCCAAGCAAGGCAAGGAGTAGTTGTATCTACCTTGGATGGGGAGGACACACTGCATAAGTACTACAGTGGCTTTTCATCTGTCCTTGATTTTGCAGAATGGTCTGGTTTCTGTCATATTTTTGTACTGTTGATTTATGCTTATTACTCAAAGTGCCTGTTGCTCTGTGTTTAAGTAGCAATGCTTTAATGTGATAAGGTAAGCTTGTCTGACATCGTAAGATGCAAGTAAGCTTTAATAAGCATACTGTTAAAGAATTGCCAACATTGAAAGCCTTTCTGTTGTTGCCATGCAGAGAATACTTGACTAGATAATGTATAAGCCTTGGGTATTAAAGGACAGGATTCCATTATTTTAAAAGCTCATTACACTTGTTGGAGACTTCCAGTCATCTCTACAGGCTTTACCCGTAAACTAAACAGAATGCCAATCATGTGTGGTCCATAACCTGTTTATGATTCAGTTTAAGCAATGTATCTTGAGCTTGTTTCTTGTTTGCTTTTCATTTTTACTTTTATCATGTTACCCATTTTGTAGCAACCACTGTGACAGACAAAGGGTCTACATGGATAAGATTACTGCAGTCACATTTTCTCAGTTTTATTCAATTGTAGGATTTGCAAAATAATGTTCTGGCATTTCTAGTTTGCTCTGGGCAGATGTTAAGAGTTTGGAAGAACTTTGAATAACTATTATAATTAAAATGTGCACTGCAAGAGATTTGTGAAGTAGTTTTGTATGAGTTGAAGAGTTTGGTTTATCTTATACTTTTTGACTGTATCTATTCCAGTAATGTATTTAACAGTAATTTAAAATATGGCTCACAAATGCTTTTGTTTCCATCTACATATTTCTAACATGTCATGCAGACCAATGCATTGAAATATTTTTATTCTGTTGAAGAGCCAGTCTACCTTTCATCCTTGTCTTGATTGCTTTCATCCATTTGTTTTGCCCTGTAACCCGTGGTCCTCTCTTGAAGTGAGAGTCAGAGATACTTAGAAGGACGCTGTCATGTACTGCGGAATGGAACAGTGAGGCTTTTTTCTTATGCAGCTGACTCCCTCTAGTGGCTGTGATTTCTCCAGAGGCCATATGCATTCTTTCACACATGCTGAAATGTTTGAGTATTAAGTTTACACCAGCCGCCACTGCATGTTTTTAATGTTAATAGGGTATGCTGAGATGTTTGAGTATTGTGTTTTGACCAACAGAGATAAGATTTATATTCTTCTTTATTTGTATGTGTTTAATGTTAGTAGAGTATTTTTTATTCAGTTTGCTTTAAATTTACATATATCTAAACACAGTCATCTAGTCTTTAATATATACAAAATGTTAGCAATATGTTTTTAAGGGGATGGTTGTAATACATTTTTGCTGATATTGTGTAACCTGAATTTTTTCTTTTCTGGCAGGCTTTTTAAGGTCACAAAGGAATGTTGAATCAGTAGATCCTCAATTTACGATACGGAGGAAAATGGAACAGTTGAGGGAAGAACTGGAGATGCTAGAACAACTGCGAGAGGTAATTTAATTTTTATTTTGCTTTTCATTGTAAGAGCAGATTTTTTGTATAGTACACTATTGCAGTAGTCCTTACCCCACTGGATCTTCAGTTGCAGAAGGGTTGGGAGGGTGGTGGCCTTAAGGTGTGCCTTTTGCACAAACACAAGATAGGGGTTTGAAATCACACAGGATAACTGGGAGAGACTTAAAAATGGCTCGCAAGAGCAGTTAGCCTAGTACTAACCTATGAACCTATGAACCTATGAATATCCTGCTTGACATCCAGAGCTCATTGCCCTTGCCACTGTAGGTTAGTTACAACTACACCCTTTAGGGAAGTCAGAACTTGCTTGACTTAAAGCTGATGTCCACTCGTGTTATTTCAGAACTTTCTTGCCATAGTTTACAGCATATATACCAGTTTTGTGTATCCATAATTCGGAGTTCTTCAGCTTTCTCCAAAGGTAAGCTATGAAATTATCCCTTGGAATAATTTTTATTTATTGTGATTTGATAGGGATAGTTAACTCTGTGTAGTTTAGTAGAGTTTGATGTCTAACATGTTATTTCATGGCATCTCAAACTCGAAGAAAGAAGGCAGATTCTTTTGTGTTAGATAAAAGCACACAAAGACTGGCATAGATTGTGACGGTTTAGGTCTAGGTCACAGTATTAAACATTATAGACTCTATCCCAAAAACATGCAGGAGAAAGGAGTGTTCCCTTTAAAATTCTTTAGATCAGAAGAGACTCATGGGCTTGACTGTCACTGCCATGAGATCTTCGAGTTTGCCTCAATCTCATACGTTCCCCTAAGAAGTGATTAAAAAGGTAGACTAAGAAGAAGGCAATCGGGAAAACCATATAATGTAGTGAATGCATCCAGTGTCACTATTTTACTATAGGATGTCAGCCCTGGTGAGGCACTTTCACAGCCCTTGGCCCTCGCGCATCTCAGACACAAGGCATCAGGATAAGCATCGTTGGAGGCCATCTTGCATGCAGATCAAGGCATGTCCCACTGAACTGAGAACCCTTGCATGGGGTTGATGCTAGCTGCCCCACCTTGGGTTTGTGGCTGACGTTGTTTCAGGGAGCTGATGATGTACTGACAGTTTTTCTAGTCAGAGTGAGCAATGAGGGTAAGAGAGTTTGGGGGTCCAGGAATCCCACCCAACATTCCTGGTCTTCAAGAAAGCAGCCCATAAAAAGGACTCAGAGGCTCAGGCATAGTGTGCCCACACCAGCTCCCTGTAATTGCCTGGGCCTCAGGCAGCAAGTGACTGTCCTTCCCACTTGCCTCTCAGGCTAATCTCAAGGAGTGGCTGTGCTTGGACTAGTGGAGACCAACCTTCAGTGGAGTCCTTTCTGCCAAGAGAGGGACAATGATTCCTCAAAAAATGAGGGAAAAGAGTTGGATGATTACTCTTCCCAAAGGTCTCACCACTGAGTTTGACACACACACACACACACACACACACACACACACACACACACTCTCTCTCTCTTGATGGCAACAAGCCCTGTTCTTCAGTCACAGACAGAATCTCATTTGGAGATGCTGTTTGGGGTGAAGGACCACTTCAGATGGTTGGACAAAGTGGTACTGGGTGCAAAGAAATAATATTTTGATTTACTGAGCTTTTGATGCAGCTAAATTTGATGCAGTGTTTCTCAGGTTTGGAAGCTGTACAGGATATACCGTTAGCATCCTGCAGGGAATTAAATGATCAGCTACCTAACCCTAAAAAGTCTGATAGGTCCTATATGGTTCCAAAGCCTCACAAGATTCTTTTCAAGAACCTTGTGACAGTTCTAGCAGTGGTGTATGTGGATCTAGAGAAGGGATCCAGACTTGTACATTCTCCCAGTACTGTTCCCATTGACAAAGTAGAATCCTGAGCGATTTGCAAAGAATTTGTCCATAGCTGCCACTCTGGCCTTCAATATTATTGTTAGACGCACCTTACCAAATTTTATGTTTACTCTCCTAGACCAGATATGTACACAGCTGCCACTCTGGCGTTCAGGGCCTTAAATTGTCAAATACATATGACCAAATTTCAGATTTGGTCTACTAGACCAGTTGAATGAGAAGATTTCAGAAGTGTCTGATGGTGTGGACAAAATTATTGGAACTTGCCCATTCAGTCAGGTCACTAAACAGTCAATCAGGTGGGGTTTTCTGCTGTGGGAGCACCATCCAGAGCTGCAGGTACAAGGTCATTGATCAGAAGACATGCCTGGCTTGAGGCTGCAACCTTCCAGAGAATGTCAAAAGTAGAGTTCCTTAATGATACCCTGGATAAGGAGCTACTCTGGAAGAAAGAGAAGAAGAATTCAGTCAAACAGCTTATTCACTTTCCTGTACCTTATAAATAACAGGGATTACCAGTAAGTCTGGAACCTCCTACCACAGGAAAAATGAAAAGGTAAGCAAACTAAGGCTAAGATGGGCCATATAAGAAAAGATGGCAGGGAGGCCAGAAGTGGAAATCTGGGGGCTGGCTCTCAAAGCTCTTTATCCCCTAGGGAGCAGCCTTGACTACACATACTTTCTTTGTCTCTTGTCCTCACCAAAAATCCGTACCCATCCCTTCTAACCCAAAGCTAGCAGAAAGGGGTAACCCAGTGCATAAGAGACTTTGAAAACATTATTAAAGACAAATGGATGCTCTAGATAATGTCTTCAGGGTTTCAAGCTACAATTCCTAACATAACCAAAAATGTTAGGCCAGTAGTGTAACTAGGGCAAGGCAAGACGGGCAGCTGCCCTGGGAGCAAAGTGTTGGAGACACAATCAGCTGATCCCAATATCTCTGTCTCTCTAATGCAATACTTGCTTTTAAAAGCCAGTATTGCATTTGCAGTCAAACATGAGCACTGTAGCTCTCCAAGTGTGGTCTAAACTGTAGCAACTGCTTGTTACACTGTAGTAAACAGTTTGCTACAGTTTAAAAATTAATTTTTTTTTTAAACTAAAACCTGAGTGCTGTAGCACTACATGCAGACAGGGTATAAACTGTAGCAACTGTTTGCTGCATTTGTAGCAAGCAGTTTGCTACAGTTTATAAGAATATATTCTTTGTTTATTTTAGTAAAATAGGAGAGAGTTGGGTCCAGGGCACAGATATCTGATCTGAATGGCTGGACAGGAGGGAGGTGGGTATTTTGTGCAGTTGGCCACCTGTCAGGGATTCTGCTGTACCAAGGGACCAAGTGCATTTGTCTCTGCACTCGGTGCTACAAGATATTTCAAAACTAGAATCCATAGACCTTGTACCAAAACGGGACTAAAACAGAGGCTTGTACTGCAGATTATTTCTAGTGCCCAGAAATGAAGGCCTATGGACATGTTTGGGCTAAATTCCTATGTCAAGATCCCAGACTTCAGAACACTGACATTGCAAGCCCTCTTGCCATTCCTGTTCCCACATACTCGTTCATAGTACCATATATACTTTCTTTGATTTGAAGCAGAGAGCTCTTATTATCAGCTTACTCCCTTTCTCTTTGGATTGGCTACTACACCCAGGAATATTTAGGAAGTGTCAGTCCCCAGTCATTGCCTTTTGAAGAACCAGGAACACACATTTACCACAGTCTGGGTGATGACCTCATTCCAGTTCTGTTCCAGGAGGATATAGAGAGCTCTGCAGTAAAATCACAATGGACTGCTTTCAAAACCTGGTGTTTTCCTTCAACTAACCACAAGTCAGAGCTCACCCTTTCCAAGAAAGTGCTGTTCCTCATGCCCTTACCAAATTCCAGCAAACAGAGGGATTACCCTCCCAGCAGACAAGTTTGAATCTCTGGCTTAATACTTCTAGCAGATGATTCTGTAAATAATTGTCAGAATGTTCCTGAGGACACTGAGATTCATGGCTAAAATAGGAAGAGATGAGATTAAATAAATAATTATGATGTATAATCAGCAGGGAAGCCTCCATTAATATTCCTGCTGTAGAGGTTTGGAAATTAGGAGGGAAAAAAGTGATAAATATCTGGAAGGTTGTGTTTAATGGTATTTTAAAGGGGGTGGCATCACTGTCTTAAAAAAAAATCTGTAGTGGGCTGTACTATCCAATAGACCTATTTCAATTCTAAACCAGGGTTATAAATTGTTTGTCCATACTAGCTAAAAGAATGGCAAAGGTATTGTCAAAACTGATCGATGTGAATTAGGGAGGGGAAACAAACATTTAACAACATTACTAAATCAGTGATAATCCAGAGGGAAGCAAAATGTAAGAAAATTCAGCATTGGTGGATCTTGATACAGAGAAAGCATTCAGAAGAGTCGCTTGGGATTGTATAAGCAGGGGAAATGGAAGCATTTCCATTCCATGACAGAATTGTAGGGTTAATGAGGAGGATTTATGAAGGCTTGGAGGGAAGAATTAAGGTGGAAGGAGTCCTCTATGATAAGCTGTGTTTGAACAGAGGAACCAGGCAGGGGTTTCCTACTTCCCCTTTGTTGTTTGCTTTATATTTAGAGCCATTTGCAAAGAAAACAAGGTACTGTCAGATTCAAGGATATAACTGGCATGATAATTAAGAAAAGTGAAGTGAGCATATTTTGTAGATGTTATTCTGTACTTGATAAATGCAGAAAGGATATTCTACTCTGAAAAAAGGCAACTGGTGTAGTAAGACTAACCTGTTCAACAAAGAATAAATAAAAATACATTATCTTGGTTCTTACGGGTGCGTGGTGAGAGATTTTGGAGGAGTTGCAAATCTTGCAACCAAATGTATGTTCTCTTCTGATACATTTTCTGTCCTACATATCCATGCTCAACCCCTTTTCCCATTTTGTACATGGGGTCGGTGTCACTTCAACAGTGATATATTGATGAATAATTTGTAAACTCCCTCCAAACTGCTGATGCTGAAATAACATCCGCTGTACTAAATACTTTCATATATATTTATTTTAAGAAATCCATCTTCTCTGGGTATAGTTTCCTCTATAAGATTCCTTGATGCATCCATACTGTTATACACTAAATAAACAATCACCACCTATAAATAAAAATGCACTGCTGAAAACGTATCGTTTCTCCCAGCATTCTTCTAAACAGTCTTAGGGCAAATATAAATATCTGTTCCTGCCGGTTTCCCCTCACTGCCACAAATCTACCATTATTGTACGTTTCTCCTTTTCTTTTACCATTTGAGTCCCTCTTCCTGTCACTATAGTATCACACTTTTCCTTTGTCATTGTTTCCCTCTACTCGTCACTCATTAGACCCATTATAGAGTACAACCCCCCTTTTGGGATGTACCTCACAAGACATCTGCAGCAGCTGGAAAGGCCACAGAAGTACCTCACAAAGAGGAATACTGGCCTCAAACAAATGCCCTACACTGACTGCCTCAAAAAACTCCAGCTTTTCTCCGTAGCATATCGCCTACTCCGAGGTTATCTCTGCCTAACATATAAAGCTATGTCAAACCCAGAGCTGTTGGACATGCTACACCTAAAGAAATCCCAATCCCTCCAAGCTACTTGCTCTAGGGACCTAAACCTTGTCATCACAATAAACAGGACACGCTGGAGGGATAGATTCCTGTCCCATAGACTTCCTATACTCTGGAACAAGCTACCCATCTATGTCAAGCAAAGTTCTTCATTAGCACTCTTCAAGAAAAATCTTGATGAGTGGATGGGAAATAGGAAATACACCCCGGGGATCACTTCTGTCTCTGCTGGACAGTTGCACAGGAAAATAACTTTCTTGGGTGGCGTAGGCTATGTTATCTTGCCGGCTAGGCTTACGTAGGCCCTTGGGCTGATAGCCTAGTACCTAGCTATGAACCTATATATGCACTTTAAATCCTTCTGCATCAATATGCATCTCCTACAGCATGATAATTTGCATGTCATATTTCTTAATAGAGATTTTTGTGTCTGAAAGGCCATTGAAATTCCATATAAAAATTGGCAATGTAGCAATTCTGTTTGAGTATATGTTACATATTTTCAAACAGTTTAATTTATAATAGCCCCCTTGTCTGTATTACACATAGAATAGAGAGAGAGAACTATAAAAATTTGCAAGAACAGGACTTTTCCCCTCACTTTTATTTCATCTGTATCCTAGGGCAAGTACTGGAGGACTGACTCAACTGTATTTCTGTGGTTCCACTTTGTCCTTTACTGGAGGAGAGACTCTGGGAAAAACCCACTTAGCTGGGGTGTTTTGGAAGCTAGTCACCCTGGATAGTAACCTGTTCACATGAAGGAGGATGCTGTCCTTCTGTTCTGTTTGGTTCAGCAAGGCTGGATGGGTTGGGGAGGATGAAGAAGTGACAGTGCATAATTTTCTCTCTCTCTCTCTCTCTCTCTTTTTTAGTGGTGGAGGAGATTTCTGATTGCCTTTCCCTTTTCCCTTTGATTCTGCACTTCTTTACTAAATTCAGAGAAGGTAGACCAGAATATGTCCATGTTAGCTCTGGAAACAGAGAATGGTATTGTTTCTTGCTCTCCCAGACTCTTGGAAATACAGTAACCCTACCCCATTGCAAACAAAAAGCATCCTCACTGAGTTGTGATGACACTATCTAAACCTTCAGGCATGGCCACTCCTGTACAGCCCCCTGATCTTACTAGGTTATATGATAGATGTGTCAGTAGTAACAGAAGTCCCCATGTCTTTGACTCATCAGATTTATTCTGAAGAGAGGTTCTGCATCTGACTTAAATATGCTCTTGATATCCCAGGTTGTGAACTTTCAGGTGTTCATCATTTACTTCAAAAACCTATTTGACCTATATTTCAGCTACACTCTGGTCATGGTGCATGTTTTCACCATTTAAGCACATTATAGCCTCATGAACCACAGAACGTTGACCCAGTACAAGCTTGTATAATGCTTTTAGGGTGTTCTGGATTTTTAGCCACCTTTGAAGAATTATTCTTCACCTTGGGGCATGAACATATAATAATAGCCTGTCCTCCATATGAGCTGGCTGAATCCATGAGAAGTTTTTCTCATGGAAAATGTAGAAAATGTTGTTTTGGTATTCATTACATCTGAATGCAGATTTCATATTTGAAAACTCTTGTTTTTAGGTAAACTGTTTGATATTTTGCAAGGATGAGGTGTCCCTTATGACTGACCTTCGTTTTAGTCAATAAATGTTACTTTTGGAGGCAGTGGCCAAGAGAGAGACATATGCAGATGGTCATCTTTAGGTTTTACCTAAGTGTGTACATTCAGGAAGACAGAGAAGTAATTTCATTTGCTTTGTTCAGGAAAGGGAGTACTTGGCTGTTGCAGAACAGATGCTATCCAAAGGGATTGATGACTAACCTTTGTGCATTAAACCATTCCCTGGCTAATATAATCAGAAGCACTCCAACATGACTGTGACTTCCTTTGTTCATTTTAGTGCCGTGTCCATTGCACACATCTGTGCCGTAGTCAGTTGATCAATGGCATGGCGTTTTACCAAGCGGTGTTATGTGAATTGTGGTTGCAGAGGATGGGCCTCCTTTGGGACTTTAAGTCATATCCATGTGTCCTGAGCAATTGCTTTTCAGCCTTTGCAGTTTCTGCCACCGTGGTTGTTTTACTGCTTGGGTTTTCTCCAGATATTTATCCACAAGAGACAGCCCCTGAATGTAAAGTATAGCTGAAGTATGATCACAGCCTATATTATTTGAAGTTTGAGAAGGCCTTCAACAGTGGGCAGTTATCCTCCCACTGTTCTGCTTGGCTTAGATGGTCTTACCCTCTACTGGTACAGATGGATGTCCTGGTAAGTCTTACAAGTTTATAATTCTAAGGTTGATTCTTGTTCGTTTATGTTTTTTCCTAATGTACTCAGCTTGGAGGGGGATTAAACTGGGGGACATTGGGTTGGGCTGTGCATTGGCACATGGCATCATGATGTATGTCTGCAAAGGGTGCACAGTAACCCAATTTTCATTAGTGGATGCTAGAGAAAATAATGTCTGTTGTTTAAAGAGGATCCTCAGAAGATGAAATCCTGACCATCATGCCGGTCAACCTCTTATTGCAAGATATCTGGACAAAGGCTAAAATAATGGGGGGGGGGGCAAAGTCCCAAAAGTAGGAGCATATTTTAAATATTGCTCTTAGAAAGTTGCTAGAATAACAGGATCTGTGTTAGCATGCATTTTCCGAAGGATGTGAAGTCTAAAACTCAAATGTATGTCATTATTTAGTGGCTTCAATCCTCAATGATTTGCCACAAAAACATGCATTTTATGAAGAATAGACCAAAAATATGATGCTAAAATCTGGACAGTCTGCAAAAATCTAAACTGTTGAGAGTTATGCTGACCATTACCCACTGCACCAGGCTCTGTCGAAAATCAGTTATGACTAATCTTTACATTCTTGATATAGTTTATCAATGCATGTCATACCATTTTAAATCTTAAACTATAGCATGTCAAACCTCTTTTTTTCGCACTATATGTGGGTGTTACTGTAGACTTGGAAAAACACTGTGCTGAAATGAGAAATGTCAGTTTGATTTGATTTTCCCAGTTTACCAATTTCTAAACCCTATACTTGTTTCACTTTCACTGCCTTTCACTTTATCATAACTAGTATTGCTGTGTCAGCTTCTCTGTTAATAAGTATTGATTTCCTCTTCTAGTTGGCACAGATTGGTCATTTGCAGCCTTATAATCATACTTTTCAGAAGAGTAAGTGAAAGCCAGCTGCTAAGTTGCACTTCTTCATTGTCTGCAGTACCTCATTTTTACCTGTGTCAGCAAGAGGTGGTGTATAGAATTGCATCTGACATGCTGAACTGAAACGTAGTTTGGGTGGTTCTAGCTGCATGCAGATTTAGCCTTTTGGTTGAGTTTTTTTCTGTCATACTTTTGTAAATGCTTCTGTAGGTCTGCTGCTATTTGCTATTTTTCTGATCTTTTTCCCATTTTGTATATATTTTCCATGTACCTTTTCTAGATCGCTAATGTAAACTAGTGTTAGTATATGTGTTATGTCTACCTATTAAAGAGATAAAAATGAATACTGTCATAGTAAACAAAATATATGCTGTCACACTTCTTTGCAGAATATTGAGACAAGACTGAAAACTGAATTACCTAGGGACATGCAAGGCCTAGGAACAGCTCTCATGGATGGAGTAGTTCTGTGTCATTTGGTCAACTATATACGTCCTCGGTCTGTTGCAAGCATACATGTACCCTCACCAGCAGTGGTAAGTTTCACTTGAAGGCCTTCCTTTCAGTAAAGCTTTTAAAAACTCATGGCCATGACTAATTCTTTGCCTTGGAGTACTTTTTATCTTCAAAGACATTTATCTAGCTGTCACAAAATTGGGAATACTAGGATAGTTATCCTTAACCAAATATATTCTGAAACTAAATTTTATTTGGTAACATTTAAATAATGAAATGAGCAGAATGGAAGTGTTGTTTTGTCTTCAAAGACCCTTGCTAAACTAAGCAGTTGTCACAGCTGTTTCATCATAAAAACACACTGTAGCATAGTCCTCATTTGAAATGTGTAGTAGGCCCCTCATGGTTATTTTAAAGGTTGTCATAACGGTTGATAAATTTACAGCAAACTGTTCAATATCCTGCTAAACTAAACTGAAAATGCATTGCACCAAACAGATGGTTTTCTTCACTGGAAGAACACTGATATTATTTTCACTTCATTTATCATATAATTGTGCTGTAGTTTGGCAAATGTCTGTTATAATTAAATTACATTGATGAGAAACTATTGATGTTACATTTAAAAGTATGGAACAAAGGAAAATGGGTTTTCATTACTGGACACAGACAGCCCCATACTGCAGAAGAATCCAATTAACACCATCTCTCAAGGAAAATGTTTTAGTTCATATCCAAGGAATGTCTACTGCATTACAATTTAAAGAATATGAAGTCAATACAATTCAATAAAAATCAGTGTATACCAAGGTTATATATTCCCCGTTCCGAAGGAGGGACGGGCCTCCTTGAAATTGATTACATGTATAGATCTGCAGTTGTGGGACTCAACACATCTACTGACCTCACACTTTCCAAATGTAGTGAAAGTTTTTTGATACATGAGAATAAATCTAAGATGACATCTCTGCTTAATCAAGCAGGAATAGATATCAAACCAGAAGTAGATAAAAACCAGGCAGCAACTGAATGTGCTAAAATAAAAAAAAATGAATGAATATAAGGTGAAGGACCAGATGAGAAGGAAAGAAATGTAGAAAAAACATATAGTTGCAAGTATAGAAAACTTCTGGAAGAGCCTCACGTTGATCAAGAACGAATGCAGGAGGGGCGTGGCCAAGATGGCGACCTGGTAACAGCACTTTCTCACAGCTCTCTTTCCTCATTAGTATTTCAGACAGGAATTTTGAGAAAAAAACAACAATAAGAAGATATCTTCGCTACTAACCACTAATACCCAGAGACATCATCAGAACAATTTTTATCAACTTTCATTGGAAAATTCCTGTCAAATTAATTACTAGAAAATCAACAGCAGCAGCAGTTACTCAGAATGACCCATCTCAGAAATCCACCTCAGGACCCAACATTCAAAAAGGATTTACATTCACTTATTTTAAATATTCAGGAGTTGACAACTAAAATAGATAAGATGGATAATAAATTGGACTCTCTTTAAAGAAAAATGTACTCAACAACTACAGCTTCAGGAAATGTTCACACAACAGAAAGGTCAAATTTCTGTCATAGAACAGTCCTTAAATGACATTGATTCCAGACTCCTACAAGAAGAACAAACAACTGAATTTTTACTGCAACAAAATACACATCTTCTGGAGAAAATAGATGACATGGAAAACAGAATGAGAAGAAATAATATCCGAATATATGGTCTGCCAGATAAAGCAGAAGGGGATAATATAATAAACTTTCATACTACCTGGATCCCAAATGTATTAAAATTACCGGAAGCCCTTTCTTTTGGAATAGAACATGCACACAGGTCATTGTCAACTTCAGGAAATGCGTCTTTAATCAAAAACAAACCAAGATCAATAATTGTTAAACTTTTCTCCACGCAAGACAAGGAACTAATCCTCAAAAATGCTTGGACTAACTCACCCATTAAATATAATGCGTTAATTAGATTTGACAATGATTACTCTACAAAAGTGGTTTTCAAAAGAAAAGAATTCATGCCAATAATAAAAATCTTGAAAAAGAAACAACTGAAGACCCATCTTTTGTTTCCAGCAAGACTTCATATATTCCTTCCAGTGGGAATACAAATATTTGAAACAGTGGATTCAACAATAAAATATCTCACTACAAACAACATTTTAACACAGGAAGAATCTATGGATTGGACAAATAGTACACCAAAAAGAAATGCAGAAGTAAACAACTGGAAGACTGTTGAACAGAAGAAAAAAAAACTAAAGGACAAATAACTTGTATGTTACATGTACCACAAAACTTTAAACAATGTCACAAAAACTAACAAGAAATCTTCCAGTCATTAATCACAGTAATATATCCGGTACAGTTTCTATTTATTTTATCTCACTTAAAATTTAGAATAAATATAAACTGGGTAAATTAACATTATCATTTAGGTCTATCCTAACATATTTGAAACTTGATGATAATGTTTTTCTTTCTCTACATCTCTGATTTAGTCATCAACAAACAAAATGTATATAGCAATATGTTCAAGATATATGCAAATGGATATCTGGTTCAAGCAGATATAACCATCTCACCATATATTTAACTATACTAGCAATTTGTTGTAAAATCTTTGAATGCACCATTCATATAATATGTATAATCTAAGTTTTCCGATCGGGGCAGGGAGGTGAGCGGGACAAATGCATTCTTTGAAAAATGTTATATTTATGTTAAATGAGTTGCATAGTTAAAGTACTTAATCCATTATTGCTGTCGTAATGATTTGCTTTACTGAGATAAAAAGACAGCTTGGGTGTGCGCGCATGTCTGGCTGTATGGATTATGATGTTGTAGCATCCTTACAATGTAGCACACCTCATGGACTCTTATTGTGTTTTTAACGTATATATACAAAGCTTCCTTATTGGAAGGGGGAATAATGTTGTGTTTATTGAAGATGCTTGAACTGTGTTGTAGCTATGCAGCAGAAAAATATTTTCACGAGCGATACTTTGAAAGATAAGAAAAATCTTCACTACTTTTCCTGCTCTGTTCACAAGACGGCAGTCTCAAATATGCATACAAGTAATATATAAAGGTTGTAATTTTCATTGTAACCACTTTGTGATTGTGTATGACGCCCTTTAAATAATATATAATTGCAATATCATTAGGCAAGGAAGTAAATCTCAAAACAAGCACATCTTAAAACTCTTCGACTAGAAGAAGAAAATAATGTGTATATAGAAGATGATTGAGTTGTGCTGGATGGTTATAGTTAGTTAAGAGTTTAAACCCTTACATGCTATTACAGTAAATTATTCTACACTACTAGAATGCCATATTGAATCTTTTATATGAAGTAAAGCATTTGGTGCTGTTTGTTTTACTAGCAGGTGTTATGTAGTATGTCTCACATATAACATAGGAATGTCTTGCATATAACATAGATAAATATATGCAAAAAAATATATATTACCACGAGCGATGCCTTGAAAATCAAGAAAAATCTTCACTACTTTTCCCACCCCGTCCACGAGACAGTAGCCTTAAATACACACGCAAGCAACACCGAAATGTCTTATGTCTCATTGTGAGCACTTCATGCTTGCGTATAACATCCTTTGAATAAAATGTAATTGCAGCATTCCTGGATAAGGAAGTAAATCCCAAAACGAGCACTACTTAAAGTGCTAGTGCATCTGAATTACAAAGCTACATGTTGACCCTTTTGTGTTACTGATTATTACTAAACATTTAACACACTTAAACTAAATAAAATAAAACATGATTAGATTTAGTAAACAGACACTAAAAAAATTTTCTAATAGGTTCTCTATATACTAACAGAAATAGCAACCTACCAATAGTTATTGTTAGAAAAAAGTTAAATATTGTTAGATATACAGAAAGGCAATACTCTATACATAGTTATATACATTAATATTAAGAATTTCTAATACTAGAATATTACATGTATACAATAAGAATCATAAATAGCTGTGTGGGTTCATAGATTGCTACTAGAATATCGACCCTGGGGCTTGTATAAGTCTAGTCATGGCAGTTCTCTGGCTGTTTCTTTCCATAATATTTGCTTACCTGGACACCTGTTTGCCGGGGTGACCTTTATGATCCCTGGGGTGATTTTCCTCTCTCCCGTCCAGTCATCGGGGTTCTTTTCTGGAGTCTGGCCAGTCTGTGGGTCGGGAACCTATCTCTCCACTATGATTTACTTCAGTATTTCAAATCTTAAGATATGTAAAGACCATTATATATAAGTTTATGTATATATATATTTATATATATGTACATATATTGTCATATAAGCTGACACAATTTTTGCAAAGAGTTCTGGAATATGCCTTGGAAAACTACTTTCTCAAAAGTTAAAGAATAATAAATCTAATTATTTCATAAAGAGTGAGGAAGAAAATAGGAAATATTCACATAACTATAGAATAAATAATATTCTTATAGCACAGATATTACATGATAGAGACTCTAGAGGTGGAAAATTACCCTAAACAAATTGCAAGTATAATGAAACTACAATATAAAAAGAACATAAGTAATATGAGAATTTAACCAAAATAACTAATTAACAAGCTATTGGAGTATTTGCAGTATGAATTAAAGCAAATGTGTCATGTTGGATTGATATGAGAATTGTTGTACTAAGATGAAACAAATTTTTGTTAAATGTAATTGGAAAATTGTTTTTGTAACCCTGATTATAAGAAACTCTGCAAGTAAGATTTAACAAGTATGAGCAGGTTATTGATGTATAAATATTATTTCTTTCACACAAACTTGCATATAATTGTCTATTAGCTGTTCATATTAACTTGTTAATATATGTAAATAGTGACATACTAAGTTATGAGGTTAAGAGAGATTAGTTTAAACACTGGTCACAGATTTAGAAGGTTTGTGTGGGTACTTGTTACTCATGCAAAGAGGTATATTACCTCATAGAGATATGAAAAGGTGTAATCAATTAGAATTAGTTAAATTGGAAGTTTCATTGTTTTCTTATACTGTTTTGGTGTCTACAGAAGATAACCAGATCTTCCATGTAAACAATAGTGTAAATTATACATATAATGCAAACCAAGAGTTAAATCTATGTATATTAACTGTCATACAAATAAAACATAAACCAACACATGAAATATCTGTCTATAAATGTTAATGGATTAAATAGTAATATCAAAAGGAGGAGTCTATATAAATACATAAATCTACACAATCCACAAATAGTATTTATTCAGGAGACGCATCTATTAGATAAAGATATGTATTAGTAAGTTCTCAATACAAACAAAAGAATAGAGGAGTAGCCATATTAATGCATAATACAATTATTTCTCCTAGAATAATTAACACTTATCAAGACACATCTGGTATGTTTTGCTTAGTAAATATAGAGTTAAATAGGAAAATATACACTTTAGTTAACCTATATTGGATACCAGGACTTGGCGTAGGAACAGTAAAACATCATATTGAAGAAATATTACACTTAACTAAAGGTAGTCTAATAATGGCAGGAGACTACAACTGTATAATAGATGACAAAGATACAGATTCAAAAAGTAAAAGAAGAAAGTTACCTATATCAAAGACACTTTCGATGTTTACAGACGCAATCTCCATAAAAGATATAAATGATTTTGCTGACCCAGACTCATTAATTTATACTTTTTACTCATATAGATATAAGACTAGTTCCAGAATTGACAGTATATACATATCCAGTGATCTAGTAACAAAAATAAGTAATGCCAAAATAATAAACTGTCCATTATCAGATCATAATGCTCTGGTTTTTGAAATGGAGCTTATGCATATAAATAATAATCCCATAACAAGAATACCTTCATATGTTACAAAATTAACAGACTTTAAAGAATTTTTTGAAGGTGAAATAAAAACTTTCCTTGAACTAAATACCAACAGAGAACATTTCAGAAATATACATCTGGGACTCCTTAAAAGCATATATATATGGAAAAGTACTATCCTGGTATATTAATAAAAGAAAAATATGGAATAATGACATGCTAGAATTACAAAAGAAAGCCGATAAATTAAAATTAGGAATACAAGAAGGAAATAAAGATTTAATTCAAGAATTACAAATTAACAACAAATATGCGGAAATTTTACATCACAAGACAATGATTAACCTAGAAAAGATAAAATTAAATTCTTATTCAACAAATCCAGCACATCAGAGACAACAGGCTAATAGAACAAAAAATAATAAAATCTAAGCAAATAAAAGAATTATATATCCCTAATACAAAGGAAAAAGTCACGGACCGAAATAGTATATTAGAAGTCTTTAGATTACAATACAACTATGATAACCTTTCAAGTATCCATGAAAAACCTGACAAAGATATAAAAAATTATCTTAAAAACAAAATTCTTACTAGAGTAACATAGGAACAAATTGACATAAGAACCAAATACTGTGACAGAACTAAAATCACAGATTAAAAAGCTTAAATTAAATAAAGTACCTGGCCCTGATAATATAATATTAGAAATGTATAAAGTAATACCTAATCAAGCTATATCTTTACTCTTAAAAGTATACTCCATAGTTAATCAAAGTATAATTATACCACCTTCATGGAAATATTCATTGATATCACCAATAATTAAATCAGACAAAGATGAGAAACAATGTTCGTCATATAGACCAATATCCTTATTAAACATTGATTATAAAATGTTCATGGCAATATATGCTGACAGAATTAAACACTTTCTTCCCATGCTAATACGTGATGACCAGACAGGATTTATCAAAGGAAGAAATACATATGATAATCTTAAAATAATTCTGTCATTGATAGATTATAGTAAACATGCAAACTTGGATTTAAATATAATATCCTTAGATATTAATAAAGCATTTGATTCTGTTAACTGGAATTTCCTTACACTAGTCCTAAAAGAATATAATTTTCCTACATCTTTTATCGCCCTTATTCAGTCACTATATAAAGACTCCATAGCATATGTTAAATTAGGTTCATATAGATCTGGTCCCATACTAATCAAAAAAGGAACTAAACAAGGCTGTCCCCTATCACCACTATTATTTGCATTACTTATAGAACCATTTGCAAATCAGATAAGATCAAATAGTAATATTAAAGGCATCTGCATCAACAAAACTTTCTCTCTTAAATTACAGTTATTTGCAGATGATATACTTCTTACCCTATCAGACACTAATGCATCTTTACAAGCTTTGTTTAAAGAAATAAATAATTTTCAAACTATTTCAGGTTTACAGTTCAATGAAAACAAAACAAAAATTATGTCATGTAATACTAAAAAAAAAAACATATAAACAAAAATATTCCAAATACATAGCAGAGGATAATAATAGTATATTTAGGCATAGATCTACTTGAAGGCTTAACTGACTCACTTATATATAATTATAATAAAACACTAGATAAAATAGAGCAAGCAATATCTACCTGGAACAAATATATGTTTACAATGGGAGACAGATTATACCTCATTAAATCAATTATTTTTCTTAAAGTATTATATCTAATACAAAGTTTTTCACTGCCACCTCCCAAGTATATTACTCAGAGGTATAATAAACTAATATTACATTTTTTATGGTTCCCAAACAAACCCCGAATTGCTTTAAATAAACATTTACCAAACTGGGAAGATGGAGGAATTAATTTACCTGATATTGAGATATATATTATGTCCTCTGTTCTTAAAAAATATAACCTTATGGTTAAATGCTCACTACAAACCTATATGGAAACAATTACATGAACAGGTCTATACTGAACTTAGTCATAACAACATATCAGATCATTTACTATAATACCATTTCCTTTAGTTTGGATGTTAAAAGATTATCTAGAAGATAAAATAAAAATAATAAACTGCCATCCAAATATATGAACATCACACTAACAACATTTAAATTGTTCATAAACAAAGTCCCAAATATTAATTCATGGTTCTTTCTGATCTTTCCGATAGACTTCACACCCACAATCCTTGATACATACCAAATTCAGAAAATGAATATGCTCAAGATGGGTTCAATAAGCTACTGGCATCAGCTGGTAGAACAAGAGAAAATATTAACTAAAGATCAGATAACCAGAAAATATAATATAGAAAAATGACTCATGGCTACTTTTGCAAAATCTAAGACAATATCTTATAAATAGAATTGGACAAATGCAAGATACAGTTAGACATACTTTCCCAAAATTTATTGATTACATTATTATAATTAATAATCAACCTTATCAAGGTGCTGGATATGTACCTAACATTTACAAAATAATTAAAATGACAAAAATATACCGAATAGACACCTACTGGAATTATTATACTCAGATAAATAATCACCCTCCTAACGAAAAGGAAAAAAGATTATCTTAAAATCTTCCAAGAAGTCATCATTATCAATAAACTTGCAGTTATTCACTTGGAGATATTTGAATAGAAGTTTTTATACACCACTTAAATTATCTAAGATGTATGCAAGTGAAGATCTATGTTGGATATGTCAGACTAAAATAAGAGCAGACTGGCAACACATTTTGTTATGAATGTAAGTGTCTTACTTTGTATTGGAATAATATTAATTATTTTTTCAGACTGTTTTTAATGATAATTATCAATTATCAGAATCTATGATTTTATTCAACTTAACTGTTCCGGATTGTGTGCCAAAAAAGATTTTCAAATCTTATGGACTTTAATGGCAGCAGCTCACAAAATCATCACCATTCACTGGAAAAGTGAGACGACTCCTATATTTAATGAATTTAAAAATTTAGTTAGAACAGTTGGACAAATGCAAATATCTACTCTAAAGAACAGAACTACCAGACTTACAACTTTATACAACTCTTGGATGAAAATACTAGAAATAATTGAGAAAATGAACAAAGATATATGAACTTATATATCATACTTCAAGTTACACCTTAAACTTATTTATGGCTTTCTTCTTAAAAGACACCAATATATATAGTTATATAATGTTTTTAAAGTTTATAGGTTTTACAATTGTATATATATATATATCATTTTCGTTTTTGATTTCATGTAATATTTGACAAATTATCAATAAAAAAAAAATAAAAAAAAAATAAATGCAGGAATGGTTACAGAGAGGTGAATTCACATCAAGAAATGAAGGGTTAATATTGACAGCCCAATATAGTGGGCTACGTACATGCTGTTTACAAAGTCCATTGAACATGTGGTAGAAACAAACATATGTAGGTTTTATAAAACCGAATTGGAAACGGTCACAGACCTTGTTGCTGGTTGCGACGCACTAATGGCAGAGGGACTGTATACTGAAAAGCATAATAATGTGGCGAGACTGTTACACTGGAGATTGTGCAAACATTATGGTAATGAAGTGGCTGAAAAACACTGGAAACATGAGCCACAAAGAATCATAGAAAATAATCAAGTTTATATCACATGGGATTACCCAATACCAACAGTTCAAACGATAGATGCTTGAAAACCGGATACAGTGGTCCAAGAAAAGAAAACAAAAGTAGCATTGATCA
Organism: Protopterus annectens; assembly: GCF_019279795.1. Lineage (NCBI taxonomy): Eukaryota > Metazoa > Chordata > Ceratodontiformes > Protopteridae > Protopterus > Protopterus annectens. The sequence goes on from NC_056735.1 coordinate 1,784,245,030, forward strand.
TTGAAATCACCACACCTAGTGACTACAGTGTCTTGCGTAGAGAGAGAGAGACAAAGTCATAAAATACCTTGATCTGTGGGCAGAAACGAGAGCCATTTGGAAGAAAGATACCCAGACAGTTCCAATAGTAGTAGGAGCAACTGGTCTTATACAAAAGAATTTACAATCTTATTTAGATATGTTACCAATTCAAGTAACACTGTACGAATTGCAGGAGTCATTTCTGGGCACATTGCTGGTGCTACGAAGAGCACTTTTGGCTAACATCAAAGAGTGAAACAGCACTAATTTCATGAACTTTAATCGTACTTTGACTTATGAATGGGGTCCATTCCCGTCATAGTATTAGAAACACAAAAGACTTGGAGAACTTAAAAACAACAGAAGATTTGGAGAAATTAGAAAAGGCAGAAGGTAATCTTCCTTCACCGAATGTTGTTCAGTCTGTCAAAAGTATTGACTTCATATTCTTTAAATTGTAATGCAGTGGATTTTCTTTGGATCTTAGTTAAAACATTTTTTTTGAGAGATGGTGTTAATTGGATTCATGCTGCATTTTGTATATTCAAATGTAACAGCAGCAATTTCGGTAATCATATGAGTGAAGAGGGAATGCTGTTCGGGTATGATTACAGTAGATGTATAGATTTGCTTATTAAATTAATCTGTTTCTTGTTTCAGCCTAAACTTAGCATGGCCAAATGCAGACGTAATGTGGAAAACTTTCTGGATGCATGCCGAAAAATGGGAGTACCAGAGGTAATTGTCAGTGATTTCGAATTATTTTAAAATCGCACATGATTAAGTAGTCCAGTACTCCATCATTCTTGTTTCCTATGGCCTGGATGAAATATTTAGAAGTAAGTTAAGATGACACCTTGTTAGTCTTTTGCAGCAATAGGCCATAGGTTTGTAAACACAATTTGAACCAAGGTTTAATATACAGTTTCTATATTTCATGCGCGCACACACATATATACATACATTTTATATATATATATATATATATATATAAACAAATATATATATATAAATATATATATATATATATATATATATATATATATATATGGATCCCCTACACTTCACCGACACGCCACAACGCCGACACACAAATCACCGACACCAAAAGACCGACAACACACAATACCGACAATACACACAACCATACATGCACTAACCTTAACCCAAACCCTAACCTTAAGGTCCGACACAACTGCACACTTACCCTACCCGCACCCTAACCCTAACTCACTTAACCCACCCCTAAACCTACAGTCCGTCACTATTGCACACACACCCTACCTGCACCCTAACCCTAACTCACTTAACCCACCCTTAAACATATAGTCCGTCACTATCGCACATTTACCCTACCCGCACCCTAACCCTAACTCACTTAACCCACCCCTAAAACTACAGTCCCTCACTATCACACACTTACCTGTCCGCTCCCTAACACTAAATCCCTCACTCTATCGCACACTTACCGAGTCCGTCGGGTTCTCACCTTGTCGGTCATCTGTGTTGTCGGTCTTTTGGTGTCGGTGATTTGTGTGTTGGCGTTGTGCGTGTCGGTGAAGTGAAGGGGATCCATATATATATATATATATATATATATATATATATATATATATATATATATATATATATATATATATATATATATATATATATATATATATATATATATATATATATAAAATAAAAGGATAATGTTTAGTGGAGTAAACCACTTCTCCTGACTCAGAACTGAGAAAAATAATATGGAAATTAAAAGACAAAGTCAGCTAAATCCTTGAATGAATGTCATAAGTTATTCAACTCATAAAATTTCACCTATTCAGGCTTCATCAGACTCTCACAATTGCTATATAACATTGAATATATACTAAACAAGAAACAAAATCAATGATTCAATTAAAACGTAAATTATATTAAGTACAATAAATTAAAATCACTGACAAGTAGTAAAGCAAACTAAAATTAAAATATTACACAAGTCCTAAACTACTGTACAAAATAATACATATGTATGTATATGAATGGAAAGCAGTGAAAACACTCAATCAATAATAAATAATAAAATGAAATGTTAGCTCAAACAGCCATTACTTAAAAGCCTGGGCTATTGTGTTGAAAAATGTACATATATATATATGTGCATATACAGAACACTAAAAACAATAAAAACACTAATTCAGTTATGAATAACTGAACTGATAAACACAAAAAACCAATGCATCTAAGACACAATAACTCTGGTGTGTGTATATTTATAAACACAGTAGGAGCAATATTCCAATGTATAGAACACAAAGCTGGTGTGCATGGAAATAGTGTCTGGATGTGAAGATGTATAAAAATATAATGTATGTGTGGACAAAGATCCTACAAAACACTGTACAGGTTGGTGGATGGATAAAATAAACATACATGCATCAGTATAATAAGGTAAAAATAGAGTGAGAATATAGTAGAAATATGGAAAAAATATATATATGTATAAAAATATATGTATAAATATAAATATATATATATATATATATATATATATATATATATATATATATATATATATATATATATATTGACAGGTGTTTTATATGTACTAATTACTAAGTACACTTGTGTACCTTCAATCTCCTCATTTTCAAAAAGGTTTCACAGATACCTTAACATTATTAGTGATCTGTATAGTCTCTAAAATTCTAAAATTAAAGAGGACCATTATCAAATACACATTTGTTTTATGTACCATCCTAATACTATAGACGATCTCTAAAGGTCCTGTTGGTCTTGCCTACATAAAAGGAGCTGCAGATGGAACAATGGGCAAGATAAATGATGTGCTTGGTCATACAGTCTCCATAGACATTAAGGAAATAAGTATGATTAGTGACAGGATGTACAAATGTGGGACTGGTGCATATATAGTCACAAATACATGTCCCAGCAGGTGGGACTGGAGTGGTAGAAGTGAATGGTCTCCTGTCACAAAGTAATCTTTTCAAGTTTTTCTTGTTCCTGTACCTGAAGACTGGAACATGGACCCTCAATGTGTCTTGACTACATCCTGCTGTCTGGTGATTGATGGTAGATGGTTATACTATACTTGAGGGTGGAGCAGAAAAATACGGCAGCATACCCATCCTCAAACCAGGTATTTCTCTCATGTAAGGCCCTCATGTCTTGATTGAAACCAAACTCAGGTGTAATAAGGTGTTCATATGACAAGGTTTTCTAAATACCATTAGGTAATTTTTCAACAAAAATATCTAGAAATGGTATCTTATTGTTAGATATCTCATGGCTGAAACTAAGTGCAAGTGTTAACAGAGTCAATAAAGCTCAATAGCTCTACATGGTCTCCTCCCCACAAAGGAAAAGATCATCATAAAATAAAACATGTTCAGAAAAGCTGTGGTAGTGAATGTATTCATAAACATTTCCTTCAAAATAAAAAATATTGTTGTAAAACTAAGTGTAGTAAAGAAGTCAAAAGACTAATGGTGGAATCAGCCAAAGTGATACCAATATGATTAGGTATAACAGTGAATAAAGATTTTACATCCATGGTCACAAATAGATAATCAATCTCTTCTGGTAGTGTTCTCTATGTTGGGTGATATTCAGTTTTATTCACCTATTGATCTGGATCTTGTTCCATTTTACTCACACAGAGTACATTCTGAATTGCTGAACTTGCTTAATAGCAATTTGATAGACAATGACTTGTTTTTGTTTTTAGATGTGCCCATTCCCACTATACCGTTGATTAACGGTTTGCCCAAAATACATAAGGATTTGATTGACCCACCTAGAGGTTGGGCTACAGAACCAGCGTCCATCTTTATAGAAAATACTTTAAGACCTATTGTTGATGCCAATACTTATATATTAAAAGACACACAACAGTTTAGAAGAGATTGATTATCTATTTGTGACCATGGATGTAAAATCTTTATTCACTGTTATACCTAATCATATTGGTATAGACATGGTTAGACGTTATTTAATTCGTAACTCCACTTTGGCTGATTCCACCATTAGTCTTTTGACTTCTTTACTACACTTAGTTTTACACAACAATACTTTTTTTGAATGGGCACTTCTTGTGCCAATAGCTACGCTAATCTGTTCATGGCTGAATGGGAACATGAATACATTCACAGCTTATCTACCTTTTCTGAACATGTTTTATTTTATAGGCGTTTTGTGGATGATCTTTTCCTTTTGTGGGGAGGAGACCATGTAGAGCTATTGAGCTTTATTGACTCTGTTAACACTTGCAGCACGTATCTTAGTTTCAGCCATGAGATATCTAACAATAAGATACCATTTCTAGATATTTTTGTTGAAAAATTACCTAATGGTAGTCTTTAGAAAACCTTGTCATATGAACACCTTATTACACCGTTTTAGTATGCATCCCCCGTATGTTTTTAATAACATTATTAAGGGACAGGCTACTAGGGTTTCCAGGTACAATCCTACTGAGTTTGGTTTCAATCAAGACATGAGGGCCTTACATGAGAGGCTGTTAGAACGTGGGTATACAATACAAGATATATACCAGGGTATGGAAGAAATACCTGGTTTGAGGATGGGTAATGCTGCTCCGTATTTTTCTGCTCCACCCTCAAGTATAGTATAACCACCCCGGACTCCTTCTACCATCAATCACCAGACAGCTTTCTCTATCTTCTATACTACTGATGTACATGACATCCAGGATGTAGTCAAGACACATTGGAGGGTCCTTATGGCAGACTCCCATATTAGAGACATTTTAGGTGATGTTCCAGTCTTCAGGTACAGGAACAAGAAAAACTTGAAAAGATTACTTTGTGACAGGAGACCATTCACTTCTACTACTCCAGTCCCACCTGCTGGGACACGTAGCTGTGGCCATTGCAATTTTTGTGAATATATATGCACCAGTCCCACATTTGTACATCCTGTCACTAATCATACTTATTTCCTTAATGCCTATGGAGACTGTATGACCAAGCACATCATTTATCTTGCCCATTGTTCCATCTGCAGCTCCTTTTATGTAGGCAAGACCAACAGGACCTTTAGAGATCATCTCTATAGTATTAGGATGGTACATAAAACAAATGCTTTAGCTCGACATGTATTTGATAATGGTCCGTTGCATGTCTTTAATTTTAGAATTTTAGAGACTATACAGATCACTAATAGGGGAGGGGATATAAGGACCCATACAGAAGGTAGGGAGAATTTTTGGATAATGAAATTTAGGTCAGACAGTCCACCTGGCCTGAATGTTAAGGTATCTGTGAAACCTTTTTTGAAAATGAGGAGATTGAAGGTACACAAGTGTACTTAGTAATTAGTACATATAAAACACCTGTCAATATTTATATATATATATATATATACATGTATTTATATTTATACATATATTTTTATACATATATATATTTTTACTATATTTCTACTATATTTTCACTCTATTTTTACCTTATTATACTGATGCATGTATGTTTATTTTATCCATCCACCAACCTGTACAGTGTTTTAGCCAACAACACTATTGTCCCCTTTTTTAGTTAGGTAGGATCTTTGTCCACACATACATTAGTATTTTTTATACATCTTCACATCCAGACACTATTTCCATGCATACCAGCTTTGTGTTCTATATATTGGAATATTGCTCCTACTGTGTTTATAAATATACACACACCAGAGTTATTGTGTCTTAGATGCATTGTTTTTTTCTTGTGTTTATCAGTTCAGTTATTCATAACTGAATTAGTGTTTTTATTGTTTTTAGTGTTCTGTATATGCACATATATATATGTACATTTTTCAAAACAATAGCCCAGGCTTTTCAGTAATGGCTGTTTGAGCTAACATTTCATTTTATTATTTATTATTGATTGAGTGTTTTCACTGCTTTCCATTCATATACATACATATGTATTATTTTGTACAGTAGTTTAGGCTTCTACATTATGGCTATTACACCAAGGCTACTTGTGTAATATTTTAATTTTAGTTTGCTTACTACTTGTCAGTGATTTTAATTTATTGTACTTAATATAATTTACGTTTTAATTGAATCATTGATTTTGTCTCCCGCCCTTTGTTTAGTATATATTCCATGTTATATAGCAATTGTGTGAGTCTGATGAAGCCTGAATAGGTGAAAGCGCTAACTCTTTACAATAAATCGTACAACTGATTTTGGAAGAGTTTGGATTCTATTCTTTAAGAGTTGAATAACTTGTGACATTCATTCAAGGATTTAGCCCTCCAGCTGCTTTGTTCTGCTTCCCTGACTTTGTCGTTTAATTTCCATATATATAAAATACTGTATGTATATAATATATATATATATATATATATATATATATATATATATATATATAAAACTGTATATATATATATATATATATATATATATAAAAATGTGTATGTATATATATATATATATATATATATATATATATATATATATATATATATATATAAAAATGTGTATGTATATATATATATATATATATATATATATATATATATATATATATAAAATGTATATGGGTTCACTTTGTAATTTCAAAATACCGAATTCCCAAATTTCAGTATCCCGAAATTAAGTCGAACCTTTAAAATCCCGAAAGTGCATAATCGCGAATCCAAATATCTCAAATTCACTGTTATGGCTTTACGGTACATTACGTGCGGTGTCGTAAGTGGATGGTGTCTGGTGTGTGTGGCTGTCGGTGTAATTTAAGGTAAGTGAGTGTTTTGTAAGGGTTTTGTGTGGGAGTTTGAGTGTGTGTGAATGTGTTTGACATTTGTACGTATAGCTTAGGGTAGGCAGCTGAAAGTATGGGTGTGTAAGTGTTGGTGTTTGTATATGTGTGATGTTTGTGTGTGTGTGAGGGACTGTAGAATGTGTGGGTGTGAGTTTCCTTTCTGTGTCTGTTTGTGCGATCTCGGAGTTAGTATATATAGGTATGGGGGTGCAGGGGGGCTTGCCCCCTTGCTTATATGTAGTGTAGGTTTGTTTGTGTTTTTGTGTGTGTTTTGTTTGTTGTGGTGTGGGTTGGATGATGTATGTGTTGTGTGATGTATGGTGCATTTCTGTTCGTGATTTTGTGTTTTGGGATTTGTAGTTTGGGGATTTGGGACGTTCGGTTTTATGGTTTCAAAATACTGAAATTCGGGATTTCAGTATTTTGAGATTATAAAGTGAACCCATATATATATATATATATATATATATATATATATATATATATATATATATATATATAGATAGATATATGTGTGTGTGTGTATGTAATTATATATGTTTATGTTGGGGGGGTGCTGAATATTGTTGACACTATGGTCATCATCTGTTTAGTCAACAAAATTTGAATGACTAAGCAAGTGGTCGACAGGTGTGCAAGTTTACATAGTTCTTGAGGTTGGGGAATACACTGTTTTCCTAATATTGTTTGATCTAAGCGTTAGTATATGTAGTTACCAGGAGGGGGATGCAGAAGACCTTTCCCCTTCCAAAAACCTGTCTTTTTACTCTGTTTTTTTTGAAGTTTAGTTTTGCATGGTCGACATTTGTTTCCATGATCTGTATACCTGTGTCTGTGTACACACACACACACACACACGCATGTATATATATATATATATATATATATATATATATATATAAAATGTGTCTGTGTGTGTATATATATATATATATATATATATATATATATATATATATATATAAATAAAATGTGCGCATATGATGTGTGTGCATAATTTATTTTATATATCTATAGATATATATATATATCTATATATATATATATATATATGTATATATTTGTGTGTGTGTGTGTGTGTATATATATTTATCTACATACGTATATATCACCAAAGGTCAGTCAGGTAACTGTCACACAAAAAAATAACATGAGCTTCATAGAACATCAGAAATAACTATTGCAATCTCATTAGTTCAACAAGCAGCACAAGGCATTCATAGGTTGGTACTAGACTATTGGCCCTAGGGGCCTATACAAGCCTAGCCATAACAATTCCCTGGATATTTCTTCCCACAGTATTTACTTCCCTGTCTAGCAGGGCGACTGTCATGATCCCCGGGGTGAATTTCCTATCTCCCGTCCAATCATCAAGGTTCATTTTGAAGAGGGCCAAAGAGGTGCGCTAATTGACATGTATGGGCAGTGTATTCCAGAGTCTGGGGAGTCTCTGGGTCAGGAGCCTATCCCTCCAGCATGTTTTGTTCACTGTGATGATAAGGTTTAGATGCCTGGAGCGTGCATCTCAGGGATTGGGATTTCTTTGTGTAGCATGTCCAACAGCTTTGAGTTTGACATGGCCTTGTATGTTAAGCAGAGATCGCCTCTGAGTAGATGATATGCAACAGAGTATAGGTGAAGTTTTTTTTTTAGATGGTAAGCACAGGGCATCTGCTTTAGGCCTGTGATTCTTTTAGTGAGGTATTTCTATGGCCTTTCCAGTTATTGCAGATGTCTTGATAGGTACATACCAAATGGGGCGTTGTATTCTATAATGGGTCTAATGAGGGATGAGTGCAGTGGGACAATGACCTCTTTTTTTTCTGAATGAAAAGCCCTTAGTGATGAGGTGTATCACATAGAAGGATTTTCTGACTGTTGTGGTGATGTGGTTATCGAAGGTGAGACCACTGTCCACCTGTGTCCCTAAGTCTCTTATCACACTATCGGTGTTTAGTGTACTGCCAGCTATGTGGTAATTCACAGGTACATGTTTTTTTCCCAAAGGGGATAACTATACATTTCTTGGCATTGAGCTTCAGCCCATGGCTGTTGCACCAAGCATCTGTTTCTGTAAGGCCCTTTTGTAGAATATCCACATCATTTGGGGATTCAATAATGACTCCCAGTTTGCAGTCATCTGCGAACTTTGTTCGCCAGAGTCCCTTAGTGCTGGCCTGTACTTCAGAGAAGTAGATGCCAAACAAGAGCGATCCCAGGACTGAACCCTGAGGTACTCCACTTGTCACATGTCTGGAGCTGGATTTGGAGTTGGCTACTTTTACATTGTGGGTTCTGTCAGTAAGCCAGTTGGCAACCCATTGAGTGACGTAGGGATTAATGCCCAGCTTAATAAGTTTGTCTATGATTCTAGAGTGGGGGATGGTGTTGAAGGCCTTGGCGAGGTCCAGATAGGTTGTGTGGACCACCTTACCCTTGTCCAAGGCTCTGGAGACTGATTCGAAGAAGTCAGTCAGGTTTAGGAGACAAGATCGGCCCTTCATGAACCCAAACTGGGTGAGGTCCAGTGTTTGAAGGTTACCGATGACTTTGTTTAGAAGTTCAATGATAATACATTCCATGGCCTTTGCAGATCAGGCTCATCAGACTGATGGGGTGGTAGTTCCTGGGATCCAAGGTGGATTCCCCCCTTGTGGAGTGGGATTAACTGTAGCTGTGCACCACTCCGTGGGCATGAAGCCTGAGGTGAGGCTATGATTAAACATGACACTTAGGTGAGGTGCCACTTCATTTTGTAGTTCATGTAGTACACAGCCTGGGATGTTATCTGGCCCCATGGATACTGTATTCTTAGCTTTGGAGAGTGCGTGTTTTACCTGTGTGGCTATTACCAGAATTTGGCAATCTTTCGGTATTGAGATGGGCCCTTTAGGGGGTGAAGTTTTCACTGACTCGATCTGCCAGGATATTGGCAATATCCTTGGGATCTGTATATTTAATGCCATTCTGTTGTAGCTCAGAGCAGATCTGATTATTGCCATTTAGATTCTTGACATAGCTGTAGAATGCCTTGTGATTGGCTTTGGAAGATTTTATGAGGGATCTCAGCTTCTTACTGAGTCTGGTAAGGGAGTTTTTTGCATCCTTGGATTTTCCTCTTTTCTGCAACAGTTTATTCCTTTTGTTGTAAAGTTTGTTTATGGCAAGGGACCACCAGATTGGCTTCCTTTTTTTTGGAGGAGAACATCTTGGTTCTATTGGGGATGGCACAATTCATGCACGAGTGGATTTGTTCATACAGTGCCTTAGTGTAGGATTTGGAGCAGAAGGTTGTGGATTTTTTCTCATACCAGTTAGTTGGATAAAACTTCCAATACTGACAACCGTATAAGAAGAATGCAAGTGTGTTTTCCTTTGGCTGAGATGTTAAACCAAGGATCCAGCTGTCTGTTGGTGGTAGCTCAGGTGGATGTAAAAGATCTAACAACACTTATCGGAAAGAGTTAGGGAAATTCTCTTCTGCTTTACACAAATTTCCCCTCCTCAGTAGGAATACCACCTTGGGTCTCCCCTATAAAGAGCCATTATATTAGTGGGACAAATAGGTCAACAAGTAAAGGTTATACATATATATATATATATATATATATATATATATATATATATATATATATATATATATATATATATATATATATATATATATATATATATGTTTTTGCAGGGAGGCAATTCCCCTACACTCCCATGACTTCATGTATTTCATCTCCAGTGCTGCATACAATGGAGAAAAGGAAAGACTTCCCTGAAGTCCACTACCTGGTGATCTTGCAACAAAAGCTTATACATGGACTCTGCTGCCTGATTGTAACACAAACGCACATGTACAGGTCATCATTTTATGTACTCACAAGCAAACACATACCCAGAAAACATACTGTGTGTGACATCTCTTCAACTTAAACTACATAACTTAAGATTTGATGAAACCAGAATTGACTAGAATAATTGTACCTGTTTTATTGCAAATATCATTAGTTCAAATGACCTGCAGCTTTATAGTTTCAGGTCAGTCGACTGAGAATGGTTTTGATTGTATACAGCTTTTCTGGTATGTCACATAATGCCAGTTATAGCATTTGATGGTGTGTTTTCCTTTGGTTTATGTTATGTAATCATGGAGTTAGTATGTTTAGTTAGGGGGTGTGGAAGCAAAGCTCTTCATGTAAAATATTTGAGTTCATGGTTTGTAGTATTTTTTTCCTTTGGTTTTGTTTGTGTATGCAGTTGCAAAGAATGTTATATTTCCCACTTTTGCATTTGCATGGTGTTTGTGTGTCGCATGTGTGTGATTGAGATGGTTTTGTTAGGATTGCAAAAGGAATCTGTTAGATCTCCACTAACAACCTAATATGTTTTGGTAATTAGTGTCTTTTATGTTTTGGTGGTTCAGTGTTTTTACTTATTGTTTACTACTGTTTGTAGATTGGAATGTTTGATGTTAAGGAACAAATAGTATGTAGTTTAAGAAACAAATCATACATAGCTTATGTATGTGTCTAGACACCCCCCACACCTTCACTCGCACACCATGCACTCACACAGAGTTGCATAATAATTTTTTTTTATGACATAATGAAATATACATGAATTGTTTGTTTAACATTTGTTTGTATAAAGGTGAAAGGAGTTTTACTCTTGTTAAAATCATCTTTTGTCAGAAGATAACAGTTTGACAATGTGTAGAAGGTAAATTTCAACATACAATACTTGAACGGCAGTAACAAACTAATCTTAGTTGTAGCAAGCAAAATCAGCAAATCAGAACTAGAATGGTAAGGTATGGCAGGTGTTCATTAAATATTGGTGTGATTCATACTATCGGCTTGTACTTCCTAGTCTCTCAATTTTTTGGTTTTTGTTATTGTGTGGCAGTTTAGATTAAACAAAACACAGGCAATAGTGAATATCCCTGAAATGTGAATTAAAAAAAAATTATAGATAAGCAATAATTCACAACTCTGCGTGGGTATATCAGGATTTTACCTACTGTTAGTGTGGTTTGATTATAAGGACGAAGCCCAAGTGATTAAACAAAGCCAGCTGTAGGTAAATCCTGATATACTCACAAACAGGGGACTGTTGCTTTTATACAATGACATTACTTAAGAAAAAATTGCCTTACCTTTCTCAAACGTCTTTATATAATGATACTTCAATCTTCATCCTCATTTTCTGTGGTTTGATGTATGTTTTTGTTTGGTTAGCTTTGCAGAACATACCTGTTTTTTTTTTTTTTTTTTATAATATTTTGCTGTCTTCCAGCATAGGCCAATAGAAAATCTGGCCACTCAGTGGTACTTCAGCAGCTGGACTTTTTCCTGTTGATATATACTTGATTTACAATGGGCAACACTGGTTGGGGCTGTCCAATCAGCATGCTCAGTTTTAAATAGCAGTGAGCAGTCTTTGAGTGTAAGTGTGTGTAGATATGCCCCTGCTACTGGTGGGATGAGTCTTCCATTGTGCTGCTGAACATAATGGATGTCTTTTGATACATTTCTGGCTGGTTCAGCTACAGGAGATTTCTTTGAATTTCTCTGAGTAGGCATCTCTTCTATTACAAAGCATTGTCATTTGGACTTTCCCCTTGTACTCATTGTTCAACAAGGTAGTGGTGACTTAAGTCTTGCATGTTGAAGACCTCTTTGTTTCTCCTACTTGGATTACTGGTTGCTGGCTGAAGGGATTCCCATGTCACATCCTTGCAATGGACTGTCCTATGATTATAGTCCCAGGAAGTGACCGTAATGAGTGTGAAGTACATTTTGATCTGATTTCATTGGACTGCCTTATTCTTTACAGGGCGTGTCAGAGAACTAAATGAGGAATGGCTGTGATGCCTTATAAATACAAAAGCTGAACAGTCTTTTTTATATGATCTGAGGAAGGCTTATTTGCCGAAAGCGCTTATCGAAAGACTGAGGACTGCTGATTTTATGTTGTATTCTTTTTATTAAAGTTTTGATTTTACCTTTAAGTTTTACTGCCGTGGTGGACATCAGGAGTTTTTAGTAGTGTTTGCCTTTTCTCTTCCTCATTGGTGTCCTTCACAGTGTAAGAAAGTTTTTTACCTATTCTTTACAGAGCTGGACATTCGCCAGTGCTAGTCATTACTAATTATAGAAAAGGCCCAGATAGCCATGAATTCGGCTGGCTTGATGGTGTATCCAAGATAAGAGACTTTGCACATTTTGGGGTTGGTGATGATGCATTTGTACACCTGAGGATTTTTCGTTGAGCTGTCAGTGTCTGTAATTGTAATCACCACATGCTTATAAATGCTCCTGTCTAGGAAACACTTTTTTTTTTTTTTTGTTCATTAAATCAGAGGGTATATGAATTTCAGACATTTACGTTTGACCTTGTGTAATAAATGCAGATAAAATTAATAAATCACAAGAGCCAGTCCAGATGCCACGGTGGTACGGCGGTAGTGTTGTTACCTCACAGCAAGAGGTTTTCCCATTCGATTCTCGGCTTGGCTTGGGAGTGCCTTCTGTGTGGAGTCTGCATGTCCTCCCCGCGGTTGGGTAGTGTTCGAAAGACATGCGTGCGTAAATGGGCGTGCCTTCGTTGAAGGTTTGACGTTGAGCTGGCACCTTGGCATTTTGTAAAAATCTACTACCAATCATTAGCGGACCGGAGTTCTGCTGTGGCGACCCCTTACCGGGAAAAGCCGAAAGACAAACAACAAGAGCCAGTCCAGAACAGACCGTCACCAGCCCCTGGAATAGCAGACGGTCCCTTTTAGAGTGACAGCCATTGCTCATCCTGATTCACATGCTTGCTGACAGGCTTGCAGCTCACATTTTTTTTTCACAATTCAAGTGAAGTGATCCCCAAAAGAGAGTTCCACAAACAATTGGTCCTTCTGGCTATGAAGGCTTGTAGAGAAAGTGTTTGTGAGGCTCCTCCTAATTCAGCTCAACAGCCAATTTGTTTGCTCTGCAAGCAAGCACCGTGGCACTCAGTAGTAATATGAATCCACAACCACAGAAAAGGGAAAATAAAACACTAATTTAACTATGGCAAAATTTGAAGTGGATTTTTTATTTAAGCGTGATTTTTAAAAAAATGTGTAATTAAATATTACTGTTACATAGATTACTTAATTTTTGTATGCAAGGGGGGGTGTAGATTTCGTTCGTCAGTTTGTTAATGATTTACAGTATAATAGTTTTTAGTTTAAACTTGAAGGTTTGCAGTAGGGTTTAGAAGTTAATGTTTTAAATTTGGTGTTAAAGGGTTGTCAGGAAGGTAAAATTATTACATCTGTACATCGAAATTTTGAGGATGGTAATATATCCCTACATGGTTCTAGTTGCCTTCCTTACCATCTTATGGCCTCTTTACCCTATAGGGAATTCTTGAGACTTAATACGCTATGTAGTGATGACATAGACTTTCTTAATGAGTGTCAGAGAACTATGCACATGTTTCTAAGTAGGGCTATGAAAGAAAGGAAATTGCTGATTCATTACAGAAGGTGTCCATGATGAGAAGAAATTGTGATTCTTCAGTCTAGAAATTTTGATGGATGTAGTTTTAGGCATTCATTATTGTGAAAATAACAATAATAGTAATAATAATGTTATGAATAAGATGGATGTTTATTTTGTAACTACATATAACGTTCTTAGTGAACAAGTAGTTAAACTTTTAAAATACTATTGGTCTAGTTTAATGAAGAATAGAAATTTGATAAATGTGATTAAACCTTCCTCGTGCGTTTCTTTTAAAAGAGGCCATAGTTTGGCAGATTTACTAGTCACAGTAAATTTGTTTTACTGATGATTGATGTTCAGGAGCGAATTAATATTAGATGCGGAAAATATAGTTGTGGAAAATGTTCTAGTTGCAGTCATATTGTAAACAATTTTTCAAAGACTAATGGTATTAATTTTAAGCCTGCACATTGGTTTAATTGCAATACTGAAAGAATTATATATGTTGCTGTTTGGTGGCACTCTGTAGTAATCCCTTTGCAGATAAACAGTGTGCATCTTAGGACTTGGGCCTTAGACAGAGGTCCTGTTCTCTGACTGGTTCACAACCCAGGGGAACTGAGCTTGCTGGTGGACTTCCTGAGCCATTTCTTCAGTCCTCTTATGGAAATCCATATAAAGCACTCATGCCTGAATCAGACATTATAGAAATGAGGCACAGTCAGAAGAATGTGGTGCTGTCATCATCCTGCCTTGTACAGCAAGTCAAATGGGAGTTCACTGTGGTCACTTTCACAGTCCCATGCTTTGGGAGATCTCTCTACATCTTCCAGATATTCTCTCTCATTCCATGCCTTATCTCAGAGTTTAAGGAAGAAGAACAAAGCTATCCCTTGTTAACCCTTGGTGGATGGCCAGTATGTGACTTCAGGTTCTCAAGTCTTTAATTGTAGTAGATATTCCCCTGGTGTAAGCCAGTGAGGAAAACTAACTCCACCTCGGGGTCTGTTTGTCTCGGACACTTCTTTTATTTGAACTTCAGTATTCCACAGTGTGTGTGTGTGTGTGTGTGTACGAGACCGGAAGACAGAGAAAAAGAACTTTGTCCACCAAGACATTGTGAAGAGCAGAATTTTCACCCAGACTAAATGAGCTTCCCATCTATGAAACTTAAACTTCATGGCAGACAGGCTTGGCCACCTCCTTTTGGAACCAGCAGGTTCAGCAGAACTGAATTTCATCTTAAAAAAAATCAAACTCTATATTTGCAGTGTCTGAGTGCTATTGGGCCCATGTATATCGGAACCGCATCATTTTTTTTTTTTTTTGTTTTTGTTTGGTTTTTTTGTTTTTTTTTGTTTTTTTTTACAAGAATTGGATGTCCCTTCTCACAATCCATCAATATCTCCTTTGATATCTCTGTAGTTCAGGTCTTGGCCTTCTGTACTTGACATTTTGGATCTCCTTTGGCTTCTCCATTGCTGGGGGATTTACTGCATGGATGTCATCTTGGTTGTGGACCCACCAAAGAGGATCCCTGTTGCAATACATGAATCCCTAAGATTCTTCCTTGTACCCTCCTCCCCAACATTTGGATGGCCTCATGCTCAGCTGTTGTAGTTCTGAGTCAGCTGGTCATATATCTATCTCGTATATATATATATATATATATATATATATATATATATATATATATATATAATGTTTGTTACATGCATAACATATCCCATTCTAATAAATGTCCATGATACAAAGGGACACAATTGAGTTGGATTGCACAGCTAGGCTTATAAAGGCAGTAGTAGTTAGCGTAGTATATAACTATGAACCTATGTATATTGCATATGGTGACTGCCCAATGAATTATAACCCTGCTATAAGGACATTTGGATGATGTTTTTGAACATGATGGGTGCCTTCTGGCACAAAATTGCCTGGGATTCGCACAGGAATTTCCTTCAGTTTAGGGGGGGGGGGGTATCACTTCAATAGAAATTGTTGCTGTTTAGTCTGTTTTGTCCCAGAGTTCACTAAGGTGCTAGCCAGGATAGCTGAGGTCTTGGAGGAGAGAGGTCTCCATTCCTTTGACTGGTTCATATTGTCCCCATCGAGGAACTATTTGGTGTCTTTGGCTTGGGCTGTCATGAATGCAGACTCTGGGGATCCCCATAAACTGGAAGGAGTTCTCTATAAATCTTTTCTAGAGTCTTTACCTGTGTAGAGTCAGCCGTTCTACCATATTAGTTATTTGCACCAACAAAGAGGTCCCAGGAAGTCATGTCCTTACCATCCAAGATGAGGATACATTGAAGATTCAGACTCGTACTCTGCTTGTGTCTTCTGCACCTAATGATGTCCCTTATCCTGAGAGTTCTCTTCTGCATATCTGAGGATGCATGTGGGTGCTGCAGTGGGCAGTGATGCGTCAGTAGCTACAGAAGCATCACTGTCTTAAGGATCCTGTGTTTTCACTGTCTGTGCCGGGGAAGGTTTTCAGCTTTTCAGAGCGGAGACCTCTGGCTCTGCCTGACAGGGGTGCCTTCAAGGTCATGAGGAGCGTGTTAGAACCGGGTTCAACTCCACAGTCTGCTCCGTCTGCCCCTCCCTCCACGGTGCCTCCGGTGATTTCTGCTCACTCTCATCCCGGATCGTAGAGAGCCAGCTCCTCAAGTATCCCCAGTGGGGATCTCCTCCTCTTCCGAGGCCTCTCCTGACCCGGTAGAAGAGCCCCCTAGGAAGAGGCAGTGCAAGAGGAAACACATTGACTCCCCTGAGTCTGTCACCTCTGACACTGATTTAGAGGATTCTGAAGGTTCCCCTCGTTCCCCCTCTGAAGATGTCTCCTTTGCAGACATCCTCGAAATCTTAAAACAGAGGGGGAATTGTCCAGCCCTCAACCCTTCAGAGGATGAATCGGTGTATCTTGAGGCGTTTGGCTCTCGCCCTTCCACCTCCTGGGTGTCCCCTCCCTTTGACCCCGTCATGCAAGTGGTGGCAAAGAAGGCCTGGACGGCTCCTGACTCAGTGGAACCCACCCCCAGGAGACCATCAAAATTTATCACTGCCCCCAAGGACAAAGAATTTTTAACCAAAGGCATCTCTGTTGATGCTATGGTGGTGGCTGCGGCCACCAAGAAGGAGTTAGCTGATCCTTCGGTGCCTGTTCATCCTCCTAACAAGGAGTCTAGGTCTATGGACAGGTACGGGAAGCGGATGTTCTCATCAGCGACCTTTACTATGCGCTCGCTGAATTACCTGTGTCATTTCACTCGTCTTCAGAGGGATTTGCTCAAGGAAGTGAGCGAAATGTTAAAGGACCCAACAGCTTCGGGTTTTCAGGATAGGATGAACTCTCAGCTGGCGACCCTTAATTCTATAACTAACTCCTCCATGCGCCTCCTTTCATATGCGGCAGATGGAGCGAGTAGAGCGGCAGGTACAGGTGTGGCCTTGCGTCGGCATGCCTGGATGCGGCTATGTAACTTTGCGGACCCTTTCAAGGCGTCCTTCACTAACTCCCCTTTTGATGGATCATCCCTCTTTGGTCCTCAAGTGAAGGAAACCCTGACTAGGTGCGAGACTGATGGCAAAACACTCTCTGCCGTCGGAGTCCATTTTTCTACTCCTTCTAGGCCTTACCCCAAAGGCCAGAAGGGGGGAAAGATGTGTTTCCGCAAACAATCTCAGGGAGATTTGCCTGACGCACAGAGTTGATTCCCCTCTAGAGGCAGAGGGGGGAACAATAATGGCAGACGCTGTCCTAGAGGCAGAGGGGGCCCGCAGAATCAGGGCAGTTGAGAAACCTTTTCCGACAAGCCCTATCAGCATCCCTGAGGTGTTGCCCCAACTGTCCACCTTCAGAGGCAGTCGGGGGAAGATTATCTCTGTACCCAGAAGCCTGGCTATCCCTAACTCAAGACAAGTGGGTACAGTCTATCATTTCCGAAAGCTACAGAATCCCATTCTTTTTCATTCCAAAGCAATCCAAAAAATCCCTTCCAGACGTTCCACCCAGTCAAAGGGAGCAAGCAGCACTAGAAATTTCAAAGCTGCTTGCAGAAAGAGCCATTCAACCAGTTCCAGCACACCAACAACGATCCAGAATCTACTCCAAATTCTTTTTGGTTCCAAAGAAAACAGGGAACTGGAGACCCATTTTGGATCTCAGCAACTTGAACAAGTTTGTCAAGAAAACAAAGTTCCGGATGGTCATGCTACAGTCCATTCTACCCCTTTTGGGGCGGGACAACTGGATATGCTCAATAGATCTCCAGGATGTGTACTATCACATCAGAATGAGTCGACGCTCCAGGAGATTCCTCCGCTTCAGGCTGGGAACCAGTCATTTCCAATTCAGGGCCCTGCCCTTTGGACTCACTACAGCCCCCCGAGTGTTTACCAAATGTATGGCAGTGGTCGCCTCTCATCTGAGACGACAAGGATTCCAGGTGTTTCCGTATTTAGACGACTGGCTCCTTACAGCCCCCACCAAGCATCTTTTGCTTCTTGCCAGAGACTACACTTTTCACACATGTCAAACACTAGGCATTTCAATAAATTACGAAAAGTCTGTCTTGTCGTGTTATTACCTTCATAGGCGCAAATCTAGACACAGTCAACATGTCAGCCAGACTCACAGAGCAGAGAATAGCAGACATACACAGACAGGTCTCTCTTGTCTTGCAGAGCAACAAAGTCAAAGCCAGATTGATCCTGAAGGTCTTAGGGATTATGGCGGTGGCCATCCCTCTTCTACCATTAGCTCGCTTCCATATGAGAATCTTACAATGGATACTCTTCACACAATGGTCTTTCCAACGACTTCCAATGTCCCATCCTATTCGGATAACACAATCGTGCAAGAATCATCTCTCTTGGTGGATCACATCTCCCCAGCTCTTCCTAGGGAGACCTTTCATCCCTTCTACTCCGGTTGCTACAGTGACAACGGATGCCTCCCTGATCGGGTGGGGGGGGGCATTACCAGGGCAGGACGGTCCAAGGCATGTGGCAACCTTTCGAGTGCCACTTGCACATAAATTTCCTAGAGATGAGAGCAGTGCTTCTAGCGTTGCAAGCCTTACAAGACTCTCTTCCCAAGGGAACTATAGCAATTCAGACAAACAATATGTCTGTAGTGTGGTACATCAACAAACAAGGCGGAACCAGATCTTACCCCCTATGTCGAGAGGCACTCAGACTGTGGCAATGGGCGATTTCTTCTCAGCGGTTTCTGTTAACAATGCACATTCCCGGGAAGTCCAATGTGATTGCAGACAAATTGAGCAGAGCTATTCTCATGCCTCACGAGTGGTCTCTGAAGAATTCAGTGTTGGAGAAAGTTTTTCGAAAGTGGGGCCGGCCTTGCTGCGACCTTTTCGCTACTCCCCAAAACAGCAAGTGCGATGATTTCTTCACCCTCTTTCCCCAACCAGGCCACCCCAGCAGAGATGCTCTAGTACACGATTGGCCCCGGGGACTTCTGTATGCTTTTCCTCCCTTCCCACTGATATCTCAGCTAATACAGAAAGCCATCGCTCAGAAAGCTTCCATGATCCTCATTGCCCCTTACTGGCCTCGACAGGTTTGGTTCCCATTTCTCCACCGTTATCTGTTGGAGCAACCTTGGCATCTGGACCCAGTTCCAGACCTCTTGACCCATCAGTCGGGTCAGTTGCACCACTCCCTCCCTTCCCTGAACCTCACAGCGTGGTTCCTCCAATTCCAACTCTAGCCAGGCTTCCTCTAATATCTCACTCAGTTCGAGATGTTTTGATAGCCTCTCATAAATCTTCCACTCGGAAGATTTATCATAGTAAGTGGAAACGTTTTTCCTATTGGGCGCAGTCAAAGAATATAGATCCTTTCACTGCTTCCATTCAATCAGTTTTAGACTTTCTAGCCGAACTTTTCCACTCAGGTTCGTCTCCGTCTACCATCAAAGTTCAATTGGCAGCAATATCGAACTTTCATGTTGGAGTCTCAGAGTCCTCCATTATGTCTCACAAACTCTGCAAAGCCTTTTTAAAGGGAGTTTTTCTCCTCAAACCACCTATCAGGGATCCTCTTCCTCAATGGGATCTCAACTTGGCTCTAGCGTCCTTAATTCTTCCCCCCTTTGAACCTGCGGCTTCATGTTCAATGAAGTTACTGTCTTGGAAAACACTCTTTTTAATAGCTATCACTTCAGCTAGAAGAGTCTCTGAACTCCATGCTCTGTGTAACCGTCCTTTTTGCCTAAGGTAGCTTCACTGGCAAATTTGAATCAAACCATTGATCTTCCTGTGTTCTTCCCTAATTATTCGAACAGGTCAGAACAAAAATTACATTGCTTAGACGTTCATCACCAACTTAGGTACTATTTAGACAGGACCAAACAATTCAGGAAGTCTGATCAACTGTTCTTATGCAGAAGGTAGAATGGGCCTTCCAGTTTCTAAAGTATCTCTCTCTAGATGGCTTACTTTGTTGATTACCCTTGTGTATGAGATCAGACATTAACAGTTGCCATCCAAACCCAGGGCTCATTCAGCTAGAGCTTTAGCCACATCTATAGCTTTCCAAGATAGGCTGCCTATTGATTCGATTTGTTCTGCAGCTACTTGGGCTTCTCCCCATACCTTCATTTCCCATTATAAGTTGGACTTGGCCTCTAGGGACCGAGCCAACTTTGGTTCCACTGTACTCAAGAGTCTGTTCCGATAGGCCACCCGGGACAAGGTGCTAGGGACGCGGGCCCATCCAGCAAGAATGAAGGCGAGATAGACAACTTAACATTTAGAAGTTATGTACCTACCATAACGTTCCATGTTAGTTGTCTTCTTCTCGCCTTCTTTCTTGCATCCCACCCTCCTTCCCCCTAGCCTGGATAGACCTAGAGGAGTTTGTTTTGTTCCTTTTATGGAATTTTCCTTGCTGGACTTAGCTTTCAAACGAGATCTGAGGAGTTACCGCCTAGCATTGTGGGATATAGGGGAGCCTCGAGCCGGTGGAACTAGCTCTCGAGCTTTTAGAGTTGGCGAGTCGGAGCCGAGGATCGGCTCCGAACCCATCCAGCAAGAAAGAAGGCGAGAAGAAGACAACTAACATGGAACATTATGCTAGGTACATAACTTCTAATTTTACTAGCAGGGTGTAAGACCACTTTGGCTTCTCCATGTTCAGGTAGAGTGGACTCTGCTGCATTGAGGGTGCTCCACATTAACTCACTAAAGTTTTAGACTGTGTTTCTTGCTTAAAATTCTCTTTAAAGGAAGCTTAGACCACAACCGCTCCTGATGGGCCTGGGCTTATAGTGTATGGTCTGGTATATGAGCACCCAGAACCCTCTCTGTACAGAAGGTAAGAGTCCAGGCCACCAACATTTGTCTAGAAGTGAGCAATAGAGAGAAGCATGACCATTACAGCACTTCACATTCCTGGGTAATTAAATGTGTTGACAGACTATCCAAGCCATAATTTTAGCCCTCTTCAGGATCTGACAATTTGAAAATCCTGTCTGACCAAGGACTTCTGAAAGTGACGTAACAATGTCTGTCTTTCCCCTGTTCTCTGATTCTGTGCTTAATCCTATCATTGGGGGAGGGAGGGTCATGAACCCATGGGATTGATGGAAAGCTCACATATTCAGACTTTTAGATTATTGACAAGGCAGGAAACTGTCCCAGTTAAAGACAAGGATGTTCACCTCTTGTGAGGGATCGGCTGTCTACACACAAGGATGTTGCTTCTTCTTTAAGTCTTTTGGTCATTCTGGATTTTCTGCTCAGAGCTGCAGAAATGATTGAAACCTCTAGTAAGCCTTCTGCTGTATAGATATATTATACTAAATGGAAGAGGCTGGCTCTTCACTCAGGTGAAGAGGTATCCTGTACTACTACAGTTTGCAGTTGATGTTGAATTTAGATGTCTGTATGACTTAGCTTTTGCTTAGTTGAGCTGCACGTTTCAAGTACCTGTACTCTTCATAACTTAGCAGAGAAGTACTGTTGTACACTGGTTTATTTAAGCAGTTTTTCATAGGGGTTGGTTTCTTCTTTGTCCATTTTTAAAGAACCCTTTTCCTGCTTGTGATCACATTTTCATATCTGACTGGCTCACTTGTCTCTTGTTTTTAACCTACTGTTTGGCTGTTTTGTTTTGTTTTTTGTCTTGGAAGACACTTTTAATAGACATCTACACCTTTTGAAGATCTGCTGAAATTCAGGCTCCTGTGGGTTGTGACTTAGTCCTTAAAGAAGTCTGTTCTCATTTCTTTCTGGGGCAGAATGCATAGGGGAAAACGCCATACGGATTCCATTTGAAGTGCATGTTCTCTGGAAGACCAAACTTCTTTCCTTTGTTCCCAAGAGGGAGAGGCTTACATTGGCTAAGCAAAACCTTATAAGTATATTGCTAACTCCATTGGGATTGACATTAAGTGGAAGAGTACCCACTGGAGAGTAGTGCTATCAAAGACCACTCCACTAGTGACATGGCTGCTGTCGGAGCTTGATTCAAGAGTATCTCATTTTAGACTTCTTTGCTGCTGCTGCCACATGGTCAGCAGTTCACACCTTCACTGAGTGTCCACTGCTTCAACAACCATGCTTCAGGGATCTGGCATCATATGGCACCTCAGCATTATAGGATTTAGCCTTTTGAACTCTTACCTGTTTGCCATAGTCATACTGCAACCCCCCCCCAGTTTTCAATGCATAATATTTACTTTGTAATACACTGCAATAAGACCCCTGAAGTTGGGTATAATACATGTACTCAGTGTTTGGAGGCTTTCTGTGGTGGGTACTCTTCACCCTTCTGCTCTCCCCTGTATCTTGTTGGCATCTTCATTTAGCAACTGGAGATGTCATTTCCTTTAGAATTGGCAGTGGCACCTTTACATGTCCTGCATATATAGCGGAGGGGAGTTGACTGAGTAGTGTGAGTTGACTGAGTAGTGTGGGGTTACCAGTGCTCTCTGAGTCCAGGGCGTGAAGCTATGGGATGCACCTGCTGAAGCTGTACACGCACCTTAGCAAAGAGATGAGAGACGTTTTTGCAACGATGGGAATAGCAGAAGAGTAAATTTACCAGTTACACATTTCAAAAGCCCCTGCCTCCATATCGGTTGACACCGTGCATAAATACCTGTCGGGTATCTAATATGTAGTTCAGGCAGTGGTGCTTTACATGATCACCAGAAATGTTCTGAACCTTTCACATCCCGTTAGGAATGCAGTCACAGGATGGAGTGCTGTTTAAGCAAAAGTAATTTATTCTTTGTCTGAGATTTTGTTTTGAGTGGGCATGCATATCTTGTAAGAAATATTGTCTTCCTTGAAGGCGCGTTCATTCTGTTATGGGATTTGACTTACTGGCTCTTTGGTGAGATTAGTATTTTTTTTTTATCTCCTTGATTTTATAGAGTGAGACACCTTTCTAATCCGGATTCACTAAAGGGCTGCTAAGTATTCTAAATATCAAGAGGTCTGTCATATACATTGTGTCATAAATCTTCTGTTTATAAGACAAAACAGTAATTTTTTTCCATCCAAAACAAGACTGGCATACCAGCAGTCATAGAAACCATAGCTTTATGGTCGTCTTGTGTCCCGTTCTCTTACACAAAAAGTGGAAATTCCTTTCCTGTTCTTGTTAGACCTGTATTATTGGAGACGGTAGCACATTTTTATTATTCTTCCTGAATATCTGCTTTAGCCAGCCAAGTCAAAATACTGCACCGTCAAAATGAATTACATCAGGCTTTGGCAGTATGTTACAGGGCTGTCTATCTTAATTCCTCCATCCTTTGTTAATAATAACCGCTACAGAAACATTCAGAACTTGCTGGCTATAATTGCTTTGAAGATAATTATGTAAGTATACACAGCTGGCTAAATGTATGGTGAGGAAAGTTCACCAAGCATGTCCATCTTCCTGCATGATCTTCAAGTGGATTATAGGAGAGGCATGTCTTTTGTGTAGGGCATCTTCCTCCTTTCCTCCTCAATATTAATGTGCACTGACTGGAAAGAACTAAGAAAAATTGCAATAAGTTTCTTTCTTGTTTTCTATAGTTGACATTGCCATAACAGGGCTCAGAGAAGTTGGTTCAGGAGGGAATGTTTGTGAAGAGCCCCCAAATGAACCATAGTACTTTGTTCTACTTGTAGGATATTCAGAGGAAAATCATTAAGGACCCCTTAGTGGAGATGCTGACAAAAATTTATCATCTACCTACCTGCATAACAAATTTTTCTTTTAGGATTGCTTACTGATTTTTCCATATCTAATGTATTAATTGTAATTTCCAGAATTATACATATAAGTTAGTATTGGTTTTTGGCTTGTTCTGGAATTGAGTATTGTTTTTAAAGCCGAGACATAAGCAAGCTCAGGGAATACTTTTTACCTCGACCTCAGCCTAATCATAGGAACAGAGTGTATTTTCAGTTATTCTGACTGATCTGTACTGTTTATTAATGCTATTCACTTCTCTTTCTGTCCTGATGACTGCTTCTTGGGATAGTCTGGCCTTTGTTCTCCATATGACATCCTCCAGTCAAACATCCGTAACATTGAAAAGACTGTTGGAGCTCTGCTGGCTCAAGGAGGGCAGAAAAATTCAAAGACAGCTCCAGTCATCTGCACCTGGGATTTTCTCATCCTTTTCCTTCTGCACGTACTCCTTGTAATTCTGCTGTCTCTCGCTTATCACTGGAACACACAAATTACCTAACTTCTGTGTATTTGCAACTAATGTTTCTGCTTTGTCTAAATCGCTCTACAGGTACTTTGACTTCTCTAGTGCCCCTTCTTATTTGAGTTAGCTTCTTAAGTTTCTTTAATGTTTGTGAAGTTTGTGTTTACTCATAAGCATTCTAGAATCCACTTCTGTGAGTAGAGTACAAAATGGACAACTGCAACAAAATTTGTTTTAAAAATGTCAGTCTGTAGTTTTCATAGTTGGGTCATTTAGCTTTGGTTTCACACCTATTTCATTGCCATGTTTTCATTAATCTGACTGTTTTTGTACTATTGCCAACATTACTTTGTCAGTGAAACTAAATATTTATAAAAAAGTAATCTAACCGAGCTATGGTATTTACAGAAAAAAATGCACTGAAGATTAATTCTACATTTCATCATATATTCTCTCATGTACAGTCCCACTTACAGTACGCTTGTTTAACAGTTGTAATGAATGGCATCATACCTCTCAGCTACCCAGATTTTCAACTCCTATTTTTGCTCTGTTCTTCATAAAATTTGAGTTTCTAGCATATCATTGAGATTGAGGATTGAAGTCACTAAATAATGACAGATGTTTGAGTTTCAGACTTCAAATCCTTCAGAAAATGTATGCCAGTGCAAAACCTGAGTAATTCTAGCAACTTTCTAAGTTTATAAGAGCAATACTTAAAATCTGTCCCTATTTTGGGCTTTTGTCTCCCCATTATTTTTGGCTTTGTCCAGATTTCTTGCATTAAGAGATTGAGAGGTATGATTGGCACTGATGTAATAGGACGGATAGTTTTATACCAGATGTATATTCTCATATTGTGTAGGGTGCAAATTGCCTTTCATTTGTGCAGATGGGTTTTAAATCTTTAGACTCATTTGTTGAGAACTCAGGATGTATCCAGTAAGACGAGCTGGAATTTACTTGGCCACCTAAATACAGCAAGACTAATTTGAAGGTATTGGTGGTTGAGGATAAAAGTAGTTACTTACAGCAGGTAAGAAACGCACACAGAGTGTACTTAAGTGATATTCAAAGTAGGTGATATGAAGGTTGGAGCTATGGATTCTATTATATTTACTGTAAATAAACTGGATGGTTAATATGGTAAGTTAAAGTCATACTGTCTGCTTTATTTTGATGTAAGCACTTTTTTGTTAAATTCAGTATGGTCTTGAAATTGCAATGAAAATTAAAAGATTAAAGTTAAGGTGGAGCATGGGGGGGTAGTATTGTGTAGTAGCTTTACTTAACATGGCCTTCTAGTGAGATTGAAAGACTTGGACACATCTTTCTTCTGCCCTCATACTTAGTTATTCTTAAAATGTTGAGCTTCCATGCTTAGCAGCAGGTGTTGCATTCCCCTTTTGGCCCATTCATTGTCCTTTTACCAGGATTAAAAGATGAACAGCTTCCAGGATCTCGGTTTCTTTCACCAGTCCTACAGTTCAGATAGAGTCCCTTCTGATGTGCACTGGAAAGTCCCACAGTTAATTTCTGGACTTAACTGTTCTTGCAGTCACCAACTCGTGACTCAAGACCTCCACTGTACTGTTGTACTTATCAGAACTTCATCCCTGTGACTTGCTGGTATTAAAGAGGAAAAACTGATGTCTTCATTGCTTACTAGCAATGAAGAAGGCCAAGCATAAAGACCAGCACGTGGCCCATGTTAGAGATACTATTTAGGCGAAGCAGGCTTGAGCCTAAGTGGTTTGGATCTCAGATATAGCTCTGTGCATGACTGTTTCTCATACCACCAGAGGCCTGTAATTTGTCACCCATGTGGTCATCCTCCTCTTGAGGCCATGCTCCATCGCTTTCAGAATCCTCCTTAGATGCAGGGTCTCGAAGGATAAAGTTCTCTACATTTGAGACTGTCATGGCGAGTGAGTCCTTCCATCTGTCTAATCCCTATTCTAAGGAGATATTCTCATGATATGCAATCAAGGGTTATCTATTTGTCCCCTTACCCTCCTGTCAGAAGTGTTTTTTTTTAATTTTACCCTGAAAGAAAGAGTAGGTGCTGGAAGTGGAATTTGTTTTTTGGACATTTTCTGTTGTTGCAGATGCTATGCTTAGAAAAGCTATGTTAGGGATCTCCAGCACCTAAGACAGCTGATTTTGTTCTCAGCGAATGGTTTCTTTGGTTTTTACAAGGTATTCCAAACAAGATTCATGTGCCTTCCCTACTGCACAGCATAGATCTCAGGAACCTAAGCACTTCACCACTTTTCCCCAGATAGAAAACAAAAGACTCTGGTTAGATTTGGCAAAAGGATTTAGCATTCTGCTGCTTGCAGACTGCAGCCTCCTAGTTTCTCATCTTACAATGCAAGACTTGCTTGTCTCATTTCCAGAATTCTGTAGTTGAGCAGCTTTGGATAAACTGTGTACCTTTCCCTGAATCTGAGTGAGAACCTACAGAGAAAGTAACTGCAACAGCTACACAAAGCAAGATTCTCAACTGCTTTACTTCGGTGGATCAGAAACTACCTCCAGAACCGGATCCTTACAATAAGAATATGTAAACAGTCTTCACTTCACATTGAAAGTATGACAGTCCCAGAAGCCGTTTTACTGAGACCCATTTCACTGACACTCTAATTTTATTGCATCAACACACAGCAGTCACTATCCTGGGAATCTGGCTCAAGTTATTGAGCTTATGGTGGCTGTGTGAACATGCACTGGGGTTTCTGCATGGTAGAAAAAATTAAATCCCTAGCAGCAGCATCGTCAGTATTACAAATGCAGCATTTTTGAACCTGTTGATGTCATTGAATTGTGCATCACTGATTTGGGTATCAGTAGGTGGACACACTACCCTTCAGGCCAGCTACAGACAGGACCACTTTGCTTCTCAATTTTTGTTACTAAAGTAACAGTTGTCCCAAACATAACAAAGCAACGCTCTGTGCATATCTGAGTATGAGTGTTGCAGTAAGTGGTCAGTGCTAATGGCTGCAAAGTCATCTGGTGTCAGAAGCCTGTACCTCAGCTTGGACAGCCCAAGGCAGTGTCAGTGTTTTGTCTTCCCCTCCTGTAGCAGGAATAGACCAGAGATTCTCATAATGGATTGCAAGCCTACCTGAGCTTCTTCATGGTTCAGGGTATATGGACCTTTAGGGAAGATGGATTGCTTTATAAACTATCTAGACTTATGAATAGTACTTTTTAAAATAAGGACTGTAGAGGGGAAAGCCAAGGCCATTGCCCTCTTCCTCTTATCCAATTAACTAGATAATGGGGTGGTATGAAAATGAGCAGATGGGCACAAGGTTTTAGCTCCCCCCGCCTTTACTGAGAGGTGATGCTTGTACGGGTCATACATACAGCCATTCATGTACCAGCATAGGTGAGTGTACTGGTGAGTTCCTTGAATATCTGCTCCAGTCTTGTCCTGGAGCTGAGGATTTTGAATATCCTGTGTTGTCTTTCAGAAAATGGACACACCAGAGCTTGACCTTTTCACCACTCGTGACAATACCTTCCCCATTTTCTTTTGAGTTCAGCAGGACAAGGGAAGAGTCTGTTTCTGCACCTGATCATAGAATTTAGAAAAGGACAAAGCTTGAAGACCGAAACCTTTTTAGTATTTTTTTTTTTCTATCTTGAAAAGGCTTGCAGTGGCTAAGCAAACCTTTTCCAAAAGGATGCTAACTGCATTGTGTTTGGCTGTTAAATGGTAACTTTCCCATTGAAAGAAGCTGCTGTTACTGACCACTCCACCAGGACTTGTCTACTTCCAGTGATTACTTTAAGAATGTCACTGATTCCTACATTTATGTCACAATATTGTGATCACTGGTTCACATTTCCATTAAGCATTCAAGAGACTGCCTTCATTTGGCACTTCAGCGATATAGCATTCAACCTTTTCAGCATTCTCCTTTTGGTCTTTCTGTATGTGTGCCTTACAGGAGGCTTTGCAGCATTATATGGGATTCTTCCCAACAGTCAAGCTGCTGTTTAGTATTCCCAGTAGGATTTAAAAGAGATGTGTATTTACCATATCAATCGGTGTGTGAGGAAGGCTTCCACACACTAGCTTGCTGATATTTTGTGACATGAGTTTTAACAATGGACCACTAAAACCAGTCAGTAACTGTTGAGAAATGATTGGCCTTAAGAACTTATGGCATATATTCACCAGCACCTGACACTGTCAAAGCCATAACCAGTTGTTTACCAGGAGTTCATATACCTCAGTCTTAACGCATTGCCTTCCAGTCCTACCTTGCCCACAGTAGCTATAACTTGGGTAAAACTTCTTTGCATTAACACCACACACACACACACACACACACACACACACACACACACAGTGATTTCCAGTACAGCTAATAGTACCATTTCAGTGTTAACAACCCCTTCATGCCCATACTAGGTTATGTTGGGGATTAAAGATTGAGACCTGTGATGTGATTATTACATGTTCGATGATAACACCAGTACTGTAGATTGTGTAACTGTGACAATAAAGACAACCATAGAACATGCAATAGTTGTTAAAGTCTATAGACCTAAAACCATTTATACATTTCTTGTATGAAACACAGGAGGGAAGAAGCTGAGGACTTACATTTACCTGAAATAGGAAATAAATGGATTCAAAAACATTAGTAAGGAAATTATTTGCAGCATAGGAACAGCAGTTGCTTCAGACTGTAAAAAAAGCCTACCAGAGAACAGAACATAAACATTTTTTTGTGTGTTCCTAAGGAAATAACTGTTATTTTGTGCCATATTTTACCGCCAATGATGTACAATGATCATGGGGTTATAAAGGTTAAATTAAGCGACAAATAGCTCTGAGAATGGCACTTATGAGAGTAACTCTCTTGGCATATTGTCAGGCTAGAAGGGCAGTATTGCTTATGTCTGAAGTAGTTGTATGTATTTATACTGCAACTGCCAGAAGCTGGACCACTCTTGGCACATCAAGGTCACAATGTCTGTGGACTCCTAAAATAAGCTAACCACACTTTATTTTTATGGTAGGTATAGCTAAGCAGTCACCCGCTTTCAAAAAGGGAAGCCAACAACTGTAATTTAACAGTTTGTGCAAAACAGTGTTATATACTGTAATTTATTGACCACCATTTTTATATACCTTCTTTTAACATCATAGCTGCTTATGGATGGTGTGACATTTTGAGAGGACAGATTCCTTAACTAAGGGATTTGCCAGTTAGTAACATGCAAAATATAAAAGAGCAAGGTGCAAGAAAAAAGGCAACTCTGACTGATAATCTGTGATGTACTGCAGTGGAGATATTAACCACTTTTTATTATGTTCATATTTTTGTAACTTAATGAGATTCATATTATTGAGGGGCATAGTGTGAAATGTCATAGTGAGAGAGAAAAAGAAAATACCCTGTTTCTGTCATTGTGTAAGGCTTAATGTTAACGTCATTTACTGTTCACAGGATGTTTACATTTGTTTGCGCTCACCTATGCTTGATTTTTTTTCAGAAGATGCTCTTGGGTAGCAACTGCTGTGTGTAGGGAACTACTGTGTAACTATGTGTAGGTTGCTGTAGGTATGACATTGTGCAGCTACTGTGTGTAAATGAATTTAGTAATCAGGTAGTCACAAGGATCTAAAGACTGAATACGAGTTAGGCAGCATTATTTGAAAATTAAATATTCAAATATGTATCCCACTTGCATAAAGAAATGTAAAAGTAAATCATTTTGAATATACAGGTGGCATTAGAAACATGCTATCATTTATGTATTCATTTATTAGCCTTTGATTGCCAGCAAGGTCTGAACAGGCAAAACCTCTTTTCAGCAGAGGCCAAGGTAGAAAATCTGCAGGTTACAGACTTTTTCACAGGCAATTAGCTTGAGATGATGATAAAATGTACTACTTAATACTGAGCTATATATAGTTTAACAGTTAATCCCCATACTAAGTTCACTACACAGTATTTGCAGCATGCTAAAATCAAACATATCTAAAAAACTAGTCCCCTTCAAAACATCTAAAACCCATAACATCTAATTTCATAACATTGAGACCAGAACATCTAAAACCCATAACACTGAATTTCATAACATCTAACAGTACAAATCACATGAAAATAACATCCCCTCCACATATAACGACATATAATGACACCAAACTACCAAACACACTTTTTACTATGTTTCTGCAAGGGGGCTTGATACAGTAGGGTTAGGAAATTAACTTTTTCCCACTGTAGTGCGATCTTGGAGTTGGTATATTTAATTTATGGGGGGGGGGGCGAAGCCCCCCTCATGGGGGTGCAGGGGGGCTTGCTCCCCTGTAGAAACATAGTAAAAAGTGTGTTTGGTATCATTGTATGTGGAGGAGATGTTATTTTTTTGTGATTTGTAGTGTTAAATGTTATGAAATTCGATGTTATGGGTTTTAGATGTTCTCGTCTCAATGTTATGAAATTAGATGTTATGGGTTTTAGATGTTTCAAAGTAGACCCCTAAAAAACATATTGTATCTTTTTACAGTTGATCTATAACGTCACATTGAGGTTTTAGTACATAGAGAGCATATGAGACATATTCAAATTTTATCCAGCTAGTTATTCACTTGGGACATGTAAACAGCTGAGAAAGTGTGAGGATTATATTGTATTTACTTGATTTGGCTGTATAAGGACTTGGTAATGTTGATAAAAGAGAGCAAGATTGTTTTGTTGATGTATATGATTTCGAGATTTGAAAATGTAGATGGAAAATTATTAGAATAAGAAGGGGTCTTAGCAATGGGGGTGGTACAAGTGCAGGACCGTTTTTTTTGACGGGTATGTTTTCAGTGTGGTTTTAAATGGTGGATAAGATATTTCTGATATATGTTTGAAGAGAATTTTGCATTTAGAAATGTACACATGGTGGTAACTGTATATATTTATAGATTTTTGAGTAAGCACTGATCATTGGTTCAGATGAGGTACCAGGGCCAGCGCCACCATTAAGGTGAATTAGGCATTCGCCTAGGGCACAGATAATGCAGCGGTGTAGGCGGGAAGCTCATAATACCTCTCTAATTTAGTCGAGTATTCGCGGAACTTGGAGCAGTGTGCATGCGTGCTCAAGTTCCGCTTTAACAAAAAAAAGAACACTTACATTTCTTTACCATAGCCGGCCTGCTTGTCTGGATTAACTAGAGAGACTGCAGGGATCCGACTGATTGGACTGTTTAGTCAGCAGCCACGTATGTGACCTAGCTGCTGATTAGTCGTATTGCTCCTACGCTCTCTTCCCGCTCTTTGCATTAGATAAAGCAATGAGTGAGAGAGCAGCAGTGGAGTCTTTTTCCGAGGCGTATGTGAATTTTATTACAGCTAATTGAAAACTAATCCACAGTGACAGACAGTTTCTTTTCAGGCAAGTGTGAAAAAAAAAATAATGGCTTCTTCTGATTTTTTTTTTTTCAGCAGGGCCAACCAGATATATGTATTGCATTATTTTTTCCTGGCAGGGCCAACCAGATACTATATATTAAATTTTTTTCGTGGCAGGGTCAACCAGATATTTTCTGTAATTTTTTTTTCCTGGCAGGATCGACCAGATACTGTTTAAAATGAAAAGGTGGACTGGTTACATATTTGTTCTTTGTTTCTACCATCCTGGGACTAGAGTTTGGCAGGGTAAATCAGATCATAGCAGAAGACAAAATCTGCAGTAGGCTGGCTGTTTTGGGGACAGTTTGTGATTTTCGAACACTCCTGGCATGGTCAACCAGATACTAGTAGTAGGTAAGGTTAGGTAGGGTGTGTGTGTTTTGAGGGCTGTTGATGACTTTCTTTTTTTTTTTTAATAAACTATCCTGGCAGGGTTGACCAGATACTTGGGATGCAGTGTGTTTTGGGGGAATGCTGATTTTTTACTTGCATGGTCAACCAGATGCTAGTGGTCTGTGTGTTTAGGGAGCTGTTGATGACTTTTTTTATACTATGCAAGCAAAGTTGTCCAGATACTGGCGATGCAGTTTTTTGGGGGACTGTTGTGTTTTTTTTTAATACTATAATACAGTGTCTGGTATGGTCAACCAGTTACTAGTGGTCTGTGTTTTTTTTTTTTTTTTTTTTTTGGGGGGGGGGGTTGTTGACTTTTTTAATTATTATTATTATATATTTTTAATTTAATATCCTGGCAGGAGTCAGAGATACTAGGTCTGAAGTGTGTTCTAGGGAGGCATTTAAGGATGACCTGTTTTTCTAACCTAATATAATTTTGTAGGGGTAGTCTAGATAAGTAGGAATGTTTGTCAATGTTCTGTTGTTGAAACACGCTGTACTCCATGAGTACAGTGCGCATGGGTGAACTGAAGTAAGATCATGTCCAAGTTCTTGGCTATGTGATATGAAAGAAATACAATAATGTAACTGTGGCCTTTTATTTTTGTTATTTTAAACATTGTAGGCTCAAAGCAGATTGTCTGGGTAGGTAGTTGGAATGGGGGCAATGCTTGTGTGCAAATAGAATGACTGCAGTTCTGTCTTGCTTTGCAAGAGTAATGTGCATTTTAGTGATGTAAGATCGATGAGACGCTCTGAACTCAAGTATTGTTTGTGTGAAAAAAAGTATACGTAATTACAGTGTTTTTTTTTTTTGTTTGTTTGTTGCTGTTTTTATTTTTGTTTTTAACCTTGCAAGATCAAGTCATATACTGTGGTTGGGGTTGTGAGTAGAGATTGGCGCAGTGTGAATGGAACAAATGGCCTGGCTGCTTACTGTTACAGTTCTGCAAACCAAGAATTACAATACTTTTCTATCTGTATTTTACGATGTGTAAAATAATTATCAAGTTTGAGTAATTCTTAATGAGTTATTTCATACCTGTTCATGTATATTCTGAATGTTTAACAATGTTTCTATTATTTTGGAACCTTTCTTTCCGCCCATATGTCGATTTTTTTTTTTTTTTAATGCAATACACTGGCATGGTCAATCAGATGCTAGTGGTCTGTGCGTTTTGAGGGTTGTTTACTTTCTTTACTACTATTATTATTATATATTTTTTAATTTAATATCCTGGCATGAGTCAAAGATATACTAGGTTTGAAGTGTGTTCTAGGGAGCCATTTAAGGATGACCTGTTTTTCTAACCTAATATCGTTTTGTAGGGGTAGTCAAGATAAATAGGACCATTTGTCAATGTGTTGTTGAAACAAGCTGTACTCCTGCATGAGTAGAGTGCGTATGGGTGAACCGAAGTAAGATCACATGCAAGTTCTTGGCTATGTGATGTGAAAGAAGTACAGTAATGTAACCATGCCCTTTTATTTTTTGTTATTTTAAACATTGTAGGCTCAAAGCAGATTGTCTGGGTAGGTAGTTGGAATGGGGGCAATGCTTATGTGCAAATAGTGACTGCAGTTCTGTCTTGCTTTGTAAGAGTAATGTGTATTTTAGTGAAGTAAGATCGACCAGAAGCTCTGAACTCTTAAGTATTGTTTGTGTGTGAAAAAACTTATACTTAATGACAGCGTCTTCTTTTTTGTTGTTTTTGTTTTTAACCTCGCAAGATCAAGTCATGTACTGTGGTTGGGGTTGTGTGAATGGAACAAATGGCCGGTTGCTTGCTGTTATAGTTCTGCAAAGCTAGAATTACAATACTTTTCTATCTGTACTTTACAGTAAATGTTCATATCTGTTCGTGTATGTACTGAATGTTTAAAAATGTTTTTAATATATTGGAGCTTTTCTCCCCACACATGTTGATTTTTTTTTTTAACTAAAGGTGTTTGCAGAAACCCGGGTAAACAAAATTAAAATAAATGAAATGTGTACTTGGCTGGCACACACAAGCTGTGACAAATATTTCTGTCAACAGAATGAAAGCAATGAAAATATGCAACGCACCTGTTACTATTTCTACCTTATTCCCGACAGGTAAAAAACAGCTACCTTAGTTAGGTAATGGGGGGGTGTTTGTGAATTTAATAAGTTAACTTGCCTTAAAGTTAGTATATTTACTTAGGTATGTGTAATTAGAGTTTTCACAACTTTAGAGGTAACATAATAAACATTACATTTTGCCACCTTATTTAGAAAATTATTTCTTTTCCAGCATAGTTAGCTATGGCCCATACAAAATGACCATCTGGAGCTCAGAACCGAAAAAGAAAAGCAGAGAAAGCCAAGGAACTAGCAAAGCAAGAGGGATCTTTCCTGAAATATATTTGCACACGAAAAATAACTGAATAACAAGAATGTGATCACTCTCTGTCAAATATCGGATGCTGAATGTTTTACTACTTTTACAAATGATGTTGATCCAAAAACAGATGTTTCTCAAATTAGAGAAAGAAAACATCGGAAAAAGTGAAAAAGATGCCACTGCGTCTAATCTAGATTATAGTGACCCAGCAAACTGGCCTTCTCATTGCAGTGCTAATATTCGGCAGATTTTAGTACAAAATGGACCACAGCAGATTATTACGTATGATTTCCCCAAAGACGCATAAAAAGATTTTCTCCAGCACACTGCCAAAGATTACTGTCATGTTCTTCTTCTTTCGGCTTTTCCCGGTTAGGGCTCGCCACAGCAGGATCACCTGTCCGCTCATGATTGGCAGTGAAGTTTTACAGTGTTGAGTTGCCAGCCCGGCACGCAACCTTCCACAGAAGGCACACACATACACGTACTCACATCTAGGGCCAATTTAGAGTGTCCAATCCACCTACAGCATGTCTTTGGGATGTGGGAGGAAACCAGAGCACCCAGAGAAAACCCACGCGACCACAAGGAGGACATGCAGACTCCGCACAGAAGGCACCCCAGCTGAGGATCGAACCAGAGAACCTCTTGCTGTGAGGCGGCAACGCTAACTGCTGCACCACCATGACCACGCATGCACAGCACGTTACTGTTCTGTTCTTCTTTCGGCTTTTCCTGGTTAGGGGTCGCCACAGCGGAACTCCGGTCCACTAATGATTGGCAGATTTTTACGGTGCTGAGGTGCCAGCTCAAAACCCAACCTCCAACAAAGGCGTGCCCAGTCACGCATGTCTTTCGAATGCCACTCGACCAAGGGGAGGACATGCAGACTCCACACACAAGGTGCTTCAGCCGAGAATCAAACGGGAGAACTTCTTGCCATGAGGCGACACCGCTACCGCTGCACCACCGCAGCTTTTGCACAGCACATGTTATTAATGCCCTGTAATCTTTTAGTTAGGAACTTCTGTGGGCATTCCAATTGTTAGGCCTGGCTAGGTACATACCAAAGGAGGAGCTGTAGTCAATGATAGGTCTGATGAATGCCAAACACAGTGGAGGAATCAAGATGTCATACCTTAGTTTATAAGCTGTACAATATAGAATGATTTCCTAACTACTGTAGACACGTGATATCAAAGGTTAGATTATAGACTGTGTGTGTCTCCAAGTCCCTGACTATTGAGTCAGCTCTTAGGAATGTGTTGTCAGTATTATAGTTACCTGAGGTGGATAACTTCCCAAAGGATATTGTGCATTGGCATTTAGTTTTAGCCCATGGCTCAGACACCAGTTATTTGTCTGAGTCAGCCCTTCCTGGAGAACATGTTGGGGGATGGTGTAAATGCAAGAAGAGTAACTGAAGTACACTGGATAATTATTAATGATACAACTTCCTGTAGGTTACAAGTAACTTGGATCACATTAGCAAGTGTACCAAGAATGATATGGAGAATGCTTCAACATAAAAACAGTTACAGTTTAGCCAGGTTTTAAAAAAAAATTCTGCTGTGATGAGACATACAGCAATATAATAATTTTTAATTTAAAAGAAAAACACTGTTTATAGGAATTAATGGCTCAAGCAGGTTAAAAATCCAAACAGTGCCCAACTTGCATCATAAAGATACCACCAATGATGTACAAGTTACAACTCAAACTGTTAAGTTCATCAAAAAAAAAAAAAGTTTACCATCAATTACAATGGCCCAGAATCGCTGCCTGCCAAGTAAAAGATTTGAGATTTACTGTAATTTTTTGTGCGATAAATATGTCCGTAAATGTCAATTTAAATTGTTTCCTTTTTCTATAATTTCAATTTAAAAAAAATTAACTTATTTGTAAAACAAGGGGCACACTAATAAGTTTTGCGTAGGGCGCAAAATAATCCAGCACTTGGAGGTACCTCGACCAGTTAATGAACTGAAGTGCAGGACAGTGATGTCTTTGGTTTATGCAGTTACTTGAAAACTTTTCAGATTTATATTACTGCAGCTCAGCTAGCAGAGAGCACTGTAATTTAATCAAAATTAAGACTATGTACAGGAGAATAGGGAGAAGTTAGTTTTGATTTATGGCCTTGTGTGCATAGCCTGATAGAAAATGTTTGATTTTATAAAGAATTCCTAGTTTATAGTTGATTTTTGGATATGCTGACCAAATCTTAACCTGTGGTCAGTTGTTATACCCAGTAGTTTTGTAATATCTCAATTATATTAGTATTGACTGATATTTTTAAGTTGCAGTAGTTTGATTGCTGGGTTGGTAGGGAAAATACCATTAGCTTGGTTTTCTTTGTGCTTAGGAGTAGTTTAGATTGATGAAGTCATTTCTCTGGTTAAGGTGATAAAACTGCAAAACTCAGAGGTTGAAATGAAGAAAAGGCTGACTGAATACGAGGTTGTACAAGAAGAGATGTTTCAAAAAATAATAGAATTTGAGGACAGAGCATGTAGGAAAACCTGAGTTTTTTCTGCTGTACCCAAGAAGCTGGAAGGAACACACTGTATTAATTTTATGAAAGTACAAATAAGCATCTGGACTGGTATTCCACAACAGGAATTGTTAAATGAAAGGGCACATTGTGTGTGTGCTCCAAACCTGGCTATGAGAAAACAACTTAGACCTTTTAATAGTAAAGATGCAACCTTACCAGCAGGAGGAGTTGATTCTGACAAAACTCTGGCAGAAGCACAAAATGCTAAAAGTGGGCAACAGCAGTGTATTTGTGGAGAATGACTACTCATACATCAGGCAGAAGAGGCGTACATTTATCCCATTATTCAGGGAATGTCAAGAAGCAGGAGTGAGATTCAAACTGCTGTACCCAGCTATCTTTAGAATATTTTCCCTGGAGGAGGAAAATCATGTTTTGATGAAGTGCATGATAAGGAAGAAATACAAAATTTGGTCCAACAAAAAAGTGAGCTATGAAAACAGGAGGAGATCCTCCTCCTGGGTTATTCTTGTAATAAAAAATACAGAGAGTATGTGCCAATTAAACCTTTTTCAGTGTTTCAATGGAAAATGCTTGACCGGAGGGGAAGCACAAGAGTTGAATAGAAGAATCAAGAGTACATTGAAAATGAAGCGGAGACCGGGTTTGGGAGGAGATGAACAAGAAAATCTGGAAATATTGGACTTTCTTGGACTTTGTTAAACTTGTAGGGGCCCTAAAGCACGTTTTTATTTATTATTTATTTAACATTTGTTTACTGGGAAATTCTGACTTGGAACAAGCCAGTTTTCAGCCGAGGCCCAGGGAGAAATGCTCCAGGTGCAAGTTTTTGTAATGTGGTAGGAAACTGAAGCACCCGGATGAAACCCACATGAACGCAGGGAGAACATACATACTCCACACAGAAGACACTCCAGCCAAGAATCGAACTGGAGAACTTCTTGCTGTGAGGTGACAATAGTAACCACTGAACCATCCATATTTATTTATATTTATTTGACATTTGTTAACTGGGTAGGTCCCACTGTGTCAAAGGCTCATTTTCAGTGGAGACCCAAGGAGAAAGGCTCCAGTCTACTTGCAAACATACAGTAAAAATACAGTAACATAATGGTACAGAGTACAATTCCCAAATCCAAGGAGACAAGTTCCACTCTACATACAAAAGCATAATACCTTAAATGTTACATGGATAATTCCCATTACATTAATATACAATGTAATAAAAGGTAAAATAAGGTGTATAACAAAACGTATGTCCAGGTAAAAGACATAACAGTGGTAAAACAACAGTGAAGGTATAATTTTGAAGCTAAAGGTTTCAACCATATGATGCCAAAAGCATAAAAACACTATTACATGTCGGATAGTAAAGGAGAGAAATGAGGAGTAAGAGAAATAGGAGGAAATAATTCTAATAGATTTGAAGAAGAGTTGGCAAATAGAGGGGATGGTAGAGATTACAGAGATGTCAAGTGGGAGCTTGACATGGGCAGGACCAAGTATTTAGGAGATAGTGTTTTAAATCTCTCAAACAGGTGTTGTTGATATATATTTCTTATGTTAGGGGGGAGTGAGTTCCAAGCATGAGCTACAGAGTACTTTCAAAGACTTTCCAATGTCCTTTTTGGGTTTATAGATGTCAACAAGATTACTGTCAGTTGAGTGGAGATGGCAGAGAGGGATGTAGTAAGACACAAGGTTGGAGAGGAATGGGTAGAAAGAGGGATTGTAGAGAATAGAATGTGAGGTCTGTAGTTGAAGTAGTAGATGAGAATTCAGGCCATTGAAGCTTCTTTAGAGCAAGGCAGTGGTGAGAGTTGTAAGGAAAATTTGTGGCGAATTTGGCAATTTTGTTGTATGTTTGGTCAAGCTTGAACAAAAGAATAGATTGAATGTTAATAAGGATAGGGGCAGCATAGAGTAAACAGGATAGGAGGAGTGACTGAGCCAAATACATTTTGGAGGTAGGTGTGAGGAATTTCCAATTTCTGTAAACTAGATCAAGTTTATGGTGTTTTTTTTTTTCTTTACTTTTTTTTTTTTGTATTGGATATGTAGGGTGAATTTTAGTTCAGTTATGGTGCCAAGTAGTTTGGTATGAGGTTCAGCTTTAATGATGGTCATCTCCTCCCTCAACAATACTAAGGAAGGTTTGTGTTGAGCCAGTGTTCTAGGAAAGAATAGGAGTTTTGTTTTTTAGGATTTAGTATTAGCTGATTATCAGAGAGCCATGTTTCTACAACTGAGAAGGTATCCTTAGTGAGTGTTAAAAGGTCATGAATACTGTGGGTGATGGAGAGGTTTGTGGAATCATCAGCATATTGTAACAATGTAGACAGTCTGCAAGGAGAATGTAGTTTGTAAAGATATTGAATAAGAGGGGGCACAGGACTGATCATTGAGGAACTCCTGTGTTGACTGGAAGGAAAGGGGAGAGGACAATTTGCCAATGAACAGATTGTTGCTTATTGAAGAGGTAGCTGGAGAATCAGTTAACTGAGGAGCTGGAGAGGTCAAGGTCTGAGAGTTTATTTAGAAGCCGAGTGAAAAACACTATCAAAAGCCTTTGAGAGATCAAGGAATTAAACAAGAAATAAGCATTTAATTGCAGGCCTTGGCTACAGTTTGGGTGAAAGAAAGTAATGCAGTTGTACTGTGGTGGGGCCTGAAACCGTGTTGGGTGGAGGTAAGGAGGTTGTTGTCTATTAGATGTTTGAGTAACTGGGTATGTATACATTTCTAAAGAATTTGAGATGGGGGACAAATGGCAATTGGCATGAAGTTAGAGGGGTCAGTGGAGTTGTCGCCATTATGTAGTGGGATTGTATAGAAGGATTTCCATATTAACGGATCTGCTTATGAGTATAGAGACAGGATAGGCAGAGTCTGCATCAATTTTGAGAAAGCAAGAAGATAGTTTATCAACAGAGGGAGAGCAAAGTTTGAGTTTGAGCAAGAGAGATTTGATGTAAACAGTGGGAACTGGTTTAAATGAGAAGCTATTGGAAGATGTTTTGTTGGGAGATGGCGGGGTAGAAGAAGTGTTTATGAGTAAGCTTTAGTATCTATGAACTAGTTTAGGAGAATGGCTGTTTCAGTTGCAGTGTTATGGGGGAAGAGGTTGGGTGTGATAGGGTTGCCAGGATAAAGAAGTTTATTAATGGTTGTGTTGAATTTGTTTGGATAATTCTGCAGCTTTGATTGGGTGGAGCAGCAAAAAATTCTTATTATTGTTAACTAGTATTTTTCACAAAGGTTTCTGAACTCTTTGTATTTTTGAAGTAGGGAAGGGGATTTGTTTTTGACCCATGCTTTCCAGACACTATCTCTTTTGTGCATAATGGTGTGGATATGTTTGGTGAGTCAAGGGACAAGGTTAGATTTTATTCTGGTAGGTGCTAGTGAATTTAGTATCTCTAGGAAGATGTGATTAAATGAATTATCAGCTTCATTGAGAGGGAGTTGAAGAAGGAAGGACCAGTTTATGCTGGACAGTTTAGAGTTAAAAGAATTTGGATTGAAGTTGGTGAGTTTGTCAGTCTCTATATAGGTGGTTTCAGGGAGTATCTTTAGGTATAGGTAGGAAAATGATTGCTTAAAGAGTTTGGAATTGTTCCAGGGTTGTGATAAAGGTTGGGATCTGAGGTGATGATCCAGTCTAGGGTAGGTCCAGAAGTGGAATTTTTGTTGGTGTATGTGTGTGTGTGTGTGTGTGTGTGTTTGGGAGGGGGTGATGAGTTGGTGGAAACCATGAAAGTTGTTAAAATTAGGAGCTATAGTTGTAAGCTTAGTCCTGTCAATGTTTACATTGCCCTACTTGATGTCATTAACATATATATAGGTAGATAGATATGCCCTACTTCATGCCATTAACATTTGGAGAATAAAGTCAGTAACTAGGAAATTGACAAATGTGGGATTACAAAACAATAATTATATTTGTGAAACATGACAGAACAAGAAAATCTGAAAATATTGGACTTTTTTGGACTTTATTAAACTTGTAGGGGACTCTAAATATGCCCTGCTTCATGTCATTAATGTTCAGAAAATTACTCAGGAGATGGGAAGAGGAGGGAGAAAGTTAACTGCAAGTAAAACATTTTGTTTCTTAATAGTACTATTTAAATAGTGCATGATTTTCTTTGCATATTATAAAGTAATTTTTCAGTTGTGTAGTGGAGATACTAAAGTAAATTGGTGTTCCTCTTTTTTTCTGTTTTTCTCCCTTTTCTCTTTCTCCTTGTTCAGTTTTAAGAATGTAGGCATTGCAATGTAAAAAAAAATCTAGTTAAAAGAGCATGACAAAAGAAAAATTAGTGTGCTTTTTTTTCATTCTTGCATAAGGGCATAATTCTTGGGTGGTGCAGCGGTTAGTGTTATTACCTCACAGCAAGAGGTTCTCTGGTTCGATTCTCTACTAAGGTGCCTTTTGTGCTGAGTCAGCTTGTCCTCTGTTTGTTCATGTGGATTTCCCAACACATTCTAAAGGCATGCATCTGGAGTTTTTCTCCCTGGGACTCCTCTGAAAATGGGTTCTGTCCCAGTTAGACTTTCCCAGTAAATAAACATAAACTAAATAAGGAATGACTGGGTTAAGGCCATTAGCTTTATCTAGTAATATGTTTTAAGAGAAACCAAGTAAATGGAAAAGAATATTGAATATCGTGAGGCTTTTTTTTCTGGTAAACAGTTTTGTGTCTAGTTCTCATCTCTAGCAGACAGTCTGATAAAGAGAAATGGCTTGGAGAAAATGGTTTCCGAAAGCATTCAAGTGTTTTCCCAGCTAAGAGACCTATGAAGAGATAAAACCAGACAGCACTTAGTAGAACCACAGGCTATGCCATGCATCTTAGCATGGATAACCTTTCTTTTAGGTTAGCTTCAGTCTGTGTGTGTGGCTGTCAGTTTGGAACATTTGTTCCTTTTAGGAACTTCAGTATTTGAAGATGTACATAGTGTTGTGTGTTAAGTTAATAGGTTATTGGGGGTATTTTGTGTGTGTTTATATTTTTGTTGTGGGTTTTCAATTAAAAAGTTCTGTAAAATGTGACAGATGGAGATGACAAGAAACAACTGTATAAAAGAGTAACCTTCCAAACGGTACATGCATGTAACACAAAATCTGAAGCTAGACAGTAACAAAAGAGCTGTTATATGTAAAAGGTGGGAGTAATAATCTTTCAAGAATGCTTTCTATAATGTCTTTAAAAGTTAATGTCTCACAGACAAATATAAAAAAGAAAGAGTAATAAACTATATTAAAAACAGAGTGCAAATAACTGTGCTATGAGGAGACGCTTGGAAAGAACTGGACATGTGAATTTGATAAGGAAAGGTTTTCAAGATGGTTATTCAGCAGAATACATGTGGCAAGGAACAGAGGAGTGCTTGCATTAATTGCAAGAGGAGCTCCAATAGTAATACAAGAGGATAAAAAAGACAATAATGGTAGATTTATAGTACTAAGGGGCTACTGGTAAGGGAGAAGGATTACACTGGTATGTATTTATATTCCACCAAAACCTGCTACAATGGAGCTTAAAAAATTCTGGGAGAAATAATCAGCTTTCAGCAAGGAATATTACTTATAGTTGGTGACTGGTATTTGATTTGCAGTAGTGAAGATATAGCTGAGACTGGCCCAGAATGGAAAATATGACAAAGGAGTGTAGATTTTTAAAGAAATTAATGAAAATATTTCCAGAGGAGGTGTGAATTCAGTACTAGGAGTGTAGAGTTAATTTACATATTCCCCACCATACAAAAACTGAGCTAGGCTAGACAAAAATTTACATTTCATAGGAATATGTGCATTTAATTGAAGGTCTTGATATGTACCCAATGATTCTTTTGGATCCTATAACAGTAACTAAAATAAAAACACAGGGTAATGAAATAAAAATGAGAAACTGGTGCTTCCCCCCATCTGTTGAAAAGAGAGGAATTTAAGGAATGGGCAGTGGAAATTATTCAGGAGGTGTTAGAGAAGATAGAAATTTCTTCTGAAAATTTAGCTAGGGAGTTGGGTAAAATTAAAGTGGAGTTTAAAAATAGGGTGGAAGTAAAAGAAAGGGAGATATGGTTAAGAAGTGCCAGGAATTTAGAGGGTCTGACAGATGTTAATTTATTGCAAAATAGGATGCGACATTGCCAGCCCAGCTTTCTAGAATTTTGTAAATAATTCTGTCATCAATGAATATTGATATGATTTATACAGAACTGTATGTTATGTACTGAGCTTCAGGAATGTAACCACAGCATACCCTGCTGGAATATATAGAAGATTAACTTACAGAACTTCAAGAAAATAAGTTGAAATTGTTTTATGATTTGGTTATCTATCAGTTTCAGTGAAGCAGACACAATGTCTAGGGCCAGAGGTTTTATTGTTGTCTTGGATTGAAGTAATTACTAGGTCTAAAATGTAAAAGTATTTTATTGTTTTATGACTTCCTAGCAGCTGCACATCTCCGAGAGATGTATTTTTTTAACACAGAGATGTTGGTTTCTGGTTTAGTTTGGGAACTAAAATCAGGTGACAGTGATGTTGTCCAAGCTAACACAGCAGTAGTATGTGATACTGATTTAAGAACTCTCTGAGAGAGAGACTGGGCATTTTGTATTTTGTCTTTGATGTGGAAACATCCATTCATCATCAACATTTGCACTTGTTAATAGTAACTAGGTCATAGTGTCTCTAGATATAGATAGGAATATAGTAAATATTACTTTAAATGTTTTTTGTATTTATTTGAGACTGTCCTGCAATGTTGTTATAAATATTTCCTGTGATTGTAACTCTGAAGTAACTGTGTTTGTTTTCTGAGTATTGTCTTGTTCTTTTATTTATTATTATTAAATATATTTAAACCTGTCTTTGTGGCTGATATTTGGGAAACCTATTTAAACTCTTTTAGTACTTGC
Source organism: Protopterus annectens (assembly GCF_019279795.1). Lineage (NCBI taxonomy): Eukaryota > Metazoa > Chordata > Ceratodontiformes > Protopteridae > Protopterus > Protopterus annectens. The sequence goes on from NC_056735.1 coordinate 1,784,289,623, forward strand.
ATATGAATTTGGTGACATTGTACAGGCCACTCCAATAGCTTTAGTCAATAGTCAGACTACCATTTGGATTAATAGTGATATTACACAGTAGGTTTGGACACCCTTTGCTAAGGGCCTTAGAGTAGTTGATAAAAAGTGGTTGGTGGCAGTGACAACTACCTTATAGTCTGGGCAGAAGGGGGCATAGCTAGTAAACCTGTGCCAACGTTTCCCGTGTGTGTGTGTTTAATATATCAATCAAATCTCAAAGTGTGATTGTGTGCCAGCTACTTGGGCAGGGACATGAAGCAGTGGTTGGACAGAGGGGGTACTGAAGGTTTTGGCTTGACCACTCAGCTGAGATGTCAACCCTATAGCTGTGCCAGTGGGGAGTCTTATTAGGGATCTGGAGACAGAGACAGAAACCAACCCCAGACTGACTGTGATCTCTGTGTGCTCTTGAGGGAATTTGTACTTTACTGTGTGTGTACTTGTCATCCTCCCATTGTGTACATCCCTCACTGTTTCCAGTGGTGAGATTGAGGCTCCTTAATTACTGGGTCAGTGCAGGGGCGTCACATAGGGTGAATCTCTCAGAACAAGAAAAGGAACCAACTGCAGAATGCTAAACAGAATACAAGAAAATACCTCAATAATGTGCATGCCTTTAGAAAGATTGCTGCTAAGCAACTGTTTTTATGATAAATCTAGAGCACAACAACTTGGGCAACAAAAAATAGAAAGGGCTGTCACCAAGCTTAGGGAGCCTATAACAAGAAAGAAGATAAGGGATCCTGTAAGAAGTATTAGAAATATTTCAGAAATTCTATGAATGTCTGTATAAAGCAGAGAAATTTGGAAATCAAGAAAAGGTACAAATGGAAATGTTTATGGAAGAATTAAATATGATAGGTTACAGATTGAGGATGTTCATTTACTAACATGATAAGAGAGATGAGATAAAAATGGTGATGTATAACTAAACTACAGGACATTCCCCAGGAATAGAAGGTATTCCTGTGGAAGTTTGGAAGCTAGGAGGGAAAAACTGATAAGGATCTGGAAGGTTTTGTTTAACAGTATTTTAAGAGAAGTACTGACATCCTGAAAGAAAGTGATGGTAGCTGTAATACTTAAAAAGTGTAAAGATCCATCAGATCCAGCTTCATACAGGCCCATTGCAGTACTAAACCATGATTATAAAGTGTCTATAATGGCTAAAAGAATGGCAAAAATGATGCCAAAGTTGATAGATACAGATCAGTGCGGTTTTGTGGAGGGGAGGCAAACATTTGACAACATTAAAAGAACACAGATGATAGAGGAAAGCAGAATGTAAGAAATCCCAACTGTTGTTGGTGGGTATTGATACAGAGAAAGCATTTGACAAAGTAAGCTGATACTTTCTAAGCAGAGCAATGGAAGAATTTGCATTCACTGATAAAATTATAAGGTTGATTAAGAGGATGTATGAGGGGGTTGTAGGTGAAAATTAAAGTGGATGGGGTCATCTCTATTAATCTCTGCTCGAGCAGAGGAACCAGGCAGGGTTGTCCTCTCTCCCCTTTGTTGTTTGCATTATATTTAGAACCATTGGCAAAGAAAATAAGGGACTCTAATTCAAAAGATATAATTGGTGTGGTAGTCTAGAAAAGCTGGCTCTATTTGCAGATGACATTATTTTATATGTGACAAAACCAGAAAGGGATATTACAGTGCTGTGGAACATATGGAGACAGTTTTTAGATATTTTCAGGATACAAAATTAATGAAACTACAACAAAGGTATTAGCGGAAAATTATGTACCTACATACGAACTGGTTCAGCAATATCCATACTTATGGGGACATGATAAAATGAAGTATTTAGGAGTATGGATTAAAAATTATTCTGGTGTGGCAGTTCAGTATATCTACTCCAAAAACACCTTAGGAAGGCAGCTGAAAGACGCACCTTAGAAAGGCAGCTGAAGGACATTTGGATTTGGGGTTGTTTTTTTGCAGTTCAGTATATGTGGGAAGAGACTAAACAAAAGATAATACAAAAACTGAGAAAATGGAAGCTCTGTTATATGGATATCATTAGTAAGATGCAAGCAGTTAAAATGTTTTTAGTCCCTTTTGTATTATACACAGGTTAGACATATTTTCTCAACCACAGGAGAAGTTGTGGATAGCAATTAATAAAGAGCTGATGGGTTTTATCTGGGAGGGGAAGACAGCAAGAGTCAAGTGGCATAAGATTATCCTTCCAATAGAACAGGGTGGATTGGGATTACCTGATTTGAAAGGATATTTCAGAGCGCAGTTAAGCACAAGCAGAAAACTGTAATTCAAAGTGGAAAGAGATGATGAAACAGGGGGCAGGGCTCAAGAAATAAGGAGAGACTGGGATTTTGAATGCAGACCTTAAAGGAGAATAACAAAAATCATACAGAATGTTATATTTATAAAGTAGCAGAAAGTATTCTAAGAACTAAGCTGACATGGGAGTGGAAAAGGAGATTCTGGTGATATGGATGACTCCAATTAGGGATACAGACAGTAGGCAAGAAGGAGTTGGAATTTATTGGAGAAAACTGGCAAAGGAACTAAGGTATCGGGAGGAAATAACAAGAAAGGGAAAGGTAATAGCATGGAAGATGCCAAAAACTTATTTGGGGTGGAGCCTGAATGGCACATTGAAAGCAGCAGAACTTTAGAGCTCCATAAATCAGTTAAATTAAACAGGAAAAAAAATTTTTTAAGAGAAAAAAATAACAAAAACCTATAGATACACAGTTAAACTATGCAAATAGTAATTTTGGTGAACTTTCATCAAAATCTTCCTGTCAGAAGAACTTGGAGAAAATCGAAGTCTCTGAAAATGAGCAACTCAAGGAAGTCACATCCTGATGCAGCCTTAAGAAAGGAAATCCAAACAATGGCAACCACCATGCAGGAGCTATCCTTAAAGATGGATGACTTTTAAAGAAAACTTAGAGAATCTTAAACTGCCAGAAACAGACTGATACTTTTAAGGAACTGTTACAACAGCATCAATCAAAAATAGTAAATATTGAAACCTCTCTAAGTGACATTGAACTGAGACTCAAAGAAGAAGAAACACAAAAAGAATATCTTCTGAAACAAAATACTTGGCTGCTAAACAAAATAGAAGACTTCGAAAACAGAGAGAGGAGAAACATTAGAATTTTTGGGTTAACAGAAAACACAGAAGGTGAGGATATCATTTAATTTTTAACTACTTGACTTCCAGATTTACTAGATTTAAAAGAAGGTTTTTCCTTTGGTATGGAGAGAGCCCACAGAGATCTGGGGAAACCTGCTTCCTCATCAGCAAATACTCCTCCCATCATTTGTTATAAAATTTCTCTCATATTTGGACAAAGAATTAATTTTAAGATCTCCCTGGAGGAAAGCACCTTTAAAGCATAACCAGAACTTAAGATTTGATAATGATTACTCCACCAGAGTAATTGAACAAAGAGAGTATGGCCAATGATAAAACTACTAAAGCAAAACAATATCAAAGCTCAACTTGCCTTTCCAGCTAAGATAAAAATTATATATGCCAATGAGATGAGAACTTTTAATGATCTAGAAAAAGCTTCATCATTTATCAAAAAAATGTGATTTCTATACCAGAAGATGTGGAATGGATATCCCCATCTTTCAAAAGAATAAAAGAAACAAGTGCTTGGACTGTCAGGAAAAAAAAAAGACTGAGCCCAAAACATTTGTTGTAAATAAATAAGTAAATTGCTTGTTTAACTTCCAAAAAAAACTTTTAACTATGACTTGAACTGTCATCAGAACTAATCAAAATGAAAATGTTTTCTCTCATTTATGCTTAAAACAAAAAGTTAAGCAATCAAACTACAAGCTTTGTTATTTAAACTTTGGATAATTGAGGATTCTGATTACTAGAAAGGTACAGGTATGTTCAGCATAACCTAATTCACTTTATTAGTGAATACATTCTTATGTTCTACTTATCATAAACTTTATAGAACACAAATATAAAAAAATATATTTTTACTATGATGTGTTTATCTTTACCTCTAGATTGATTTTTGTTTCTACTTATTAAATTCACTTAAATAATCTAGCCCGATAAAAAGAAACATTTTCTTCATTTTATCTGGCCTTAATTACTGCATTCCTTATGATATTGAAATGTGTGAGTTCCGACTGGCTTGTTTTGCTTATCCTAGCTGGCTTTTATAGTTAAAATGGCAATACATCACTTTGCCGTTACTTCTTTACCCCAAGTTATGTTTCAATAGCTTTCTGGTAGGCATAAGTTTGTTGTGGCTGTGTATAGACTGTGATTATAGATGTGTCTTGTTAACAGTTCGACTGATTTTGCAACTAGATGCTGAGAACACTGGAAGAGGGAACAGATGGTAATGCATAAAAGCAGTTATGAGATTTTCTTGCTACGATTGTCTCCATAATACTTTATGCTTTGTTTGAGACAGTATGAGGTGAGGATTGGTGATATGGTTTTTTGATGGCTGAGGGCTTTGCTATTATGTTTATGCATTTGCTAGTTGTGGTCTAAGATGAGTGTTAAGTGTTTTCCTTCTGATTTGCAGTTGTCCGGATTCCAGACTACTTCCCCTTGTTTAACTGCCCATGTATTTGAATGGGTAAAAATGGAGGGAAAGTTCATACAGCTGGGAGGGAGAAGTGAAGCTTTACAATAATTAAGATGAGCGCTTAACTCTGCTTTGCTCATATCCTGAGCTGTATTTTCACTTCAGCTAGGTTCCTATGACAACATGAAACGCTGATGTCATCACTAAATGGCTCTGCGAAGCTTTGGTACACTCTTGCAGACATTGAATTAGTTTCATGAAGGAGCTTACTTGATTTTTTATTGAATTGTATACCAAGATCTGCCTGTATAGTTAATAACTTTTTGTCATACATAAGAGAATTGCAGTATAATACCCAACATGCCTAAGGTAATTTATATTTAACTATGCATGGTCAAAACTAGTGTGGAACAGTACATCATAGATCATATTGCCAAAATGCCACAAGAACAAGTTTGGTATCCTTTTCATCTGGAAGATAAGAACTCAGTATGTACAAGAGATCTATTTTTATGTATTTAAAGGAATGTGTATAGGAGGTTGCACATGCTTTTTGTACATGGTGTACTTTTATCAGCAGGTGCGGTTGCAAACAGCTTTTAGTTCATGGCTATCTATGGTATTTATGGACAAGTTTAACAACAAAGTTGGTTAAAGAAACATGTTTGTGTTGTTACACTAATGTAACTGGTAGAATATATAATAAATCAAGGTATTTGTGTAGATTGATTTATTCTAGCAATCTGTCCAAACAAGCCAGACAATATTTTAGATTAAATACACTTTTTCACATGATTAATACCATTAATGCTACATCACAAGTAACACAATAATTTCTATTAAGAATATTTTAAAAAATATGACAAACATCGCTTGTTTATATCATATATGTTTTAATTAAGTAGTTACAGTCACAACTAACGCTGTTATCATATTTCTGAAGAGTAGGACATTATAGTGTTATTAAACTATGACAGATCATTTAAAAAATTAAAAAAGGAAAGAAATATATATTTTCAGTTTTTATATTCTCTTTATAAACTATTCTCCATATATTAGTTTAGCTTATGGAGCTCAAAGAACTTTTATCTCTGTTAAAAGTATGAGTGATACTCTAATAGACTTATTTTTATCTGTTAAATGAGGAATGATTTTCATTTCATGTTTAGAGTGGAATTCAGTTACACCATTTATTATGTTTATCTTGACATTATCTAAAAAATATCTGCTTTTCTTTTTAAGCCTGGCTAAACAGTATTTTATTGATATTTATGATGGAGAAAAATCTGACAAATTCTCTTAAATACTTGTACATAAAAAATATTTTTTGCTGTTATTAGAGGAATATATTGAATAGTCAAAAAAAGACATCCTTTTAACAAATACTGATATGGATTTAACATTATTATCCTTGACTACCAGTGGTTTAAATAACCCAACTAAAATATCTAATTTGTTGAAATACTTAAAATTAAACAAACCACAAGTATTTTTTCTTCGGGACACATTTCAAAACAAATGATAGTTATTCATGGAATCCTAAAGATTATTTAATCTTAGCTCAGGCTACCCCCCAAGACAAAGATTAAATGTATAACAATCTTATGGAAAAAGAATATAATGCCAGAAACAATCTTTAAATATGAAGACAAAGAAGGTCTTATGGCTGTGGTAGTAGTCAAATTTAAAAACAGAATATGGACATTGGTAAACCTATACTGGTTCCCTGGTATCTTAGTAGGAACAATCAAAAACACTTAAATTTCATCTCTAATAATCATAAGGGTAATCTAATAATAGGAGGAGATTTCAACTGCGTTCTAGATTTATCTGAAATCACTAATAAGGGACCCATTAGGACATCCTCCATCTCCAAATCTTTAAAAAAATGGATTGATTCATTTCATTTACTAGACCCATTTAATTTGAAAGATAAATCTCTATTGTTTTCCCATCGAGACCACAGATACAGCACTCAAACTAGAATAGATAAAATATTAATTGTCCAAGACCTGCATTTAAAAATCACTAACTTTTCAAATACTCCATGCCCATTTTCAGACCCATGATTCTTTGATTTTAAAAATCCAAAGTGACTTCAAAACTTTAATCTTATCTAGAATCCCATCATATATAACAAAAATTAAAGAATTTAAACATTGGCTGTTATCAGAATCACATTTTTTTCTAGATACTAATTATGCAACAGAAATCAATAAAATAGTGATATGGGGACTCATTAAAAGCTTATATATTTGGTAAAACTCTTACTTGGTACAAAATAAAATAAAAGAAGTTGATAAAGAATTATTAGATGCACAATCCAAACTCATTTCAATTAAAAATTTAAAAAATCAAGACTCCCCACATATCAGAAAGAAAATAGAGGAGTTAAATAATAAATATAATGAAATATTACATAAAACTTGTTTACCATTAGAAAAATTAAAAGTAAACTCCTTGGCCAGCTCTCCCAAATATCTACATAACTTATCCCAAGAATCAAAATACAAGCCAAATACATTAATATTAACATTTATCATGAAATGAAAGGAAAAAAAGTATCGGATATAGGAGATATTCTTGATCCATTCAGATATCACTACGTGGAGCACTTTAAAAAAGAGTATTCCCATATTGACCAACTAAACACAGTTAATTTTACTTTTATTAAAAAATACCAGAAGAATTAAAATCAGACTTACAAAAGCCTATAGGGAAGTTATTGATAAAATTAAAGAAGGCAAGACTAACAAAGCACCAGGAATAGACGGTATCACTATGGAATTATACAAGGTTTTTCCCCCAACAATAACCTCCCTACTCCATAAAACTTTAATAGAAGTTCAAACAAATGCAATAATTCCACCCTCTTGGAAATGCTCATTAATTACTCCGATTCTAAAAGAGGATAAAACATCAAATCTATGCGCCTCATATAGACCCATATCACTACTGAATAATGATTACATGATATTCATGTCACTTTTAGCTAATAGAATTAAAATACCCTTATCTAAAACCATCATCAATGACCAAACAGTATTTATATTCAATAGACACATAGACGATAATATCAAGAGGATACTTTCTCTTATAGATTATGTAAATAAAGAAAATAGAGATACTTACAGTAGGTTTAGACATAGAGAAAGCTTTTGACTCTCTAAATAGGGATTATCAATTTAGAATACTATTTGACTCCCCCCCCCCCCCTTGTTTCATTCACTTACTAGAAAACACACACACACACACACACATATATATATATATATATATATATATATATATATATATATATATATATATATATATATATAAACAATTTAGCCTATGTTAAATTAGGCCCATTCACATCAGAATCTGTTCGTGTAACAAAAGGTACTAAACAAGGTTGCACCATGTCGCCCATTCTTTTTGCTCTAGCCATTGAAGTATTTGCAGAAACAATACACAGTAACCTAAAAATAAAAGGGGTGGATGTTTACAATCAGTATAATTCTAAAATAATTCTTTTTGCTGACGACATATTATTAACTTTAATTCTAAAGAGCCCTTGGAGAAATTAGAAGTAGTGATTGAGAAATTTTACTTGATCTCAGGTCTTCACTTCAATAAGTCAAAATCTAAATTTTTATTCTTAAAAAGAAAGTAGTACAGGTTACAGAAAACCATATTATAGGGAAACAAGAATCCAGTCTAAAGTACTTAGGAATAGTCTTATGTAAAGATCCAAATGAGATAACATCAGTAAACTATAACAATATCATTAACACAATGCAAATTTGTATTGATAGATGGAATAAAATATTATTACCTTTTGTAGACAGACTTCAATTAATAAAAATGGTTTTACAACCCAATGTTCTGTATGTGGCTACAGCTGTTCACTTGCTTCCCGATAGATGTGTTTTCAAAGAAATTAATTCAGCTTTCTTAAAGTTTTAATGGTTCCCTAGGAGAAGTAAAATAGCCTTAGCACATCATATTAGACCACGGAAACTAGGATGATTAAACTTTCCAGATATAGAAACATATATAAAGGCATCCGTATCCAAAACTATTGTAGACTGGATAAATCCCAATAATTTGACCAATTGGAAAGAACTACTGACTGTCATATCAATACATGAGTTTACTTTTAAATAAGTTTCCAATATTACATAAAGCTAATAAGCCAAGTACATGCATGCCGTGTAATATACAAAAACCTACTAAAACATATCTGATTAATTAGTACATTAATTCATTTAGGAAACTTATAAATGCCAATATGGACCTGAAACTTTGGCTTGATCTAATACCTTTCACCATAAGGGATTATCCTCACAAAATATATAGAGAAATAATCACTTCTTGGGAACAAAACTAATGTTTGTTGGCTACAGTGCATAAAAGAGTTAAAAGTTTTAGATATGCAAGAGATAAAAACAACTTATAAAATTCAATCACAGGATTGGTTGACCCTACAAAGCATTTTAATGTATTCCCAAGATTTATGTAGAATAATTAATAGTTCTTCTTGTAAAACTATGCCAAAATTCATAAATCCCTTACATGAAATTATATATAATGACCATAATAAAGAAAATAGTATATCCTTCCTATATAAAGGGCTAATATACTATAAAACTATACCTAAAGCTTCTTATTGGATGGAACACAAAAGTAACACCAACTTTGGAAGATTTTTACACATTATTGAAGAGCTCACTTTTGGTGGAGATGAAAATTAAGGAACTAAGGACTTTTCCAAGCCCATTGGTTAACAATCCATGGAAAAAGGTTTTGTCATTGATTGTTAACTTTACACCAATGAACAGTCATCCTCTGATAAGCAGACTCTTATATTTATGTCCTATTTGTTTTCACCTGTAACTATTATTGATGTCAGGCTGATGGATATATTGTATAGAGCAATTAAGAATGTCACTTATAAAATGTTATGATATATATTTCCTGAAATAAAAATCTTTTGAGTAAAAAAAAAAAAAACTTATTTGGACTGCAGGTTGCAGATTGTCTTCGCTGTCAAGGACTGATATCTGAGTATAGGCAAAGAGAAAGAAATAGGGGGGTCCTAAACAAAAGACCAGCACTGGTAGACATTTTAGTAGAATCTAGAACAGAAGTTGCTGTTAAGAAAGGAATAATTAGGAGAGCATATAAGATATTGCATAACTATAAGAATCAATCCGAGGAGGTTAGAAAGGATTGGGAAGAGAGACTGGATAAGCAATTCACAAAGAAATAATGGGGGGATATATGTATGTCTTCCAAATATGCAACAGTCTAGAAGATTTAGGATATTTGCTTGGAAGTGTTTAACATAGGTATGTTTATACCTCAAGTAGACTCCAAAGAAGTTTTCCTCAGGTAGACAGCAAATGTTGGAGATGAGATTGGGAAGAAAGAGGTAACTGCGAACATATTTCTGGGAGTCTAATGTGTTAGCAGACTTTAACGATTCCCTGCAGACTGCTCTGTCGAGATGTTGGGTGAGCAAATTGGTGTAACTAAGGAAATGATTTTTTGATCTGTGATACAGAATTGGAACTGCCTAGATATGTAGTAAGGCCTTGCTGAGACTAATTATGACCACTGCCAAAAAACAATGGTTAGAAAGTGGAAATCAAAGAATAAACCAATTTTGCTAGTAGCAGCAAAGATAGTAATAGTGATAAAACAACTGGAATTGGGATCTTTAGAAAAAGGAAGGATCAAATTACATGAGAAAAAATGGGAAGCGTGGCATCAATACATGCAGAGGAGGAACAAGGTTTAAAAGAAGACAGGCCCTGAATGAGCTATGGAATGGTTGAATGACAATCACTGGATATATTATGAGGGATGTATAATGTTTGCAGCTACAGTTGTATTGGTACGGTTTGTGATGTATAATGTCTGCAGCTGAGATTGTCAGTATGGTTTATTTTCATTTATATAAATGTAAGATTACCTGTGTCATACATGATAATTTAATACAGATGTTTCTTGTTAAAAGTTACACACTAAACCTAGAAGAAATGGTCCCCATTTAAGTTCATAAGTAGATACTAGGCATATAGTCCAGGAAACCATTAAGGAACCTACTCCAGTTTTCCATTTGTCCTCAAGTGCATTGAATGCGTAAGTGACTTGCTTAAGGTCACACAGTAGGCAAATGAAGGCTGTGGGACTCAAAACCTGTATCACAGGAAGTAGCTTGTTCTCATAGGTAGGTAATTAACAGCTCATAGTCCTTGTCCTCTGTGCTAGCTGCTGTACAAAAGATTCAACCCTTAGGGGTACTGAACACTAAAACCTCTTCCCTCTTCATTTGCATGCTACAAAATAAAGCCATTTATAAGTTGAGTCATCCTGGATTGAGGCAATGCTGGGAAATATTCAGTTAATACTTCCTTTTGTAATGATTCATTTCTCTGCATATGAAGTAGAGGTCATGACCTTGTTTTGTTATGCTGGCCAGGTTTTACATCTAAACAAAATATGCATAGCTTTAGACAGAAAATAAGTTCTGCTAGTGTATATATTTATGAAATGGTTAGCTCTACAACAAAGAAAAAAATATTTGCTTTATGCTGCATGACTCATTTCAGTTCTTTTGCTGCATTATTTCTGGAAAAAAAAACAGATTTTATACAGGTTTTTTGTTTTGCTTCTCTACCAAGTCAGTACTGAGAAGAAGTGAAGGATTTTTTTTACACATTTTCAGGTTTTATACATCTCCCCAAAAGGACAAAACTTATCCTAAGATTCGCAAAAGTAAAATTGTGGATATGGGGAAAAGTATGCAAAGTCTTATGTTGTTATATATCATGATATTCCTTTAATCCAAGGTACAGCAGCCTCTGAATTTATCGAAGGTACGTGTTGGGAGCATAGCCCCCTCCCCCCATGCACTCACACTGATGAAAGTAGGGAGAATGTCCCTGCAGAAATGTTATAAAGATAGTTTTGTATTCCGTATTTCTTTGTGAAACAGGATTATTTTTTAATATTTCTGAACTCAATCAGGTTTTGCAGTTATGATTGGGATCTCTTCCACACTGGCCATTTGTTATCATCCATCATCCATCATTCACCCTGTGCTGGTATGACCTCTCCACCCAGCAGTTGTGAAGTTCTCAGTAAACAAGGGAAGTATTTGTTTATGTACCTTGATGCCTTTTGTGGAGATATCTACCATTTGATGAAAATGTTGTTATCAGCTATAGTCTCCCTGATCCCAGACTCCCAAATGGGAATAGTCTTGATAAGTTCTCGTGTTTGGTGTACTACAGGAGGATAGTGCATGCAGTCAATTTGAACACCCTTGCAGGGTATTTGTTTTTCCTGCAGTTCTATGACTGTACAAGTTAGTATGTTTACGTAAAGGGTTGGGAGTTGAAGAATCCTACAAGCAATGTTGTGGTGGGGGCTTGCATCCTTCCAGAAATGTTTTTTTAATATTGTCGCCTGCAGATTCAGTGGGGATGTCATTCACCAAGTTTACATTATCAAATGTTGCTCTTTGTAGGTTATTCATTGATCCAGTGTTTGGTTACTGTTATACCAGTTGTACCATCTCATTGGATGGAGGCAAACTAGTGGGTGAAGGGGCCTAGGCACACACTCTTCTTGTCTGGTGCTTGATGCTGTATATTGCAGAGGCAAGAGGCATGTTTGTCCCAATAATTTGAGAAAAATAGCCATGCTTGGGATTGCAGGAATGGAATTTTCAGAATTCATCTTGCCGCAGAAGAGACTTGCTCTCAAATCCACTGGTATTGTAAGAACATATCTGGTAGTTATTCTATAACACTACCACTATACAGACAAATTACGTCTGAATGTATGGTGGGATTTCCATGATTGGATTGCAAAACTGTATTTTGTTTTGTGATCTTAGTTTTTCAATGTTGTCTGTTTTTCATTATTTTGATTTTCAACATGCTAGGATTAATCACCTGATTGTCAGTGCTTGTGCATTTCAATAAATCAACATGTACTCATTGGAAGAGGTCCTCTGGCTGGTTCTGTCCCTACTTGCCAGATGGAAGAGTCAGCACTGTGCAGTACCTTAACCGTCCTATACTGGACACCCATGAGATATATGCAGATAAGGTACTGGACACCCATGAGATATATGCAGATAATGTAATGGACACCCATGAGATATATGCAGATAATGTACTGGACACCCATGAGATATATGCAGATAATGTACTGGACACCCATGAGATATATGCAGATAACCCTTAAGGACATACCAGTATTTCAGCTACATGGCCTCTGAATGACCATGACTTTTAATTTTTTATGTGTTTGAGTACATTGCCTATAAGTTTAAACCTAACTCACGGTAGAGATCCCATGTTTCAGACTTTCTTCTGAGCTTGTCAGTACAGCGTAAGTGGATTGTTTGGGCATAGTTTAGAATCAGTGGGCTTAAAACCCAATCTAATGGCCGTAAATGTTAAGGTGTCTGCAAATTATACCAAACAACAACCAAGCAAAGGGTAAAAAGGTTACACAGAGACAACCATTCAGCAAAAACCACAAGAAAGATTCTACCAAGTTAGTCTTCTATGTAATACCCTAAACCTCCTGCAGTGAATGCCCCTGAGATAAATGCAAATGAACTCTTAAGGACATACCAGTGTTTCAGCTACATGCAGTGCCAGTGCTATGTTATTTTATGCCCTAGGCAAAACGTATTAGTGCGCCCCTTGTTTTGCATATAAATTACTTTTTTTTTTTTTTAACTGAAATTATAGAAAAAGGAAACAATGATTTAAATTGACATATCACACAAAACATTACACATAGATTACACAATCAAAATTTATTTTTTCTTATCTTCTTCTTCACAAAATTTTTCACTAAATCCTTCAAATCCAGTGTGGAAGCAAAATCATATTCAATTGAAGTTGTTGCCAAGTCTACAAGTCTGCTTTGCAGCATTGTTGAGTGCAAGTAAGTTTTGATAAGTTTCAACTTTGAGAATCTACGTTCACCACTTGCCACTGAAACTGGAAGTGTTAACAGTATTCTTAGGGCAATGAAAACATTAGGTACACACACAACCAATTTTTGTTGTACTATGAAGAAGTACTTCTTGTGGTGGCATAGAATTTGGAAGTTGAGCTACTGCTTGAAGTTCACTGCACAGATCCATAGCATCAATATCTTTGTTAGAATTATGCGTCAAAGCCTTTTCAAAATTTTTGCAGTCAGTGTGTCTCTGCAGATGCCTTTTTGTTGATATTGTATATATTGTACAGGAAGCCAAATAGAATATTATGCTGTTCTAATTGTTGGAACCTGTCTTCAGTAGATTGGACAGCCATGTCTAAGACAGAATAGTAAAACGCTACTTTAAATTTGTGCTTAGGATCTTGCGGTGTCTCATCTTGAGCTTCTTATTCAAATGGCCATTTTTGTCTCCTCCTCCTAACTTGTTCTGTATCAAAGTTTGGTTGTGTTTCTAGTTCCTTAGCAATTTCAGCAGCATCAACCAAAACCTGTTTGAAACCCTTATAACTTCTGCAAGTTAAAAGATACTACTTGGTTATTTGAAGTTGTTTTGTTGCTGAATTTAAATCAGCTTCCTTCCTTTGCAATGCTTTGCTAGTGATATTTACTTCACAAAGAATGTTATAGCCTGCAACAAAAGATATCATGAACTGGAACTTACAAATTGCATCAGCAAGGGCCTTTGCTTTGATGCGGGAATTATTTCCAACCGGTGAACCTTTTAGTCTTGGGTCATCAAAGATTTGTATTAATGCATCATATATACTACAATGATAATACCTTAGTGAATTCAAAGCATCAGTCCGACTCTCCCATCTTGTTTCGCTTAATCGTTTAATGGTTAAGTCCAAGACATGGCTACATAAAACTTGCCAACTATGAGCTGATGCAGAGAAATACTTATAAATCTGTTGGACTAAAGTGAAGAAACTAGATGCATCTAGGCAACACTTTGATGCATTATTGACCACTAAGTTTAAAGAGTGTGCATTGCAGGGAACAAAAAAGGCTTGTGGATTTATGTCTAGAATTCTCTTTTGTTACATCATTTTCTTTGCCTTTTATATTACTTCTGTTATCGTATCCTTGTCCACGGAGATCCTCAGTTGGTAATTCCATTTGTTCAAGCTGTTCGCTCAGTTTCTGTCATGAAGGAACCTGTAGATGTGAAGTTGTTAAATCTCATCGTTTATTCTCACTGATGGGTTCGCAGCCGATCCACGACTCCGACACGGCCGATAGCAAAGCTCAAGGTTTGCCAGTAGCTCGAGACCAAGCCCCTTATCCCACAATGCACTGCTGGAATTACCTCAGATCTAGTTTGCCGCAGCAAGAGAGATCTCGGTGATCCAGTTAGCTCAGACCATTTTGAAAAATCGCAAGTTAAAAAACTCTTTTTTCTAGTTTTTTGGGGGATTATTAGTGTTTAGTGTGTTTCTAGTTTAAAATAATAATTGTTAAGTAGGTTAGTTTTTGGTAGAGATCTACCCTGTGTGTAGTTTTTGTTTTCTTGGTGTTAGGCCCTATTTAGTCTTACTATCTTTAATAGTTATTAGTTTTCTTAGTGTGGGCTTAGTTAGGCGTGTATTTAGCCTTTACAGGTATTTTTTTATGCTGTTCTGTTAAAAGAATGTCAGATGAGAGAGAGAAATCTCACCCTAAATCGGGGTTTAAAAAGTGTCCAGATTGTGGACAGAAAATGTCCATTACGGACGGACATGTCCAATGTGTCTATTGTCTGTGGGTTAAACACCTCCAAGACTGGAGCATTTCTCCCCGGGCCTCCGCTGAAAACAGGATCTGTGGAACCTAGTCGGACTTTCCCGGTCAACAAATGTTAAATAAAAAATAAAAATAAAAGACTCCTGCAGTATATGTCATTCCTTTTCATCTAGGGTTCTCTTAGAAAGGAGGAGAAAACTAATAGATAAGGGGGGTTCTGAAGTGTTGGGTAGCCAGGAAAGTGCCAGCATTTCGTCAAAATCTTCAAAGTCTTATGATTCCAAACAGACCAAGAGGGCAAACAGATCAGAGGGTACAGGGTCATCAGCTCCACAGCTCTCGGAACCGAGTGTCTCTTTGGTTCGGAGCCAGTCTCCGAGGTCCCCTCATCTCCTCTGCTCCAGTCAGCACCTTCGGTGCATTCCTCTAAGTCTTCGGTCAGCCTCTCTGATTTGGATATGGATCGACTAGTGCAGAAGCTTTTAAGGGCACCAGGACTTGCTAAATTGTTGTCTGCACCGACCACTTCGTTGGAGCCGAAGACCATTGAACTGGATTTGACTACTACTCCTCCAAGCCGTACTGGACCCTCATAGCCAAAGGAGCCAGAACTGATGATTGTCGAACCCTTGGAACCGAGACCCACATTGGTGTTATCGGGTCCATCTACTCGGACGTCCTCAGCACCAACCGAGGATGCTAGGAGCCAACGCTCTCCTGTCGGGTCCGGGAGGATAGTCGGACCGATATGTCGGTGCCGACTCTTCCTCTCAGGGCTTCGGCACGGATGAGCTCGGCTCCTACCTCAGACTCAGAGCCTGTGGTTTCGGTGTGGGAGGATCAGAATGTCCATTTGGGTCCGTCTACCCCTTCGCGTCAGAGCCATGGCACTTTCGATGCCATGAGGAGAGTCATGTCTCCTAAGACATCGTCAGCATCAGTTCGGCCTTCCCTCTCCCCTCAAGTTCCTGTCTGCTTCTTCATCTACCGGTCCCCCTGCGAAGCGTAGAGAACCTAAGCCTCAAGTACCCCCATGGGGGCGTCCCCTGCTCTTACAAGACCTCCCCAGATCCCCCCACTGAGGAGGTACCCAGGAAGAGATTGTGAAAGAGGAGGCACTTGGACTCCCCACAGCAGTCTTTGACATCTGACACTGACCTAGATGAGTCAGAAGGGTCCCCTCGATCCCCCTCTGAGGATATCTCCTTTGCAGAGATATTAGAGATCCTGAATCAGAGGGGCGGTTGGCAGTCCAAAACCCCAACTGAGGACGAGTCAGTGCTCTTTAAGGCTTTTGGGTCTCAACTTTCCACTTCTTGGGTGTCTCCGCCTTACGATGAACTCATGGACCTGATCCCTAATAAGGCATGGGAGTTGCCGGAGGCCATGGAACCTGTTCCTCTGAAGCCGAACAAGTTTGCAGCCAGCAAAAAGGAAGTGTCTGAAACATCCACATCTATCCATCCTTCTAATAGAGAATCTAAGATCATGGATAGGTATGGAAAATGCATGTTTAGTTCTGTGACCTTTTCTCTTCGATCGCTAAACTATTTAACCAGTTTCACAAGACTCCAAGGAGATCTCCTGAAAGAGCTTAGAGATGCTCTTCAGGGTACGGTAGCTACCGGGGTGGCTGACAGAGTCAACACACAGCTTGCTACCCTAAATTCTGTTATGAACTAGTCCATGCGTCTCATATATGCAGCTGATGGTTCGAGTAGAGCCGCTAGTTCAGGCATTTCTTTGCGGAGACGAGCCTGGATGCATCTCTGTTCCTTTGTGGAGCCCTTTAAGCCTTCCTTTATTAACACCCCATTTGACGGCTCATCACTGTTTGGGCCTAAAGTAAAGGAAACATTAACCAGGTGTCAGCAGGAAGACAAGACCCTATCTGCCGTTGGAGTCCCGTTTTTCTACCCCTACTCTGCCCTAAAGGTGGACAAATGTGGTTCCGGAAAGCACAGGGAACCTTTCAGGACACATGTGGAGAAACCCCCTCTAGAAGCAGAGGAGGGGGTTATAATGGAAGACGCCGCCCGCACGGCAGAGGGGGTCCACAACAACAGGGCGACAGAGGACAGTTCTCTGGTCAGCCCTACCACCGCCCCTGAAGGGAGGCCCGGCTGTCCGGCTCTGGAGGCAGTCGGGGTTTCGCTTATCTTTGTACCCAGAAGCCTGGCTAAACATAACATCGGATACTTGGGTACAAAGCATCATTTCCACAGGATATTTCATACCGTTCTCTACCCCTCCCACTCCTGTATACAGAATTCCAGATGTTCCACCCAGTCTCAGGGAACAAGCAATCATAGAGGTCCACAAATTGCTAGAAAGAGTCATCCAACCAGTCCCAGCAGACCAAGTTGGATTTGGAACTTACTCAAGATTCCTTTTGGTACCAAAGAAAACAGGGGACTGGAGACCTATCTTGGACCTCAGCAGACTCCATCAGTTTGTAAAGAAAGAGAGGTTCCAAATGGTCACGCTTCAGTCCATTCTTCCCTTCCTAGGGAAAGGCGATTGGATGTGCTCCATAGATCTAAAGGACACATACTATCACATAAAGATGAACAGATGCTCCAGGGATCACCTGCGTTTCTGGCTGGGAACCAATCATTACCAGTTTCGAGCCCTGCCCTTTGGTCTCACTACAGCCCCCAGAGTGTTCACCAAATGAATAGCAGTGGTCACGGCTCACCTGAGGCATGTAGGATTCCAGGTGTTTCCATACCTAGACGATTGGCTCCTCACTGCCACCACCAGGCATCAATTGACTCAGGCAACACAATACACTCTTAACACTCTGCCATCAATTAGGCATTAAAGTCAACTTCGAAAAGTCTGCCTTATCGCCATCGCAGCATACTGTTTTTATAGGAGCAGAGTTAGATACCTCAACCACCACTCTACGTCTTCCAATCGAAAGAGTCTCACTTCTCCGCCAGCACATCAACTCCCTGGTGTCAAAGAACAAAGCTACAGCAGCAGAGGTCTTGAAGGTGCTAGGGTTGATGGCATCTGCAGTCCTGGCCATACCACTCACAAGGATGCATATGCAAATCCTTCAATGGCTCCTCTTTGCTCAATGGTCTTACCAGAAACTGCCGATGCACCACATAATTCTCATCACAGATACCTGCAAGAGAGACCTTCGGTGGTGGTTGACGTCTCTTCATGTCACAATCGGAAGGCCCTTTGCCCCCCCCCCATAGCCACTGTGACCACGGATGCTTCCCTGATAGGGTGGGGGGGGGCATTTTCAGGGAAAGACTGCCCAAGGCACATGGACAGATCAAGAGTCACATCTGCATATCAATGTACTAGAGTTGAGAGCGGTACTTCTGGCATTGCAGTACTTTCAGGACTCTCTTCCTCTAGGAACTATTGCAATTCAGATGGACAACATGTCAGTAGTCTGGTAGTTGAACAAGCAAGTTGGAACCAAGTCTTACCCCCTTTGTCGAGAAGCCCTCGGGGTCTGGCAATGGGCTGTGTCATCCCAGCATTTTCTGTTGGCAACGCACATCCCGGGGAAATCCAAAGTGATAGCGGACAAGCTAAGCAGGGCGATATTGCTCCCTCATGAGTGGTCTCTCAAACAACAGGTTGTGGAGTTGATTTTCTGCAAATGGGGCCAGCCTTGCTGCGACCTCTTTGCCAGCCGCATCAATTCAAAATGCAGAAGCTGCTTTGCCCTAATACCACCTCCGGGACATCCCCCGAGAGATGCACTCGTACATGATAGGCCCCCGGTTCTCCTTTATGCATTCCCAGCCTTTCCATTGATACCCAGATTTTTACAGAAAGCAAAATTGCTGGGAAGGACTGTTATCCTCATAGCCCCCTACTGGCCTCAACAGATTTGATTCCCGTTTCTCCACCATCACTTGTTGGAAGCTCCATGGATCCTGGACCCAGTTCCAGACCTTCTGACGCACCCATCAGGGGAACTCCATCCTTTCCTGCAGTCCTTGAAACTGACTACTTGGCTAATCCACTTCCCCTAATTGCCAGGCTTAATTCAATTTCAGAAGATACAAGACAAATTCTCTTGTCTTCTCACAAGCCATCCTCCAGAAATTTATACTGCAGTAAGTGGAAAAGTTTCTCAATTTGGGCCAACACACAGAAAATTGACCCTTTCCAAGCTCCGCTATCGTCCATTTTGGAATTTTTGACAAAGATTTTTAAGGAAGGGGCAGCAGCTGCTACAGTTCGAGTCCAGCCATCTCAAATTTCCACTTTGGATTCGATGGCTCGAACGTTATGGGCCATAAGTTATCTAAAACTTTTCTTAAAGGTGTTCTTCACATGAGACCTCCTGTCAAAATTCCTTATTCTCCCTGGAATTTGAACTTTATGCTGTCTCAAATTATTCTCCCCCCTTTTGAACCAGCATCATCTTGTGATCTCAAATATTTATCCTGGAAAACTATTTTTCTAGTGGCCATTACTTCTGCCCGCAGAGTGTCAGAACTACAAGCATTGTCTGTCAGACCACCTTACATGATTTTCCATGCTGATAGAGTATGTCTCAGAACAAACCCCTCATTTTTGCCTAAAGTCTGTTCTGAATCCAATATCAATCAGGTCATTGAGCTGCCAGTCTTTTTTCCCCAACCACTCTAACAAATTGGAATACATGATGTACACAGACAGCTTAGGTTTTATCTTGACAGAACTAAGGATATTAGAAAATCAGATCAAGTTTTTGTATCCTTTTCAGAAGCCAGAAAAGGTAATCCAGTGCCTAAAACAACTTTATCTAAATGGTTATCAGATTGTATATCCTTTGTTTATGCGAATGCTAGCATGCCATTGACACACAAACCTAAGGCTCATTCTACCAGAGCCATTTTTACGTCTTCTGCCTTTCAAGCTAAATTGTCCCTTGACAAGAGGGTGCTAGGGACGCTACCCATCAGTGAGAATAAACAGCGAGATTTAACTAAACATAAAGAAGTTATGTACTTACCATAACGTTCCATGTGAGTTGTTTATCTCGCCTACATTCTCACGTCCCTCCCTTCTTCCCTCCTGGCTGACAGTAGACTTAGAGGCTAGTACTATCCTGGCTCCTCAGTACTACTTTCCTTTGGAAAGTGTTCCCCTTTTAGAGTAGGGTACAAGTATATGTGTGTGTATATATATATATATATATATATATATATATATATATATATATATATATATATATATTTGCAACATACAAGATCTGAGGTAATTCCAGCAGTGCATTGTGGGATAAGGGGTTTGGTCTCGAGCTACTGGCAAACCTTGAGCTTTGCTATCGGCCGTGTCGGAGCCGAGGATCGGCTCCGAACCCATCAGTGAGAATAAAGGCGAGATAAACAACTCACATGGAACGTTATGGTAAATACATAACTGCTTTTTTCCTCTAGTGGAACAGATCCTAAGAAATGTTCCCTTATTACCTCCGGCTTGAACATGTCACTATCTGGTGGTTTGATAACATCAACAAAACGTATAATCATTGTCATCTGTTTCAGTATGGCTAATGTCTAGTGTGCAATCCAAGATAATTGAGTAGTATTTTGCCAATTTCATGAGTGACAAGATGATCTTTTTATAGCACCTACTAGGATATTTATAAGTTTGTTTTGAATATCCTTTCCCAAGTAATGGACCATTATTTCTTGATTTTTGACTCTCTAAATGTTCGTTCGTTACAGGGTCAAAAAGGGCTAGATATTCAACAAACTTTAAAAAATTACCATTACTGGTATTGTACAACTTTTCATTAGTACCACGAAATGCCAGGTTTGGAGTGCCAAATACTCGGACCAAAGCAATGAAACGTTCCAATATTTTTTGCCAGTATTATTCTTTTATTTTTTGCTGGTTAAAAATCGGCTATTTTTTCTTTTGATAAATGCAAATCAAGTTCTTTCCAGGACTGATAGTTATATAAATGAAAAGTATTCCTTTCATGTAAAGATAGAATTGCTCCAATGTTTTTCCAATCTTTTGAACCCGGTTCTTGTAGGGCCGACGTACCTTTTGTGTTGAATAACTTGCAGCAAAAACAAAAAGCTAAATCAAATATATTAAGCATTGCCAGTATACTTTTTTACCATTAGGCAGTAATCTTTGGTAGTGTGTCGGAGAAAATCTTCTTTTTTGTGCATCTTTGGGAAAATCATAAGTAATAATCTGCTGTGGTCCATTTTGTACTAAAATCTGTCGAAAACTAGCATTGCAATGAGAAGGCCAGTTTGCTGGGTCACTGTAATCAAGATTATGTGCAGTAGCATCTTCTTTTTCACTTTTTCCGATATTTTCTTTTTCTCTAATTTGAGAAATGTCTGTTTTTGGATCAACATCATTTGTAATAGAAGTAAAACATTCAGCACCTGATGTTTCACTTAGAGAGAGTGGTCACATTCATGCTCTTCAGTTATTTTTCGTGTGCAAATATGTTTCAAGAAAGAACCCTTTTGCATTGCTAGTTCCTTGGCTTTCTCTCCTTTTCTTTTTTGGTTCTGAGCTCCAGATGCTCATTTTGTATCAGCTATAGCTAACTATGCTAGAAAAGAAATAATTTTCTAAATGTTTGTGTCTTTCGGCTTTTCCCTGTTAGGGGTCACCACAGCGTAACTCCGGTCCGTAAATGATTGACAGTAGAGTTTTACGTGTTGGCTTGCCAGGCCTAACGCACAACCTTCAACGAAGGAACACCCATTCACGCATGTCGCCACACAGAAGACACTCTGAGAATAGAACGGGTAACATCTAACTGTGAGGCGACAACGCTACCGCAGCACCACCACCGCAGTCAAATAATTTTCTAAATAAGGTGGCAAAATTTAATGTTTATTATGTTGCCTCTAAAGCTGTGTAAACTCTAATTATATATACTAACTATGTACACTAACTTTAAGGCCAGTCAACTCATTTAATTCACAAACACCCCCCCCCCCCCCCCATTACCGAACTAAAATAGCTGTTTTTGTCTGTCAGGATTAAGGTACAAATAGTAAAGGTTGTGTTGCATACTTGCATTGCTTTCATTTTGTTGACAGAAACATTAGTCACAGCTTGTGTGTGCCAGCCAAGTACCCATTTTATTTTATTTTAATTTTCATTGCCCGGGTTTCTGCAAACAGCTTTAGTTAAAAATTTCAACGTGTGTGGGGAAAAAAGCTCCAATATATTACAAACATTTTTAAAACAAACATTCAGTATATACATGAGCACATATGAAATATAAGATTTACTCATAAACTTGCTAATTATTTTACATTTATCGTAAAGTACAGACAGAAAAGTATTCTAATTCTAGCTTTGCAGAACTGTAACAGTAAGCAAACTGGCCATTTGTTCCATTTACACAGCCCTGTTCTCCACTAACACCAACCACAGTATATCACTTGATCTTGCAAGGTTAAAAACAACAGCAAAAAAGAAGATACTATCAGTAAGTTAAGTATACTTTTTTTTCACACAAACAATACTTAAGAGTTCAGAGTTTGTGGTCGATCTTACTTCACTAAAATGCACATTACTCTTGCAAAGCAAGATAGAACTGCAGTCATTCTATTTGCACATGAGCATTGCCCCCATTCCAACCGCCTACCCAGAGAATTTGCTTTGAGCCTACAATGTTTAAAATAACAAAAATAAAAGGCCATGGTTACATAATTGTATTTCTTTCACATCACATAGCCAAGAACTTGCATGTGATCTTACTTCAGTTCACCCATACACACTGTACTCATGCAGGAGTACAGCTTGTTTCAACAACAGCACATTGACAAACAGTCCTATTTATCTAGACTACCCCTACAAAACGATATTAGGTTAGAAAAACATGTCATCCTTAAATGGCTCCCTAGAACACACTTCAGACCTGGTATCTGTTTGACTCATGCCAGGATATTAAATTAAAAATATATATAATAATAATAGTAGTAAAGAAAGTCATCAACAACCCCCAAAACGCACAGACCACTAGTAACTGGTTGACCATGCCAGACAGTGTATTACAGTATTAAAAAAAAAAAAAAAAAAAAAGTCCCCCAAAAATCTGCATCAGCAGTATGTGGTCAACCTTGCCAACATAGTATAAAAAAAGAAAGTCATCAACAGCCCCCAAAACACGCACACACACTGACTAACCTTATCTACTACTAGCATCTGGTTGACCATGCCAGGAGTGTTAGAAAATCACAAACTGCCTCCAAAACAGCCAGCCCACTGCAGATTTCGTCTTCTACTGTGATCTGGTTGACCCTGCCAAATTCCAGGCCCAGGATGTTAGAAACAAAGAACAAATATGTAACCAGTCCACCTTTTCATTTTAAACGGTATCTGGTCGATCCTGCCAAAAATAATAAATTAAATACATAAATTATTGGGTTGACCCTGCCAGAAAAAAATTACAGAAAATGTCTGGTTGACCCTTATAGGAAAAAAATGCAATATGGAGTATCTGGTTGGCCCTGCCAGGAAAAAAAAATGCAGTATGTATATCTGGTTGGCCCTGCTGAAAAAAAAAACAGAACAACCCATTATTTTTTTCACACTTACCTGAAAAGTGAAAAGAAACTGTCTGCCTGTCACTGTGGATTAGTTTTCAGTTAGCAGTAATAAAATTCATACATGACTCGGACGAGGACTCCACTGCCACTCTCTCACTCTTTCCTTTACCCAATGCAAAGAGTGGGAAGAGAGCGCGAGAGCAATAGGACTAATCAGTAGCCACGTCACATACGTGGCTGCTGACAGTCCATTCGGACTCTGGATCCCTGCAGTCTCTCAAGTTAATCCAGACTGTTTTTAAAGCAGTC
This sequence comes from Protopterus annectens, assembly GCF_019279795.1. NCBI lineage: Eukaryota > Metazoa > Chordata > Ceratodontiformes > Protopteridae > Protopterus > Protopterus annectens. The sequence goes on from NC_056735.1 coordinate 1,784,313,756, forward strand.
CAGCAGTGGTAAAGAAAAGTAGGTGTTTTTTTTTTTTTTTTGTTTGTTTTTTGTTAAAGCGGAACTCGAGCATACATGCTCGCTGCTCAGGTTCTGCAGATACTTGCTATACTAAAGTAGAGAGATATTACGAGCCACCCGGCTGTGCGCCCTCATGATCTGTTCCCTAGGCGAAGGCCTAATTTGCCTTATGGTGGCGTTGGCCCTGGCTACATGGCTTCTGAATACCCATGAGCTTTTACTTTGTATTTATGGGTACACTCAGACCTATTAAGCCAAACCCCTCTAGCTGTGGACATGCCATGTTCTGGATTTTTTGACCTTGTCAGTACAACGTAAGTGGGCTGTTTGGCTATAGTTGTGAGTTAGATTAAGGATTTCAAGGAAAGAACACAGGTCTCCATTCTCCACTAGTCTGAGAAAAAGGTCACAACTCAGTCTTCCAAGAAAACTTAAAAAGAAAAGCAACCCTACAAATGTCATGGCCAGCCTAAATGGCACACCAGTTGGAGGCAGGTGCAACCCCAAAAGCATCATATCCGAGTACTTGATAGGAAAGCCATCAGAGGAGACTTTGGTTACATGTCTAGACATGAACCTTAGTGGTTACAAACTAGTGGTGATTCAGTTTCTGCAATAAAGGCACTGCTGGTTTCCACCAGTCCCTTTTCTTAAATGTCTCACCTGGATGTTATGGAAAGTTGAATAACTACTGCAAAAACATATTCTAAAACCAATTCCCCAGAGCAGAATTTGGAAGTTTTTACTTCAGGGGTTTCCTGGTTCCAGATCAAGGGATTTTTATTTCATTTTAGATAAGAAAAGTCTTAACTTATTAACACCTACGTGGTATGGAATGTCACTTCTAGCAGCTTACACATCTCTTGCATTCCAGAGTATTTACTGAAAAACTTAAAAAGTGCAAGATAAACAAATGAAAATATTTTGGGAACAATAAACGCTATTAAAATTGTACATATAGCAATGTTGTCAGTAAGAAATATTCTTTACAATGATAAACATCAGTGCATTCATAGTCTTTTCCATAAATACTAAATGTATTATAAGGCACACAAATCCAAAATTATATTTTTCTGAAGTTCACAAACATATTTTCATATCTTAAAAAACATACAAACTAGACATCTATTGTTAGAACATTTTCATTAGCCAGCCGTAAGCTTTGACATGACAAGAAATTCCACTAACTTCATGTTTTTTGAAATATTTACAGAAATCTAAGTCTGTTTAATTGCATAATTAGCAATACAAATAATACTGGATATCTCTCAAGATGTGCAACTTACAGTGCAGGTATTAGACTTCATCTAAGGTTTCACCTAATGTCATACAATAGTAATAGTTTGTAAGTCACTTGGTTTTTTGAAGTATTAAATACATATGGAAATAATTGCTTATTTTCATAATTACTAATAAAAAATAGCAATATTTCCAACATAGGGTGATATAAGCCAGTATTTTCAGTCAATTACCCTGTCTCCCTCACTGGTGTTTCACGTCATAAACCTCAGTAAAATGTAGGTCTGCCAGCTATGAAAATATAAACATAAATATGAAAATTTGAATAATTAAGTTCATAGCTGTGTACTAGGCTATCCTGCGGTAGCGTTGTCGCCTCACAGCAAGACGTTGTCCTGTTCAGTTCTCAGCTAGAGTGTCTTCTGTGTGGTGACATGCGTGAATGGGCGTTCCTTCGTTGAAGGTTGAGAGTAAGGGTTGGTAACTCGTAGTGTAAAAATCCACTACCAAACATTAGCGGACCAGAGTTCCGCTGTGGCGACCCCTAACCGGGATAAGCCGAAAGACACACAGCAGCTGTGCACTAGGCTAATGACCACTAAGGCCATTATAAGCCTAGCCATGCAATTCAAATATAACCAACAAATTTGTTTTATATAGTGGCTGATTTACTGACTGCCTCTGTCCATCACAGACATAGGATCCAGACCAGGGCTGAATGTCCGATTACCCATCCATTTGTCCAAGTTGTGCTTAAATAGGTGTTGAGAGGGACTCTGCTCCCCATGGGTGGGAGAAGCCTGTTCCAGAGAATGAGAATTCTCTGAGAAATATATCTGTCTTTCCAACAGGTCCCATTTGTTGCAAGCAAAATTTAGGTATTTTAATCTAGTAGCTCTGATGATGATTGTTTTGCGGATGTGCAAAGGTTTTATCCAAACAGGGTCCTGGTATGCCTTTCATGCCAGGCAAAGATCACCTCTCAGAAGTCTGTATGATACCAAGTAAAGAGAGAGAGGGCTTTGAGATGATCAGCAAAAGACGGTGCGTTTTACCCCCTGTATCATTTTGGTAAGGAACCTTTGTTGTCATTCTAGTTGCTGGGCAAGGGGGCATTGTACTTTTATGATGGGTCTGATGAGGGCCGAGTACAACGGTTTGATGACATCTGTGGACCTCTGTGCCCTTGCTTATACATTGAGCAGCACAGAAGGATTTTCTAATGTCCTTGGACACGTGTTCGAAAGCTAGGTTATTATCCACATGAGTTTCCAGATCCCTGACTAGTGAATTAACTTTTGAGAGTGTTTTATTGAAGACATAGTTAACTGGAGTGACAGACTTTCCAAAAGGTACTATAAAGCATTTCTTGGTGAGAAGTTTTAAGTCATGACTTTGGCACCAAGCTTTTGTCTCTATTAGATCTTCCTGAAAGGTGTTCTTGTCTTCGGGGAGATTCATTGACTACTCCCAGTTTACAATCATCTGTGAACTTGTTAGCTAGAGGCCTTTTGACATTGGCTTTGGCATCTGAGAAGTAGATGCTAAAGAGAAGTGGGCCTTGCACAGAGCCATGGGAGACGCCACTGGTGACTGGCTTGTGCAAGTGTCCTCACCAATTCTAACCTCTTGGATCCTATCAGTGATCCAGCTAGCTATCCAGTGTATTATAAAGGGGTGTATACCTATTTCTGTAAATTTGTTGACAATGCCCAAGTAAGGTATTGTTTCAAATGCCTTAGCCAGATCTAGGTAGGCAGTATGCACAGTTTTTCCCTCATCCATTGCCTTAGTTAACTTTTCAAAGAAGTGACAATCAAAAATGAATTTCTCCACTGCAGGACATCCTAGGCTAACAAGCTTAGTCTCATTTTGTTAGTAACTCTGTCATTTCTAGTACTGCCTATTATTATTTGGTAAGTTATTTAAAGACACCAGACACAGAAAGGTTCTGGACTCCATAAGGAGGTATGGGTGTGGACTGGCAGTATACAAAAAAGGCATTTTAGGCTCAAATGAGTTAATATATTTGCACTTTGTGTGCAAAATTCAGAAATGTTGGCTATTCATTCAGTCGTACCTCTGCTGAACCAAGGAAACTGCTTGTTCTCCACTAGCATAAAAGGATACGTTTTATGTGTGTGTTAATGAAGACAGCAGGTGGTTTCTGAGGTCACAGGCTCTGGAACAAAGCTTTCAATTAAAAGATTTTCCCTTTGGTTTCACTTAAGTGTTTCAGTTTTACAGCATTTTACCCTCAAGATGTGCATTTACCCCTTCCTTTACATGGATGATTGGCTGTTTGCTAACCCCCAAAGTAGTAAATTTTGACATCAAATTACACTTTAGAATTGTGAAAGCCATTGATATGACAGTTTTTTTGTCATAGGTTGTAAGCTGGGTCCTACCCAAGACAGAGTCTCTGATGCACAAGTGAGGATGGCTGTCAGTTATGAAGCCAGCAGATTGAAGCAGTCTGTATCACAGTGCTCCTCATCATGTGGATATTCTGGCAATTCTCTTTCTCGGGTTACGTAGTTATATTCACAGTAGTTGTTGGTCTGTCTAACAGTTTTATCAGACCTAGTCCATACTTGTCCTATATCAAGAGAAGGATGATTATGGAGAAGAAATCTCACCAGCCTGTATATACTGGCATGTCTTCTCCTCCTGCTTAGTGATCTTGATAAAAGACTCATCCGTGAAAGGTGTTGGAAGCACAGCTTGGTTTTGCACAGCACATAGTTTTTGCCTCCTGGTACTACAGACTTTACTTATTAAGCTTAATAAAAAAAAAAATGACTAGTCTCCTTACAAAATATTTCCATTTCTCTTGGCTGTAATCCAGATAAAGATGGGCAATACCAGAGCGACATATTACATCAACAAAACGGGGAAAGACTTATTCTTCCATTCTGCAGGAGGTGACTGAGAGTAAGCCATCATTTTTTATCTTTGCTGCTTAGTAAATTTTAGCAGCTTCCGACATTTCAACTTAATGTTTGTCTATTTCTGACACTAGATTAAGTGGCAGTGTAACTTATTTATTTGACATTTGTTATCCGGGTTAGCCCATCTGAGCCAATGGCCCATTTTCAGTGGACACCCGAGGAGAAAAGCTCCAGCAATGCAAACATAAAAAGATAACATAGTAGGCAGTATACATAACCCAAGAAAAACAGTGCAGCAGTACAGCATAAACAGACATAAGCAAACATTACATATGCAGTAATCACGTGAAACAAATAACTGTAATAAAAATAAAACAAAATGAAGTAAATGCAACTAATATATTTAAGTATATACAATAATGACATGTCTTTCCCAAGTAGCATAATATAGTATTGTCTAGTCAGCAGGTTTGTTATTGAATTATTAGATGTAAACAGGTAGTGAAAAGAAAGGAAAATGCAGATTATGGAGGATTTAGGCACGGACAGGCTTTTGTGTTCAGAAAGTAGTGCTTGACTTCAGTTTTAAAGCAGCTGGAATTAGTGATGCTACGAATGTGAGGTGGTAGCGTATTCCATGCAAGGGACACCGTGTTTATAGAGGAGTTTTACCATAAGTTTTGCTGGGTTTATAGATGTCTAGAAGGTGCTGGTCGGAACTACGAAGAGACTGGGTTGGGGTATAAGGGGATACCAAGATAGAGTGATGGGCAGGCTAGTGGTTTGTTGAGAAGGGAGTGTGTGAGCTGCAGCTGGGCAAGTAGTAAGAGCTGGGGGAATTCTAGCCATTGAAGCTGTTTCAGGGCAAGGCAGTGATGGCTGTGTTATTGTAAGTTTGTTCTAGTTTGGAGAGAAGGTTTGAATGGAGGTGAGTTAGGGGAGGCATAGAGGAGACATGGAAGAAGATAGGCTTGGACAAGGGTGGGTTTGGAGTTGGGAGCAAGACATTTCTTATTCCTGTAGAGAAGACCCAGCTTCATGTTAGTTTTTTTTTTGATACATTGTTGGATATAGATGTTGAATTTGAGTTGGTCATTGATTATTGTACCCAGTAACTTTAGTGTGAGGCTCAGCTTTGATGAGTGTTATCAAGCGAGGAAATAGTAAAGGTGGATTTAAGGTGGTGGAGAATTTTGGGGAGAAATAGTAGGAGCTACGTTTTTTGGGGGATGAGTACAGGCTGATGCTCTGTGAGCCATTTTTCCACAGATGAGGAGGAGTTTTGGGTGATAGAAGTTTAGAGATGTCAGCAAAAGAGATGAGTAGAGTCATTGGCATACTGTATAAGGGAGGAGGTGTCGCAGGAGGAGTAAAGATGATTGGTGAAGATGTTGAATAGGAGGGGGCTAAGGATTGAGCCGTGAGGGACACCAGTTTGGATAGGTAGGAAAGGGGAGCAAACAGATTGCTATCTGACAGACTGGAGCCTATTTGATAGCTTGAGAACCAGCGAATAGTAGAGGAGGAAAGATTAAGGTCAGTTGCTGAGTAAGTAGCTTGGAATGAGAGACCGTATCAAAAGCTTTAGAGAGGTCGAGAAAGAGGCAAGACACGAGGAGGTGTTTGTCTCTAGCTTCAGCAACAGTGTGAGTGAAGGATAGGAGGGCAGTGGAGGTGCTGTGGTGTGGCTTAAAGCACGTGTGTTTGCACATTTTTCACATCATGCAGCACTACGAGGCTAGAGTTGAACTAGTCCAGGGGCCAGAAAGTCTGCTCTTCAAATTTTCCCTTAAAACTAGAAGGTTTCTCAGTAGTAGCACTAAAATCTGAACCCCTGTGACGAGCACTTTCTCTAGAACCTGCTGTAAAGCACTAGGAAGCCTGAAACTGATGCAAGCACTCGGCTCTCCTAGTCAATAAGGAGAAATTAATCATAGGCACTAAACAGCCTACAATTGCAAAGTACCTTGCAAAGGTAAGGGAAAACAGCTCTTAAACCTTACAAAAAAGCACCTAAACAGGCATGTCCAAGGGTCAGTTTCCGGTGGTTTCTCCTGTCCACCTGGTGAATCTGGGCATACTGGGGCAATGTGGCAACTGCTTCATGTACACAGAAAATCCTCTCCTCCTACCACCCAACACTACAACCTGCGAGAGATGCACTTACATAGCCAAACTGGAAGCAAAGCTCTCTCCGGTCAAGGCTGTGCTAGACAGTCAAGAGGAGAAGGCTAACACCTGCATTACACCTCTAGCAACTCATAGCCCTCAAAACCCACACCATCAACTCCCACACATAGCAACACTAAACCCACATGTACGGAGGCCCTTAACTCATTAACCCCGAGTAACTTCTCAGGGCGCCTTTGTGCTTACACCCGAGCGCTCTCTGAGATGCATGAAAAGACATGCTGTTCCACCCGAGTCCCTTCCAGAAGCGCCATTAACTTTGTAGTAAATTTTTAGCTTCAGTGTTACAAATTAAGTTGAAAAAGTATCTGAACTTTGTCAGGTACCTTCTCAACTTAATTTTCAGTGTGGATTAACCTCATGTTTATATTTAAAATTTACGAGAAAATCGGCTTTCCATGAACTTTGTATATGCTTGCGATCACAGCAAGCTGATTTGGTTTGGTTTCCAGGAAGCAAGTGGTGGCAACCAATCGGATTCTTGGAATCCAAGCTGCCACTTGCCTAACAACTCCACCCCCTGCATTTCTTCTGTCATTGCTAGATTCTGGCTTTGCAGAAAAAAGGTGTAATAAAGTGCTTGCAGCAACACAACCGACAGCAAGCCAGAATTGGAGTATATCAGAGCCGTAAACTTATAGATATAAGCTGAAGATGAGTAAGCATATCATTAGTTATGTTGCGTTTAAAGTATCAGCAATATTGTATTGTAGTTACTTTGATAAATTTTCTAAATGGTTTTGAGAACTGTTCACTAAGTCTGTATTACTGTCATTCATATGGTGAAGCAGTCAATCTCCCCAGGCATGGAAGACAGAATGGACCTAGAAAGCATGGAACGTCTGAGACCTCAGTGTTTCCTTTTCGGTAACCGCAATGGGAACTGTGGGTTGGAAACTAAAAACTGTACCATACAATGCTGCTTAGTAAAGCAAGATGCTGTGGCCTGTGCATGCGAACTGTTTTTACAAGGTTTTTAGTGCCTCTTATTGCAAAACTGTACTTTAAAGCATGTCGATGTTGCTGTGGAGGTGTTTACTTGGTGATAACCGGGATAGACAACTAGTGGTGATGCTTGGTTTGCGACAAGGTCTCTGGGAAGTAGAATTTTTGTCCACGTGTGGAGTTTGCTCTGTTTATGCATGGTTTTGTATTTGGCCCCCTTTTGTATGTTGCTACAGTGTTTCAAGGCCAGAAAATTAATGGCTCGTTAATGCACTTGCAGTGTTAGTCGCAGCTGTTCTCTGTGGAGAAATAACATTGGGGCAAATTGGTTGAGCCGCAGATATATTGCTTAGAATTGTATGAAAAGTGGTCAGAGCTGCAGAACTGGAATTAGGCAATGAAGAGTAAGTTCAGCTTCCGTGTAGTGTGTGGTGTCATTTGTCACATGGGTCACAAATGGACATTGCACTGTGTCAGAAGGGGACATTAACTAGGTTTAGTAAGTAGGATGTGAGGGTTATAAGAGTATCTGTTTACCTGAAAGTATAATTGGAGTGAGACGTGCCATAGCTAAAAATCTTAAGATTGGTCATCGTAATGTAGCTGGGAAGAGTTGTTGCAGAGGCGGAGAATAGAGAGCAGGTGAAATTTGCATTTTTCCTCATTTGTCCCAATTCTCCGACATTGTGCGATCTTGGTTGTTGTGCGATTTGCAGTGAATCAGAAGGAAAACACTATCTATCAGGTTACTTTTTGACATTCTGTGTAGAAATATAAGGAACCGCCACTAGATTCTGTCATATCTTGCTCTTGTATTGTTTTTAAAAGCTGCATTCTGCCGGTTATTCTGCTTTTCAGTAGTTTAGCCATATCCATAAAAATCGTTACTTCTCTGGCCTGTCATTGGGTGGCTGGTATCAGTACGTATGTCCTAATGTGTATCATGAATTTAGTTTTACTCTCCTCATTTGGTTATTTTTTTCTGTTTTATGCCCTTGTGTCTTGATGTCTTTAGATCCTTTTTAATCTACCTGAGTTCACATTTCCACAGAGATCAGTCACTGACAGTGCTATTTTCTTATCATACCAGCCGCTCATTTTTTCCAGTCTTGACTTCCTGTTCTCGATTCTTTGTACATTACTCACCCTATACTACATGCCCATTGTGTTTGCCCCAAATTCTGCCTGTTTATTATGCTGTATGTAACAGAAATACCTTGTTTTGTTGCCAATCATTGAGGATTACAATTACAAAATAATGCAATGGAGTGCTATTGTCTTCAGGACTGATTCACTGCCTTATGCCATAGCTTACCAGAATGGATTCTCCTATGTTTCTGAATAGAATAAAGTAGGTATGTGACACTGAAAGAGCAGATCTTTCCTTGGAGAAAGCAGAGTGCATGTGCTGTCTGTTAGAACAGTAATAAACAGAATGAAGCAAAACATGTAAACACAGCCCAGGAGAGCTCAGTTGACTTTGCAGCTTGGGTGCTTGATATTTCTGGCCTGGGAAGGTGGGCATTGCCATCCTAGTGGAATCGTGGAACAGAGCCAGCCATGTATTGCATATGTCCCCTCAGAGAAAGGGCTAAGATGCAAATTTGGGCAACGGACGTAGGTATAATGCTATTGTCGGGTCAGATCCAAAATTTTGAGCAGTTTTGTATTGCAAAGCATTTGTGACTGATGAAAGGGAAGTGGATTTCCTAAAGGGAGACAGTTGATTACATCAGTACGTTGCAAAATGTACAATGCTTTCCTCACTAGTGTAGACATGTGATGGTCAAAGGCTACATTAAAGTCTGTCTGTGCCCCCAAGTCCCTCACTACTGACTCGACTCTTAGGGATGTGGTGTCAATATGACAGTTATAAGGGCTGGATGACTTCCTGGGGGTACTGTTGGGTATTTCTTATCATTTACTGCTAGTCCATGGTTCAGATGCCAGTTATTTGTCTGTGTTAGCCCTTTACGGAGAGCATTTCTAGCAGTGGTTCATTTCAGGTTGTGGATATATGTATCTCAGATTTGGCTTTTGTAGATTTTATTTGTCCTCAGATCTGTTTGTGCAGTTTGACCATTTTATTGTAGGGGTCACGTTGGAGAATGTTTCATTTTGGTTCATGTATATACCAGGAACTGTTACTGAAGGGTTGTTTGGGGAAATATTTCATTCTGGTGCTTGTGCATACTTCAGCATTTTATTGTAGAGGTCCCCTCGGATCACTGCTTCATTTTGGCTTTCTCAGGATATTTTTACATTTCGCAATTTCTGACACTCTTCTCCACCCATTCCACCCTGCCTGTACTCTCTTCTTCACCTCTCTTCCACACTCACCATTATTCTGAACTGTTGATTCCAAGTATTTGAATTCATCCACCTTCACCAACTCTACTCCCTGCATCCTCATCATTCCTCTATCCTCTCTCTCATTCAAACACACATATTCTGTCTTAGTCCTGCTGACCTTCATTCCTCTCCTGTCTAGAGCATATCTCCACCTCTCCAGGGTCTCCTCAGCCTGATTCCCTACTCTCGCTACAGATCACAATGTCATCTGCAAACATCATAGTCCATGGGGGATCCTGTCTGATCTCGTCTGTCAACCTGCCCATCACAATTGCAAATAAGAAAGGGCTCAGAGCTGATCCTTGATGTAATCCCACCTCCACCTTAAATGTATCCGTCACTCCCACTGCAGACTTCACCACTGTCACACTACCCTCGTCCATATCCTGTACCACTCTTACATACTTCTCTGACACTCCTGACTTCCTCATACAATACCACAACTCCTCTCTAGGCACCCTATCATATGCTTTCTCCAAGTCCACAAAGACACAAGGCAACTCCTTCTGACTTTCCCTATATTTCTCCATCAACAGTCTCAGAGCAAACATCGCATCTGTAGTGCTCTTTCCTGGCATGAAACCATACCTCTAATCACTAATCATCATCTCCCATGATAGTAAGTGTACATAAACTTGCAGGCTGTCCTTCCTTACACTCCTGTAGAGGTGGCACACTGCATTTGTCTATAATATGTTATAACAAGTTGCTTAAGGCTGGCAAAATGTCTGATTCTGTATTGCGGTATTGCCATCTTTTCCTTGGTGTTACACACATGCAAACTTGTGGAAAACTAAATGAAGTTCTTATAACTGGATTTTTAATGTAATATCTGTCATGGATTGTTACAGTAAATATCTTTTTATGTAGTTGCCTCACCTTCATTGTTTTTGTTCAGTGTATATGTTCAGGAGTGGCCTTAGGTCAACTGGTGACCTAAGCAAAAGGGCTCCACGCGCCCCTCACCACACCATCTGGTGCTCCTATCCTGGTCTACCTACACCAAATAAATATTGGAAAAGCGGCCCTGCTAGAACAGCGCCCTAGGCAGCCGCCTAGTTGGCTTATGCCTAAGGCCGGCTATGTATATGTTTGAAAATAGTATGTATTCACTGGGGCAGATTTTCTTTCCTTCAGAAACTGTTGTATAGCTTTGGCTGTACCTGTGAGCACAGAACATGTCTATTAATTTTCCATTTAGTGGGATTGTGTGCCCTATGATGAACATTTTGAGCCTTTTGATGAAATGAGCAAGTTGATCCAGGGAATGTAACATTTTCAGCCCTTATTTTCCAAGGGATTTTCTATCTCCTAATCCAGTTTTGGCAAAACAAATCACAGGTAATTGTACATTTAATTATTTATTTATTATAATAGTACATGGCTATTTATCATGGGCTGCAATATTTGCCTTTGGCTTATGTAAACTTTTTTGTGTTTTAAGTTTAGTGTGTGGACCTATTTGTATTTAGGCAAGGATTTCTTCTGGTGAAGTAATGTTTGTGGTCATGCTGTGCCACCTAACTGCCACTATTTTCTGTCAGACTAATTTTATTCTAAAGGGGTTTCTAACAGCAATTTTTGCGTTCTGCTTATGTGTACGGTTTTTGGGATATTTTATGTGGGTGAAGATGCAAGTGTGCTGGTTTGTGTAAATTATTTGAGAACTTACGTTATGAACAACTCCATTCCAGGCTTTTTTGACAGCATCTGAAGACATCCTCCAAGAGGGTCTCACCCAAAGAAATGACTGGTACCAGAAACATGGCCTCAAGCTAAATACAAAAAAATGCATCATCATCCCCCTTTGGGGAGAGTGACGTCCCCACAAATGATCACTTTAATAACAATGCCCTACTCGTGCAGTCAGTTGAGGGATTTGGGCACCTAGACTGATAGCAGCCTAAATTTTGGCTGTGGTTTTCTTGTAAAGTGCTGTAGACTACACTCACTGAATAATAACAAATATATGATTTTCAGACCTCATACCTTTCAGAACATGCTTACTATGACATTACTTGCTAAGTATATAAGACCAATATTTAAAATCTGTTCCTGATCTGGGTTTCTGCCTCTGGTTTTTAAACTAACAGGTTGTGGGTCATAAGAGATGCAAAAGTTTGCAATATATTTTGGGCATTTTTCCTGGCTTTGTCAGTTGTGGAATTTAGATGGGTGGAGGAACTCAGTAATATATAACTGTTATACTATTTTACTGAATTACCCAGGTCTTTTCCTAACATATTATAATGAGTCTGTGCTACATAACAGCTGCACAAGGTAATATAATAAATGCCCACTCAACAGGTTATGTGCAGCAATTATCACTTGTCTGAGCATGCATAACTTTGGAGTAATGAAATGCAGCTCATTATCACATTAACAATAAGTGCAGTTACAATGTAGCACTGAGTCATGATCACTTTTCAGGTAAAACTCTCAGCAGCTGTCGCTGTTATTCACATAAGTAGAAGTCATTATCACATTGATGAATGCACAAGCCAGATTTGGGTTTTTTGTCTACATAGTCATTTCAAGCCATCCCCCCACCAGTTTCTGTCATTTTTCCAATTTGTTTGATAAGCAGTAAAGTCCTCATTGTGGTTATATGCTTCATATTTTTGTGAACTACTGCAAGGAAATATTACATTACTTCCATGCTTGATCCCTTAGGTCCATTGCTGAATGGGCACATATAAAGAGAAAAGGTAGAACTAAGGCAGACTGCTGACACTGAAGGAGGTCGCGAGACAATAGTGGTATCAGCAGTCTGAGTGGGCAGCCAGCACAGCTATGGGACACTTTAGACAACCACCAGCTGGAGCCTCATGCCTGTCCTTGGCATATTAGTGAAGTGGCGGTCCTTACCTTGATTTTTTCATTTACATGTGTCCTTTCTGTGCCCCCTTGTCAGTCATTGTGTGTAATTTGCTATTTTCACAGGTAGTAGGTATGTAACTTTGCAGTGTCATCACCACTTATGTACCTAATGCAAAGAATACTGCCCCTGTGGATAGGATGGAATATTTGGATGGTCTAACCAGGTAATGCATTATAAGATGCATATATATGTAGTCTTCCAATACATCTGTCAAACATCAGTAGTAATCTGTTTGCACTTTCTTTCCTGTGCAGGTTTGTCCACCTTCTGATGGTGACATGGCTTCACAACCAGGAGAACGACAAGTGACAGTGTGGGTATGTGGCTATTCCTACATTCACTGGGCTGCCAGCCATGCCTCCAAAACTGAAAACCAGTACAACTTGAGCTTCCTCACATCCACTGTGATGTTATACTGGATTGCAAGAAGAGGTATGCATTGGAGCAGAGTACTGCAGCTGTTGGAAGAGAAGTGTTCCCTCTACCCTGAGCCCAACGTCCTTGTGCTGAACATTGGAGGAAATTATGTCATCAGTCAACCACTCAGAAGGCTACGGTTTCAAATCACAGCAATTTCTGAACACCTGCAGTCGTGGTGGCCACGTTGTCATTTTGTGTGGTCTGACATAATTCCTTGACAGATATGGAAAATAGCAAACAGTCAACAGGCAGCACACAAGGCCAGATGATTACAGAATGGGTTCATGCAGTGCTTGATGCACAGGGTCGGTGGATCTGCAATCTGTCATGACAGCATCACCGCAGAAGATGTTCACCTGTTCAGAAGGGATGGCATTCACTTAACTGAGGAGAGCATTGCGCTGTTCTTGACTGACCTCCACAATGGCATGAGGAAAGCTATGCAGGATTGGTAATATGCAGCTTGTGAGAAGAATGGAAAGCATCCATGACCAAATAGGGACCAGTATGGTAAGTAAAACTCTATTATGAAATGTGTTGTGTAAAATATATTTTTCTGAGTTAGACAAATAACTGTGGTAAGGAGCTGGTGAGGATGCTGAGAAAGAACAACTGTTTTAGGAGAGTGCTACCACATGCGATCTAATATGTCAATGACCATCCTGCAATACTTCTGTTTTTAGTCTGCTTTTATCAGGCATGTGTATAGTTTAGATGGCAGGAAGGGCATAGTAATATTCATATTCATATTTTGGTAAATAACTTTGCAAGGGAGCATGTCAGTGTGCCAAGTAATACCTCATTTTGAAGACAGTTTTGATAGTTCTAACATGGTAAAATAATTGTGCCTGTATGTTGCACACATGTGCAGATATTGAAGTTTGTTTCGGACTTAGGTTATGGAAATTATGATTTTTTTCATATTTTGGTAAATAACTTTGCAAGGGAGCATCTGAATTTGCTAAGTAATACCTCATTTTGAAAACAGTATTGATAGTTCTAACATGGGAAAAGAATGGTGCCTGTATGGTGTAATCATATGCAGATATCAAAGTTTGTTTTGGACATGGGTTACGAAAATTATTTTTTTTTTCATATTTTGGTAAATAACTTTACAAGGGAGCATCTGAATGTGCCAAGTAATACCTCATTGTGAAGACAGTATTGCTGGTTCCGACACAGTAAAAGAATTGTGCCTATATGTTCGACACATGTGCTGATATCAAAGTTTGTTTGGAATTAGGTTATGGAAATTATGATTCTTTTTTATATTTTGGTAAATAACTTTGCAATGGAGCATGTCAGTGTGCCAAGTAATACCTCATTTTGAAGACAGTGTTACTCCTTACAACATGGTAAAAGAACTGTGTCTGTGCACTCTACACATGTACAGATATCACAGTTTGTTTAGCCTTGTACGATTATGACAATTATACATTTACAATAGTTTTCATTATTATGCCCATATCTTTGCAAGGGAGCATGGTGATCACACAAATGATGCATCACTGTGAAGCTGACATTCAGATGCACAACTTCTATACTGATATGTAGGCTCTGTCTGTTACAGGTGATGAGATATTATGCTTTGTTTATTTATCAGTTATGAAAAATAATATATTAATCATATTTCTGTGAATATCTCCGGAAAGGAACATCACACAGTAATGGTTAAGGTATCATTTTAAAGCTGACATTCATACTAACAAATTACATTCAAATTGTATGTGTCTGCATGGTACATTGACCAAGATATTATGCTTTGTTTTTCCTAAAAGGTAAAAAATATGCACAATATCAGCATTCCTTGCCAAATATTTAATAATGACTTTGATATACACTATCAACATTTACAATGTTGGAAAGGTCAGTGTCTGCTGAACAACTTTCACTTTTACATTTTTAGTCTAGCTCTTATAGTTAAAAAGTTATGAACGTTTAACGAGAAACCAAGTCCGCCAACAGAAGCAATAATCCAACAGGCGGTACGTCAAACGTTTTATTAGTAAAAAACAGCAAAGTAAGTCCAAAAGTGCAAGACAAGCGCTTTCGCCCGGATACCTTCCAGGCTTTATCAAGTCAAAACTCAATGAAGCATACAGCTGTTGCTTAAATAGCTACATTAATTAGTCACATGTTAAATAAAATGTGCATATGTACACAATATTGCTTTATAAAAAACATTAGTTAAAACCATTATTTAAAACCACTATTGCCAAGGTTAAAATAATTGTAAATCTAATACCATAAAAGCAGTTATATGTAAATACAAGTTGAACCTTTGATGTATGAGAGTAAATAGAAACTTTTGAGTTTCTTATTGCCTTATTTCCTACTTAAAGTGCATAGTGCTTTATAGTGCCACTGAACAAATGTTTTGTCATATCACTGCACGGGGGTATGAATAACCACCGTGACAAGTGAATTACATGTGATGTTCTTCATACCACATTGCTGCAGTCCTAACACTTGGGTAGTCCGCTGTCCCAGTCGGCCCGAATACCAAAGTATATGGCTGACGTCGGTCAAGGCGCATTAGTCTGGCGTCAGGACGTCAGGGTACAAATGCGCATGACCGACGTCATATCCTCAGTCTTTTTTTGCCGCATGGTCCGATGCAGAAGCAGTTTTGCAAGTGCAGGTTGGCGTTCTGAGATTTTCCGAAGTCGGAGTTTCAGACCGAATCCAAGTTGGCTAAGTACCCCGTTGGGGATTATTTTAGTTTTTTCTTGCCTCAGTATTTTACGGATGTCAGAAAAAGTGAATAACTGTATTTCTTGTGGGAAACAGATACCTCATAGGGATTACCATACCTTGTGTATACCTTGCTTAGGGCCTGAGCACGGCGTTGTTGGCTGTCGCTCTTGTGCTAGATTTAACAAGCACTATAAAGAGATTAGATTGTGCCAGGTTAGTTTTGGGAAGCGGTGTAATTATAAAATGCCGTCGGATGCTCCGGCGCCCGCTTCAAAAAGCGCAAGGACAAAACAGCAAAGCCTAGGCTGGAAGAACCGTCCGTCCGGACGTCGGTTCTTTAGAGGGCTCGGTGGAGCCAGGGTTCAACCAGAAATTTCTTTGGAATCCCAGGGAGAGACTTTATTACTGCAAGATGTGACCTCTCAGGAGGTAGGCCAGGCGGAAGGGGCTTCTCAGGTAGCTGTTCTTCCCTCCCTGCCTAAGGTGGTTAGGCCCTCCTGCTGTTTCCAAGGCTTCTCCCAGGGGCAGGCCAGGTTTTGTTTCAGGAGTTACCCCTAGTTCTTCAGGGTCTGTACCTAAGAAGCATATGCTTAAGATGGCAGAAGATTTGATTACAATGATTAGAGGTTCTATGCCCTCCTGATAAGAGGCCTAGGGTGGAACCTGAGCTTGGGAGTTTTGAGCAGTGTTCGGATGCTTCTGAGTCTTGGCTGAAGACTTGCAGGAGTATTCCCTTACTCTGATTCTGATGTGGATGATTCTACTCCTTCTGCTTCTCCTCCTGAGGATTTTTCATTTTCAGAGACTCTTCATTCCATGAGGGAGCATTTTAAATGGGAAGGTCAGGATTTCTCTGATTCAGGAAAAGGCTTAGGGAATTTTTGTTTCTACCCCAGCATAGGCCTTTAGCTATACCTCCTGTTCTAGATGTGGTAGAGGATGTTTTTGCAGAGGCTTCTCTGAACCCTGACTCTTTGCCTCCTGCTCCAGTTAAACGCGATAGATATTATAGGGTGCCTGAAGCTCATAAGTATCTTTTAAGAGTCCTAGGGCAGACCCAGAAACTGTTTCACAGGGGCCTAAAGGTGTTAAGGCTTCTGTTGTTAAAAATCCTGTTCCTCCAGATAAAGAGGCTAGGGCTTTGGATAGATGGGGAAAGAAAGTGTATACTTCTTCCACTTTGGCCATGAGAGCTTTGAATTGCCAGTTTCACATGTTGAAATACCAAAATTATCTCCTTTCACAATTAAAGTCTAAGGTAGATGCTTTGGCGGAAGGTATTGAGTGTAAAGAGTTGCAGGATTTAGTTCATGTTTCTGAACAGGTGGGTAAGCATTCTTTGCAATGTGGTTTTGATGCTGTGCAGGCCTCTTGAGGGTGGCTGCCACTGGTTCGGTTCTTCGCAGGCACGCCTGGTTGAGGGATCAGAATTTAGCTGAGCATGTGAAAACAAGGATTTTAGATGCTCCTTTACAATCTGATGTGTTGTTTGGTTCGCCTGTGGAAGCAGTTCTAAAGAAAATGGAAGACAAGGCTAAGTCTATGCAGACTGTTAAAGATTTTGCAGGTTCAGCCTCCAAAGTTTAGTAGAAATTGGCCTACCAAGGGGTGGACATATCCTGCTTATGATTCCCAGTCTAGGGGTAGGTCTAGACGTGGTAGAGGCAGAGCTCAAGGTTCTTTTAGGCCTAGAACAGGGAGTTCACCTGCTCAGTCTTCTGGTGAGGGCAGGGGTCAGTCCTTTCGTAATCAGACACAATGACCTGCCTTTTCAGCTGCCAGAATCTTCTCGTCTGGCAGCACTTTTGGGAGGAAGGTTGGCACTTTTCAAAGAAAACTGGAGTTTAATTACCCAAGACAGATGGGTATTGGATATCATTCACCACGGTTACAGGTTTTATTTCCATACCTTGCCTCCTTTCAAAGGCATGCCAGACATTCCTCCTCAACAAAGGAAAGCGGCTCACAAGCAAATTTCTCTGTTGCTCCAAATAGGGGCCATTCAGCCGGTTCCTGTGCCAGAAAGGGGCCTAGGATTTTATTCTCGCCTGTTCCTAGTACCAAAAAGGGGAACACGTGGAGACCAATTTTGGATCTGTCTATCCTCAACACTTATCTGGACATTCCCAAGTTCAAAATGTTGACGTTACAACAGCTTTTACCTCTGCTGGGCAAAGATCACTGGATGGTAACTTTGGATCTCAAGGAAGCTTACCTTCATGTTCCTATCAGACTAATTTGCAGGAAGTATCTGCGTTTTCGAGCTGGGAATTCTCATTATCAGTTCTCTGCATTGCCCTTTGGCTTATCTACTGCCCAGAGTATTCACAAAGGTTCTGGCTCCAGTGATAGCTTTCTTCAGGCTAAAAGGAATACAAATCTATCCTTATTTGGACGATTGCCTGATTCTGGCTCAAGGAAGGGAGGTGCTTCTTCAGCATTTGGAATATGTGATAGCAGTGCTAAGATGCCTAGGGTATTCTGTGAACGAAATAAAGTCCAGTCTAGTACCCTCTCAAGACATGTGCTTTCTGGGTGTGAGACTGAATACAGCAACCCAGATGGCCTTTTTAACCCCGGACAAACAAAAGAATCTTTCTCTTTACTTCCATCAACTATCTCATCAGTCCGGGCTGACTGCAAGGACAGTCCTTCAAGCCTTAGGGTTCATGGCATCTTGTATTCTGGTACTTCCCAATGCCAAACTGCATATGAGGAAGCTACAATTGTATCTCAAAATGTATGGACACAGCACTGCCAGGATTTGGACACTGTCATTCAAATAATACCTTGCATTCAAAAGGAATTTTTGTGGTGGGCTCAGGAATGTCACCTAAACAAGGGACTCTCTGTGACCCGGCCAGAGGCGAGTCAGATTCTAACGACAGATGCCTCAGACACAGCTTGGGGAGCTCATCTGAATGGAAAGTGGATACAAGACAAGTGGCCTGCCAGACTGCAGCATCTACATATCAACATGAAGGAGATGTTAGCAGTCCAGTTTGCATTACTGGCTTTCAAGGATTTACTTCTTCCAGGGCAGGTGTTGATTCTAACAGACAACACAACTGTCATGTGGTACATCAACAAACAAGGGGAACACATTCTTATCCTCTATGCAGGCAAGCAATGATTTTGTGGGAGACTGCGCTTGCAGCTGAATCTTCAAGCAAGGTTTCTGCCAGGAGCACAGAACTCCTTAGCAGATGTGTTAAGCAGGCAAATCATGGATCCCCACGAGTGGAAACTGGATCTTCATGTATTTCAGACATTGACAGTGTCATGGGGAACTCCAGACATAGATCTGTTCGCTTCTCCACTAAACCACCAGCTGCCAAAGTTTTGCACGAAAAGGTTTCATCACACAGCCTGGAAAGTGGATGCTCTTTCTTTCAGTTGGAAAAATCTTCATGTGTATGCCTTCCCACCTCTGCCTCTCCTCCCAAAGGTACTTCTAAAGGTCAGACAAGACAAGCCAAGGATGATTTTAATAGCTCCAGATTGGCCTCGGCAGCACTGGTACCCATTGCAGAGGAGTCTGGTAAGGAAGCCTCCATGGCCCTTACCTTTGATTCCACACCTATTGTCTCAGAAGGAAGGACATCTGCTCAATGTCAAGCTTCACTCTCTTCATCTAACAGCTTGGCATATTCTGTTTTGAACCATAGCAGGTCTCAGCTTCCTCAACAAGTTTTGAATGTGATTATGGAAGCCAGAAGACCTAGTACAAGGAAAGTGAGGAAAATGGAAGAGATTTTTATTTTGGTGTGCAGCAAAGGATTTGGATGTTTCTGAGCCAAATTTGAGTGTGGCTCTTCAATATCTTACTGAGTTATTGGACAAAGGTTTGTCTTTCTCTTCCATTAAGATTCATGCTGCAGCAATTTCAGCTCACTATGATTGTGACCCACCATTGTTTTCTCATCCTTTGTTCAAGCAATTTCTTAGAGGGCAAAGAATATAAGACCCCCGTGAGCTCCTACTCCTGCTTGGGACCTCAATTTTGTGTTGGAGAAACTCACTCTACAACCTTTTGAGCCTGCAGCTACTGCTGAATTGACATATTTGTCATGGAAGACTGCTTTTTTTTTAGCCATTACAGCTGCAAGACGGGTGTCTGTATTGCCGGCCTTTATGGCGGTTGAGCCTTTCTGATTTTTCATAAGGATAGGGTATCTTTACGTACTAATCCTTCCTTTATGCCTAAAGTGGTTTCTAGTGTGGCTTTAAACCAAACTATTCATTTGCCTACCTTTTATGCAGATCCCCAAAATAAGGGAAAAGATTTTGCACACTTTAGATGTACACAGGCAGTTGCGTTATTATTTAAGCAGGACTAAGGATGTTAGGCAGTCTCAGCAGTTGTTTGTTTCTTTTGCTTTGAGTTCTCAGGGCAAGCCTGTGTCAAAACAAACTATTTCTAAGTGGATTGGGTTTTGCATTGCATTTTGTTATTCCCATCATGGCAAGGAGATTCCAGCTGGGATTAGGCCTCATTCCACTAGGGCTACTGCCACTTCAACAGCATTTCTAAGGGGTGGCAACTAAGGATATTTTGGAGGCAGCTACTTGGAGTTCAGTGCATACTTTCTCTAAGCATTACCACCTTCCTCTCTACTCTAAATCTAGGGCTGGTTTTGCCACGGCTATTTTGCAGGGCATGTTGTCAGATCCTGCTTCCTTATGATTTGCCAGCCTCCCTTACCTCTGCTTTGGGATTCTACCCAAGTGTTAGGACTGCAGCAATGTGGTATGAAGAACATAGTACAGTTTTGTACCTACCATAAATGTAGATGTTCAAGATCCACATTGCTGCAGTCCAACCCTCCCTCCTTCCCCTCTGTGTTTAGGGGTGGTTGTGTGGGTGAGGTTATACTCTTGTAAATTTGTATATATTGTATATATATTTGGTGCAGGAGTGTGTGGTGTTTTTTGGTTTTAGCCTTATCTTTTTAGGGTCTTCTGACATCTGGGGCAAGAAAAGACTGAGGATATGACGTCGGTCATGCGCATTTGTACCCTGACGTCCTGACGTCAGACTAATGCGCCTTGACCGACGTCAGCCATATACTTTGGTATTCGGGCCGACTGGGACAGCGGACTACCCAAGTGTTAGGACTGCAGCAATGTGGATCTTCGAACATCTACATTTATGGTAGGTACAAAACTGTACTTTTTTCTCTCTCTTTTTGAATGTGTGCTGTTCAACAATGGAAAATGGTTAATATGATA
The DNA here is from genome assembly GCF_019279795.1 of Protopterus annectens. Taxonomy (NCBI): domain Eukaryota; kingdom Metazoa; phylum Chordata; order Ceratodontiformes; family Protopteridae; genus Protopterus; species Protopterus annectens. Next base: position 1,784,334,624 of record NC_056735.1, read on the forward strand.
ACAAATAATAATATTATATAAAAAATATTATATTAAAAAATACATAGAAAATTGATATGGTAGTCGCTTAACCTACTGAGCTTTAAAACTGAACAATACTAAAAACTCAGTGCATAACAGGACTTAAAGATGCAATTGACCACCATAGCAAATGTGCTACGTGCACTTTGTTTTTTAAATGTGTACAGTTAAATAATGAACACATAAAAAATACGATTATGAATAATAAAAATTGTATTGATGAATACAAAAAAGCTTAGTGTAATTATAACCTAGCCCTCCTAAGCTTCAAAACAGAACCAATACTTGGTTCTCATGTATGATTCTAACTATGAGGCATACATGCACCACTTATTGCATGATGAGACCCAATACTGCTTAATTTCTCGCAATGAATATAATATTGCTTTGGCTAAGATAAAATATGCCCTTTATGATTACCTTTTGCAAGGTTTCATTAATGAAAAATTGTACAATTTTTTGGTAGTCAATAAACCCACAACCCCTGTAATTTTTGGAATTCCAAAAACTCACAAAGGAACTGACCCTTTAAATTTTAGACCCATTGTTTCTGGTGCAGGGGTATGAACCTATTGCTAAGTTTATTGACTACATTACTAAGCTGTATATTCCAGCTCTTACCCGTATGTAAGGATTGAATTTCTAAGAAATTTTCCAGTTGAAAAATGTTCTTCCACCACCCTCATGGTCACTGTGGATATAAAAGACTTATTCCCAAGTATCCCCCACACAACAGGGTTGGACTTGTTTGGTGATTTTTTCAAGAATGAAACAAATCTGGGTAACACCTTTTCAAACTTAATACTTGAAATGATGGGCACAGTATTAGAAAATAATTACATTTTCTTTAATGGCGAACTCTTCAAACAGCTAAAAGGGGTGGATATGGGTGCCTCCTGTGCAACCATATATGCTAATGTGGTTTTGCACAGGTGGGAGCAAACACATATTTTTGACACTGCATGGGCACAGCATCTCCTTTATTACTGCAGATACCTGGATGATATCTGTATTATTTGGGATGGCACAGAGGATCAGTTAATGTCTTTCCTTGAATATATAAACACAACCACTGATTTTTTGAGCTTCACTTATAACATTAGTAAAAATGAATTACACTATTTAGATGTAACAATATATAGGGAACATCAAAGTTCAGAAATGCATTCTAAGGTGTACAGAAAACCTTCTTTTTCAAATTCTTTATTACACTACAATAGTCAACATCCATTCCATCAAAAGAAAGGAATAGTCAAGGGGCAATTAATAAGAGCCTCTAGAATGTGTAGTAGCTCAGTGGATTTCCTAAATGAAACAAAAAAACTACGCAAAATGTTTTCTGAGAGGGGATACCCGGATAATCTACTTACAACTATTATCAATGAGGTAGTAACTAAAAGAGACTCTTTGTACACACCTTTATTAGGTAATCCCTTGACCAAGAATCACGAATCTCAAAAACTGACTAACAGATTTGATGATAATGTGACTAGTTTTACATACACTTTTTCAGACAATTCCTCCAAAATAGAGAACATTATATCTAAATATTGGTTTGTTTTAGCAAGTAATGATGATTTTAAGACCATCATCACTAACAAACCAAAATTTGTGAGAAAGAGAGGACAAAACTTAAAAGATATTTTTGAGAGAAAGTCAATGCCATCTATGAGAGAACAGCATTACAAAAGCGGCACCTATAAGTGTGGCGCCTGCAAGCAATGCACCCTAATAATTAACAGTTTGCATATACATTTAAAGGCCCGGCATACAAAAGTACGTTTTCCTAGGTATTTTTCATGTGGCACTAAAGGAGTGATTTATTTAGGGGTGTGCATCACTTGTGGGAGTTTTTATGTGGGAAAAACTGAAAGAGAATTTAAAAAAAGATTATACGAGCACACCTACGATATAGAAAAGAAAAAGAAAGCAATGCCTTCTTTAAACACTCTCTTGTATGCCCGGATTATAAATTAAAATTCATAATCCTTGAGCAAGTAAACCCTAATGTTAGAGGGGGTGACTGGGAATCCACACTATAGAGTATAGAGAGCTGATTTGGCAGCTCAGACTTGATGCAGGAAAAGCCCCAGGTCTTAATGGTAATTTAAGTATTGGTTCTGTTTTGAAGCTTAGGAGGGCTAGGTTATAATTACACTAAGCTTTTTTGTATTCATCAATACAATTTTTATTATTCATAATCGTATTTTTTATGTGTTCATTATTTAACTGTACACATTTAAAAAACAAAGTGCACGTAGCACATTTGCTATGGTGGTCAATTGCATCTTTAAGTCCTGTTATGCACTGAGTTTTTAGTATTGTTCAGTTTTAAAGCTCAGTAGGTTAAGCGACGACCATATCAATTTTCTATGTATTTTTTAATATAATATTTTTATATAATATTATTATTTGTTATCATATTAACCATTTTCCATTGTTGAACAGCACACATTCAAAAAGAGAGAGAAAAACACATGTAATTCACTTGTCACGGTGGTTATTCATACCCCCGTGCAGTGATATGACAAAACATTTGTTCAGTGGCACTATAAAGCACTATGCACTTTAAGTAGGAAATAAGGCAATAAGAAACTCAAAAGTTTCTATTTACTCTCATACATCAAAGGTTCAACTTGTATTTACATATAACTGCTTTTATGGTATTAGATTTACAATTATTTTAACCTTGGCAATAGTGGTTTTAAATAATGGTTTTAACTAATGTTTTTTATAAAGCAATATTGTGTACATATGCACATTTTATTTAACATGTGACTAATTAATGTAGCTATTTAAGCAACAGCTGTATGCTTCATTGAGTTTTGACTTGATAAAGCCTGGAAGGTATCCGGTTAAAAGCTTGTCTTGCACTTTTGGACTTACTTTGCTGTTTTTTACTAATAAAACGTTTGACGTACCGCCTGTTGGATTATTGCTTCTGTTGGCGGACTTGGTTTCTCGTTATTGGTTTGGATTTTCACTTCGTGAGTTTTTAGTTGTGTTTCGTACCATGACCGCAACTGCGTTCAACCCGGCGGTTACACCACGTCTACTTCAGGAAACTGAGAATGAACTTCCTGTCACTCGGGCAGAGTTCAATCAGGTTCTCAGCATGTTAACGGAGTTGAAAGGACTACTGAAGGAGCAAGAAAACGGAGCAGTCAATACTACTATTACTTCTGACTCGAGTAGTGGTCTTAAAACTTTTAACTTGGACTCACAAAACAAAAAAGTTACAGCGCCAGTTTCCAATGGCAGCCACGATATAGTAGAGACTGCAAAGGCTCCTAATAACCGAAATGAAAATGCTACATGCCTTAAGGCATCGAAAGAAAAGCAAAAAGACTTCAACTTTGCTAACTGGGCTAACCAATCGTTCAATTTTCACAAAGGTACTGTTAATTCCATCAACTCTTTTTCTGTTGAATCTGAGTTTGATGAATTCAAAAACAAGTTATACAGTCTAAGTAATCAAATGGAAATAGACTACCTGAGGGAATGTATTAGGGTTAAAGGATCCCAAAAGGATTGAGATTTTTTAAATTCCCTAATTATGTGAAGCATGGAACAGCACATTATAAACAGCTTTGTGACATTTTTGATAGAGCAGGGTTAGAAGTTTTAGAATTAATGATTTCTGAGTATGAAACCAAATCTACTATACTAACTAATGAACTAAATGTTTTAAATGAATCTGTTACTTCTGATAATGAATTTGCCATGGTTAAACATGATTACACTAAAGTTTTTGATGACGTTGATCAATTTTGTGTTAAGATTATGAATAGGAAAATAAGAAAATTAGAAAGGGATTTGCATGAGTATAGGGATGAATTAGCCTACCCTTGTCATAACAGAGCCAGAACCAACATAAGAGCAGAAAGTACAGTTGAAAACAATGGGGATGAAGTTTTCCAGCACAATTTTAATGAAGCCCCCCGTCGTACTGAACTCTTGGCGGAGAAGGGCAGAAGGCAATACAACCAGGATTTTTCCCATGCCCCCGGGAGGCCCGGGGCCTGGGGTCCAAAACCACAAAGGACGGGGTGGGGATGGAACAACAAACGACATTAATTTCAAACTGTAATCCAAACACTAGCACATTCCCTAGTAATTTCATTAATTCTACCATATCAGGTAACATAATTCCGGAATGTAGTACTATTGAAATTATTAATGGAACTAATTGCACTTCATACAGAAAGAATAATTACACCATATATAATTACACGGATATTCCAATTAGTGACATAGCCTTTAACATCTTCACTAAAGGCTTGCACTTTGTACCAACTAACAGGGTAGATCTAGCTAAATTATTGATAGATCTTAAGCTTTTTACAAGAGGACTTAATTTAAAACATTTTTTTAAAGGGAATGCATGTAATTCTACAGGCCTCAACAGAAAAAGTACTTTCAACCCTCCCACGCACCCATTACTTAAAATTTATGAGGAATTAATTGAGCAGGATTTACGCAACATTTATTGCAACACCAGTATATCTGGACAAACCAATTTTGAACCACACGAGCTTGAATACATAAATATGTTATCAAGGGAAAAGATCAGGATTATGAAACCTGACAAAGGTGGGGGGGTGGTTCTCATGTATGATTCTAACTATGAGGCATACATGCACCACTTATTGCATGATGAGACCCAATACTGCTTAATTTCTCGCAATGAATATAATATTGCTTTGGCTAAGATAAAATATGCCCTTTATGATTACCTTTTGCAAGGTTTCATTAATGAAAAATTGTACAATTTTTTGGTAGTCAATAAACCCACAACCCCTGTAATTTTTGGAATTCCAAAAACTCACAAAGGAACTGACCCTTTAAATTTTAGACCCATTGTTTCTGGTGCAGGGGGTATAACGGAACCTATTGCTAAGTTTATTGACTACATTACTAAGCAGTATATTCCAGCTCTTACCCACGTATGTAAGGATTCGTGGGAATTTCTAAGAAATTTTCCAGTTGAAAAATGTTCTTCCACCACCCTCATGGTCACTGTGGATATAAAAGACTTATTCCCAAGTATCCCCCACACAACAGGGTTGGACTTGTTTGGTGATTTTTTCAAGAATGAAACAAATCTGGGTAACACCTTTTCAAACTTAATACTTGAAATGATGGGCACAGTATTAGAAAATAATTACATTTTCTTTAATGGCGAACTTTTCAAACAGCTAAAAGGGGTGACTATGGGTGCCTCCTGTGCAACCATATATGCTAATGTGGTTTTGCACAGGTGGGAGCAAACACATATTTTTGACACTGCATGGGCACAGCATCTCATTTATTACTGCAGATACCTGGATGATATCTGTATTATTTGGGATGGCACAGAGGATCAGTTAATGTCTTTCCTTGAATATATAAACACAACCACTGATTTTTTGAGCTTCACTTATAACATTAGTAAAAATGAATTACACTATTTAGATGTAACAATATATAGGGAACATCAAAGTTCAGAAATGCATTCTAAGGTGTACAGAAAACCTTCCTTTTCAAATTCTTTATTACACTACAATAGTCAACATCCATTCCATCAAAAGAAAGGAATAGTCAAGGGGCAATTAATAAGAGCCTCTAGAATGTGTAGTAACTCAGTGGATTTCCTAAATGAAACAAAAAAACTACGCAAAATGTTTTCTGAGAGGGGATACCCGGATAATCTACTTACAACTATTATCAATGAGGTAGTAACTAAAAGAGACTCTTTGTACACACCTTTATTAGGTAATCCCTTGACCAAGAATCACGAATCTCAAAAACTGACTAACAGATTTGATGATAATGTGACTAGCTTTACATACACTTTTTCAGACAATTCCTCCCAAATAGAGAACATTATATCTAAATATTGGTTTGTTTCAGCAAGTAATGATGATTTTAAGACCATCATCACTAACAAACCAAAATTTGTGAGAAAGAGAGGACAAAACTTAAAAGATATTTTCGAGAGAAGGTCAATGCCATCTATGAGAGAACAGCATTACAAAAGCGGCACCTATAAGTGTGGCGCCTGCAAGCAATGCACCCTAATAATTAACAGTTCGCATATACATTTAAAGGCCCGGCATACAAAAGTACGTTCTCCTAGGTATTTTTCATGTGGCACTAAAGGAGTGATTTATTTAGGGGTGTGCATCACTTGTGGGAGTTTTTATGTGGGAAAAACTGAAAGAGAATTTAAAAAAAGATTATACGAGCACACCTACGATATAGAAAAGAAGAAAGAAAGCAATGCCTTCTTCAAACACTCTCTTGTATGCCCGGATTATAAATTAAAATTCATAATCCTTGAGCAAGTAAACCCTAATGTTAGAGGGGGTGACTGGGAATCCACACTAGAGTATAGAGAGCTGATTTGGCAGCTCAGACTTGATGCAGGAAAAGCCCCAGGTCTTAATGGTAATTTAAGTATTGGTTCTGTTTTGAAGCTTAGGAGGGCTAGGTTATAATTACACTAAGCTTTTTTGTATTCATCAATACAATTTTTATTATTCATAATCGTATTTTTTATGTGTTCATTATTTAACTGTACACATTTAAAAAACAAAGTGCACATAGCACATTTGCTATGGTGGTCAGTTGCATCTTTAAGTCCTGTTATGCACTGAGTTTTTAGTATTGTTCAGTTTTAAAGCTCAGTAGGTTAAGCGACTACCATATCAATTTTCTATGTATTTTTTAATATAATATTTTTTATATAATATTATTATTTGTTATCATATTAACCATTTTCCATTGTTGAACTGCACACATTCAAAAAGAGAGAGAAAAACACATGTAATTCACTTGTCACGGTGGTTATTCATACCCCCGTGCAGTGATATGACAAAACATTTGTTCAGTGGCACTATAAAGCACTATGCACTTTAAGTAGGAAATAAGGCAATAAGAAACTCAAAAGTTTCTATTTACTCTCATACATCAAAGGTTCAACTTGTATTTACATATAACTGCTTTTATGGTATTAGATTTACAATTATTTTAACCTTGGCAATAGTGGTTTTAAATAATGGTTTTAACTAATGTTTTTTATAAAGCAATATTGTGTACATATGCACATTTTATTTAACATGTGACTAATTAATGTAGCTATTTAAGCAACAGCTGTATGCTTCATTGAGTTTTGACTTGATAAAGCCTGGAAGGTATCCGGGCGAAAGCGCTTGTCTTGCACTTTTGGACTTACTTTGCTGTTTTTTACTAATAAAACGTTTGACGTACCGCCTGTTGGATTATTGCTTCTGTTGGCGGACTTGGTTTCTCGTTATTGGTTTGGATTTTCACTTCGTGAGTTTTAAGTTATGAACGTTTGTTTTCTGTATGGTATTACAAATGGATTTTCTGAAAATGAGCTCAGGCTGCACTGTTGTTCCTATGGTGGAATTAAGCAGGCAGCTTTTCCAGAGCTGCTCCGGAGTGAATGAGTTAACATTAACCTGCCCAAGCAGCAAGGACCTCCGAAGCCGAAACGCAAACAAACACCACTCACAACCAAAGTGACACATAGCTCACAACACCAGTGTGCCACCCAACAACAGCCGCTAAGGCAAGACAATGTACCCAACACTTTAGTCATAGGTGACTCTATAGTCAGGCACACTGATGTCCAACTCACCAGGCTGAACAAGGAGAAAATTACAGAAAGCTGCCTGTTGGGTACCAGGATCCGCCACATAATGCATACACTCAAGTCACTCCACAACAAGTACAAATACGACTCTGTCATTGTCCATGCTGGAGTAAATGACTTGAGACGTACCTCCCTGGACTACATGAAAAGAGACATGGAAGAGCTCTTGGATCATGTGACCCAGGCAGGTATGACCCTAGCCCTGAGTAGCATCCTGCCTTCACCCAGAATGATACCACAGTAGACAAAATGATTGACTTCAACATTTGGCTAAGCTTCTGGTGTCATTCAAAGGGGATCCAGTATTTGTCTGCCTGGGAAGACATGATCGACAAACCACGATGCTTTGCCAGAGATGGTCTGCACCTGTCACCCCTGGGATTCAGGTTACTGGCTAAAGCTCTTGCCCACCCCTTTAGTGCCTTTTTTAGGCAAGGTTCAAAGGATAAAACCACCACCGTAACAGATACAAGCATGCAAAATCTGAAGGTAATGCTACTCAATGCTAGAAGTCTAAACCTCAAAATGCACTCTCTCGAGGCACTCCTAAAAATGGAGAATATCGATATCTGTGCAGTGACTGAGACCTGGTTCAAGGCTCCAGAGAGCACCCCTGCAATACCAGGCTACAATTCTTACCACACTTTTCGGCCACAAAACCAAGACTGAAACACTAAAGGTGGAGGAGTGTCCATATTCACCAAGGATATTCACACCTCCAGGCTAGTTGCCCAACACAATGCATCTGAAATTCTCCAGGTGCAACTAACACTAGGTAAGACTGCAATCCAAATTGTAGCTTGCTACAGATCCCCCACCATACCCCAAGATTCTCACTGCACCTTCCTAAACATACCAGAAAATATTAAGATACAACCAAACACCCTAATACTAGGTGATTTCAACTACCCTGCCATTAATTGGGAAAACTACTCGGGTACCAACTCCTTTTCCCAACGGTTCTATTCCAATGCCCTGGATCAGCTAATCCATTGTCCCACCAGGGGCTCCAATATCCTAGACCTGGTCATTACCAACATGGAAGATAGATGCTCCACACCAGTGGTCACCCCCTCATTGGTCAGGTCTGACCATAAGCAAATCATCCTTGACATCCACATCCCACCCCCACCCCCCAGTAAGGAAACCTCCTTAAAAAAACTTCTCCAAAGCCAACTTCATGCTACTGAAGTCAGAAGTGACAAAGTTCACAACACCCACGCAGACGGGATCTGGAAGTTCGACTGAAGAATCCTACACTAAGGCACTGTACGAGTGCATCCACTTGTGCATGAATCGTGCCATCCCAAATAGAACCAAGATGCTCTTCTCCAAAAAAAGGAAGCCAATCTGGTGGTCCCCTGCTATAAACAAACTATACAACAGAAGGAAGAAACTGTTGCAGAAAAGAGGAAAATCCCAGGATGCAAAAAACTCCCTCACCAGCCTCAGTAAGAAGCTGAGATCCCTTATAAAATCCTCAAAAGCTAGTTACGAAAATAAAATTGCCAAAGATTCCAAAGACAACCACAAGGCATTCTATAGTTATGTCAAGAATCTAAATGGCAATGCTCAGATCTGCTCTGAGCTACAGCAGAATGGCATTAAATATACTGATCCCAAGGATATTGCCAATATCCTGGCAGATCGATTTAGTGCCAACTTCGCTCCCCTCTCACCCCCTAAAGGGCCCATCTCAATACCAAAAGATTGCCAAATTCCGATAATCACAGCCACACAGGTAGAAACAGCACTCTCCAAAGCTAAGAATACAGCATCCATGGGACCAGATGACATCCCAGGCTGTGTACTACATGAACTACAAAATGAACTGGCACCCCACCTAAGTGTCATGTTTAACCATAGCCTCACCTCAGGCTTCATGCCCACTGAGTGGCGCACAGCTACAGTTATCCCGATCCACAAGGGAGGGTCCACCTTGGATCCCGGGAACGTCCCATCAGTCTGACAAGCCTGATCTGCAAGGGCATGGGACGCATTATCATGGAACTTATAAACAAAGACATTGGCAACCTCCAGACACTGGACCCCACCCAGTTTGGGTTTGTGAAGGGCTGATCTTGTCTCCTGAATCTGATTGACTTCTTTGAATAGGTCTCCAGAGCTGTGGACGAGGGTAAGAAGGTCCACACCGCCTATCTGGACCTCGCCAAGGCCTTTGACACCATCCCTCACTCTGGAATCATAGATAAACTTACTAAGCTGGGCATAAATCCCTACGTCACTTGATCGGTTGCCAACTGGCTTACTGATAGAACCCAGACTGTAAAAGTAGCCGACTCCAAATCCAGATCCAGACAAGTGACAATTTGAGTACCTCAGGGTTCAGTCATGGGACCACTCTTGTTTAGCATCTACTTCTCGGAAGTGCAGGCCAACACTAAGGGACTCTGGCTAACAAAGTTTGCAGATGACTGCAAACTGGGAGCCATTATTGAATCCCCAAATGATGTGGATATTCTACAAAAGGGCCTTACAGAAACAGATGCCTGGTGCCAGAGCCATGGGCTCAAGCTTAATGCCAAGAAATGTATAGGCATCCCCTTTGGAAAAAAACATGTACCCATGAACTACCACATAGGTGGCAGGACATTAAACATCGAAAGTGTGATGAGAGACTTGAGGACATAAGTGGACAGTGGTCTCACTTTCGATAACCACATCGCCACAACAGTCAGGAAATCCTTCTACGTGGAACACCTCATCACCAAGGGCTTTTCATCCAGAAAAAAGAAGGTCATTGTCCCACTGTACTCATGCCTCATTAGACCCATTATAGAGTATAATTCCCCATTTGGTATGTACCTCACAAGACATCTGCAACAGCTGGAAAGGCCACAGAAATACCTCACTAAAAGAATCACAGGCCTAAAGCAGATGCCATATGCTGACCGTCTAAAAAAAACTCCAGCTATACTCTGTGGCATATCGTCTACTCAGAGGCAATCTCTGCTTAACATACAAGGCCATGTCACACCCTGAGCTGCTGGACATGCTCCACTTAAAAAAATCCCAATCCCTCAGAGCCACACGCTCCAGGGTTCTAAACCTGATCATCACAATGAACAAAACATGCTGGAGGGATAGGTTCCTGACCCAGAGACTCCCCGTGCTCTGGAATAGACTGCCCATGCATGTCAAGCAGAGCACCTCATTGGCCCTCTTCAAAAGGAACCTTGATGATTGGATGGGAAATTCACCCTGGGGATCATGTCAGTCGCCCTGCTAGACAGGGGCCCAGAGAAGTAAATATTGTGGAAAAAAATGTCCAGGGAATTGTTATGGCTAGGCTTGCATAGGCCTTAGGGCCGATAGCCTAGTACCAACCTATGTTGAGTGGGCATCAGAAGATTTTCATTAATAAGGTGAGTTAAAATCTGATTGTAAATACATTTTTCAAGGATTTTGTATAGAGGAGGTAGGATGGCATGGGTCTGTAGTTAGAGGGCTCAGTGGAGTTACCTCCTTTGTGGAGTGGTGTAGAAAGATTTCCAGATGTTGGGGACAGTAAACTCTTGGATAGATCTATTTATTAGGATAGAGACAGGATAGGCTGTGGAATAAGAAGAGAGTTTAAGAAAGAGGGGAGGGAGGTTATCAGTAGAGGAAGAACAAGGTTTCAGTTTTAATAGAAGTGTCTTGATGTAGGGTTAAGAGAGAAAGGGGTTGTGTTGTATGTGTAGTGAGTGGTGTGAGAGTGGTTATGGCTTTGGGAGGGTTGGGTAAGTGTTTGAATAGATTAGATGGAAGTGGGTGTTAAGTAAGGTGGCAGTTTCTAAGGAAGAATTATTTGGGTAGGAGTTGGGGGTGGTAGGTTGACCTGGATTTAAGATTTTACTGATGGTATGCCAGAATTCTTGGGGATTAGACTTTTGGGAGGACTGGAGATTATAAAATAAGTTTTCTTGTCTGTTAATTGCTGTTTTGCTAGATTTCTTAGTTCTTTATATTTTTGTAGGAATGTTGTCTATTTAGTTTTTAGCCATTTTTTCCAGTTTTTATCTCTTTCTTTCATGAGAGATGGGGTGTTTTGGGTGAGCCAAGGTGAGTAGTTGGCTTTGATGGTCACATTTCTAAGAGGAGCTAAAGAGTCAAGAATATCAAGAAAAATGCTATTAAAGTATAGAACAGCTTCATTAACAGGGAGGTACTTAAGAAAGCCCCAGTTTATGGAACTGAGCCAGTTATTGAAAGTTTCAGGATTGAAAGAAGAAAGCTTGCGACACTCTCTAACATGGTGGAATTTGGGTATTTGGGAAGAGTAACGTTGGACTTGTATAAGGTGGTGGTCACTTAGGTAGCTGGGCAGGGCTCCAGGGTCATGATATAGGGTGGGGTCAGAGGTAAGAATCCAGTCTATGATGGTACCTTGGGTGATGATGATGTTGTTGAAGTGGGTAGGAGTTATTATAAGTTGATGGAAACTGTGTAGGTTGATTTTGAAGGGAGGGAGAGGTAGAGGATAGTTTTTGCCAGTTGACATTTGCATCGCCTAGTAGTAAGGCCTCATAGGGGATAGTAGTAGAAATCCATGCTGAAATAGATTTGAGGATGGGAATGTTGTTTCCAGGTGGGATATAAATAGAGGCAATGACAAATTTCTTATGGGGGTTGAGGTGACAGTTTAGTAGTAGTAGTTCAGCTGGTTGAAAATTAGGCAAAGATATTGGCAGGGGGTATAGGTTAAGGTGTTCAGAATACATAATTGCAACACCTCCATCTTTTTTGATGGTTCTATCTTGGCGATAGATGTTGTAGTGGGAGGTAGTATTTCAGCATATTCAATGAATAGACCATGATTCTAGAGATGAAATCTGCAGGTAGAATTCACCGACTGCTTTGGTGATAGTGGAGTTTGTCTCCACTGTTATGCAGCATCAGAGCTGGTATTTAGAAGTCAGATGTGAGGCTTATTTTTTTTTGCTGTTGTCAATGCTGAGATTACACATTTACTGACATCAATCCAGTGGCATCTGGCAGAACAAGTGGTTTAAGACCTCTTTCTGCTATGGTGTTCTCCTCATGTAGACCACTTTGCATTCACAGAAACTCATCAGCATCATGTTTATTGGCCACTGAAGTTAAATCTTGTAGTGTTATGGTTAGATGTATTGCTCCTTTTAAAGAGAGGGAGGTCAATGTGTGTCTTTTCTCCATTCTGTCCTAGGGCACTTACTCTAAGCTCAGATGGGTCTTGTCCAAATTCCTCTGCTTCAGGAAGCCAAGACCCCCACCTTGTATGTCTCATCTCCTGTTAGCAGTAATACACGTGAATCCTTTTACTCAAAAAATCCAAACGTTCCTGCTTTTTTCCAGAAGATGTAGTTGCTAGATTTTAACTATACAAGTTTAACAATTCTTTCTGATAACAAAGAACCAGTATGCAATTATTACTTGTTTTTCAGTAGCAAATATTTGATAAAAAGGCAGCTTCTTTTCTTGTTTATGTAATTTGATCTGTATTATGTGTTTATATCCAGTACAGAGCTGCAGTACTTTTCTGCAGTGCCATCTTAATGGGAAGCTGCTTCTAGAGCCTGACCCTGAAATATCCTGAGGGTAAGCATTCGTGTGATATCTGAGCAAACAAGGTGTGTATGTTCATACCCGTTGTGCAGGGTGATGCCATGCAGTCTAACAATGGGCCATAGAGGTATTACCCTCCCAGCAGTTCATATTACAAGCAAAGTGAATGTGCTAGTGTACTCCCTGAGCCATTTGTTCAGTACTTTCTTAGAGCCAAGGATTCATAGGTCCTGTTTAGTTTAAATATTCCCCAAGGGGGGGTACCAATGGAAATAGAAGTGTTTTCCATGTGGAGAATATAGATATCCACATCTTTTTCTCAGTGTAGCATAGCAAAGGAGAGGATTGTAGAAGATTCATTCTTTACTCTGTGACAGAGAAGATTGCTCCTTATTGTAATGCTGAGGCTCATAACTGTAAAACATTGAATTATGAAAAAAAGTTAAGAAAATGCAGGAGAACAAGAAATGTCAAACATCATTGTTCTGTCTTGAAAGTTGTTTATCATAGGAAGTTGCTAGGCTAATGGCCCTATGGCCCCTTACATGCCTAGGCAAGTTCTACCCTTAATTCCATGATCAGCACCTATTGCCCCTGACAGAGGTGGAACCCCTGGGATGAATTTGCAGTTACCCATCCAATCGTCCAGATTGCGTTTGAAAAGGGCAAGTGAAGTGTTATGTTATACATGAAGTAGGTGTCTGTTCCAAAGGTGTGGTAACCTCTGTGAGACCGATCTGTCCCTCTAGCAGGTTATATTAATGTCACATAACAGGTTAAGATCTTTAGAGCGAGTAACCTGTGTACCATTTGACTTGCAGATCTACAGCCTTTCCAATAAGTCAGGGTCAGAGATTGCTTTATATGCATGTCAGAGATCACCTCTGAGTAGTCTGTATGAAACGGAATAAAGTGACAGTGATTTCAGATGACTGACATAGGACAGATGCTGAAGACCTTGAATTTTCCTTGTGAGGAACTTTTGTGGTCTCTCCAATTGCTGCAGGTGCTTGGAAAGGTATATACCAAAAGGGGCATTGTACTCCGTTATTGGCCTGATGAGGGAAGAGTACAGGGATGTTATAATTTTTTTTTGGAGGCAATGCCCTTCCTTATGAGATGAGCAATATAGAATGCCCTTCTTAACACTGTGGAGACATGGTGATCAAAGGTAAGGTTGCTGGGTTCCCTATTAGATGAACGAATGCTTAAAATGTCGAGTACGACATGCTTGACAGCTTTTATGTGAACGTTCATCTAAGCAAAACTGGAGAATGTCAAAATAAGGAGTTTCAAAAAGTTGCAGTTGGCCAGCCGTGAGGAAGCCAACAGCTGACATCAGAACATTCACCCTGTCTCGCCGTTCTTACAATCCTCCACTGTGGTGCAGTCCTCCACTGTGGTGCGATCTCAGAGTTGGTATATTTATGTAGGGGGGTGTGGGGGGCACAGCCCCCCACTTTATTTTGTCGATTTTTTTGGGGGGGGTTGTAATGGTTTATAGTAAATTGTAGCCGTTGGCTTCCTTGTTTCTATATTCTGGGGTTTCGATTAGAAGAACGTTCGCTTAAAAGCTGTCTAGCATGTCTTACTCATTTTAAGCATTTGTTCATCTAATATAGACCCAGTTGCTGTCAACCTGTGTTCCCAGTTCTGTTACCACTGAGTTCGTACTTAGGGTGTTGCTGTTGATGTGGTATTTAGCAGGGATATCAGTCTTACTGAAAGGGATGATGACACATTTTTTTGCAATGAGTTTAAGACCACGACTTTGGCACCAGTCATTTCTTTAAGACCCTCTTGTAAGATGTCGACATCATTTGGAGATTCTGTGACTGGTCCCAGTTTGCAGTCATTAGCAAACTCTGTCAACCACAGACCTTTAGTTTTTGCTTGTACTTCAGAGAAATGGGTTTCAAATAGTAGAGGTCCCAGGAATGATCCTTGTGGAAAACTACTGGTTACAAGTTTGTTGTTGGAGGTGGATTCCCTTATTTTGACTGTGTGTGTTCTATCAGTGAGCCATTAATGACCCATCTAACGGTATAAGGGTTGATACCTAGCTGGGTGAGTTTGTCAGTGATGCCTGAATGGAGGATAATGTCAAAAGCCTTGGCTAAGCCTAGGTAGGCTGTATGCATAGATTTCCCCTTGTCCAGGACATTGGTGACTGTCTCAAAGAAGTCCACCATGTTTAAAAGGCATGATCTCCCTTTGACAAATCCAAACTGAATAGGGTCAAGTGTTCAGGAGATAATGATTCACTTCTTGGCCTTGCAGATAAGGCTAGTCAGGCTAATAGGGCTGTAGTTCCCAGGGTGAGTGGAAGTACCACCTTTTGTGCAAGGGAATAATGGTGACTGTTTTCCATTCAGCTGAGATGAAGCCAGTGCTTAGACTATGATAGAAAAGAGTACCCAATGGCATTGCTGCTACTTATTAGAACCCATGTAGGATGCAGTCTGGAATGTTACCAGGTTCTATAAATGCTGTGTTTTTGGCCTTAGAGCATTTATGACTTGCTCTTTAGAGCTACAAGCTATGTATGTCATGGGGTACGTGTGGTGGGGATAGGGGAGTGAAGTTTTCACAAAACCTGTCGGCCAATATGTTTGCTATGTCCACAAGCTCAGTATATGTGGTATCATGAACTACCAGTTCGGCACAAATCTGGGATTTTCCTTTTAGAAAATGGATGTAACTAAAGAAGTCCTTATGGTTGTCTTTAGTTGAGGAAACTAATTTGAATTCATAGTTTGCTTTGGAGGACTTCTTGTGAAGTCTTATATGCTTGCTTTGGGGAGCAAGTCTCCTGCACCCCAGTGTGAGGGTAAGACCCCCCACACACACTCCTTGAACTTATATATACCAACTCTGACTGCAGTAACTGAGGAAAGGGAATACTGTGATAAACAGCTATTTCGGACTTTGTTCTATACAAGTCTACATTTTCCCTCAGTCTATTCCAGGGGCCTTGATTATGAGTCTTGGAATATCTAGTGGTTACCAAAAAGATTCCTATATGTTTTCCAAATATTTCCTTTAATTCCACATGTCATCAAAACAATTCAGGAGGAATGACTAAAATTTATCCTCCTCTCCTCTTACCATCGGTAGCTAATTGCATGGGGTCCAAACCCTTGAGGAGCCTTGCTTAGTTTCCCAGTTTCCCTGGAGTACCAGCTGGTTAAGTGACTTGCATAGAGTCACAAACCAAGCAAGCAGGAGCAAAGGGAGTCAACCTCGGGACTATTTGATATAGCTCATTAACTACTTGTCGTCTTACTCATCTGGGTTAACTGCCAGTCTACTGTCTGAGAAGGTTGTGGTTTCAGGCTCTGAAGTTTCTGGTGTCACAGGAAATCCTCTTAGTGCAGATAAGGAAATCTCCAGAAGCTGGAAAAGCAGCTGGCTTTGCCTCAGGACCTTCTTTCTTTTGAGATCCTTTGTTCCCACCAGGCCTTTCATCTGGTATGTTTAAATTAAGCAAAACTGCTCACTAGCTTGCCTCTTGACAGATTACTCTAGAGGAATCTTCTGCCTTCTCATTTGGCGATCATGCAGGTGCTAACTTAACTAAGGAAGTTGTATAATGTGGAACTCAGTTAATCTGCAGTCATTGTGTATTTATCTGCTCTTTTTAACCATTATGGCCTTGTGTAGGGGAAGTAATGTCTCCTATCCCTTTACTATTCCTGTAGTTCATTAAAGGAGCATTTCTGAACTGCTTCAAAGTTGCTGCCACACCCCCTTTGTGACTTAACTGATTGATGGGCTTGCATCTAATTTTGACCTTCAAGTTTGGCAACTTTAATACTTGGAAATTAGTGGCCATCACCTCTGTGAGTCTTTTATCTGCAGGGAAGGGTTCATGTCATTTGGTCGACAGTTCATTTGATCGACAGTTCATTTGGTCGACAGTTCATTTGATCGACAAGCATTTGCCCCCTTCCCCAATGTTGTGCGACCCTGGAGTTGATATATATAGTTGGGGGGGGGCACAGCCCCCCACATTGGGGGGTGTGGGGGGCGAAGCCCTCCACCTAAAATGCTTGTTGATCAAATGAACTGTCGATCAAATGAACTGTCGATCAAATGACATGAACCTGCATGGTCTTTCATTAGGATTAGGTATCCTTTAAAAACAGTTGATGTTTTCTCCTGGAAGTGGTATCGGAGTTATCTTTAAGTAGTCCATTCATGTTGTTGCTTTCTTTTTTTGGAGCAGACACCAGCACAGAATGGACCCTTCACACCAGGGCTATGCATCACCAGCTCATATTCTAAATGAAACTGTGACACCCCTGTACTAGCCCAGTAATCAAGGAGCCTCAATCCTCATCACTAGCACCAGTAAGGGACGTGCACATTGGGAGAATGACAAGTACACACACAGTAAAGTAAAATTTCCCTTAAAAGCACACAGAGATCACAGTCAGGCTGAGGGCTGGTTTCTCCCTTTTTCTGCAGATCCCCAATAAGACTCCCCACTGGCACAGCTATAGCTTTAAGATCTCAGCCAAGTGGTCAAGCCAACACCTACAGCACCCTCCCTGTCCAGCCAGTGCTTCGTGTCCCTGCCCAAGTAGCTGACACACACACACTTTGAGATTTGATTTATATACAAACACAGGCACTCCTGGGGAAGGCTGACACAGATTTACTAGCTATGCCCTTTCTGCCCAGATTATAAGGTAGTTATCACTGCCACCAACCACCCTTACTTATCAGCTACTATAAGGCCCTTATCAAAGAGGTGACCAGTCGTACTGTGTGATGTTACTATTATCCAAATGGTAAGTGTGACCAAGACTTTTAAGGCTCTTTGAGTGGCCTATAGAAGCTCACCAAATACATATGCAAGTACTCTCAGAGCTTAAATATCTCCAAACAAACTAGCCACAATTAAAAGGTTTAAGTATATTTAATAATAAATTATAAAAGAACAAGACAATATTCAATAACTCAACACAGTGACAACAGAGTTCAGAATCATAGGAAATATTTTAAAACCACATTGCAGGACAGTCTCACATAAATATAGAAAACATCTAAACTAATCTTTACTATATTACTATCTATCTCTGAGAGTTACTATGATCTAAGTCTTATTACAGAGCAACACACAGGCAGAAGTGCTGATGAGTGAATGTTTCAAGATCCAAGACAAGATACAAAATGCACAGACTTTCTCTGAGATAGTTCTTAAATTAATAACAACACATTACTGCAGGGTCACCTGGATGACATCACTATTTGTCACTTGCCTTCAGTTCCCAGGCTAACAGATAGCAACAGAATTTAACATTTCTCTGTAAAAAAAAATACTTATTTCTCAGAAGTTTGCCTAGAACTGGAAGTCGTGAAACAGTTAAACATTTTTACATTTGAAACCTGTAATTATTTCTGTTTCCAGACAATAGAAAGAAGCCTCTAGCTGTAGACATCCTATCTCCTAGCTGCATTGAAACTGAGATAAACAGTTGTAAAACTCTTTGCTTTTCTTGAAAGTTTGCAATTTAACTCTGTATGTTCCAGCCTCTACCATCAAAACATGCATTTGCATAGGCATATAGTTATATACATTTCTGTTCTTTTCCAGTAGGGTACACTGTGGTTACATTTTTGAAGCTCAGTACATAACATACAGTTCAACACACACTTCTGCACCAGTAGTTTAATATCCACATAACATATCATTTTGTTACATTTGTAAAAACAAGCATACAAATCCATATTAATATTCACAAATTACATAGAATTATTTACAAAATTCCAGCTAGCTGGGCTGGCAGCCTCACAGAAGCAATTATCTGAGTTTAAGAAGACATAACAGCTCTTTGTCTCTGCTGCAGTCATGGAAGGGCTGACAATTTCCAGTAAAGCCCTTTTCAGATGGCTTGAGAAATGCATTATCTTTTACCATCAGGCACTAAACCACATATAAAAGTTCTGCTGTCAGAGAGCACTCCAACAGTGATGAACCTGGTTCCACTGCTTGCTTTGTAAATGTCTTATTTACTGACTTTTTTGCCTTAAGCCCATGACCATCATTTGCAGTTTCCCTGAACATTATTACCTGGCTGTGACTTTGATAATTTGACCTTCTTTGATACTTCAGCACTTCAAGGCTTAGCCTTTTGAACCTTTCCTCATAGCTGTCCTTTAGCTTAACAGCCCTGTTGTTCAGTCCTGCCACCAACTGCTGGGATTATGTGCCAGTTTTTTTTTCTTCTAGGTTCATTTTCCCCCTGCATCAGCCAACTGTTAAGATTCTGTTTACTTGATTTGAGCCCATTCATTCCCTCATGGTGGAGTGGGGTTTCTTCCCGAACTAAGAAAGTGAGAGTTAACTGGAGAGGCCATCATACAGGCAGCCATGAGCGTTGCTTGTGCCTCACTGGCATCACAGATATGAGTGTTTCTATTGACCATAACCCCACAACTGGAGGAAAAATGTGATCTGCTTCATTGAGAAGGCCCATAACTGCTTCCCCATGTGGTGCTTGTTTCCCTACACCCATTATAAAGGCCATCACCAAGTGGTCAGCTGGTGTACTGAAGACCCACCTTTAGGCTGTAGTTTGCTCTACCATCCTTTCTCCAAGAGATCTTGACATTGTGTGGACAGGTCTGCCCACCCTTCTCACAGGATAGGCTCATAGGTTGTTACTAAGCTTTCAGCCCAAGAGCCATTTTATGCCTAACCAAGCTTACTCTATATTTCCCAAAATATTGCTGATGTTTTGATACCCCAAGGAATTTTACTGTTACAGTATAGGCTTGTACACATCAAGTATTCACAGGCTGCCCCTGTCCATTAGGGACATTAGTGCCAAACCGTAACTAGATTTGTGATCTCCCATTAATTGGTCAAAGCTACCTTTGACTAGGATTAGGAATGAGCTTTGCTTCATATGGATGGAAAACGTATTCCAGAGAAGTAATATTTGAGACATCTACCGATGCCTCCAACATGTCCTTTCATAGACTAGATTTAGGTCCTTAGGTCAGGTATTTCTGATCCTATTTGTTGTGTGGATGTGCAACAGCTCCATCAGTGTGGGATTAGAGGATCTAGGCATAGATTGCTGCTCATTAGCCTGTAGGCGACTGAATACAGGGATAGGGCTTTGAGACTGTCTGCACAGGAATTTACTTCTTTTATTCTTTTTCTGAGGAACATCCGTGATCTGTCACATTATTGCAAGTGCCTGATCAGGTACATGCTAAAAAGTGTATTGTACTCAATGATTAGTCTGATGAGAGGCACTTCCATTCCCCTCTGCTAGGTCCTTCAGCTGCACAAGCCACTGCCCAAGCTTGGATTGCCTTGGCCATAGTCAGATGTTTGTCCGTGTTATAGGCGCAGGCTGGAAGGTCCCTGATGCATTCTAATCTTGCCATTTGAGGGATTTATGTTGACATCTGCAGTAATTTCAGGAATGGTCATTACTCCAAGTTTGTATTGCAGAAAAACTAGTAAAACACTTTTTTGCAGGAGGACAAGTCCCCTCTGCACCATCCATGTGAGAACTGCCCACCCCAGTCCACATCCCATAACTTATGCATACTAATTCCGTAATTGCTCAGCAGTGATGAAAGGACAGCCTGAGTAATCAATGAAGGTGCTTTTCAGTGATATTCATTTAAAGTACTTGTGTGCACACAAATAATTATACAAGTCATTTGGCTCTCCATCTCCTGTACTAGAGGACCCTCATATTGACTTTTTATGCTTGGATGACCCCTCAACCAGTGATTTCAATGGAATTTCATGCAAAGTGAGAAAATATATATTTATATAAGCAGTTTGGGTGTCATTTTAATTGTTTATTTAGATCTGCAGGAAGTATGATTGTTTGGGGCAGGATGACATGCTGAAGATGCTGTGCTGATGTGCATGAGTCATCATGATATCACTAGCATAGGGCAGTTAATGCCCAAAATATGGAAGCTTTGAGGAAAAAAATGCCATATTTAAGTGCAAGGAAGGCTGTATAAATAGACTTAGTGAGCAGGATCCTGTCATTGATCAGCAGACACATCAAGAACTTAATCTGTTGCCTCCATGATTTGCTGGCTATACTAAGTGAATCATTCCAGCATTTCACTACCTTAGAGTTTTCAGCTGTGCTGTAACCCTTGAACTGCTATCTCTTAGTCCATCAGTATGGTGTCCCTCTTTCCCTCTCTCTACAATTTTTTTTTTTTTTTTAAGTTTCTACTCTTAAAACTTTCTTACTACTCCAGTCATACAAATCCTATTCCCATACAACTAATCTGCATACTCTATCTTTCTAATGTTTTCAGTCAGTCTTCATTACGTTGATTCTGCACATCAGTTACTTCCTTTTAGTCTTCTCTGAACCTTTTCCATAACATTCTTATTCATCAACATCCCTAATCTTTAGAGTTAAACATATTGCTCAGTATCTTGTCTCAGCAATTACATAACACATTAGTCATTTCCAGCTTGCCTTTATGCACTGGTATTTAACTTAAACCTAGTATGGTGATTCCCAGATTCTCCTTTTTTTTCCCCTTGTGTGTTTGCTGAATGTCAGTTCCAAAATCCAAAATCCTCATGTTTTTTTTTCCTCAATGCTGTTCCTTCTGTGTCCGCTATCAAGCCTCTTTCTGTCAGACCTACCCACTAGTTCCTTTCCCTCCTTTCCTGGGTATTTCCTAGTAAGGGTGAGATCTGACCTTGGGAATCCATCATACATGTAGTCTCAGTAGTGGTTTCTGCCCTCGACAGCATCCTTGCAATGAAGACATATTTTAGATCTATTCCCTGCACTGGGCAGGGAGACAAGAGAGCCTGCATCTGTGGAAGGATCACGGTGACCACTTTGACATGGGTGCACACCCCTGACCACTTGTAATGAGCATTCCATAGGACTGGCTTGGTGGCTGAATATCCACCCCTCCTGCAAGGGATAGCAGCACTGAATGGAACCAGACTGTCACCTCCCTCCACTCCCTGCTTCATCAAACACCTGAGCACTTAATTGTTCTCAGGTCATCTGGCCACAGTCAGAGCTGTATCCCTCTACACTATTGGAGCTGCAAATCCCCCTGACTTGACATCTGCAGTACATTTCCTCCTCCTTGAAAACTAGCCATGATTTATACTTAATTTGTAGTCTAACACTTAGTAAACATTAATGTTAATTTTTACTTGTCTCCCCAAACAGGTTTGTATTCATACTAGAAGTTCCTCCACCTCTACTTTTACCAATCATTGCCTCTATCTTAACATTTTCTAACTTTTTTCTTTCTTGAAAAGAAGCAAATGATCCAAAATTGAAGGACTGCTTGATGTGGGGTTTTGTTGGTTCATCCTGTCCCCTAATAATCTTTCAGTAAAATTTAGGAAGATCCTGTGCTCAGTGATGTAAGTACACTTGTTCCAGTGTATACCATGACATCAACAGGATGAATGCATGAGACTGCCATTTATTTTTGCTACTTGCAAGATTCAGATGGCAATTCTTATGTTGTTGACATTTCTTGCGGTTGCCTGCCTTACTTTCGGATGAAATGCCCGTGTGACTGTTAGGATACTAGTCAAGTCTACACTGGCATTGCCTTTATTGTCTCAAGCATGATGTGAAACATTGCCACTAGGGCAGAGATTAAACCCGCCTCACTTCTCATCAGCGAGAGTGTTTTAGCCATCAAAATGACATGTAATGAAAGCTAAATTTATTTATTCATTATTGTTTGTGTAATGGGAAGGTCTGACTGGGCAGTGAATACCCATTTTCAGTAAAGGCCTGGGGAGAAAAGTTCCAGGTTAAATAACACAACGCAACAATGTGCAGAGCTGATTGTGTATGACATTACCTACACAGAGGCTGAAGATATAGCAAACCTACTGGGTAAAAAATGTAGCTCTAAATTTACCCATCCCTCCCTCTGTCTATCCCAAGATATACCTGAAACTGTCTCACCACCAGCTATCACACAAGACCAAGTCCTAAAAGTGTTTTCAAAACTTAAATACTGCATCTGTGTGTCTTGACAATATCCCTGGGTGCATTGTAAATAGCTTGAAGCACAGTTAAGCTACACCCCTAATAACACTGCTCAATCTCAGCCTCCATAGAGGTTTTGTACCAAGCAAATGCACAACTGCTACAGTCAATTCCCTGTATAAGGGAGTACCTTCCACAGACTCAGGCAATTGCAGACCCGTAAGTCTGACCAGTCTCATATGCAAAGCCATGGAAAGACATCATGAGATTAATCAGTCAGGACAAAGGGAACCTCCAAACACTGGACCCATATCAGTTTGGATACTTCAAGGATAAGGTATGCTTACTTGACCTGGTGGATTTTTTTTTTTTTGAAAAGGTCACCAAAGCAGTGGATGATGGCATACCTCAACCTGGCCAAAGCTTTTGACATATTTTTCCCCACTCGGATGTAGTAGAAAAGCTAAACAAAGTGGGAATAAACCCCTATCTCTCACAGATAGGATGCAAATAATCAGCATTGGGGAAGTTACCTCCACAAAGTGACCAGTAACCATTGGAGTCCCCCCTGGATTCCATGCTGGGACCTTACCTGATTGGAATCTGCTTTTCTGAAGTAAAAGCCAATACCAAATGGTGCTGGCTGACTTAAATTTGCAGATGACTGTACACTAGGCGCAGTCATTGAATTCCTAAGTGACTTAAACAACCAAAAAGGAGAATAACGACTGAAAAGTACTCGTAACAAAGCAGCAAAAAGTTCAGTCACTTTAATAGATAATTGCTTATTAATTAGCTTACTTAATTACTTTATGGAATTGGTATTTAAATGGTTTCTTGTATTATACCTGTGTTATCTGATGAAGTCAGAGAGCTTTCTCTGATGAAAACGTGTTTAACTGAGTTACAGCTGGCGTTAATATCTATTTACAATAAACTTCGTGTGGTTGCGGTTTCTGCCTCCGACTGATCTTTTTGCTGCTTTGTTACGAGTACTTTTCAGTCGTTATTCTCTTTTTTGGCTGTTTGTTGTGTTCCATGGAGCAAAGTGAGGGAGAAACCAAATCCACCCAGCAGCCAGACCATCCGTTGAGGTCTGAGGTAGGAGAATTCTGGAAATTAGCGAGACAACTTACTCAACTTATCGAATTATTGACTCCCTTGAGTCAAGGACTTATGATGTTTGTTTCCAACTCTAATGTTCAGAGAACCCAAGAATGAATTTGAGACATAGAATTACCCCCTGGTCAACATACACATGGTACAGCCCACTTGCAAAGCACCAGCGTTCAGAGTAACCATTCCGAAAATTTTAATCAAACGCCTGATGTATTGCATTCTGTTAGTGTACC
This sequence comes from Protopterus annectens, assembly GCF_019279795.1. Taxonomy (NCBI): domain Eukaryota; kingdom Metazoa; phylum Chordata; order Ceratodontiformes; family Protopteridae; genus Protopterus; species Protopterus annectens. Next base: position 1,784,359,187 of record NC_056735.1, read on the forward strand.
CAGGGACAACCCTTCATCTGCTAATGCCAATGACATGGCACTTTCTGTAGGTTTTCAGGATTGGCTACACAGTAAACCTAATTTTGAACTGCCTGACCTGGTACATAAACCAACTGATACTAACAAAACGTATTCTGAATCCTTGGACTCACTTCGGACTGTTCTTTACAGGTACAAAAGCCTCACTTTGGACAATTTATATTTGAATGAGTGTTTTAAAAAACGCATTTTTCCTAAAGGACTGAGGATATTTAAATATCCCAACAATGTTGAGCAAGGGAGTTTCATATGGACCTTTTGAAAGCATTTGATAACTGTGGTTTAGAGATTGTACAGGCTATTATTAAAAACAATGATAAGGAAATCTGTAAATTAAATGACACCATTGAGATTTACAACAACAGAATTGTCAATGATTTAATGTTTACAGTTGAGAATGAAAAGAAGAAATACTATGACCTTAGGGTGCAGGCAGACAGAAAATGCAATGACATTATTATTAGAAAACACAAAAAACTGGATCATGACATTAAGGAATACAATGAGGGCAGACAATACCCTGCATCTCCACCCTGCCACAGTAGCCATTTAGGAGAAAGTAAAAAATCTTTTGTTTCCAATTTTGGAAATAACACAGAAATTAATGGTGTTAGTGGTGGGGGAGGAGGGAGAGAAGATAGCGGTGATGGAAATTATGAGCCTCTTCCTAGACGTTCAGAAAGGATTCGTAATCGAACCAACAACAATAATAATAAACAAAAACCGGCACAGGAACAACGGCAACATACTTATAAAAATTTTATAAAATTCAAACAAACAAACAAAGTTGTGGTAAGTGCTATGTCCACAATGAGTTAAAACAAAAAGGACCAACAAGTTCAAATGAAGCGCTTTTCATCTGTGAGGTAAACAGACTTCATCAGATAGTAGCACAGCGTAAATTCAAACCATTTAAATGTAATGCAGTGGTCACATAGTAGATGTAACCTATCATTAACACTTTAAATTCAAACCAATTCTGACCTACTGTTTTGAAAAAAACAGTGTGCAAATATGCTCAGAGAATCGTAACAGCCACTTAATACAAAATGATGAAATATAACAACTAATAAAGTACGAAGAAGTTATTACTTCGTACTTAATATTTTAACTATTAAAACCATCACAAATCACATATTGTTACCCTAAACTAAAATACTACATTATGTACACATGGGAAACCTAAGACGGAGCAGAGAAAAACAAAGGCAAAAATGAAAGTAAAAAATCATACTACTAAACAAAAGCTACTAGTGTATATACACTGTCAATACTGTAATTAATTCTAAGTTAGTGGTGAAATAGGAGTCAGTATCACTGTTACATAACCAGTAAAGGTACCACCTATGATGACAGTTAATATAAACACCACAAATACCAAACATAATGTGCAACTTATGGTGGGCTCATTAATATGACTTGTAACCTATTTTAAACACTAAGCACTAAAGGCTAGTAGTGACTCTAGTAAATAATTTCACACCCTAATCAACATGAAATATAATATCTAAATAGTAGTGGTGACTTCTTGTGGTAATGGGTAGTGAATGTTGAAGTTAATAAACTAGAAAATAGTCTGTTTATGGATGAGCTAGTTACCTGACTTTCAAATGTAGTCATACAGCTACAACAAGAATTGGTAACCCCTGTACCCCCCATTATTGACTGCTTCAGAGGTGATAACTTTGAAGTCACAAGCAGATCCAACTTTCACATTTTCACTACAGCAATTTAACTGTGACGGAAATGTTTTTTAGCTTGTTTACCAAGGGCTTTAAATATGTGCCCATTCAAACCAGTAACTTAGCCCGGGTCATAATGTATCTGAAAATGTTTGTAAGGAAACTCAATTTAGAGAATTTACTAGGGACTAATCCTACCTATGAAGACAATTTTGGACCTAAAAGATCCAGTACTTTTAATCCACCCATTCATCCTCAGTTGAGAAACCTTGAATTGAGGCTTGAGAAACAAATTAGGGATAGACTAAGATACAGGAAGTTTACACCTAACCTAGATGAGTCTGAACAAGCCTTACTTACTTAAGCAAGAACTCTACTGTTCGGGTTATGGAGCCCGACAAGGGGGGGGGGGGGTATTGTCCTTATGGACAGGATAGTGTATGAGGGTAAAATGAATTCTATACTACAGGATAAAAATCGATATAATCAAGTATCAATCAGTGAGATAAATATCTCATATAAAAAAATTGATATAGCTATCAAGGATTTATTTGACCAAGGGGTTATTGATTATAACACCTATTTATATTTGGAGAACAAAACCCCTAGGGTACCCAAAATACACAAGGACATCAGTAATCCCCCCTTAGACCTATTGTGGCTTCCGAGGGTTCCAAGATTTCTTTCTTATCCAAATTTTTGGATTGGAAATTAAAACAAATCTGGGGTAAAAACAAGTTTTTACTAAAAGATTCTTGGGAAAAATAAATCCTGGATTAAATGTCCCAAATTTACTATTTCTTACTATAGATGTAGTTGATCTCTTTTCCACTATACCTCATGAAACAGGCTTAGCCTGTTTGGAAGAAGCTCTTAGAAGTATTCCGGGTACTACGGACAACAATGTTTTTTTAAGTTTGGAATTGGCTGATCTAATTCTACACAACAATTTTTTATATTTTACAGGAGAATACTATAAACAAGTAACTGGCGTTGCCATGGGGGCCAATTGTGCCCTCACATATGCAGATATTGTCCTTTCTGTATGGGAGAAAAATATGTTATTAAAAGTGAATTTAGCAAATACTGGAACCTGTACACTAGATCTTTGGACGATATCTGCATTTTTGGGCAGGGACCCAGGAACAAATACAAGACTTTGATATACTTGAATCAAAGTACTGGCTTTTTGACTTTAACCCATCAGGTTACAACACAGCAAGTCAATTATTTGGATGTGTCCTTACATGCTGACGAAACAGGTTTCAAATCCACCATATATAGGAAGCTCACCTTTTCCATTACCTACATTCAGTATACTAGTTCCCATTCCCTGTATCAAAAGAAGGGGATATTCAAGGGGCAATTCGTCCGGGCATCCCGAATGACATCTGACGAACATGATTACATCTTAGAGTGCCAAAAACTAACAAAAATGTTTCGGGAAATAGGATACCCAGATGAACTTATTACCAACATACAGAATGAGGTGAGGGAAGACAGGGACAATAAATGCAAACCCATTTTAGGCATTGGGAATATACATTCCTCAAGGGTTCTGGTAATGTTCCAAAAACACCAGTTGGGCTACAAAGAGCCTTTGTTATAGATTACAGCGTTAATGCTGGCATTATTAGAAACATAGTAGAGAAGGAATTGGAAATTTTTAGTGATTTTACAGATCTCCCAAATCTTAAAGGCAAACCAGTTTTTTGGAAAGGTAGCAATATTAAAACCATACTTGAACATGGAGGGTTGGCAAATTAATTTTCAAACCAACATAAGAGTACATTCAAGTGTGGGGCCTGCTCCCAATGTAACAGCGTTTCACAAACAGAGAAAATATTTGTTTCGGCTAGGAACAGATGGATTACAGCATCTTCTTACTCCAATTGTAATACACAAGGGCTAGTATACATTGCCACCTGTCAGATATGTGAAGGGTTCTACGTCGGAAAAACTGAGAGACACCTAAGACGTAGAATATATGAGCACATGTATGAAATTCAAAAACAAAACTCTAAAAACGCTTTATTCAGACATACTTTAGTTTGTAATCAAGCCAAGTTTTTGTTTTTTGTTTTGGAAACCCTTCCTAGGGAAGCCAGGGGTGGCCCTTGGGAAACTAAATTGGACTACCGAGAGACGTATTGGCAAATTATATTAGAAGCCAATAGGACACCAGGATTAAATGACAATATATCTATTGTTCCTCTCCTTAAGCTAAGAGCAGCTAAGTTGTGAAATACACACATTAACTAATATACAGGCTCTCTTACGTTGTCCTTTTTCTTATGTTCTTGATGTTTTAATAAAAATGTTTTATTCATGTTTACTCCAAACATATACTAAGTACATAGTGGACAAATTGTATGTATTAGTATTTTATGTTTTTATATACAAAATACATCTTCGTGGCACACTTAATATTTTTATATAAATGTGTATATAACATGTGAATTCATGGTTTATGTTGTATGATATACCTTCAAACTAGGTAGTTAGTTGTGTTTAGTAGTTAGTAATTTATTATTTATATATTTTATTGTTTTTTAACTATTAAGTTAAAACATTTATTGTTTTGCAAACATCTATTTATTTTTATATTTTGTATTGTATTGTTTTATGTTGGTAAGGCGGTTAAACTGGCTGGTTTCCTATATTAATTATGCACATAATACACCTTGTTGCTTCAATAGATAATTGCTTATTAATCAACTTACTTAATTACTTTATGGAATTGGTATTTAAGTGGTTTCTTGTATTATACCTGTGTCAACTGATGAAGTCGGAGAGCTTTCTCTGACAAAAACGTGTTTAACTGAGGTACAGCTGGCGTTAATATCTATTTACAATAAACTTTGTGTGGTTGTGGTTTCTGCCTCTGACTGAACTTTTTGCTGCTAAATGACTTAACCGTATTCCAGGAAGGTTGGTCTTGACTAAATAACTGGTGTCAAAATTATGGTCTGAAAGTAAATGCCAAAAAAGCATTATTGTATATTTTGGGAAGTCCTCTACTGTAGGGAACTACCACATTGCCCTTAAGAGGTGGCCCAGTTGTTCACCATTGACATTAGAGCCATTAACTTCCAGATGCGGGTCTATGTTCAGTCATCGAATGAGAAATCCATCGAACCTTAGTTCATCGAACTTAAAACATTGAATGTTCAGTCATCAAATATTTTACCCAGGGAATGGAGTTGGTTGGCCAGCAGTAGGAAATTTGCTCTTTTCCCCACTGCACCCCACCTAGGTGGGTTTGATATACTGTGGTGTGTGTTTCAATATGAATGTTGGTCCCACTGTCTCTTTTCCCTGGGTAAAATATTCAATGACTGAACATTCACTGAAGTGAACTTTCGATGTTTTAAGTTCGATGAACAGAGGTTCGATGGATTTCTCATTCGATGACTGAACATTGACTGTCCAGATGCACATTCTCCAGCATCAATGGGACTTCATTATACAGTTGAATGATATATGTAAGGATGCCCTTGACACTAATATTGAACAGCTCCTTTCAAAGCTCTTACAGACAACTTCCAAAGGCATTTACAGTGTGATAGTGTGGCATTGGCACTGCTAAAGCCTGCACTAGAACTGCTGTGTCAGGCTATCATAAGTATGTGGCTTAGAATGCAAGTACTGCCTTAAGATGTCAAATTCCAAGTGCTAAATTTTACCCTGTATAAGACATATTTTTGGGGTCTCCGCACACTAAATGTTTTAAAAAAAAAAAACTAGAGGTGAAAGGCAAAGCAAACCAGACAGCACTCTTCCATTTCCAAATAAAGTAGAAACTTTCCTATCAAACAGTGATAATTTTCTTGTTAACAGTCTTAATAGAAGGTGTTTTTAAGAAGGGGCAGTAGTCCTTCAGTCAGTTGAGCATTTGCTAGCTCTAATTACCTCCTTCCCTGTCCCTTTCATATCCCATTTCCAGCATGAGGAAGACAAACTTTCCCTGTTCAAACTTCACAGGGTCAAGATGACCCCGGTCCACTGCATGAGGTAATTAATAAGCTCAGATAAAAAATAGAGTTCAAAACAATTTATGCTTCATGTATTTCTGTGCCAGGTTTCTCTGTAAAACTAATTGTAAATGGCATGCTAGCTAGCATTAGTCTGTTCCTGTTGTGGAGTGTAGCATGGCTTTTACTGCAAACACTCCTTAGTTCCAAGAAAAGGATGGCCTTGGAGGCCCAATACTGAACATTGGAAGGATGAGCAAAATGTACAAAACAGAACTGAAGATAGATGGCACAGGAACTGTTCAGTTTATTCCATACATCCTACTGACTTCTGCAGCAGTGGAGGAGGAGGACTATTCTTGGACATCTGAAAGTTCTGAAAGACTGTCTGGATGATTGTATGGCTACTTACAGCATAATGCTATTAGGTTATGATTCATACTGCTGCAGAGCATCAACATTTAGGATGAGTGTACTTAGACAAATACTTTCCTGATGGTCATCTGCAGTGGCCCTTTATTTGCTCCCTTGAGGAACCTGGACATGATGTCCACCTTTTGGCACATCAGCATTTGGAGCCCACACCGGAGATTCCTCTGGTTTGTTCTAAATAGGCTTCACTTTCATTAAAATTTGTTGCTATATAGGCTTTCTTCAGTGCCCACATTCTTCAGAAGGGTGTTGGCTTTAGTGTCACACTTCTGCAGCCACCCAGTGGATCTTCCCTTCTCAAAGCCGAAAGCATAGCAGATTCTGATAGTGGATGGTCTTTTTGGAGGGAAAGATCTCACTTAGACATGTACCCCATGCAGGAAGCTCAGTTTTTTTTCAGGGGCTGGTGTATTGCATCATCCAATTGAAGCTAAGAGTAGCCTTTCTTTCTTAAGGTCTTGGAGTCAGGGTTGTATTTGGGGCCTCTAGTCATCAGAACAGTAATGTATCTAAATTAACAAGGGAGCAGGAACTTATTTGCTGTGTGTGGTGATGTGATACTCATTTTTGTAATGAGTCACAGGCAGGGGTATTACTCTTGCAGCATTTAACATTCCCAGAAAATTGAATGAGCTGTCCAGCTCTGTGAACCACTCCTCCACCCATTTCTGGAGCTGTGGATTCAAGGCTTATTTTGATCTGTCTTTTGGAAGTGTACTGAGACTAACCTGTTTACCATGCAGAATCTGTACTCAGTCTGTTCTGCTTAGTACACTAGGGCAGTTGGGGGTGGGGGGATTAGCAGTAGACATGTTTTCCAGCCTGTGGAACCAAAGGTTCCTGTATGTATTCCTTACCATTTCCCCCAGTTTGTCTTCTCATCACAGAGTTCAGGAATAAAATGCTAAAACTCAGTCTTGTCACCCTTTGATGGATGAGGAATAGCCCTGTTTTCAGTACTTAGATTTCTGACAGTACATAAAATTCTTGAGTCTTAGCTTGGGATGCACTCCACAGCTGAGGTGACAGCCAACTTTTGCTCAAATCAGGGCTGCATCTGTTCATAGGTGTGTACTAGGTTAATGGCCCTGGAGCCTTTACAAGCCAAGCCCATAGGATTATCCTGGTGTAGTGCCACCCAAACTTAGTTCCTAGTGCCCCTGTCGAGTAGAGCCACTGGAGTGATCCCCGGGGTGAATTTTCTATTTCCCATCCACTCATCAAGATTTCTCTTGAAGAGGGCCAGTGAAGTGCTCTGCTTGACATGTATGGGAAGTCTATTCCATAGCATGGGCAGTCTCTGGTTAATGAACCTGTCCCTCCAGCATGTTCTGTTGATTGTGGTAATGAGGTTGAGGTCTCTGGAGCATGTGTGCGGAGGGATTGGGATTTCTTTATATGTAGCATTTCTGATGGAGCTGGGTCAGACATGACTTTGTAAGTCAAGCAGAGATCACCTCTAATAAGGTGATATGAGACCGAGAATAGTTGGTGTTTTTTTGAGTCTGTCCATGTAGGACAAGTGTTTAAGGCCTAGGATCCTCTCTGTGAGGTATTTTTGCGGCCTCTCCAGTTGTTGCAGGTGTCTAGTGAGGTACATGCCAAATGGGGCATTGTACTCGATGATTTTCCTAATGAGGGAAGAGTAGAGGGAGACAATGACCTCGTTCTTCCTGGATGCAAAACCCTTAGTAATGAGATGTGCCACATAGAAGGACTTTCTGACCACAGTGGCAACGTGGTGGTCAAAAGAGAGGTTGCTGTCAACCTGTGTTCCCAGTTCTCTTATAACGCCTTCTGTGTTCAGTGGACTACCATCGATGTGGTAATTCAACGGAACCGGGTTTTTCCCAAAGGGGATGAATACATATTTTTTTCACATTGAGCTTAAGGCTATGGTTCTGACACCAGTCGTTGGTCTCATTGAGGCCTTTCTGTAGGATAGTCAACATCACTTGGGGAGTTAATAGCAGCTCCCAACTTGCAATCATCTGCAGACTTTGTCAGCCAGAGTCCCTTCGTGTTGGCCTGGACTTTAGAGAAGTAGATACCAAACAGGAGAGGACCCAGGACCGAACCCTGTGGGACTCGACTCTTGACTGATCGGCAGTCTGACTTGGAGTCAGCTATTTTCACACTGTGGATTCATTCTTTGAGCCAGTTTGAAACCCACCTAGTGATATAGGGGTTGATGCCTAGCATAGTAATATTTTTCTATGATTCCTGAGTTGGGGAATGGTATCAAAGGCCTTGGCCAGATCAAGGTAGGTTGTATGAACCACCTTACCTTCATCCACGGCTCTGGTGACTGACTCAAAGAAGTTGACCAAGTTGAGCAGGCATGATCTACCCTTCACAAAACCAACCTGTGTATGATCCAGAGTTTGGAGATTCCCTATATCCTTGTTTATTAGGTCCATGATGATGCGTTCCATAGCTTTGCATATCAGACTCGTCAGGCTAATGGAGCGTTAGTTCCCGGGGTCTGTAGTCACTCCTCCTTTGTGGAGAGGGATTACTGTAGTAGTGTGCCATTCAGTAGGGACAAAGCCTGAGATGATTGAACAGGGCACACAGGTGAAGTGCCAGTTCACTCTGTAGTTCATGTAGAACACAGCCAGGGATACTGTCTAGTCCCATAGAAGCTGTATTCTTGGCCTTGGACAGTGCTGTTTTAACCTGTGCAGCAGTAATATTGGGTGCCTGGCAATCTACTGGTATTGTGATTGGTCCTGGGGGGAGGGGTAAAGTTAGCACTGAATCTGTCCGCCAGAATATTTGCAATATCTGTTGGCTCAGTATAGGGAGGTACCATTGTGCAGTAGCTCAGAGCAAATTTGGGTGTTGCCATGGAGATTCTTTACATAACTATAGAAGGCCTTGTGGTTTTCTTTACTATCTGCTGCATTTCTATTTTCATAGCTAGCTTTAGAGGATTTGATGAGGGATCTCAACCTTTTGTTGAGGCTGATAAGGGAGTTTTTCCAGTCTTGGGACTTCACCTTATTCCATCATCACCCTGGTTTTGTCAGCAGAGGTTTCAGTAGTTATTGAGGCTGCAAAGCCATTTTCTCAGCAGGCATATGCTTGTAAAGTGAAATTGTTCTCCATTTGAGTGGAAGGTACCTTTAATCACAGCAGTTAATCACTTTACAAGTGATCCTGACCTATCTCCAATACATGTGTAATTGTGGACCTTATTCATTCCATGGTCAAGGTGAATGTTTCAGCTATTTCTGCACTTTAAGACCTTTTGGAAGGAGGATTGCAGTACACCATCAGCTAGACAAGTATCTTTAAATTAGTGCTGCATCATCTTGTTTAGAAGAGAGCCCCTGAGCTTTATGATCAGCAGACTTGCCCATTTACATTTGTGCATGGTGGCTAAGTAGCACTGAAGTTTATTTCTTGGAAGGCTTTCCTCCTGGATGCCATCACCTCTTTGTGTTAAGCTCTTGTAGCTTCATGTCCTTATGTGTTGTCATATGTTTTTTTTTTTTTTTTATTGGGCAGATTGACTGAGAAGTAGTCTTCTAGCTCAGGTGCTATCTGAGGTTGATGCATGTTTAGGAAGACAGATCAAATGATCAGTCTTCCTCATTCCATAGAGGAAGCTGACAAGCAGACGTTCCAGTAGATTGGCTTTTGCAGTCTAGTTGCAGACTACCCAGTGATGAATTCTGCACATAAAGTTTACCTCACTAAAAAAAAAGTGTCTGCCTGCATCTGTTGTGCACTTCATTGTTTCCATATAGCCCATTTATTAATAGCATGAGTCACAGTGGTGCAGTACCCATTTGGCCCTGTTCTATCCAACTGGAACACTTATGGATGCCATTTCTGGAATGATTCCAGGTGCACTTTTTGGGATATGTATGATGTGTTTTACCTTGAGCTTTGTGCTAATGCTGTGCAGCATGGATGACATAGAGTCAATGTCCTCTTCTGTATGGTGGTTTCAGTATTATGTCTCTGGTACGTTCCACGTGATCAGAAATTTTGGAGAACGGTACAGACCTGTGTTAATTGCAGCCAACATTAAACAGAACTTTGTACAAAACTGAATTTTCTCAATTTATGTTAATTTATGTTTGCTAGGGTTCCAGCATTTTGATTCACTTTTCTGATGACTCATTTATTCTCATCCTCGTTTCTCTCAAGACAAATTTTAGGTAAACCTGCTGACTGTTTTTCTGTGTTGAATTGTATCTTGGAGTGAATGGCCTTGATTTTAAAGTTTATAAGACTTATGTTCATGCTTATCTTAGCACCAGGACTCTATCAGGGAATAGATCACCTTTATTTATAGTAATAGCTGTAAATAATATTGTGAGAGAATCCATGTTCTGCAGAACATTGGTGCCTACTGGAACAGATAATGCCCTTCTGAAATCATTTCAGTGCTGAACTGAAAAAAAATAATATTGGGCATGCTGTACTAGTTTGAGTATTACCCAAACAGTAGGCCTACTCATTGTTGGAGTGGTTTTCCTTCTACTTCTGTATGGATGACTTAACTGCCATCTTCCAAAGCTGTCCTGTCTTGGTTTTCATCCATCTGTAATAGAATTATAAGTACCTTATCAAACTCCATGCTAGAACTCTCATCTCTGTGGCCTTTACCTTCTTAGGATGACCTGTGTTTTAAGTATTTACATTGTAATAATATTAGCTTTGCCTTTTACCTTACAAAAAACGAGTATTGTCTACACCTTACTTGGGCTTACCTCAGGCCATGTTTCATTTAGTTGCTTGAAATTCTCAAAAGCAATTTTGCTAATGGTCAGAAAGTCATGTGGGTACTGTGACAGAGGATTTTGCATTGTTGTCCATCTGCTCTAAGTCAGCCTAGCTGCACTGTGTGACCAGGGAATTCATAAACAGAAGTGTACAGTTGTATGCATGCATATTCTGTACAATATGTTTAGTACACTGGCATCCAGTGCCTTAATTAAGAGAGAAGGATTTTAGCACTGAATGTGGCATTCAAAAGTGTCTGTAAGTGTACCTCTCCTTTTTATTTTGTTTAAATAAAGACGTTATTGTCTGGTACCCGGTATAGTGTTTTCTCTCATATAAAAGTGTCTGTATGTATGAATGGCAAACAGGAGCACGTAGTGCATAATATGTACTAATCCTTCCTTATGTTACAGACATTCAGAACTGCTGTGTTGTATTTGTGGCACTGACGTACAACACAGCACTGCAGGGAATAGATAGTAAGGGATGTGTTGGTCACACACATTTGATTGCAATTCATAAAGCATTGCCATTTATCAGACATGGTGATGGAGCTTAGGACATTTCCATAGTGTGCTAATGAAAGGATTTCCTGCTTGGACAACTACCTGTGACTGGAACTGAGGACTTTAATTCAGCTCTAATGTGTTGCTTAGCCCTGGTAGCTGTGCAGCACATCTGCAGGAAAGAAGCAGTGATATAGTCAAAGGCAGTTCACCAGTGGCAGTTAGGTGATTCCAGTCCCATAAGCTATGTAGTTGTTACTAGCATGTACGTTACTACTGCTGTACACAGTGTGTAAAACTGCCAACAGGGTCTTACTGTGTTGTGTACCTTTGTCTGTGTATTTCACAGGGCTTTGGTATGTATGCCATTCTACATAATAATCCCCTTCTGTCATGTAGTGTTTATGAATAGCATGCAAAAACCATGAAACAGAAGCAGAATTCATTGTAAAAAGTATAAGGCAAAGCAATGTCCTTAATGAGTCCTTGCTTTGGTTTGGAACCACCTTGCTGAAATTGACTGAAACTTTTGTACATTTCTTACATACTTATTGCAAGTTTTGTCTTTAGCGTTTGTGTTCTTATAAGATTTCTCATGTCTTGTACTACTTGTTTGTATTACTTATCTTGTGGTAATATAACCAATTGCAGATTTTTTTTGTCCCCTCGGCCCTCATTTTACTGGCCCAGTCCCCAGTGCCCTATGTCCACACCAGATGTACTCTATCCATCCTTGTACTCCTTTCCTCAGACTGCTCCAGTATTGCAGGGGCCAATAATGGATCCTAAGTTAAACCTCGAGGACTTGGATGTCTGTGCATCCATATGGGGAAGGGTTTCTTAATATGCCCTACATGCTCTTTTTCCCTACCTCTCACACTCGTCAAATATATCCGAAGACAGCTCCCTGTTTGGACCACACTACCTTTAGGGAGCATCATCGACGAGTGCCTCTCACCGAGGATAGGCACACTCATCCCTCCCTGCTGCTCTGTCAGTTGCCTGAGCCATTAATAAAACACCACTAAAGCAGCTACCAATTACAGAATGCTAATTTAAGTGTTGTGCTTTCAATCTAGTATACAATTTCTTTCCTTTTTTTTTTTTTTTTTTTTTTTTTTTGCAAGAGAGCTGTTCTTTCAGTTTTTAATTTTTGAACGGTGGGTATTGAACTAAATTGTTAATGTACTCTTATGATGTATGTAATATTTTATGTCACATTAGATAGCTGTATTGTGATTTTTAATGTAAGTAAGTTAGCTGCTTTGTTTAATCATTCAAGTGGTACGGACTGATACCTGCCTGTGGCTGGATTTTTTTTTCTTTCTCTAATTGTTCCATTCAGTTTGGTTAGCAGCACTTGAAGTTCAGTTTAGACTTGTAGTGTAGTCTGTGAAAGTTTACACTAGTTTGTCTCAGATTAACTAATACAACTTTTCTTTTTGGATTTCCTATGGAATGCAGCCAATTGCTTATAGGTCTTCACTCATTCATCAAAATAAAGAAATACATTTTGGAGTCGTCATGTTTACATTTTGGCGTTATGATTATTCAGATTTCTGGCTTAAACATTTTAAAAGATTATACTAAGTAGATTTTCCAGTGAAGCATTTGATATAAAATCTATAACAGACTTGTAATCTTACAAAATATTTGTGTTTTTTAGGACAAGCTTTGCCTACCACATCATATACTAGAAGAGAAAGGTTTGGTGAAAGTGAGTGTAACAGTTCAAGCACTGGTAGATGTGACTATAGTCAAGCGAACATTATTTACATGAACTCATTTTCGCAAGCAAAGTTGAAGAACACTGCGTGCTGCTGAGTATTAACTGTGCCTGGCACATACACATTTGTGTCTCCAGAATAAGCCAAATTACACATGTGCTCCATGCCACTGTGTAGCTAACAAGTCTTACTGTTATTTTTTTTTCCAGAGTAGCACTAGATGGCCTTGGGAAATGGGTAAAGAATATTATTGTCCGTCCTGTTCATGCCAAGGAAGGACATGGTCACTGTGATTGCATTGCATGCATTTGCTGATCAGTTGTATCAATATGAAATACAGTAGTAACATGGAATTCATTTATTTTGCCATGGTTTAACATAACTACTGTTGACTACTGTGTTAACCTGTCAAACATATTGGGCAGATGTTGATGAGGCTGAATTATTTTGTTTGCATGTATGTATCTGCACTGCATCAAAAAATGAAGCGCCACCTCCCCAAAACACTCATGCACTGCAGATATGGTTTGTATTACAAGGATAGTTAAAAGCCACTGCCGCCCTTTAAAAAAAGTTTTAGTTGTTATTTATTTATACTATTTATTCTAAATGTTTATTCATCCAATTGGATGTAAATTTTAAAAGCTTTATTCACGTTTGTGAGGCTTGAATAGTTTACTTTTCATTTGATGCGTAACACTTGCAAGGGTCAGCAGTCTGTTATAATTTGCATTTAATAGAAGCATTACTTTGGCAGCAGGCAAGGTGCCAGTAAGCCAAAGACTGCTTGTAATTTATGTAAATTTTCCAGTAAAAACTTAGATTTGAGGGGTCTCTGAGGTTATCAGTCATTTAAGGGTAATTGTCAGATAGACTTAATGTAGAACCCTCCTTCAAAGTTATAGTGTCATTTTATATTTAAAATATTTGTAATATATTTTTTTACCTAATAATTTTTTAAAGAAAACCTCTCATTGCTTCAGTCATGATTTGTAGTTCATAACATTTCTCTTTCCTCCATATACAGGATCTTTAAAAGTTTTTTTTTTTTTTTTTTGTAAAATGTTGATAGCTGCTGTCAGGGTGGACAAGTCCCGCATTACGCATCCATGTCCATTCCATGATGCACCACATTCCAAGAAAACTGAAAGTGTTCCTTCAAGGTGGTCATCTTTTAAAAGCTTGAGTTACATTTTGTCTACCAAAATGTAAATTGGGGTCATAGAACTGTTAAAATAGCTTACTTCCTGTTAACCTCCTTCAGGAAGGTGTAGTACTAAATCCAGTTACAGAAATAGTAGCAAATCGGCCGGTAAGGATACTTAAAGATCAAGTGCAATCAGAACACTTACTTTTTCACTGATTAGATTTTCCTCTCATTTTGTTTATTTGGTGTTTCTGATTGCCTTAGTGGTTGTTTATGGTGGAAAACGAGCAATTCCAGGGCTAATTGAAGTTTAAATTTACATCATTATCTCACTTGCTTTCCATGGGCTACAGTAGCTTCTTCTAGGTTTTGTGGCGTGAAATGATGATGCAATTGAGTTAGACGCCCTTCTTCACTACAGGAAGCTTCATTTATTATTATTGAACCAGAAAGCAAGGGCATGTATAAATCTTTATTAGTTTAAAAAAATAAGTAGAAGCAAAGAAATAACCTGCGTTAAATGCTGGTAAATGCATTTTAATTAGCATTGCTTAGTCTCTGATATTTCTAATTGCAATATGGTGCAATCCTCTGTACCACTCAAACTCCTCTCTCTCAATTATCCCTGAATGTGCAGCATACATTTGCCCTAACCTGTGCTAAAAATTGGATTTTCTGGTAAACCAGTGAAGGTCACAGTGGGTCAGAAATGCTACACTTGAACACTTTATGCATTTTATTGACTAGAAAATAGTCACCACACAAGCAACTGAGAAGCAGTCACTAGGCTTTGTACTTCTGTCTGAATTCTGACACTCTGTCAGTACAGCACACACACTACTTCTGACTGAATAGCTGACAGTTTTGTGAAAACTTCGACTCTGATGTTCAGTATTTTAAAACATTTTTCTTGTGTTGGAAAAAAAAGGCCTACACAGGTGCAGCATAGCAGGGCTGCACATTTGCCAGTACAGGAGTGCATGACATATAACAAGGAAGGTGTTTACTGTTGGGGTGAATCAGCAATTTGCACTTGATCTTTAAGATGCAGTAATTAGACTGTCTTGTGAATGCAAAACAAAACTTCATTTATTTGGAGAATAGTTAATCCATCCCAATTTAGTGGGGCTTGTTTTAATAGTAATTTGTGAATTAAGGAATATTCTGACTTGAAATGATATTCAGATTATCCTTTCTGAATAACTTTTATCTATGCAAAGTATAGTGCAGATGACAGCAATTTTATTTCACAGAGTTGCAGCTTACAGTGTATCTGCAGTCACCAAGAAGTTAAGTATAATTTCACACTGTTTTCCTAAAGGCATCATATTCAGCATTTTGACACATGGTGCTTTTAACTGCAGGTTGAAAATGGAGTACTATAGAAAGGGCTTTTCTTATTCAGGTAGTGCAAATGCATGGTAAACTCCTTAGAGGCCTTGCTATTCAAAAGAAAAAAAAAGAGCATTGCATTTGAATGAAATAATTTATCCACATAAAATTGTAGATTTAGTGTAGAGATGAAGATAAAGGGACCTCTTAATTATCAAAGAGATAAGGGCTACCAGAAGAAAATCTCTATAACTGTTAAAATAACCAGCTTTAAGATGCCTACTGTTAACATAATTCAGATTTCACTGACAAACACAGGCAGAGTTATTTATCTGCATTCACTGCAGAACATACTGATTTTATTGCTGTACAAGGAAGTTTAGACAACTTGTAAGGTTTGTCCTCCATAAAGTATTGATGACTTGTCCTGTAGCCAGTTGACATGTCAGTTTTCTCTAAGATATTCTGCTTTATCTAGCTGTTTATACTTAAAGGTCATATTATGCAAGAAAATTGCAAAAAATGTTTTGCCTTAGCAGATAAAACTTAAGTTTAGCAAAACTTAGATATGGAATTTTTGAAGGCAGTTTAGTTTGCTTTAAAGCCACAAATAACTTTTCCATTGATAAATTTAAAACCAAAGAGACTAGCTTTTCCTTATGAGAGTAACCTTTTCTTCTGTGGGGAGGCAAGCCAACATATGCACTACTATACTGTATTAACACACAGATCACTGCACCTCAGGGAAAGGGGCAAACCCCGTATTCAGTGATCTCATAAAAAAATGTGCATTTCTGACAAGTGCTATTAGTGTGGCACTTGGTCAATATCTAGCTGAGATAGCCTAGATATGCATTTGTTGCCCTTGTATATTGAGTCTCAAGATAAAATATACTTCTCTTACACTGACTGTTCTACAAAAAGTGGCTAAATTGACCTAAATATAAGCAAAGTTCTTTGTATTTAGCCATTTGCAAAAAAAGTGATACCTATTTAAAGGAAATCCAGAAGTAGAACATCTTGCTAGAATGTTATATTTATTTTAGAAAATACCAAAAACGTATATCCAGAATGAAGGCAGATCCTCGGAAAGTTAATAAACCAATGTTTATTATTCACCAAAACTAACAGCACAATTAACGCTCTTGTCAAATTTTGCGTTTTCGTCCCTACATACAACAGGACTTCATCAGATATCAATTAAAACAATTAATTAGTAGTATAAATACTCTCCACTTTTAAAATCAACCTATAAAATAAAGTGCATCATTAATTATCAAATCAAAGACTCGTAGTTCATGAATATTAAAATGAATGCCATATTATTTCGCAAACAACATGGTTTGCCTAAAAAACATTAAAAATGTTGCATTACTACTTGATTGTATAGATTAAATCCATCTTTATCACTTGAGTTAATAAATAAATGGATCTTTGATTATTCTAATGTAAATATTTAAAATATTTAAACTCATCCAAAGTGTTGAACCAGATCATTGTATTTAGAATTATGTTAGGTAGGTTGAGAAGGATATGTTTACACTGCCATCTTCTGGCCTTAAAGTGGTATACTCAAAATTTATACCTCTGCAGCTCTCAGTTTTAGTACTGGGGTTAGGGAAATGTGGTAGCTTAAACCTGGTATTCTGGTGGCGTCTAATTTAATTTGCCACCATAACTCCCTATAGCCCAACCACTCTTCCCATAATCCGCCTCTTATTTGTTTTTTAACCTGCTCTATTACAAAAAATTCAAATTTTCCACTTTCACAAACTTTGGTATGTTTATATAGTGCGTTGGTTTCTTTAGCCTTCAAAATATCATAGATATGTTCATATATTCTCCTCCTCAGTATTCGTTCGGTCTTACCTATGTAAAATGAACTGCATTTTTTACACACAGCCAGATATACCACCCCTTTTGTTTCACAATTATGGTAGCCCCTACTCTTTATGATTTTATTCCTACTTGGAATGTTTATCTCACTAGTATTCATCATATAGTCACATTGATTACAGTGGCCACATTTAAAACTTCCTTTCCTTCTTTGCCCATCAATTGTTACCTCCACCTGTTCATTATTAACCATGTCACTATGTGATTCCAGGATTCTTTTCATATTCCATGAATTTTTATATACTATCTTTGGGGTTAAATTATTCATATATTCAATGTCCGTAAATGCAGAGAATTTAACCCACTCATTCCTGAATATTTCACTTACTCTCATGTTAAAACTGTTGTGTTCCAATATTAAGGCTTGTTCATAGTTATTTTTGGCCTCGGTATATTCACATATAATGTTGTTGGTATTATCTATTTGGACACCTTTAATGGGTTTAAATCTTGAAGTCCTACCTCTCTCAACTTCTGTTCTGATAGTTTTCACAAATTCCTTAGGATAACCTTTCTCCTCAAACATTCCTTCAAGCAGATTACATTCAGATGCAAAATCTTCACTAGAGCTAGTCATTCGACTTCCCCTCACAAATTGTCCCTTGACAATGTTCTTTTTACAGTGTGAGGGGTGAGCACTAGTGAAGTGGAGAAAGGAATTACAATAGGTCTTTTTCCTATATATTTTTGTTTCGAAATTTTGTTCAGTTTTATATATTTCGATATCCAAGTATTGCAATCTATCAATAGAGGAATTGTAGGTAAATTTCAAGAAGTTTGTAGTGTTATTTAAATAATCAAAAAATTCATGGAATTTATCCATCCCTCCGGTCCAAAAAATAACTATGTCGTCCAAAAAACGACGGTATAGGGACCAACATTCTTTGTATTCTGATTCTAGCACAAAATCTTCCTCCCATTTTGCTAATACAATGTTGGCATAAGTGGGGGCACAAGCTGCCCCCATTGATATGCCTTGTGCTTGTTTGTAAAATTCCCCATTAAATGTGAGGAAGTTGTACTTCAAAACTATGTCTACCAAATTAGTTACCATAGTTTTTTCTGAATCTGTTAATTTTTTATCTCTATAAATCATATCCTCAAACATAATTAATCCTTCTTTATGTGGGATACATGAGAAAAGGTCAATGATGTCTATAGTTATAAAAATCAAGTTGTCGTTTACTAGATCAGGAGTTATAATTCTCAACAGATCCCAAGAATCTTTTAGTATAATTTTGTTTTCGCCACATATATGTTTAACCTTACTATCCACATATTTTGCCAATGGTAAAGTTTTGGAACCCTCTGCTGAGACAATAGGTCTCAGCGGTGGGTCTTCTATATTTTTGTGGATTTTAGGTATCCCGAAAATGATGGGCGTTTTTGGTTTGGCCACTTGTAAAAAATCAAAAGTCTTCCTATCCATATTTCCTTCCATGAACATATCATTAAGTAGGCTATCTATATTGTAATATGCTACATTCATTTCGTTTCGTGAAACTACTGTATATCTGGCTGTATCTCTAAGTATGCAGTTCATTTTACCCTCATATGTTATGTTGTCCATAATCACCACTCCTCCTCCCTTATCAGGTTTCATTATTCTGATTTCATTGTTCTTTTTAAGTTCATATAATATCTCATTTTCCTGTTTAGAAAGATTAAATTCAATTATGTTCTGATCATAAGTTTGTCTAATTTCTTTTTCTAACATAATTTCTAAGTTTCTGATTTGGGGATGGAGGGGGGGATTAAATATACTCCTACGGACCAAACGAAAATTCTGAGGAGGTATGTCTATTTTGGTATTCTGAGAAAATAATATTTCTAAATTTAGTTTCCTTGTAAACATTTTCATATCGATAATGGTGTTTACTAATTCACCTTTTCCAAAAGGAATAAACTTAAGTCCTTTACTTAATAATTGAAAATGTTCTTTGTTAAGCACTATATTACTGAAGTTGTATATGGAAAAATTATTAAATGTATGTTTAATACCAGTGACAGAGATTTCATTTTGGATTAAACCATCTATAGGGGATGGGTGTAGGGTATCTAGTACCTCCCTCTCCCCCTCCCCCCCTTTTTTGAAAATTTTGAAATTGTTTTTGATTTCTTTTCTCATACCCTATTTCATTACCCAAAGGTGGAAATTCATTGTCATAATCTATTTCCATCATTGTATTGTATACCTTTCTACTATCCCATGATGGTTGGTCATTCCACTGACGTTTGTTTTTATGATTGTCACTTTTGATAAGAGGTGGTTTTGGGTAACTAGTGTTGTTTTCATATTCACCCACGTCTCTCTTCAGTTTATTAATCTTTCTGTCTATAATAACACCACATTTCAAATCTATATCTTCCTTCACTTTGTTGTATTTATCCTTTTCATCCCTTATATTGAAAATCAAATCTTGTTTAAATATTTTAAATATTTACATTAGAATAATCAAAGATCCATTTATTTATTAACTCAAGTGATAAAGATGGATTTAATCTATACAATCAAGTAGTAATGCAACATTTTTAATGTTTTTTAGGCAAACCATGTTGTTTGCGAAATAGTATGGCATTCATTTTAATATTCATGAACTATGAGTCTTTGATTTGATAATTAATGATGCACTTTATTTTATAGGTTGATTTTAAAAGTGGAGAGTATTTATACTACTAATTAATTGTTTTAATTGATATCTGATGAAGTCCTGTTGTATGTAGGGACGAAAACGCAAAATTTGACAAGAGCGTTAATTGTGCTGTTAGTTTTGGTGAATAATAAACATTGGTTTATTAACTTTCCGAGGATCTGCCTTCATTCTGGATATACATTTTTGGTATTTTTTCGAGTTGTGGGGGAGTCTGTTGGAGTTTATTTTAGAAAATAGCCCTGTTGATAGAGCAACTTAAATCCCCAAAGTTAGTGCAGTGGTTGTCACATTTCTGATCTGACAAGAAAAGTAAAGGCTGCAGTTGTATGCAGTCTCTGTAAGGAAGGAAGCAGTGGAACGTGATGCAGGTTTGTGCAGATTAGGCAGGCGGTTTTGTTTGTGTTTTTTTTTCCAGATGTATTTCAAGTTAAATGCTGAATGTCTATGCAGAACAATGAGCAAAAAGATATGGTAGGTGACTGCAGAAAAGTAAAACAAAAAAAAAAAAAGAGAGCTTTTATTTGATTCTTCTATGCATAAAATAAAATATTACTTTTAATTTATACTTACAAGAGCAACTCAGCATAAAGAAGGCTTTAACTAAATGTCCACTGTAGGTCATTTGATATGTACTGTATTTAAGTCTAACTTTGGAGTTGCTTTTTAAGCTGAGGGACGTCTACCTACTACGCTCTGTGTATGTATTAGTTGTATAAGCTGGCTGCTTCCTCAATTTTTTTTTCTGTAAATGTACTTTGCACTTTAAATTTTTAATTGTTTTGTTACTCTAGTTTTGAATAGTCCCAATTTTGGCAAGTAATATGAATACTGTAAAGAAAAAATGCATTTAAAATTGAGTGTAAAAAGTGGTAAGAAGCACATCAAACTATATATAAGTGAAGATGCAGATTGCTGTCTTATGGGGTGAAATACATTTTCTTGAATTATTTTAAAAGATGTAAGTATGTATACATGGCTACCTAAAGCTGTTTAATCATGAAATGCAGCACATTACATCTGTTCCAGTTAAGCTTATAACATTTTGCTTTTTGAGGGATGTTCCAGTATTTGTTGAAAGTTCATGTCTATGGCAGATTATTCTAAATATTAATATTTGTTTTATGCAGTCTTCATGCACGTAAAGTCTAAAGACTAGACTTTTGAATACCATTTGTATGTGCAATAAAGTATGCATGACCCACTGACAATTTACCATGTGCATTGTACATAATGTATATAGTACAAATACCATTACTTTATTTAACAAATAAACATTTTATTTGTACAAAGCATTTTGACTACGTGATTGTGGATATTGTCTTCCATCTGTGTGTATAAAATGTGCTGAGATTCTTAGAACAATGTCCATTATAAATTATCGGACAGCTGCTTATCAGACTGCCTCTAGTTGACTCGTCTTCATTTTCAACTGTTTTTGCCATGATCTTGACAGAGTAACAGAAGGAAGGGTGAGAAAATAAGGTTGCATTTCAGACCACCATTGTTTATAAAATGTTGATAGCTGCCGTCAGGGTGGCCAAGTTCTGCATTACACATCCATGTCTCTTGGCCCCTTGTGATACCTGCAGACTGATGTAGGAACAAACCTAGAAGATGGGACTGAGTAACTGATATCCAGTGTAACATTACCCTGCAGTCATTACTAAGTCTGAGTTATCTGCAAGATTCTTAGTTATGGTAGCGGAGTAGTGAACACACATGAGAGCTGCATTTTCCACCATTTGGTTTCATACTTTGACTTTTGAATTTATGTGCTATTTAACTAGCTGTAGGGAGGAATGTATGACATAAAGCTCTGAAGCTGGTTTATAAATCTACATGTTTCTGTTCTGTCTCGTCATCACTGATAAGTACTTCATCAGCTGTAGAACACACTGGACCCATAATTACTATAGAGTAGTGTTTACTTTATTATTTACTTATTGTGAATATCCTTTCTTTTTGTATAACTGGTGACTTGTGAGAAAGTGTTTGACACATTTTGAATTAATGGCATGAAACCGGTCTAGGCTGTACAGTACATATTTGTGTTTTAATTGGTGTTGGAAAGAGACAGGCTACCACCATTAAAAGTCAAAGATTTTCATATGTGTAGCTGTGGTGTACAGTAATCTATATTGTAAAAGGGAGCTCCATCAGATAGTGACTAATTCCATACATCCAACATTGTTCATAGGTTCATACTAGGCTATCTGCCCTAGGGCATTTATAAGCCTAGCCAGAGTGTGTTTGGCTTTCGCCACCCATTTTAAATTAATTTTGCTATGCCCTTTTTTGAGGTTAGTATACTGTGCCTCTGTCTAACAGTGACACAGAAGTGATACCCGGGGTAAACCTACGATCTCCCATCCACTCATCAAGATTCCTCTTGAAGAGAGTCAATGAGGGACTCTGCCTAACTTGAACTGGGATTTTATTCCAGAGTGAAGGGAGCCTCTGGGTTATGAATCTGTCCCTCCAGCATGTCCTATTTATTTCAGTGCTGAGGTTCAAGTCTCTCGAGCGCGTAGCTCGATGGGATTTGGATTTTCTGAGGTGCAGCATGTCCATTAATTCCGGGTTGGACATGGCTTTATACGTCAGGCACAGATCGCCTCTGAGCAGGCGGTATGCCACTGAGTAGAGCTGGAGTTTCTTTAACCGGGCAGCTATGGCATCTGTTTGAGCCCTATGATCCTCTTGGTGAGGTACTTTTGGGGTCTTTCCAGTTGCTGCAGGTGTCTGGTAAGGTACATCCCGAAAGGGGCATTGTACTCAATTATGGGCCTGATGAGGGATGAGTAAAGAGGCATGATGACCTCCCCTGATCTAGATGTGAATCCCTTCATGATTAGGTGGGTTATATAAAATGTTTTTCTAACCACTTTGGCCACGTGGTTGTCAAATGAGAGATTGATATCAACTTGGGTCCCCAGGTCCCTAATTACTACTTCTGTACTTAATGGATTACCACCTATGTGATAATTTGTGGGCGCTTTGTTTTTGCCAAAGGGGATGACTATACACTTTTTGGCATTTAGCTTGAGGCCATGGCTCTGGCACCAGTTGTCTGTTTCTTTGAGGCCCTTTTGGAGGATGCTTGTGTCGGCTGGAGAGTCGATAATGGCGCCCAGTTTGCAGTCATCTGCGAACTTAGTCAGCCACAGTCCTTCCGTGTTGGCCTGTACCTCCGAGAAATATATACCGAACAAGAGAGGTCCCAGGACTGAGCCATGTGGGACACCACTTGTAACTGGTTTGGAGTCTGACATGGCTCCAGCAGTTCTAACCATGTGGGTTCTGTCCTTGAGCCAGTTTGCAACCCATCTAGTGACATAGGGGTTTATATTTAAGCTGGTGAGCTTATCTATAATGCCTGAGCGGGGTATTGTATCGAAGGCTTTTGCGAGGTCCAGGTAGGCTGTGTGGACCACCTTCCCCTCATCAATGGTCTTGGTGACTGTTTCAAAGAAATCAACCAGGTTTAAGAGGCAGGATCTGCCCTTAACAAACCCGAACTGGGTAGGATCCAGTGTCTGTAGGTCCCCAATATCTTTATTTATAAGGTCCATGATGATCCTTTCCATAGCTTTGCAGACCAAGCTAGTCAGGCTTATGGGGCGATAGTTTCCAGGATCCATTGAGGCACCACCTTTGTGGAGAGGGACCACTGTTGTTGTACACCACTCTTTGGGTACATATCCTGTAATAAGGCTAAGATTGAACAGTAGTTTTATGTTTGGGTTTAGCTCTTCTTGGAGTTCATGTAGGACGCAGCCCGGGACACCGTCTGGTCCCATTGATGCTGTGTTTTTTGCTTTGGAGATGGCAGTTCTTACCTGAGCATCTGAGATGTCAGGGGGGCAGCACACTGCTGGGATAAATATTTGCCCTTTTGGTGAGGAGGGGGGGTAGAAGTTTGCGCTGAACCTGTCAGCTAGGATGTTGGCAATGTCTGCGGGTTCAATGTATTTTTTGTCATTTTGGACTAATTCTGAGCATATATGGGAATTCCCACCCAGGTTCCTAACATAACTAAAGAAAGCCTTGTGATTATCCTTGGTGTCCTGTGCAATTTTTCTCTCGAAGCTGGCCTTAGACGATTTTATGAGTACCCGTAGTTTTTTGCTAATACTGATCAGAGATGCCTTCCCTTTTTGGGATTTTGCTCTATCATGTAGTAGCTTCCTCCTTCTATTGTATAGTTTGTTTATGGCTGGGGTCCACCAGAGAGGACGTCTGCCTTTGGAGGATTGGGTCTTGGTTTTATTTGGGATTGCATGATCCATGCATTCCTGAAGGTGTTCATAGAATGCATTTATAAAGGATTCTGCGGTCTGGGCCGTATTTTCCACAGGCCTGGGGCTTTGAAGGATTCCACCTCAGTTTTGAGGAGTGTGAAATTTGCTTTAGAGAAGTTTTTCACTGTGGTTTTCAGGGCAGGGGGTGGAGTCGGGATGTGAATATCCAGTGAGATTAGTTTATGGTCTGATCTTACCAGTGAGGGATACACTTCTGGTCTGGAGCACAGAGTCCCCATGTTGGTGATGATCAGGTCCAGTATGTTTTCCCTTCTTGTGGGAGTGGTAACAAGTTGTTCCATAGCATTTGAGTTTATAAATTCTAGGAACCTTCGGGCTAGGGTGTTGGAGCTAGAGTAATGCTCCCAGTCTATGTTTGGGTAGTTGAAGTTGCCCAATATAATGGTGTTTGGAGAGACCTTCATATTTTCCAGTGTTCTCAGGAAGGCCAAGTAAGTAGGGTTCCTGGGTTTGGTAGGGTGGTCTGTAGCAGGCTATAAACTGGAAGGCAGTTTTACCCACTGTTAGTTGCACATGGATAGTCTCTGATGCTTCGTGCTGTGCCACCAACCTGGAGGTGTGGGTATCTTTGACGAATATTGATACTCCCCTCCTTTTGTGGTGCGGTGCAAGTTTTGGGGCCAAAAAGCATGGTATGAGGTATAACCTTGTAGTGCTGGGGTGCTCTCAGGAGCCTTGAACCAGGTTTCTGTTACTGCACAGATATCAATGTTCTCCATGCTAAGGAGAGTTTCGAGTGCATGCATCTTGAGGTTTAGACTTCTGGCATTGAGTAACATTACTCTTAGTTTCTTGTCTCTTGTGATACCTATGGAGGTGGGTTTGTCTTTTGAGCCTTGCCTAAAAAAGGCACTATGGAGGTAGCAAGAGCATTTGCCAATATCCGAAAGCCCAGGGGTGACAGGTGCAAGCCGTCCCTAGCGAAGCATCGTGGCTTATCGAGCATGTCATCCCAGGCTGACAGGCATTGGATCCCCTTTGAATGACACCAGTACTTAAGCCAATTGTTGAAATTGATCATCGTAGATGAGCCGCATGCTATTGCTTTAGTAACCCTGTGAATAACCATCAGCAGAGTTTTACTGGACAAGGGGAATAAAAACAGATTGACAAGCCCATCTTCTGTAATGCGCGCACACACACACAAATAATCAAATGTTAGTCACCAGTCCACTTACTACATTCATTTGAGAAGTGGAATTAAACTGGAGTACCTGGAGAAAACCCATGTAAACTGGAGGAGGTAAAGAACTGAGCCAGAAAACCTCCTGCTGTGAGGTGGCAGTGCTGTGTACTGTTCCACTGTGCTAACCACTGATCCATTGCCCTGTATTTATTATAATGTTCTAGACTGCAGTGATGATAGCCCCAAAAGGCTTGTACTTTGTCATGTGCCCAGTACGAATGAATGTCTCTTGATGTCCTTTTGCTCTAACCTTGCCTATTGTTAAGGGATACTTTAATTTAACCATACTTAATAAACCAGACTGACATTTTTTTCTGGCTTTACAGAAGAAATTTATTGCACCACATATGTGTAAGGGGAGGTTGGAATGAGATCTACCTGTGCTATCAAAGTAATGAAATACACATTTATTCCCTAGCTTGTCATGAACAGGAGTACATCATTTATAATGTACAAATAAGTCGAAGACCACACTTCCTTCACATGAAAGTCACAAAATGTAACCCATCACCTTTTAACACACAGTCCTTTGTAAAATCTGGATTTGTCCTGATTTATATATAATTCCAGATCTTGCTGTGCCTGTCAGGCATTTTCCTTCATTTTTAAGTTGGAAACATTTTTTTGTCCCAATACCAAAATGTATAACTAGTGCAGCTGTGTCAGTGAAAAACGTACTTGTTCTAAGCAGGTTTATTTATTGGATTCAATTTTGGAATCACTAGTAGAATTTTTCATTATGGTACCTTTGCATAAACAGATCAATACAGCAATTAAGTTGTTGCAATATTATTTATAAAACCTTTATTTTAATTACTTTTACATGTTTTTTTTTTACCTGTGTCCTTTCTATAAGAATAATACTCTTCATTGATCAAAAGGCATGTCCCAACTTTACCAGCTAGTATAAAACTGAGGGCCATATCAGTTTTTTTCTTTCAAAAAACACTGCTGTCATAACTGTTTTAATATTATTGGTAGACAAGGTGATTGCTGTAAAACTGGAATAATACTCCAATAGGATGAAGAAAAAAGTCCAGCGTTAAAAAACTTTCATTAAAACAACACAAGCTTTTGGGTCTACACCCTTCTCAATGTAAATATAACACAAACAAATTAACTCAATTTAAATAGGAGCAAATCACATAATGTGACTACAGCCAACTTATCACGAGTGCAATTTAAAACAGTTACCTATAGCATATTAAAAACTTTATATATATATATATATATATATATATATATATATATATATATATATACATATATATAAAATCTCACATAAAAATCAAAGTTTAATTTGTTGCAATTTTTAACAACACAGGTTTGATGGTCACAGCAGTATTAAGACCAGGTTTAATATATCGGCTCCTAGTCTCAAAATACAACTATATTCCTTATTGTGTAGTAAATTATTTACATCACCCCCCCCTAATATCTTTGTCCACCATTTCTATAACCCTAAACTTAAAAATATGGTTGGTATTCATACACATAATATGTCTACATAATACATTCCTATAATTCAGTTTCCTAATGTCTGATCTATGCTCTATAATATGTTCCTTAAGTTTCCTTGTGGTCTTGCCCACATAAAAGGACGGGCATTGACCACAGGTTGCCAGGTAGACCACATTCAAACTATTACAGTTTGCTGTCACTCTAAATATATACCTTTTACTGTCAAGGGGTGTATAAAAAGTCACTACCCTTCCCAAAAATATCACTACAACAAGCTCATCCCATACAATTAAAAGTACCTAGTCTCATTTCTTTTGGGTAGGGGTTTAAAATCCTTATAACATAATTTACTTTTTAAATTTCTCATGTTTCTATAAGAAAAGAATGGTTTCTCATCCAAAATATTTTTAAGATGTTCATCGTGTTACCCTGCTGCAGTCATCACACTTGGGTTATCCTGTCGTCAGGTGGTCCCGCAGTCGGACGGAATTCCAAAGTCTTGGTCCAGCATCGGTTGCTGTCGCCTCTTCCCTGACGTCAGTGCGCCAGGGGTATATAATGCAACTGATGCCATTTTCTTCAGTCTTTCTTGCCGCGCGGTGCCCGAAGCAGAAGCAGTTCGCAAGTGCCGGTCGGCCGACTCCTGAGATTTTCGAATTTCAGACCGAAGTCTTCTATAAAGCTAAGCACCCTGTTGGGGAAACTTTTCTTGCCTCAGACCAATGTCAGAAAAAGTTAACAATTGTATTTCTTGTGGGAAGCAAATACCTCATAAGGATTTTCATTCTTATTGCATACCTTGCCTAGGCCCAGACCACGACGTCACTTCTTGTCGGTTTTGTGCTAGGTTTAATAAGCATACTATTAAAAGACGCTTTGATTTCGCACGACACTACTTCAGTAGAAAATTTAACTACAACATGCCGTCGGAGCAACTGACTACCAGCGTGCACAAAAAATGCAGGGATAAGGATAGGCAGCCCAGGCCTAAGCCAGATTCCGAGGCTTCGGCTGATCCGGTCTCCGGTCCTCAGTGAGGCTCCGACGCAGCCCCTGACTACCGCAGATCTGGAACCCGAGACTGCTACTGATATTTTGACAGAATGTACTAGGCCGACGCAGCCTTTTACTTCAGACCATTCCGACGACTTTGCTTCAAAAGACGGTGCCACAGAAATGCCATCAATTTCTGAGGCTGTTTTCAGACCGACGACTCTCACCATTAAAACGTTTTCTAAGTCGAAGACTCCTCCTAAAACTAAAAGGACTGCACTTCAGTCTCCTGTTCAAGGCCCTATGCCTAAGAAACAGATGCTCAAAATGGCTGAAGATTTGATTTCTTTAATCAGGGGTTCACAGCCCCTTCCTGACAAAAGGCCTAGACAAGAGGAAGATTTTCCTTCCTCTGAGCAAATGTCCATTTCTTCAGACTCCTCTGAGGACCAAGACTATTCCTTCTCTCCTTATGAAGATTCTGATGCTGAGGACTCTGTTCCGTCAGCTTCTCCTCCTGAAGACTACTCCTTTGGGAAAACTTTACACACTATGAGGGAACACTTTCACTGGGAAGGTCAAGACTACTCTGATTCAAAGAAAAGGCTCAGAGAGTTTCTTTTACTCCCCCAACACAGACCTCTTGCCATCCCACCAGTTTTGGACATTGTGGATGATGTCTATTTAGAATCCAGTTTCAACCCAGACTTTCTACCTCCTGCTCCGGCTAAGCCTGACAGATACTACAGAGTGCCTGATTCCCACAAATTTCTTTACAAAAGCCCTGTAGCTGACCCAGAGACTATCTCCCAGGGTCCCAAGGGGGCTAAGGCTTCTATGGCTAAAAACCCAGAAACCTTCTGAGAGGGATTCCAGAGCACTAGACAGGTGGGGGAAAAAGGTTTACACCTCAGCCACACTAGCTATGAGGGCACTGAATTGTCAGTTTCATATGCTTAAGTATCAGCAATTTCTAATCTCTCAGTTAAAGCAAAGAATAACCACTGTCCCTCAACAATCTGAATTGAAAGTAGTACAGGATCTGTTGCATGCCACTGAGCAGGTGGGCAAACATACCTTACAATGTGGGTTTGATTCTTTGGAGGCTTCCTGCAGAGCAGCTGTCACTGGGTCTGTTATACGTAGGCATGCTTGGTTAAAGGAACAAACTCTGCCTGATCATGTTAAAGCAAAACTACTAGATGCTCCCTTACAGCAGGATGTTCTTTTTGGAGTTAAAGTAGAAGAAGTTTTAAAGAAAATGGAAGATAAGGCAAAATCTATGCAGACAGTCAAAGATTTCCTACAAGTACAACCCCCTCGCTTCAGCAGAAACTGGCCAACAAAAAATTGGTCCTTTCCAGCCCCTGACAGACCACAGAGGGGTAAATACAGCATGAGGGCAGAGGACAACCACAAGCCCAGTATAAACCTCGCCAATGGGGCACTACAACTCAGAAGGGAGGAGAAGACAGGTCTCAATCCACCAGAAGGCAAACTCAATGAATTGCACCTGATCTGGCCAAGAAATACTCTCTTGGCAGCCCCCTTGGGGGTAAAACCCGCACTTTTTGCAGACAACTGGCAGACAGTCACAAAGGACAAATGGGTCCTAGACATAATGTTACGAGGATACAGATTCCACTTTCACACCTTGCCAATGAAAAGAGGAATGCCAAACCTGCCACAAAACCAATGGGCAGAGGCACAAAAGCAAATTACAGCTCTCATGGACATGAGAGCCATTCAACTGGTACCTACTCGAGAGCAAGGCCAAGGATTTTACTCAAGACTATTTCTAGTGCCCAGAAAGGGCAATGCCTGGAGACCAATTCTGGACCTTTCAATTCTAAACATTTACAAGTACCCAAATTCAAGATGCTAACACTACAGCAGCTACTTCCCATGTTGGGCAAGGAAGCATGGCTAGTAACGTTGGACCCTCAAGGAGGTATACCTGCATGTCCCTGTCAGACAAAGTTGCAGAAGATACCTCCGTTTCATTGCAGGTTCAACCCATTACCAATTCTCTGCACTGACCTTTGGCTTATCTACTGCACCCAGAGTTTTCACAAAATGCTTGGCACCAGTAATTGCATACTGCAGACAAAGAGGAATTCAAATATATCCATACCTGGACGACTGCCTCATCCAAGCAGAAAGCAAAGGCATACTCTTACATCATCTGGCTTTTGTAAAGCATCTACTAAACTGCCTGGGGTACACAGTAAACGAAAAGAAGTCAAAACTAGTACCCTCACAAAAAATGACATTCCTGGGTACCAGCTTGAATACAACGGCCCAGAAGGCTTATCTTGCGCCAGACAAGCAACTGCAAACTGACTCAATATTTCAAGACAATGGCAACAAAGACCCAATTAACTGCAAGAAAAATTCTGCAGGCTTTGGGATTCATGGCATCTTGCATACTAATAATACCATTTGCAAAGTTGCATATGAGGAAATTACAGTGGTACCTAAAAAGCGTATGGTCTCAACACAGCCACAGCTTGGACACAATGATATCTCTCATTGTTTGCCTACAACAGGAATTTCTATGGTGGTCACAGGCATGTCACCTCAACAAGGGTCAGCCTTTCACCTTGCCCCCAGCTAGGCAGACTATCACAACAGATGCTTCAGACTACGCCTGGGGGGCACACATGGCAGGACAATGCATTCAAGGCCTATGGACTGCAGATCAAAGAAATCTGCACAAATCAAAAGGAGATGCCAGCTGTACAGAAAGCTCTGACAGCCTTCAAGGATCTATTACATCCAGGACAACTTGCAATAAAGACAGACAACACCACAGTAATGTGGTACATAAACAAACAAGGGGGTACACATTCCTACCCTCTATGCAGACAAGCAATGATCTTATGGAACACAGCTCTGGCCTACCAAGTCCAGTTACAAGCTCAATTCCTGCCAGGACAGAAGAACACATTGGCAGACGACCTCAGCAGAAAAGTACAGTTTTGTACCTACCATAAATGTAGATGTCCGATAGGTATGCATCTGCAGTCATCACATATGGGTTGTCGTGCCTCAGGCAGCCCTTCGGTCGGCCGGATTCCAAAGTCTGGGTCTGGCCTCGGTTGATGTCGCACTTTCCCCGACGTCAGAGCGTCTGGGGTATAAAAGCATCAGCCGACGCCATCTTCCTCAGTTTTTCTTGCCCCAGGTGCCCTCTAGGAAGGCTAAATTTGGATAAATGCAATAAAATTCCAAACATTTGCAAAATTATATATATATACATGTATATACAAACAAATACACCATAATAGATTCCCCCAGCTAGCTAAAAGAGGGGAAAGCACCCTAGGAATACCACAGAGGGGTAGGAGGGAGGGTAAACCTGACTGCAGATGCATACCTATTGGACATCTACATTTATGGTAGGTATAAAACTGTACTATGTCCTTCAAGGATGCATCTGCAGTCATCACATATGGGTAGAATACCATAGCCAAACTGGGGGTGGAGGTACTAAGTGAAGGATGGTGTAGTTAAGATACCCTGCAGGACTGCCGTAGCAAAACCTGCTCTGGATCTGGAGTATAAAGGCAAATTGTAATGCTTGGCAAATGTATGCACGGAGCTCCATGTAGCCGCTTCTAAAATGTCTTTGGTAGCCACCCCTCTTAGGAAGGCTGTGGTGGTGGCTGTGGCTCTAGTGGAATGAGGTCTAATGTTAGCTGGCACAGTCTTTCCATGAAAGGAGTAACAAAAACAAATGCAATTTCCTATCCATTTCGAAATTGTCTGTTTGGAAATTGCTTTTCCTTGTACCCCATCAGCATATGCTACAAACAACTGGTCAGTCTTTCTGTAACTTTTAGTTCTGTCCAAGTAGTAGCGTAGTTGTCTGTGTATGTCCAGGGTGTGCAGCAGTCTCTCCCCTTTATTTTGAGGCTGTGGGAAGAATGTAGGCAAATGAATAGCTTGGTTCAAAGATACCCTGGATACCACCTTTGGCATGAAAGTAGGATTGGTCCTCAAAGAAACTCTATCCTGATGAAAGATAAGGAATGGCTGCACCGCCATTAAAGCTTGTAGCTCAGATACTCTTCTTGCTGAGGTTATGGCCAGAAGGAAGGCAGTTTTCCAAGACAAGAACTGTACATCTGCCGATGCTGCTGGTTCAAAGGGAGGTAGCGTTAGTTTTTCCAACACGAAATTCAGGTCCCAAGTAGGTAGAGGTGGTTTCCTTGGAGGATTAATGTTTTTGATTCCCCTTAGAAACTGTCTTAGTAGAGGGTGAGAGAAGACAGGTGGATTTAGATTGTATTCTGCTGAGATTGCTGAGGCATATATCTTGATGGAAGAGTAAGACAGGCCACTGTGGGACAATTCTGCCAAATATTCCAGTATGTATGCCATATTCATCACAGTCACATCTAGGCCCTTTGCTGTGTTCCAGGTGTGAAATCTTTTCCATTTTGCTGTATATGCCTTCCTTGTGGAAGGTCGGCGAGCTTCCATAATAATATCCTTCACTCTCTGGGTTAGGTTACCCTGAGGAGTAGTCATGGTATTCTCCAAGCAGTTAGCTACAAGGTTTTCAGGTTGGAGTGTAGAGTCCTGAAATTGTGCAGTGTCAGTAGTAGTGGCCATAGGGGGAGAGGCCATGGTTTCGTCTGTGACAAGCTCTTTAGCAGTGGGTACCAGTGCTGTCTTGGCCAGTTTGGGGCTATCAAGATTACTCTGGGCTGCTCTGTCCTGATCTTCAGTAGGACCTTGGTCATTAGTGGAAGAGGTGGGAAAGCATACACTGCTAGTGCTTTCCAGCTGAAAGAGAGAGCGTCCACCTTCCATGCTTGTGGGTGGTATGTCCTTGAGCAGAATTTCTTCAGTTGATGATTTAGGGGGGAAGCGAACAGATCTATTTCCGGCCTTCCCCATGATTGTGCGATTTGTAAGAAGATGTCTGGGTGCAGCATCCATTCGTGTGCATCCATGGTAGTTCTGCTTAAGCTGTCTGCCAGTGTATTGTCTTTCCCTGGCACAAATTGGGACTGTAGCTGTATGTTGAGCTTCAATGCCAGTTCCCATAAGTTCATTGTCAGTCTGCAAAGAGGGTAGGAATGCGTGCCTCCTTGCTTTTTTATGTACCACATAACTGTGGTGTTGTCTGTCCTTATGAGCAGGTGGCCTTGCTGAAGGAAAGGTTTGAAGGCCTCGATTGCGTGTATCACTGCCAGCAATTCCTTTTGGTTTATGTGCATGTGCAGCTCTCTTTGTGTCCATAGTCCTTGTATACATCTGTCCTCCATGTGCGCTCCCCAACCTTGGTCTGAAGCGTCCGTGGTGATGGTTTGGTTAGCTCTTGGCTTGCTGAAGGGCAGCCTGCTGTTCGACCGGCAGGCTTGAGCCCACCACAGGAATTCCTTTTGAAGGCAAGGAATGAGTGGGATCAGAGCTTCTAAGCTGTGACTGTGCTGAGTCCATAAACTTCTTATGTACCATTGTAATTTCCTCATATGAAGCCTTGCTTGTGGAATCAGAAGAATGCAAGATGCCATGTAACCCAGGGCCTGCAGGATTTTCCTTGCAGTCATCTGAGTTTGTCTTGTGAGATTCTGAAAGTAAACTGGTAGTTGTTCTTGTTCTTCTTCTGTGAGAAAAGCCATCTGGGTGGTTGTGTCTAGAACTGCACCCAGAAAAGTTATTCGTTGGGATGGAACCAGTCTTGATTTGTGGATGTTGACTGTATATCCCAAGGCCTGTAACAGGTGGATGGCATAGTCCAAGTCCTTTAACAAAGTTTGCTTGCTGTCCGCTTGTATTAGGCAGTCGTCCAGATAAGGGTAGATTTGAATCCCCTGAAGTCTGCAATGTGCAATTACTGATGCCAGGCATTTCGTGAATACTCTGGGCGCAGTAGATAAGCCAAAGGGCAGTGCTGAGAATTGATAATGCTCTGACTCTGCAAGAAATATGAGGTGTCTTCTGCAGCTTTGTCGAATAGGGACATGCAGGTATGCCTCCTTGAGGTCTAGAGTCACCAGCCAAGACCCCTTGCCCAGCATGGGAAGGAGTTGCTGTAGGGTCAGCATTTTGAATTTTGGCACAATGAGGTATGTGTTCAGTGCGGACAAGTCGAGAATAGGCCTCCATTCATTTTCTTTTCTTGGAACAAGGATTAATCTTGAGTAAAATCCCTGGCCTTGTTCTGAAAGAGGTACCTTTTCTATGGCTTTCATTTGCATTAAGTTGGTAATTTGTTTCAAAGCCTCTGCCCTCTGATTTGGTGGCAGGTTTGGCATGCCTTTTCTTTTTGGCAATGAGTGGAAATGGAACCTGTATCCTTTGTCTATTATTTGCAGTGTCCATGTGTCCCTTGTAATGCTGTGCCAATTTTTTGAGAATAAAGAAAGCTTTCCGCCCAAAGGTGCTTCTAATTGAGCCCTGGTTGGTGGAGTCAAAATAGTCATTGAGTCTGTCCTGGTGTAGCAGTTGTAGTTCCTGCACCACCTCTCTGGTTGGGAGGCTGCCACTGACGGCCTCTGTAGGAGCCTCTAGCTTGCCCTCTACCTCTGGCACATCTATTTCTGCCTCTTTGAGATCTGTCTGAGTCCGGAAAGGACCAATTCTTAGTAGGCCAATTTCTGCTGAATCTTGGTGGTTTGACTTGCAGAAATTCTTTAACTGTTTGCACTGATTTTGCCTTTTCTTCAAATTTCTTTAAAACCTCTTGAGCCGTGGAGCCAAATAATTTTTTCTTTTCCATAGGAGCATCCAAAAGCTTAGCTTTAACATGGTCTGGCAGAGATTGTTCCTTCAGCCAGGCATGCCTACGTATAACTGCACCTGTCATAGCAGATCTACATGAAGCTTCCAATGCATCATAACCACACTGCAAGAAATGGTTACTAACCTGCTGGGAGTTATGCACCAGATCCTGAAGGGATTTACCATCAAGGGGTTCAGAAGAGGACAGTTTCTTATGCAATTCATCTAGTAAATACTCTTGATACTGTATCATATGGAATTGACAGTTTAATGCCCTCATGGAAAGAGTTGCAGAAGTATACACTTTCTTACCCCATCTCTCTAATGCTCTGGACTCCCTTTCAGAGGATAGAGGATTTTTTGCAGTGGCAGCTGCAACCCCTTTAGGGCCCTGGGAAATAGTTTCTGGATCAGCAGAGTGGGCCTTGTACAGGTGAAAATGTGAATCCGGGACCCTGTAGTACCTATCAGGTTTGGCAGGAGCCGGAGGGAGAGAGTCAGGGGCAGTACAAACATCTGAATAGACATCATCAATTACATTCAAAACAGGAGGTATAGCTAAGGGCCTGTGCTGAGGTAAATGTAAAAAGGTCCTTAATCTCTTCCTGGAATCAGAGAATTCCTGACCCTGCCATTGAAAATGTTCTCTCATAGTGTGTAATGTTTCTCCAAATAAAAACTCTTCAGGAGGGGAGGCCGAGGGAATAGATTCTTCAGCATCAGAATCCTCGTAGGCCGAATAAGCCTCCTCCTGATGGTCTGACAGACCAGAGCCATCCGTGGACTCATCTGAAGACTGTGGATCAGAGGGCTCAACCCTGGGCCTTTTGTCCGGAGGTGGCTGAGAGCCCCTGCCCGGATGTGGTTGGGAGCCTCTAATTAATGAAATCAGATCCTCTGCTAGGGTAAGAATCTGAGACCTAGAAGAATGTCTCTGAGAGGAAACTTTGGGAGGCAAATCCTTAGAA
This sequence comes from Protopterus annectens, assembly GCF_019279795.1. Classification (NCBI taxonomy): domain Eukaryota; kingdom Metazoa; phylum Chordata; order Ceratodontiformes; family Protopteridae; genus Protopterus; species Protopterus annectens. Next base: position 1,784,394,984 of record NC_056735.1, read on the forward strand.
AGTTTAGCAGCCTTAGCCCTAGAGAAAGCCTTAATGGACATGGAAGCAGGGGGTCTGGCTGCACCACGTGCAGGAGTAGACTTATCTACAGCATTGGTGTCGGAAGATTCCTGGACACCAGTTTCAGAAGGTAATTCAATGACCGACTCGGCCGGGGCCTCCAGGGCCGAGGTAGTCGGTTGCGTGGTTTCGGTAGTAGGAAGAGCCAAGGACTCTGTTTCAACCGAGACACTCGCAGTAGGCCTGACCGAGGTTTCAGCCGAAACCGCGGCCTGCGTGTGTCGGTCCTTGTCCTTCCGGTTTTTGACTAAATGCAAAGTCAGAGTCTCCGACGGCATTTTATAAGCAAAACTAGCCCCCAAAAACTCCTCTGCAAACTCCGACCGACGTCTAAGAGTTCATCGGTTGAAGGAAGCACAGGCTGAACAGGCCGAGACGTCGTGGTCTGGGCCTAGGCAGGGGAGGCAGTAAGAGTGGAAATCCTTATGAGGTATTTGTTTCCCACAGGTTAAACAATTATTAATTTTATCTGACATCGGCTGAGGCAAGAAAGAGTCCCCAACGGGGTACTTAGCTTTTTCGAAGTCTTCGGTATCTGAATCACAGGAGCTGACCGACCGGCACTTGCGAACTGCTTCTGCGTCGGGCACCACGCGGCAAGAAAGACTGAGGAAGATGGCGTCGGCTGATGCTTTTATACCCCAGACGCTCTGACGTCGGGGAAAGTGCAACATCAGCCGAGGCCAGACCCAGACTTTGGAATCCGGCCGACCGAAGGGCTGCCTGAGGCAGGACAACCCATATGTGATGACTGCAGATGCATCCTTGAAGGACATCATCAAAGATCCCCACGAGTGGAAACTAGATCCACAAATATTTGCAATAATAACTCAAAAATGGGGCCTTCCAAACATAGACCTGTTTACCAGTCCTCAAAACTACCAACTGACAAAATTTTGTACAAGGACCTTCCACCATCAAGCTTGGAAAGTGGACTCTCTCTCTTTCAGTTGGAAAAACCTGACAGCATATGCCTTCCCTCCATTACCTCTCCTCACAAAGGTTCTTTTGAAGGTCAAAAAGGAGAGACCATGACTGATTCTCATAGCCCCAGACTGGCCATGCCAGCACTGGTACCCGCTATTGAAAAATATGGCCCACAGTCCACCATGGATATTGCCTCAAATACCCCATTTGCTCACACAACAAAACAAACAGATTCATCACAGCCAGCTCAAAACGTTAAATCTGGCTGCATGGCAAATCAACTAAACATCCAACCAGCTCCTCTTTCACAAGCAGTTCTGGATGTTATTCTGGTAGCCAGGAGGCCAAGCACCAGGAAGGTTTATTCGGACAAATGGAAAAGGTTTTGTGCCTGGTACCAAGCTAAAGGCCAAGACACAATTCAGCATCACATGCCTCACATTCTACAGTATTTAGCTGACATGTTGCACAAAGGACTTTCCTTTTCCTCAATTAAAATCCATGCTTCAGCTATTTCAGCTCACTACAACACGGATCCCCCTTTATTTTCACATCCTCTTCTAAGGCAGTTCCTCAGAGGGGCAAAAACATTAGACCGCCCAGGAGAGCTCCTACACCAACATGGGACCTCAACTTTGTTCTGTAAAAACTAACACTACCTCCCTTTGAACCAGCTTTCTCTGCAGATCTACAGTTCCTATCATGGAAGACTGCCATGCTCCTAGCAATAACTTCAGCTAGGAGAGTCTCAGAGCTACAGGCACTCATGGCAGTGGAACCTTTCCTCATTTTTCATCAAGATAGAGTTTCTCTTCGAACTAATCTTTCCTTCATGCCTAAGGTGGTTTCCAGTGTAGCTTTGGATCAAACCATCCACTTACCCACCTTCTTCCCCAATCCACAGAACAAAGGTGAGAGACTCCTGCATTCCTTGGACATTCACAGGCAGCTTTGTTACTACGTGGACAAAACTAAGGCTTTCAGAAAAACTGATCAGCTCTTTGTATCCTTTGCTACAGCTTCTCAAGGGAAGGCTATATCTAAGCAAACCATTTCTAAATGGATAGGTCATTGCATACGTTTCTGCTATACCCATCATGGGAAACCAGTTCCTGCTAACATTAGATCTCTACCAGGGCAACAGCTACCTCTACAGCCTTTCTCAGGGGGGTTCCAACCAAGGAAATTTTAGAAGCTGCAACTTGGAGTTCAGTACACACCTTTACCAAACACTATCACTTACCTCTTTACTCTAAGTCCAGGGCAGGCTTCGCCACTGCAGTTCTGCAGGGCCTTATTGCCTCCACTAACCCTCTATAATACCTCCCCCTACCTTAGCTTTGGGATTCAACCCAAGTGTGATGACTGCAGCAGGGTAACACGATGAACATAGTACAGTTTTGTACCTACCATAAATGTAGATGTTCGAGTGTTCACCCTGCTGCAGTCCAGGTTACCCTCCCTCCATCCCCTCTGATCTTCTGGAAAAATCTCTTCTATGCCTTACTGATGTATTTGCTTATAGCTGAAGGGATTTTGTGTTTGTGCAGTGTTCACTCCATTTGGTGCTAATTCTGACCACCTTTTTGGGGACACCTGACATCTGGGGCAAGAAAAACTGAAGAAAATGGCGTCGGTTGCATTATATATACCCCTGGCACACTGACGTCAGGGAAGAGGCGACAGCAACCGACGCCGGACCAAGACTTTGGAATTACGGCCAACTGCGGGACCACCTGACTACAGGATAACCCAAGTGTGATGACTGCAGCAGGGTGAACACTCGAACATCTACATTTATGGTAGGTACAAAACTGTACTTTCAGGTGAAGCCATCAGGGATTGTCCCACGTGGCTTACGAATCTTCAAAATGCCTAGCTATGCAAATGTCTATTGAAGCGCTGGCAACAATTAAATTTAAAACTAGATTTGGACTATATGACCCTTATGAATGACTTCTGTCTAAAAGTAGAGAGTGAGCTGAAAGAAGAAATTATGGGTTTTGAAAATAATATAATGGAAATGGCTTGTTTCCCTGACATGCTTGTGGTTTATCAAAAAATGTTAGATTGCAGCAGTTGGATGACAAGCTTGAAGTTGTTAAAAAAGTAAGCTCCTCAGAGATATCAGTGACTTTCAAAAGGGCCATATTTTTTCTTGGCCGAAAACAGAGCGTTTAAATATTGAAAAAGTAAGATATACTAAACTTAACTCTATGTATGATCTAGAGGAGTTTACAGAAGCAAGGAGCACCAAGTCAGCGAATCAGCAGCCATCTATAGTGAATACAGCAGTGCAATTGGCTGCATAGACATTGGACACTCCCCCTAGCTCTGTGGAACTGGTAACGAACATGGCGGCAGAAGGAAACATCAGTACACAACGTGGCGTGGTGGAAGTGGTCAGGAATAAGAATAAAAAAGGACAGCAAATGATCCTGAACCTCTTGGCAACTGGGGCACAGCGGCATTTTCAGTTGAACAGCCAGAGAAAAATACAGGAACGGAGCACCTCACGGGGGCGTTCCAAACAGAGGCAAGTCCCAACTGGACTGAAATGGAAGAAAGAGAGCCCCATCAGTCAGGGCAAGCTAATACTGTGCTGATAGAAGATACTGTAAATTTATCAAATGCTGTTTTAACAGCACCAGCTCTTTCCTTGTTACAGAAAGGCTTACTTTTTATTCCTACAGCTACCAATGATTTGGTAGCTGCTTTAACAGACCAAAAGTTTTTTTCAAGAACTCTAAACCTAAAGTTTTATTTAAAGATGTACAAACAGGGCAGCATTTAGAATGTAAACGTAGGTGTGTGTGTGTGTGTGTGTGTGTGTGTGTGTGTGTGTGTGTGTGTATATATATATATATATATATATATATATATATATATATATATGAGTATGCCTATTGTTACAGCATTCCACGATATTTGTGAAGTTGAAATTAGGAAACTGTAGCTGATTGAGACAAAAAAAGGAAATATAATTTAACATATGATGAACATCTTGCACTGAAAAATCTGGAACAAGATGGGAATATAGTAATTAAGCAAGCTGATAAGGGGGGGTGCCGTGGTACTTATGAACTGATTACATTCATTCTATAGATATGCTTTTAGGGGACACAAGTACTTTAAAAAAATATAACATTTTTGGATGTTAAAAAATGTATTACTGATGTTAATATGGCTGTCTATGATCTACAACTTAGTGGTGATATATAGACCTGTTTAATTACTTTACGGTACCCTGCCCTAAAATACCACAGTTTTATGGTTTACCAAAGTTACGTAAGTCACCTCTCAACCCACCCATGAGGCCAATGGTATCTGGCAAAATGTGGATGACAGAACCCATTTCAGTATATTTGCAGAACAGATTGGGCTATTTTTTGGTAGACTGCCCATGTGTACTTAAAGATACTACACATTTCATTAAGAAGTTGCGGGTATGGTTTAATATTATAGATTGTGTAGATTTAATAGTGGGTAAATACCTTTTTGTAACTCTGGACATAATGTCACTCTCCACTGTGATTCCTAATGAATACGGCATTGATACTATAAGGGATTTTCTGAATAGTAAGCAGGTAATATCTTCCAGAGGTGTAGAAAATATATGTTTGCTTCATGATTTTATCTTAACTAAGAATGTATTTTTGTTTAATAGTGAACCTTACTTACAACTGATGGGAGTGTCGATGGGTATATCTGTCGCAAATACTTATGCCAACCTTGTGCTCCATCAGTGGGAGAGTAAATATGTATGTAGTGATATGCATGCTCTTATCAAAAAAGTCTGCTTATATCTGTTTTGTGGATGATTGTTTTATTATTTGGAAAGGCACAAACAAAGAATTAAATAACTGTGTGGACTATCTGAATGGTACAACTGAATTTTTAAGATTCAAAGCAGATTCTTCAAGGAGTAATATTGTATTCCTGGATGTTTGTATAGTGATAAAGGAAGGCAATATAGAGACCAGCATACATAAAAAGGAAGTATGTGCTAGGAGGTATATAGACAGACGTAGTATACATGCCCCCCATGTCTTTAATGGAATAATGCGGGCACAATTTGGTAGAGCTAATTAATAGGTTAAATACAGAGGAGCATATATTTCTTGAGCAGCTGGAAGATATGAAATTAGAATTCTTAGTGGGTATGAAGAAGGGCAAATTATGCAGATTAGTGAAGAAGTAAAAGGTAATATGGCCACATCGAGGCCAATTTTTAGTATTAATCAACACCAGATAAGTTCTTTTAGAAGACCTACCCCTGACAAGGATAAGGTTAGATATGTTACAACTTATAATGTGAGGACACAAGCGGTTAAAAAGATCATAGAAAAAAATTGGATGATTCTGATGGCTTCACCTTAACTTAAAAATATTTTAGATGAGAAACCATTCTTTTCTTATAGAAACGTGAGAAATTTAAAAAGTAAATTATGTTATAAGGATTTTAAACCCCTACCCAAAAGACGTCAAGAAATGAGAATAGGTACTTTAATTGTATGGCATGCACTTGTAGTGATATTTTTAGGAAGGGTAATGACTTTGTTATACACCCCTTGACAGGTAAAACGTATATATTGAGTGACTGCAAACTGTAATAGTTTGAATGTGGTCTACCTGGCAACCTGTGGTTAATTCCCATCCTTTTATGTGAGCAAGACCACAAGGAAACTTAAGGAATGTATTATAGAGCATAAATCAGACATTAGGAAATTGAATGATAGGAATGCATTATGTAGACATATTATGTGTATGAATACCGGACATATTTTTAAGTTTAGGGTTATAGAAATGGTGGACAAAGATATTGGGGGGGTGATATAAATAATTTACTAGAGAATAAGGAATATAGCTGGATTTTGAGACTATGAGCTGATATTAAACCTAATCTTAATACTGCTGTGACCATCAAACCTGTGTTGGTTAAATTGCAACAAAGTAAACTTTGATTTTTATGTGATTTATATATATATATATATATATATATATATATATATATATATATATATATGTTTTTTATTTGCTATAGGTAACTGTTGTTTTAAATAGCACTCATATGATAAGTTGGCTGTAGTCACATGATGTGATTTGCTCCTAATTAAATTGAGTTAATTTATGTGTTTTATATTAACATTGAGAAAGGATGTAGACCCAAAAGCTTTGTGTTTTAATAAAGAAGTTTCTTAACGCTGGACTTTTTTCTTCAGCTTAATAGTATTGGTCTCAGAATTTGAAAACTGTAGACAGTTTTATTTTACACTTTCCATATTGCTTTTACTGATTCATACTATGGAAGAATGTCCACTCTTAAAATAACATTATTAGCAAGGTCCATGTTAGTTGCATTGTCATTTCTTTTGTTTTAAATTTTAACATCTGCCCTGTGGTTGCAGGTCAGTATACATAGGCCAAAGTATAATGTGCTATTGTAGTCTGAGACACTATCAGCTCTGACTTTGCATGCAAAGTACAGATGTCCTTCAAGGATGCATCTGCAGTCATCACATATGGGTTGTCCTGCCTCAGGCAGCCCTTCAGTCGGCCGGATTCCGAAGTCTGGGTCTGGCCTCGGCTGATGTCACACTTTCCCCAACGTCAGAGCGTCTGGGGTATAAAAGCATCAGCCGACGCCATTTTCTTCCGTCTTTCTTGCCGCGTGGTGCCCGAAGCAGAAGCAGTTCGCAAGTGCCGGTCGGCCAGCTCCTGTGATTCAGCTACCGAAGACTTCGAAAAAGCTAAGTACCCCGTTGGGGACTCTTTCTTGCCTCAGCCGATGTCAGATAAAGTTAATAATTGTTTAACTTGTGGGAAACAAATACCTCATAAGGATTTCCACTCTTACTGCCTCCCCTGCCTAGGCCCAGACCACGACGTCTCGGCCTGTTCAGCCTGTGCTTCCTTCAACCGACGAACTCTTAGGCGTCGGTCGGAGTTTGCAGAGGAATTCTTTGGGGCTAGTTTTGCTTACAAGATGCCGTCGGAGACTCCGACTTCGCATTTAGTTAAGAAACGGAAGGACAAGGACCGACACGCGCAGGCCGCAGTTTCGGCTGAAACCATGGTCAGGCCTACCGCAAGTGTCTCGGTCTCGGCTGAAACCGAGTCCTTGGTACTTCCGATTACCAAAACCGCGCAACCGACTACCTCGGCCCCAGAGGCCCCGGCCGAGTCGGTTATTGAATTACCTACTGAAACTGGTGTCCAGGAACCTTTCGACACCATTCCTTTAGACAAATCTACTCCTGCACGTGGTGCAGCCAGACCTCCTGCATCCATGTCCATTAAGGCTTTCTCCAGGGCTAAAGCTGCTAAACTTTCTAAAGCTTTGCCTCCCAAGGTTACCTCTCAGAGACCCTCTACTGGCTCAAAGATTCTTAGCTTAGCAGAGGATCTTATCTCCTTAATTAGAGGTTCTCAACCTCATCCGGACAGGGGCTCGCAACCACCCCCAGACAAAAGGCACAGGGTTGAGCCCTCTGACCCCCACTCCTCAGATGGAGTCCTCTGATGGCTCTACTCTGTCAGACCACCAGGAGGAGGCTTATTCGGCCTACGAGGATTCTGATGCTAAAGAATCCATTCCCTTGGCCTCCCCTCCTGAAGAGTTTTCCTTTGGGGAGACATTGCACTCTATGAGAGAACATTTTCAATGGCAGGGTCAGGAATTCTCTGATTCTAGAAAGAGATTAAGGACCTTTGTACATTTACCTCCGCATAGGCCTTTAGCTATACCTCCTGTTTTGAATGTCATTGATGATGTGTACTCTGATGCTAGTACAACCCCTGACTCTCTCCCTCCAGCTCCTGCCAAACCTGATAGGTACTACAGGGTCCCAGACTCACATCTTCACCTGTACAAGACCCACTCTGCTGATCCAGAAACTATTTCACAGGGCCCAAAAGGGGTTGCAGCTGCCACTGCTAGAAATCCTCTACCCTCTGAAAGGGAGTCCAGAGCTTTAGAGAGATGGGGTAAAAAAGTGTATACTTCTGCAACTCTTTCCATGAGGGCATTAAATTGTCAATTTCATATGATACAGTACCAAGAGTATTTGTTAGATGAATTGCATAAGAAACTGTCTTCATCTGAACCCCTTGATCGCAAATCCCTTCAGGATCTGGTACATAACTCCCAGAGGTTAGTAACTATTTCTTGCAGTGTGGTTATGATGCATTGGAAGCTTCATGTAGGTCAGCTATGACAGGTGCAGTCATACGTAGGCATGCCTGGCTGAAGGAACAATCTCTGCCAGACCATGTTAAAGCTAAGCTTTTGGATGCTCCTATGGAAAAGCAAAATTTATTTGGTTCCACGGCTTAAGAGGTCTTAAAGAAATTTGAAGAAAAGGCAAAATCTGTGCAAATAGTCAAAGACTTTCTGCAAGTCCAACCACCGAGATTCAGCAGAAATTGGCCTACTAAGAATTGGTCCTTTCCAGACTCAGACAGATCTCAGAGGCAGGAATAGGCATGCCAGAGGTAGAGGGCAAGCTAGAGGCTCCTACAGAGGCCGTCAGTGGCAGCCTCCCAACCAGAGAGGTAAGGCAGGAACTACAACTGCTACACCAGGACAGACTCAATGACTTTGTTTTGACTCCGCTGACCAGGGCTCAATTAGAAGTACCTATGGGCGGAAAGCTTTCTTTATTTTCAAAAAATTGGCACAGCATTACAAGGGACACATGGACACTGCAAATAATAGACAAAGGATACAGGTTCCATTTCCACACATTGCCAAAAAGAAAAGGCATGCCAAACCTGCCACCAAATCAGAGGGCAGAGGCTTTGAAACAAATTTCCAACTTAATACAAATGAAAGCTATAGAAAAGGTTCCTCTTTCAGAACAAGGCCAAGGATTTTACTCCAGACTATTCCTTGTTCCAAGAAAAGAAAATCAATGGAGGCCTATTCTCAACTTGTCCGCACTGAATACTTACCTCATTGTGCCAAAATTCAAAATGCTGACTCTACAGCAACTCCTTCCCATGCTGGACAAGGGGTCTTGGCTGGTGACTCTAGACCTCAAGGAGGCATACCTGCATGTCCCTATCAGACAAGATTGCAGAAGACACCTCAGATTTCTTGCAGGGTCAGAGCATTATCAATTCTCAGCATTGCCCTTTGGCTTATCTACTGTGCCCAGAGTATTCACGAAATGCCTGGCATCAGTAATTGCACACTGCAGACTTCAGGGGATTCAAATTTACCCATATCTGGATGACTGCCTTATACAAGCGGACAGCAAGCAAACTTTGTTAAAGGACTTGGATTATGCCATCCACTTACTGCGGGCCTTGGGATATACAGTCAACATCCACAAATTAAGACTTGTTCCATCCCAAAGAATAACTTTTCTGGGTGCGGATCTAGACACTACCACCCAAATGGCCTTTCTCACAGAAGAAAAACAAAAACAACTACCGGATTACTTCAAGAATCTGACAAGACAAACTCAGCTGACTGCAAGGAAAATCCTGCAGGCCCTGGGTTACATGGCATCTTGCATTCTTCTGATTCCACAAGCAAGGCTGCATATGAGAAAATTACAATGGTACCTAAGGAGTTTATGGACTCAACACAGTCACAGTTTAGAAACTTTGATCCCACTCATTCCATGCCTCCAAAAGGAATTTCTGTGGTGGGCTCGAGCCTGCCAGTCGAACAGTGGGTTGCCCTTCAGCAAGCCAAGAGCCAACCAAACCATCACTACGGACGCTTCAGACCAAGGTTGGGGAGCACACATGGAGGGCAGATGTATCCAAGGGCTATGGTCACAAAGGGAGCTACGCATGCACATAAACCAAAAGGAAATGCTGGCAGTGATGCATGCAATCGAGGCCTTCAAACTTTTTCTTCATCAAGGCCATCTACTCATAAGGACAGACAACACCACAGTGATGTGGTACATAAACAAGCAAGGAGGCACCCATTCCTACCCTCTTTGCAGACTGGCAATGAACCTATGGGAACTTTCCTTGAAACTCAATATACAGCTGCAGTCCCAGTTTGTGCCAGGGAAAGACAATATACTGGCGGACAGCTTAAGCAGAAATATCATGAATGCACACGAATGGATGCTGCACCCAGCCATCATCTTACTCATAACACAATCATGGGGAAGGCCGGAAATAGATCTGTTCGCCTCCCCCCACAATCATCAACTGAAGAAATTCTGCTCAAGGACATACCACCCACAAGCATGGAAAGTGGACGCTCTCTCTTTCAGCTGGAAAGCTCTAACAGTTTATGCTTTTCCACCTCTCCCATTAATGACCAAGGTCTTACTGAAGATCAGAACAGAGCAGCCCAGAGTGATTCTGATAGCTCCAAACTGGCCAAGACAGCACTGGTACCCACTGTTAAAGAGCATGTCACATACGAAACCGTGGCCTCTCCCTCTATGGCCACTTCTACTGACACAGCACAATTTCAAGACTTTGCATTCCAACCTAAAAACCTTGCAACTAACTGCCTGGAAAATACCTTGACTCCTCCTCAGGATAAACTATCCCAGAGAGTGAAGGATATTATTATGGAAGCTCACCGGCCTTCCACAAGGAAGGCATATTCAGCAAAATGGAAAAGATTTCACACTTGGAACACAACAAAGGGCCTAGATGTGACAGTGTTGAACATGGCACATATACTGGAATATTTGGCAGAATTGTTCCACAACGACCTGTCTTACTCTTCCATTAAGATACATGCCTCAGCAATTTCAGCAGAATACAATGTTGATCCACCTGTCTTCTCTCATCCTCTCCTGAGACAGTTTCTAAGAGGAATCAAAAACATCAATCCTCCATGGAAACCACCTCTACCTACTTGGGACCTTAACTTCGTGTTGGAAAAACTAACACTTCCTCCCTTTGAACCAGCAACATCTGCAGATCTACAGTTTCTGTCTTGGAAAACTGCCTTCCTTCTGGCAATAACCTCAGCAAGAAGAGTATCTGAGTTACAAGCTGTAATGGCAGTACAGCCATTTCTTATTTTTCATCAGGACAGAGTTCCATTGAGAACCAATCCTACATTTATGCCAAAGGTGGTATCCAGGGTATCTTTGAATCAAGCTATTTACTTGCCTACCTTCTTACCACAACCACAGAACAAAGAGGAGAAACTTCTGCACACCCTGGACATACACAGACAGTTGCGCTACTACTTGGACAGAACTAAAAGTTACAGAAAGACTGACCAGCTGTTTGTAGCATATGCTGCTGGGGCACAAGGAAAAGCAATTTCCAAACAGACAATTTCAAAATGGATAGGAAATTGCATTCATTTTTGTTACTCCTTTCATGGAAAAACTGTGCCAGCTAACATTAGACCTCATTCCACGAGAGCCACAGCCACCTCCAGAGCCTTCCTAAGAGGGGGTGGCTACCAAGGACATTTTAGAAGCTGCTACATGGAGCTCCGTGCATACATTTGCCAAGCATTACAATTTACCTTTATATTCCAGATCCAGAGCAGGCTTTACTACGGCAGTCCTGCAGGGTATTTTAGCTACACCATCCTTTACTTAGTACCTCCTCCCCCAGATTGGCTATGGTATTCTACCCATATGTGATGACTGCAGATGCATCCTTGAAGGACATAGTACAGTTTTGTACCTACCATAAATGTAGATGTCCGATAGGTATGCATCTGCAGTCAGGTTTACCCTCCCTCCTTCCCCTCTGTGGTATTTTTTGGGTGCTTATCCCCTTTTATAGTGGTATTTCTTGGGTACTTACCCCTCTTATAGCTAGCTGGGGGGATCTATTATGGTGTATTTGTTTTTATAGTACTGTGCATGTTTGGATTTGTTTATTAAAAGGCATCTCTCCAAATTTTAGCCTTCCTTAGAGGGCACCTGGCATCTGGGGCAAGAAAAACTGAGGAAAATGGCGTCGGCTGATGCTTTTATACCCCAGATGCTCTGAAGTCGGGGAAAGTGCAACATCAGCCGAGGCCAGACGCAGACTTTGGAATCCGGCCGACCGAAGGGCTGCCTGAGGCAGGACAACCCATATGTGATGACTGCAGATGCATACCTATCGATCATCTACATTTATGGTAGGTACAAAACTGTACTTTTTGGATGTTTAATAGCAATAAGTCTGTAGAATTTAAGTGATCATAGAATGATTAAGTACTGCTCGCATACTGTTCAAAAGATGTGGGATGCAGTAATTTTTTACCTCCCATTGATCTCCTACATCACTCTCCTTCCTTGCATTTCCCTTCTCATATAATTTGCCTTTCTAGACACAATTTGAAGGTACAGAATAAAGGATATTACAGAAACAACATTAAGCAAGCATTTGCTGAAACTTGCAGTAGTTAATTTACAGCTGAAAACTTACTGCAAAAAGCAGGCATTACAGCTGCACAGCTGCACATTCCTCCTATAAAATAAGCTCTTTTAATTTTCTCAGTGAGGAACAACAAGGTTAGGCTGACATCTTGTTTGGGCTCACTTGATGTCCTTCCATATTACTGTTGCAGTACTCTAAATAAGGGATCTCCCTCACTAGATGTCCTTCCATATTACTGTTGCAGTATTCTTTATATAAGGGATCTCCTGCCAAGGATAGCCAGACATCCAAGCAGTATACCAAAGCCTTTAGATCTTATAGGTACACACATATGCTCTCTGCGTAAGGCATGGGGCAGAAAGGTGCTGTACGGATGCAAACACTTGGAACTTCTTTGCCACCAGTATGAACGCCATTGTTGAACATTGGTCTGAATTCCTTTCTGCTCTACTGGTTACCAAGTCACCTTCGGATAAGTTCCCCATTGGGCTGTTTTCTTTATTGTATTGTATTTGTGTTCATATCATCCAAGAAGGGAAAATGGCAGTGTGGGAGGCAGATTCCCCATAAAGACTGCCACAATCAGTATCTTTTTGCTTAGGCTCTTCCATGGACCATATGCAGTTTTCCATCTATAAAGCGTTTGTCCCCAAGATCCTTCATAGGCGCTTATCTTCCTTATCCATATACCTCAAGGGCCAACGACTTAAGCTGATAGCCCTGATGGTCGACATCTGCCAAGAAGGAAGACGGTCAAAAAGCCTAGGCCTGATCTGGTTGCTGTCCAGCCTGTTCTGAACATCTCTCTAGAAGCTAATGAAGGCCCTGAAACCCATCAGGTGCTTGCCTCAGATTCCTCTGCTGTGACCCCCATCAGAGACCAGAATTCTCACATGTCTGAGGCTTTTCCTATGTCTATTCTGAATGTTGAGGAGGAACCTCTGTTGATTATTTCTGAGGGGTCAAGGAGGATTCCTCAGATTTTGGTAAGAGAATTCCAACTGCGATTATTGAATCTTGCCAAAGGTCTGAACCACTGAGAGTCCTTCAGGCAGACGGTCCTGATCAAGAAAAAAAAAAAAAAACACACACATTGCCCCCTGTTAAAGATACCCAACACGAATGGCAGGATTTTTCTCTGAGTCTATTCAATGCTTTAATGGCTTTGAAGCCTCCACAAGGGGTGTCTGTCACTACTCTTCCCTAGTCTTCCACCCTTGTTAAGAGACCTAGGGAACTTGATCCCTCAGATGAGGATTTGAACTCTAGGGAGAAATCTCAACCTTACTCCTTTCAAATTACTTCCCCTCTAGACTATGGTTTCTAGGAAGAGGATTCTTTGAGCCCAAACTCCCCTTGGAAGAGTTATCTTTTGAGGATACTGTTGCTCATATAATGGAGTACTTAAAATGTGATTGCTCCCAGATCTCTTACATTCAAAAAATATATTAGCTTTTATAGATGGAGTCTCCTAAGCCATCTTCTGTTCCTCCTGTTTTGGCATCTGTTTTGCACACCTTTTCCTGCTGCCTTTGTGGCTTCTGATTCTCAAGCACTAGCTCCTAAGAAAATCTGGTTTTACAAAGTCCCCAAGGATTGCCCTTCTGCTGATCCTTTAGTAATTGTAGTTTCCTCAATTTCCTTTGACAAGCCTTCTAAGCTCTTGCCATCTACTAAGCTCCTTCCATCCGATAAGGATAGTTGAGCTATGGAGAGGTTGGGTGAAAAATTATACACTGATGCCACCTTGTCTGTAGGGCTATTAATTGCCAAACCAGCATGACCAGGTCATGAGAAGGTAGCTTCAGGGGGTCTCTGACCTTCCTGATTCTGTTTGGTAATAAATATATTCCTTTTCGGCACCTCTTTTTAGAGGATGCAGTCCAGGTTTTGCTGGAGGCCAGGAAATCCACTACCAGAAAATCATACATGTCCAAATGGAAGAGATTTTCTGTCTGGTTCATCTCTCACCATCAGGATCCCCTATTGATGAGGGTTCCTCTGGTTCTCTCTTGTTTGTGTGATCTGCTCCATGCTGGGCTGGCATATTATTCAGTTAAAACTCATCTTTCAGCAATATCTGGTTGTCTGCCCTTAAATTCTTAAAGGGGTCCTTCATATCAGATCTCCCAGAAAGCCTATTCTTTCTCCTTGGGAACTCAGTTTTGTATTTGAAAAATTGATATGGGCTTCTTTGGAGCCTGCTAGTTAAGTTTCCTTGCAACATTTACTTGGAGTACTCTTCTTTTAGCCCTCACTTCAGCCAAGAGAATTTCTGAACTTTAGGCTATTTCTCCTTTTTTGTGTTTTCCACAGAGACAGGTTTTATATTCTTACTAATCCTTATTTTATGCCCATGGTGGTTAGTGAGTTGTGCCTGAATCGGGCTATTCACCTTCCTTTTTTCATTCTCCACAGTCTGTTAGTGAGAAGGTTCTTCATACTTTGGATCTGCATAGACAGCTCAGGTATTATTTGGATAAAATGTAGGCAATTTAGTCTGAGCAACTTTTTCTTTTCATCCCAGGACTTTTGGTTTGGCTGTTTCCAATTTCCAAGCAAACTATCTCGTCCTGTATTTCTAAGGCCATTTTTTTGTTCTTTTCATGGCAAGTCCTTTTCTTCCTCTGTATAAGCATGTTCTACTAGGGTGGCCACTTCCTCTGGTGCCTTTTTCAAGGATTTGGACACCTGTTTCATCCTTGTGGCTGCTACTTGGTCCTCTGTTCATGCTTTCACTAAACATTTTACATTGAATGTTGCTTCCAGGGCTAAGCCAGGTTTTGACCGGGCTATTTTGCATGGGTCTTTTGAAGGCTCTTCTGTGACTTCCTCCTCCCAGTTTTGAGCTTCTTAGCTCAGTTTTCTTCTCAACTCTTGTACTCTCCCTTATGTAAAGAATACTGCAACAGTGATATGGAAGGACATAGTGCAGAATCTTAAACAGTAAATGTCATCCTCTTCAATGTTGCGGTATTTGGTACCTCCCTCCTTCCCCCTCTTTCCTTGCTCTTACCCCTGTGCTTTTGTTGCTGTCCCAGCCTAGGGGCCCTTGCTTCCTCTTTCCTTCTGTATTTTTTCTTTCTAGATATTACACATTCTCCTTTGTCCCTGAGGGTACTCTTTTTTCCTCCTGGAACAATTCAGTTCTGATTGTTTGCACCCATATGTCACCTTTATGCCCTATGCCTTACAATGGGGAGCATGTGTGTGATATACAGCGCCTATAAAATATAAAGTCTTTGGTATACTGGCTGGACATTGGGCTATCCTTGGCAGGAGATCCTTTTTGTAAAGAATACTGCAACAGTGAAGAGAGAGGATGTCTACTGTTATGTTAAGATTTTACACAACTGTGCTTTTCAACCCTCTAAAGCAATTATTAGTTTGATTCAGGTATGATTGAGTTTTATGGCTTAATTTTTTTTCATTACAAAACCTGTCCCCTGAGCCAGGCTTAAAGCACTGCACTTTACTTTGTCTTCTGGAAAACTAAAAAAGTGAATAGTTTGTCAGGAATGGCAAACTGTATTTTATTTTTGTTAAGAAAATGTGTCGCATTACATCAGTTTTGGGAGAACTAATAAAATGTGTTTGAATTTACAGAATGACAATTTGCATTTGAAAAGCTAAAGAGCAATCTTGGTTTTCTTATATTGTAATCAGTTAATTTATTGATCTCCTGCTGTTGCCTTTATTTGCTCTTCAACCTATGGGTTTCGGATTTCAGCATCTGATCCGACTCGGCAGTATACCAAAGCTCTAGGCTCCAATATTTCAGCTCCTTCCCTACCCATGATGCTCCTCTTCTCCAAATCCCCCAGATCTCATTTGCAGAATTTCACTAAGCATTGGGTTCTCGCACTCTGAGCTCCTAAGAGCTGTGTATTTGGTCAGTGAGTAGAAATTTGTTGGTATTTTAGTTTAAAT
Source organism: Protopterus annectens (assembly GCF_019279795.1). Lineage (NCBI taxonomy): Eukaryota > Metazoa > Chordata > Ceratodontiformes > Protopteridae > Protopterus > Protopterus annectens. The sequence goes on from NC_056735.1 coordinate 1,784,411,220, forward strand.
TTATAGAGTTGCCTTCCCTGTCTCCTGTCATTTTTTTCTGCCTTATAGCAGTTTCTATGATAGAGTATTTTGTCTCTTTCTTTCCCTCCCTTCCCTATACTTTTTTCCTTACAAGCTTATAGATATACAACAAAAAAGTTTTTTTTCAGTAGAACGTTAAATTTAATCTTAACTTTAGCTACTTGAACTTTATCTGGTGTGTGTTTTTTTGCCGTGCGTGCTGTTATTTTTCTTGTCAGCATGGGAGATCCTAAACCTGCAGGGTTTAAGAAGTGAAGCACAAAATCCCACTTTCGGATGTACACTTGAAATGTGTGGTTTGTCTTGAGGCGGCTCACCTGGATTCTGCTTATTCTATCTGTGCCGGCTTTAATGAGCAGGTGCTAATCGATCGGCGCAACAAGCTTATTCTGCAAGGACTCCTTCCTAGTTCTTCTTCCTCAGCCACTCCATCCACTTCAGGAGCTCAAACCCCCACTAAAAACATAAAGAGCAAAAAGATCCCCCAGTAGATCCCTTCATTCATGAAGAACCTCCTGCTGAAACATCCAGATGCACAAAACCGACCACTTCGGTTCTTATAATCATCCAGGCCTCCCCTCTGCACCAGAGCCAAAACTTCTCCCTGGAACAGGTGACAACCAGACCCAAGTCTCCTCTCCTGTAGCAGCCCAGGCCTGCTTCAATAGCTTCTTCCATTAGGTCCTCCTGAAGCCTTTCCAAAGCTGAGGTAGAGACAGCATGATGGTCAAATTTCTCAAGGCTCAAATTCAGCTGGAGAGCTTGCCTGCTGCATCCCCTTCTGGATCTGTGAGCAATATTCCTACCTCCACCCCTATCTGTTAATCGATCCAACCCCAGATTTCAGAGTCATCAGATCTGAGCTTTCTTGGAGCTAAAATGTCTGAGACGATGGGTACTGTCACCTCAACTCCAGTCTTCCTGACTTGCCTGGCTCCGACTATTTCAGACCTATAGCTTCGCCATCTGTTCCAAGCAGTTGACGTTGGCTATGAAATTTTCAGAGCTGTTTCTTCCTCTCAGGGCTTCAGTGTTTGACAGCTTGGCTCTGACTCCTCACTCTGATCCAGGCTGGTTGGGGTTTGTGTAGCTTCCCCATCAACAGCTTCATCTCCAGCAGGGGTGCCTACAGTGTCCCAATTTCCCTTGACATTCGAGGTGGAGAGAGGTCTCTCTGCAGCCATTAGAGCCTTGACTGTATCTGCTTGGGACCCTGGACCCCCTCCAGCAACCTTTGTGCCTTAGATATCTACTCTGTCCCCTCCAAGACAGCCTACCTAAAAGGAGTTCCAGTCTACTTCCCATTTGGAACCCCCAACGAGTCTTCCCATACCTCCCCAGAGCACCCCACCTCGGAAGCACCAGTGCTAAAGGAGATACTTGGATTCTCCTGTGGAATTCCTCACAGAGGACACAGGTCTCAATGAAGAGGAAAGGGTCCCCCTGATCACCACTCAAGGAATGGAATGGAACACAATGGAAGTCCTTCAAAAGGGTGGTTGGTCTTCCAAAAGCCCTAAATCATAGGAATCTGTGTTTCTCGAAGCCTTTGGGTCAGGCCCAACTACTTCCTGGGTGCCCCCCCGCAGACCCCTTTATTGACCTTGTGTCCTGCAGGGCGTGGAAGGAACCGGATGCTGTGGAACCAATTCCCAAGCAGCCTGATAAGATCCTTAGTGCCCCATCTGAATGCCCCCACTGAAATAAGTGAATTCTCATCAGTGCCCATGGGGTTGGCCGCCACCACCAAAAAGGAACTGCCCCAGCAGAGCTCCACTCTCCATCCCCCCTTGGGCTTTGGACAGGTTCAGAAAGCAGGTTGATGCTTCAGCGACCTTTACATTGTGAGCACTGAACTACTTGGCACATGTAACCAGGCTACAGAGAAACTTATTTAAGGAACTCGCTAGTTCTGTCCCAGGGTCCATGTCTGCTGAGGAACAGAAGACCTTTTTCTCAAGAATGGCCACCCTCCAGTCTATTTCTAACTCATCCATGAGGTTGATCTCACATGCTGCAGTTAGAGAATGCCTCACAGCCAGCCAGGTCAGCCATTGCCACCAGACACCATGCCTTGATGGGGCTGTATGATGTTTTGGAAGCCTATAAGGTGCATCCTTCCTTAACGTCCCTTCGATGGATTGACACTTTTCAGTCCAACAGTTAGACACACTTTCCCAAAGTGAAAAGGACAGAAATACCTTGTCTGCTGTTGGGATATGATTCTCTACCCAACAACGAACCTTTTACAGCATGGAGGCAAGAAGTTGTGGTTCCATAAATTGCATGGCCCTTTTCAGGATTCACCAGGTACCTTTCTCCCAGAGGCAGAGGGGAAATGGTTATAATGACAAATGCTGCCCACGTGGTAGAGGGGGTCCGATGAACCAAGGGTCTCAAGATTCTTTCTCAGACAGACCCAATCAGCAATCCTGAGGGATTGCCCAACTGCTTGTCTCGGGGCAGTTGGGGGATGTCTGTCTCTACACCCAACAGCCTGGGGAGCCATCACAAAAGATCATTGGGTGTTAAAAATTATATCCAGAGGCTATATATTTGTACCTGGAGGGTGGCCTAATGGTTAAGGCATTTTGCCTTACAAACACAAGGTGCAGGGTTTGAGTCTCACAAGGGATAATTGGCTAGGCTTAAAATGGCTCACAAGGGCAGTTAGCTTAGTACTAATCTATGAACCTATGAACCTATTCTATACCCTTTTTCCAAAAACCCTCACCAAACAAAATCCTCCTCAAAGTTCCACCCAATCAACAGGAAGCCGCAGCATTAGATATTTAAAAGCTGCTTGCAAAAAGAGTCATCCAGAGTGTCCCCACAGACCAATTCGCATCAGGCATTTTCCCAAGATTCTTTTTAGTGCCCAAAAAGATGGGGGGACCTCAGACCCATTCTGGATCTCACCTCTCTAAAGAAGTCAGTTGCCAACTCAAAGTTCTGACTGGTCACAATACAGTCCATTCTTCCCTTCCTGCAGAAGAATGACTGGATGTGCTCTATAGATCTTCAGGGCATGTACTATCATGTCAAGATAAACAGGTGCTCTAGAAGATATCTCTGCTTCAGGCTGGGAGCCAGTCACTGTCATTTCTTAGCACTGACCTTTGGTATCACCACACCCACCAGGTTGTTCGTCAAATGCATGGTAGTCATGGCAGTTCACCTGAGACTGCAAGGATTGCAGGTGTTTCCTTAAGCTAGACAGTTGGCTCCTAACTGCTCCCACCAGACGTTGACTTCTAGATGACAGAGAATACCTATTCCATCCATCCTCAACCTTTGGCATTTATATCAATCTAAAAAAGTCTCATCTTCACCTGGTCCAAGTCATAGACTTCATCAGAGCATGTTTGGGCGCCATTTGATCTCTAGCCTTTCTACCTCCAGACAGGATTTCCAACCTGAGAGCTCATGTCAAACAAATAATGGACATTTCTTTCCCTTAAGCAAGTCATGTCCTAAGGACTTTGGGGTCCATGACTGCCACAATCACTTTGGTGCTGTTAGGCCACCTTCACATGAGAGTACTTCAGTGGACCTTAGCTGTACAATGGTCTCTGCTACACTATCCATTAAACTACCCAATCAGGATATCATGAGCTTGCAAGCAGTCTCTCATTTCGTGGATCCAATCCAGTGATGTTCTCCAGGACCACCCATTCATCCTACCTAGTCCCACTGCCACTGTGACCACAGACAAGTCCTAAATTGGGTGGGATGGCATTATCTGGGACAAACAGTCCAAGGCATGTGGTCCTTCTTAGAGACCAAGTTGCGAATAAATGTTCTGGAGATGAGAGTGGTGCTTCTTGCATTGCAAGCCCTTCATTCCTCTCTCCCAATGGGAACTATTGCCATTCAGACAGACATGCCAGTGGTCTGGTACATCAACAAGCAAGGAAGAACCAGGTCTTACCCCTTGTGTCGAGAGGTCATCATGATGTGGCAATGGGTGATCTCTTCCAACCATTTCTCATAGCAATGCACATTCCGGGGAAGTCAAACATCCTGGTGGACAGGCTCAGCAGGACCATTCTATTGCCTCACGAGTGGTGTGTCAATCCTTCAGTGGCAAATATGATCTTCCAGAGATGGGGTCAACCTTGCTGTGATCTGTTCGTGTCTCCCTACAACACCAGCAAGCTTTTGCCCTGATCCCTCCTAAGGACCATCACCAAGAGATGTTCTAGTCCGTGCTTGGCCCCCTGATCTGCTGTACACCTATCCTCCTCTTCCGCTCATTCCCAAATTACTGCAGAAAGCTCAGAGGTTGAAGTGCCAAGTCATTCTTATTGCCCCCTTTTGGCCCCATCTAGTTTGGTTCCCCTTCATTTGGGCTCACCTAGTTTGTCTACCTTGGACTCTGGATGCCTCTCCAGACCTGTTGTCCCGTCCCTTGGGACACTCCCATCCATATCTTCTGAACATGAAACTAAATCACTTGGTTACTCTACTTCCAAGTATGGCTAGAACTTACAGGCTTTCTTCCCAGGTTAGAAAAGTTTTGATTGTGACACACAAAAACCATCCACAAAGAAGCCATACAACAGTAAGTGGAAAAGGTTGTGCATCCGGGCTCATCAGAACAATCTAGATCCTTTTTCTTTACCAGTTTTAGCTGTGTTGGACTTCTTTCCATATCTTTAGTAACGGGGCTGATGGTCGTCTTCTGTAGGTAGTTAAGATGACGAGGCTCAGGTGTTCATTTATATGCTTTTACATCCAAACACATCAGGATTGATAGCAGCAACATAAATTTATTTTTTTATTATTATTTATTTATTTATTTACATTTGTTGACAGGGAGTGACCGACTGGACGTAGGTCCATTTTCAGCGGAGGCCCTGGGAGAAAAGCTCCACAGTTAAAATAAACAGACAGTAGTTATGTTGGATTACATAGTGGTTAACAATTTAACATAGCAATTAATTACAAACATATTTACAGATGAACATAGTACATCAGTAGACAACTAGAATCTTTATATGTGAAGTACATAACAGACTTTAACAAATGTTACAATAAGAAGTTCCTGCTGTATAATAAGTACTAGGCTTATGAGCATCTGAGCTTGCTATAATTAAGGTAGTTAGTGGGGTGGAAAGAAAGGTAGTGGTTGGATGGGGTTGGTGATATTAGAGTGGGAGTTGCAAGGGTATAGCCACCATGTTTTTAGGTGCGCTTTAGGTAAAGTTTTGAAGTAGGTGCATGATGGTACGGAGGTAGTTATGGGTGGGAGGGAGTTACATAATTTGGCTATGGTGCAAGAGAATAGTGCTTCACCAGCAGAGTTATTGGCTTTAGTGATCTGCAAGGGATATAAAGTATAAACAATGTGACTACTACACATATATACATGCTTACACCTCTCCAGCTAACTACAAAATGACAGTCTTGCTTGCATGTGCTCGGTATTTATATACACATGCTAGCTCACTGGAAAGCTTCTTAAAGGTACTTCCACACATTGATCTACATCCTCCCTCTTTACTGAGCTGTTTTGCAATGATAATGACATTTGAATAGACATGCAAATTATACAAACAAATAACATTCATGTCCAAGTTGCCATGTATCTGGAACAAAGTCTGGAAATGCGACCTGATCTTGTATGTAACAGTTACAACTGGGTTTATCAACGAGAACAGTCAATGGTGAATGATCTACTTTAGGACTCTCAGGGATATTCTCAGGAACAGGGATATTTGTTGGAATGTCCTCTGAAACTGGAACATTGGATAAGTCACTCTGAGAATTACAGTCTTTATCACAGGCAAAATGCTGCAAATACTGGCTTGGACACCAGTACTAAATGTTTCCGATTCCATCTAAATTCTATTCCACGATGTATGATTATGGCTGTGGACATAAACTTTTCATGACTCCAATCTGAAAACCTTTTCTGTCTGCATCCTCACTATCCCCCCTTCTTGTAATGGATTGAGCAGTTTGCTGGTCGTATCATAATAGGACTTCTGGGAGAAACGCTTTTTCAGGAGTTGAACTTTCACTGCTTCATTCTTAGCACATAGAACCAACAAACTGCTACTGATTGGTAGTGTGGTTCTGGTTTGTCTCAACAAAAGTCTCTGGGCATGTGAACCAAGATAATTATCACAAGGAATGTTTCTAAGATTCAGGAGATTCAGAAAAACATTGGTATTGTCTTGTTTCAACTTCTCTAACAGCTGTTCTGCACTTTGAACTCCATGTTCTGCCAAACCATTTCACTGTGAGTACTCAGGACTACTTGTAACATGAATAAAGTCCCACTCCTCAGCAAATCTGTTGAACTGCTGGCTTTTAAACTGTGCACCATTGTCAGAAATAACTGTGTGGACTACCACGGGCAGAAAAATGTCTCCAACTTAGTAATGACAGTACTGGATGTGAGATTAGTAAGTAGGTCAATCTCAAACCAATTTGAATAAGAGTCTACTAACACCAAGTAATGTTGGCCATTCCATTTAAAAATGTCTGTAACTACTGTCAACCATGGTAGTTCAGGAATCTGGTTTAGCTGAAGTGGCTCTTACTGTTGAAGTAGTTTAATACTATTACAAACAGAACAAGATGAAAGTACTCTCTCAATATCTCTTGACATAGGCAAGTATACTAATCCTCTCACCCTTCTTGTGGTAGAATTAGTTTCTGGGCAGCCATGATGCAAGATGTTAATATATTCTTGTTGCAAGGATTTTGAAACTATCACTTTTGGACCTTTGATAACATTGCCAGACAAAATCTCATCTCTGCAGGGAAAATATGGCTGCACTTCTTGTGGTAAAGAAGATTGCTTTGACAGCCATCCTTGACTGATAAAGTGGTTGAGCTTCTGGAGAATTGGATCTGAAGCTGTAAGAGTTCTAAGCTCATCAAGATGTGGAAGAAAAATTCCTCACTTCCATGACTTCAAAATCAGGTTTCTCATTTTCATGCTGTTCAGTGGTATTTCTGGGTGATCTGGATCAAGTATCATTAAGATAAAGACGTTTGCCTTTTGTGTAAACAAGATTGAAATTATACTTTTGCAATTTCAACATCATGCGTTGCAATCTTGCCAGGGCTGTGTGCATAGGCTTTCTCAAAATAGTGACTAGAGGTTGGTGGTCAGTCTCAGTTTGAATAAGGCTGCCATAAATATAATCATGGAACTTCAAACATAATTGCCAAGAGTTCGTTCTCTGTCTGAGCATACTGCATCTCGGTTTGGGTTAGAGTCCTTGATGCATAGGCAACTCTTCTACCCTCTTGAAGAATGACTGCACCAAGATCAAACTTCAAAGCATCACAGGAAAGAGTTACTGGTTTGTGAACATCATAGTATCTTAAAGGAGACCAGATGGCTTAGTGGTTAAGGTCTTCGCCTCTCATGCACAAGGTACAATGTTCAATCCTGACCTCCAACCAATACCTGTTTGGAGTTTGCATGGTCTCCCTGTCTCCCCATGGGGTTTCACCCATGTCCGAAAAACATGCTGAGTGTTTCCATCTCAAATTCACCAATGAATGGAGCTGTGGACAGCAGCACAGGCTCTATATGTTGCCCTATAGTGGGAAGAGATGTACAGACCAACTGCTTTGGGCATCTGCTGTGGTGCACAGTGTTCTCAAGATAGGAAACCACAGATTACAGACTGTGCACCATGGCAGGGCTAACCACTCTATGTAAAATATGGCAGTAATGAAATATGGTCATTGAGCCCTGGTGGGTTACAAACATCCAGTTGTAATTGCCAAATTAGCTCTCTGAACTCTAATTTGGTCTCCCAATCCTCACCTCTTTCATTAATTTCAAGCTGCTCAATGACCCAAAACTTAAAATCAGCTTGAGGGGCATATAACAGTATGTCTAAAGAGGGCATTAGTTTCTATATTTCTATTAATATTGTACATGTGTTCATACACTCTTTGTCTCAGGCTCCGTTCTGTCTTGCCTTTATAGTATGATCCACATGTTATACAATTTGCCAAATATATAATACCCCCTAGACTGATGATTATAATATCCCTTTGGATAAAATACTATATTAATATTTTCTAATTCCAAAAACTCCTGATTGCATACAAGGGGGCACTGTGGACATCTACCACGTGTGTATGTACCTACCTTACTCCTGTTTCCATTTTCATGTCCTTTTTCAAATATTTCCTTTAAATTTCGATTCTCTTCTATATCCAAATTTCAAATTTTGGAAAATACTTTTAACCTATTTGGCATCCCTGAAAACAAAGCCCAGTTTTTATGTATGACTTCCTTTATTCCCTTGGTGTATTGGATGTAAATTAAAACCATATAAATTTCTTTTATTCCATTTTTTCTATCATTCACTCTTTCTCCTTGATTCATTTCTACTAATTCTACACTACTGCTTTGTCCACTCATTAACAATGGTATATATTTTTTATTATTCCATCCCTTTCATACATCTTCCTTTACACTTTCTATAATCTCTATCAGGTATTCCCTTTCTTGAAACAAACTTTGTATATAATCTAACTCTACCTTAATATCTTCTTTTTCAGATGTTATACGTACTGCTCTGATCATTTGACCTTTAATAATATTGCATTTTTTTTAACCGGATGATTACTACTATAATATAAATATGAATTTGAAAAACACTCTTTTCTGTACAATTTGGCCTAAACTTTTTATTAATATGGGGGGGGGATTCAGCAATCCTCAGTGTAATTCTTAACCAAGTCTTACTCGGAGACTGCCGCCTAAGACTATGACGTCAGCGCGTCATGCATATTCATGAGGGCACGCTGACTCAACTCTAAGGCTAACATGGGCCGTGTAGGAGTGCAGGGGGTGTGTCAGACTGCCGAGCAGTCCAGATATCCATGCCCCTGCAAGTGCCTAAATCTGCAAATGTCAGCAGATATGAGCGAGTCCACTCAAATGTGTATACCCCTAACACTACACTCCCCCACATTCCAAACCCCTGTACAAATGAAATAAAAAGTAAAACAATTTTTTTTTTATTATTCCCGAAATAGCTGCCTGTATTTGTGCGTGGGTGTGCCCATTGCTTAGCTACAGTAAGCAGTTTAGAAATCGAAGAGGATAATAAACTACTAATATGCAAATTAAGCCAAATTGCAATAGCATAGTGCTAGAGCCTTCGCACAAAGAGGAGGCATTCCAGGTTAGAGTCCCACCACTCCCCTTTCCATTTTCATTAGGAAATCTGTGCATAAAGGTAATTCCTGACATTTACCTTTTAAATCCTATTAAACTGCATTGAAATGGCCAATGTAGTAGTGAACGATATTTTAAATATATATAAGAAGGTGAAACGGTCATGCATACTAATGAATGCATAAGTAACCTATCTTAAGCAATGTGAAGCACTGCTAAGCAACGTTTACCAGTATTAAGCAAATTTAAGAATAATTGGCCATAGCTAAGCACTGCTTTAACTAGCACAATGGCTTTGCGCATAGCTGCACATCGCACCAACTAGCACATACAAAACATGTTTGCGCAGAGCTGCGCACCGCGCCAACTAGCGCAACGTTGGGCACCGTCAGGCAATGTAGAGCAATGTTGGGCAAAGTAGAGCAAAGTCGGCTAAATATAGCCACACATCCTAGCCAGTCAGGCCAGTCGTAAAATAAAAAGCAATGACAGGCTTCGAACCCAGGATACTGTGCATCATAATCAAAGTACAGAACCGCTAAGCCACTACAGCTTTTGCTGTTCATGCACTGTCAACATACATATACATATTAATGAAAGTTTACACAGTGCTAAGCAGGTTTGCACTCAGCTGAAAATTTTCAAAACTGGCCAATCACAAATAAGTGTGGGAAATGAGCCATGTTTAGGCCCCATAGGTGGGAATAATTGCCATAACTGGTTGTAGCTCCCATCTGCAGTCAGAATGGCCGGTGCTGGAGAGGGCTGTCATTTTTGAGCACAACGGTGGGGCGTTGATGAGTCAAAACTGATGGTTTGGCTCCTTGTCCATCATCATGATGCAAGACTCCTGCAGGGCCAGTTCCCAGGCATGGAGTACAAAGCGGAGGCTTGGAACCATCTAGCACATGATCTCACCAGTGCCACAGGCGTCCCTCGGACTGGTGAGCAGGTCAGACACTACCATGCAGACCTGAAGAGACGGGAGCAGGACCAACTGAACTAGTGGATACAGGAGGCCCGTGGAAATGACAATGCCCCACTACTGAGTAGGTATCCATGGAATGGAGTATTTAAGAATAGCTATTGTAGTCTATATAATGGACAGGCATGTCTCAATATGCCTTCATTTACTTCACATCTGCAGGTGTCCGTGCTGCAAATCAGCAAGCCTATGCAGATGGGCTGCACCACCAGGCAGGTTAGTAATTATTCTGCATGTATTGTTATATAAAATAAGTGAGAGAGCCTGAAAGAAAGTGTTGTAGCCCAATAATAAAGGCATAAAATGCCCTGCATAATTTCTCTGCATGTACTGTTATATAAAATAAGTGAGAGAGACTGAAAAAGAGTGTTGTAACCCATTAATAAAGGTATAATATGTCTTGAATAAGTCTTCTGCATGCACTGTAATATCAAATAAAAGAGAGAGCCTCTAGAAAAGTGTGTAATGTAATTAATAAAGGTATAATACCTAGAGTGTGTCTGTGTCACTTACTATGAAATGTTGTACTCTTGCATTATATAAATAGTACTGTTGTATTAAGCGCTGTCAACCCACAGTTGGGCAGGCCCATATAAAGTGGATGAAGGGAGTGCCAGTAGCTGTGAAGCATATATACAGTCCTCAACAGTTGGTTAATGGCTGGCATGCATAGGTAAATCTGGCACATGAGAACCTTGTTAATGTGTTCCCCAGAAATGTGAGTGTGCTGCTAGAAATGTAGGGGCTGTAGAAATATAACTAATAATGCCACGTGAACACATCCAGATATGTAGATATATAAATAAAATATATAAATACATAGCAGTAACATCTGCATCCTGGACAGTTAGTATGTCAGATATAGGTCAGGTATATAATGAACTAGCCAAACCCATTACACAACTTAATGCACGTTGCCTAGTGTAATAATACATGTAGGGGATATACACCTGCAGTCAATAGGAATGTAGTGTAAACTATAAGTACATATAAGATATTAATGGAGGTATCTTTTTACACCCTACTGTATGTGCATAAACAATGCAATTCCACACCTCAATGGGTATGTCTAATCTCAAAACATTTGTTGGGACATATGTCCTATTGTTCTATAAATATCTGCATTTACTTTGATGCATGTGCCCTGTTCAAACCCCACAATCTTGGTGGCCTGTTGCCACCAATCAATCCTGCATGCTGTTGGAATGTCCACTGTTGTTCTATATATGCATGTGTTATGCTTGCTGTTCAATTGTTGGAACTCTGGTGTGTTGGGTTAATGGGAATATTACTGCATGCTGTTACAACTAATTTGGAATGCTGTTGGCTGTTACCAACCCATAATGTCATTAAATCCTCCTAAACATAGAACGTATGAGAAGGCCGGTCCCAGCGGACCCACCTGTCCCACCTCAGCTGGTGATGGCACCTAGCACCAGCAGGTCCGGTGCCCAGCCCGGGACCACCTCCTCCGTTGGCTCTGTGCCACCTTTGGGTGGAAGTGCTGCAGGGGATGAGGCTTGTCCTCCCCATGCAGGCGTGGCCGGAGGAGGTCCACCTATCACCCTCTGAATGGTCCGGGCTGTGGTGCGTAGGGCGATCCAGCGTTCAGTCGCTGATCCTCTATGCCAGCTCGAGGTGAGAGTGGCGCAACTCACGGGTGAGCCTGCCCCACCTACGCAGCCCCCAGCACAGCCACCCTCTGGGCTGTGAAGGTGCAGTGGTGACTGCCCATGGGTGGGGATGTCAGTTCCACTGTTGCCATCTGTGGGCTCATGGGCTTGCAATTTCCAAACATCCTTCCCCGTCAATGGTGTTCACCCCCATGTGTCATATTTCACCCCTGTATGCATCTTGTTTGTCTTGTCTGTTTACCTCCCCAACCTACCTCCCCAAATATACCTACTTCCCCTACCCCACATTCCACTCTCACCTGTAAAAAAAAAAAAAAAAGGGCAATCTGCTCCAAAAAAAAATTACGCCCAATACATAGTTGCCCATTTTGCACAAATGTCCGCTGGACACAGAAACTGTAATTTAATTGGCAGTACAACATACTTCATTGTCCCCACCCTTCTCTCAGGGGTGGAAGGTTTCAAATTTCCCTCCAAATTACTAGTATATGCACAGCTGTTGCTGTCAAAGAAGTGGGCAGCTATGGACCTTCCCTACACCCGTCCTGCACATCCCGAGCTGTTTTCCCTACTGTCTTTCCCTCTTTGTGCCCTTTTTTCACCACTTTCCTATCTCCCCATTTTCTTTTCTTTCAAAGAAATGAGCACGGGGGTTAGCGGGAGTAAGCACTTTTAAGCAGTAGTTAGCGGGTTTGAGCGAGTATGCGCTTAGCTAAGTATTGCTAAGTGTCGCACAAACCCACTTACACCTGCTTAAAAGTGCCTTAGTCACCTTGCATATGAGGGCATATAAAACACCACTATCAGTCTCGAACCCTGGACCTTGGACACACAAGACTGCATGAAGTACCACTAGGCCACAGTAGATATACAGCAGGTTGTTATGAAATATATATATCATGCATCAGAATATGTGAATGTCAAGGAAAGATAGGAATGCCATAACACAAAACCTGTTCTGTGGAACTTTACCATCAGCTGTTGTGGAATTGCATTACATGACTGTGATAACAGAACCACACATTCTAGCAGGAAATAATTTTACTGCAGCACTCTACAACCCCCACACAGTATCCCACCCAAATGTACAAATTACCACTGTGTTTAAGGTACAGCAAGGATGTAGGTAGGCATACTCAGTACTGGAATTGTTCAGTTTCCATGAGCATCCTGTGATAATGTCAACAAAATAAAATCACAAACTGTGCAGAAGTGAGTACATTAATATCCACAGTATAGCAGTTCCCAAACAGTTCATGTGCCAAATGAAAAAATCTCAATAACTACGTATGTATGGCAGCTAATTGTATAAGTAGAAAAGAAACTATATACTCCCATGTAGCTTGTGTTAGCATTTGTAGGGGTGAGTACAATTCTACACTGTCAACTGTGTACTGGAAGTGGCAACATTCAGGTCTGAGTACAACATTCAAATCACTGGCTACACCCCTAGCTTCATATATAAGAAGTATACCAATCTTCTGACTTACACTACAGTGTCCACAGCAAACAAGCATGAGCCCCACTTTGGAAAGCTGAAAGGCCTATGCCTACCTGACCTAGCAATTTATAGTATTGGGTTGCTATGACAGTGAGTACTGCAATTACCACACAGCAGGCTGCATGCAATTACCAAATTGTGGCCACCAATTGGTGCAGAGGCCATCACATGCACATGTGCAGATACCTCTAAAAGCAGGCTGTACTTGCTGTCCACACATGCAGTCATTTCATTGCAGCCACGGAGAGAGAGAGCGAGAGCAAGCAAGCAAGAAAGAGAGACACAGAGACACACACAGACACCGGCAACAACAGCAGCCACAGCAACAGCAAAAAAAAAAAAAAAAAAAATCAACATAATATATATATATATATATATATATATATATATATAAAAATTATTACTACACACATGGAACGTAATAATACAAACCCATACAAACTAAAGGTATGTAACTGATATGTATTTACTGGCATGTAGTAGATGTTTTTGAAGAGTACTCTACATACTTTGAATCATCCATATGTGGCAGCAGTACGTATCTATGCACAGATGCCCTGCATAACTACTGCCATGGAGAAATCACTGTGTGCAGTGGGATATGACTGTGATATATGTAGTTCAGCATTAAATGTCAAACATCTGATCCATGTTATCTGTGTTCTGTACAGTAGTGTGTACAATGGCTGTTTGGGGGAGCAGCGCATACAGTTATATAAACAAGGATGTGACAGAGTAACAAATGCATGATAGTCATATTAACGTGTAGCTTAGCATTGGCAACAGATGTACCAGTCTAGTATGCTAATCTAGCATTTGCAGCTATATATACACCCTCTAATATTACTGTGTGCTCACATGTGACACCTGTTCATGTTGCAGCAAGGCCCAATAGGTCAGCCATGAGGTCCATGGACTTACAACAGTGTGGACCTTGTGTGTATGGCACACACATATGGAGAGATCTGTCTGTGTCAGATATATTAGCATCTGCACATGTGCATAGAGCAAGGGACATACTGCAACTGTTTGTGAAGGGTGGACATATATATGTTGTTGAAGGTTATGTGCATACTTCTATGTAGGTTGTAGTGTGTGGCAAACAAGACAGCATACAGTGCTGGTATATGACGTGGTGGTTAAATGTTGTGGGTATGAATTGTCAGGTTTGCAGTGTTGCAGCCAGTGAGGCCTAATAAAGCTACATGTGCTAAGAACACCTTCAATGCATTCCACACAACACTGTGCAATATTAGTACATAACAGTATACTCACAACCGTTGCATAATTGATATTATCACCACGAAAGGTGGGCCTTGTATGTGCCTATATGTACACCAATTATGTTTATATTTATGTGTGTGTGTGTGTATATATATATATATATATATATATAGAGAGAGAGAGAGAGAGAGAGACAGGGTCATATTTACTGCGACAGATGCCTGGTGACAAAGCCATAGACTCAAGCTCAGTGTTGAAACTGCATTGGCATCCCTTCTGGCAAAAACTCTGTACCCATGAACTACCACATAGGTGGTAGTCTACTTAACACAGAAAGTGTGATGAGACCATGGGACACAGGTGGACAGTAGTCTCCCCTTTGATAATCACAGTGACACACTAGTCATGTAATATGTCTACCTGCCACACCTCATCACAAAAGGTGTGTCATCCAGGGAAATATAGGTCAATGTTCCCCTCTACTCATCACACATAAAGCCCATTATAGAGTATAATGTCCCATGTGGTATGTACCTCACAAGACATCCACAGCAACTGGAAATGACAAAGACATACCTCACAAAGAGTAATACCAGCCTCAAACAGATGCCCTATGCAGACCATCTCACAAACCCACAACTACACTGTGTCGCATACCGCCTACCCAGAGGTGACCTCTGCCTAACATACTAAGCTATGTAAAAACCAGAGCTGTTGGACATGCTGCACGTAAACAGATCACCATCTCTATGAGCTACACGCTCTAGGGACCCAAACCTTTTGACCACAATAAACAGCACATGCTGGAGGGATAGATTCCCATCTCAGAGACATCCCATACTCTTGAACAAACCAACTATCCATAGCAAACAAAGCTCCTAATTAGCAGTCATAAATAATCATGAAGATTGTATGGGAGATAGTGAATACACCCAGGCAATCACCTCTGTGTCTCTGCTTGACAGGGCCACATGAAATGCAATGACCTGTGTGTCAAAGGCCAGGGTAGCATATGGCTAGGCTTCTATAGGCCCTAGGGCCAATAGCCTCTTACCTACCTATGAAGTGATACACACCCACATGTACTTGTTGCAATAATTGCTATGTGAGTTTGACTGAGTGTGATGGTGAATGTGTTGGTGAATGAGTTTGGTTTATGTGTGATAGCTTAGTGGGTAACTGTTTCTGTCATGGTATTATGTGTCCTAGCTGTGATCCCAGCAAAAGATCTGTATACAATTGCTAGGCTGAAAAAGCAGTATGCCATATGTTCTGACATAGTCCCTTGTTGTCGACATATGTTAGGCAGGGGTCTGCCATCAATGACTAGTGTAGTATACTGGTGATACTGTCACTGGACTTTACAATCATTGCAATGGATTACACTTTTCATGATGCATTAGCATGATATATACCTCCTGTGTCTAGGTTGTGAATTGTGTCGCATACAGTGTGCCATGTACTGTTGTATAGTATGACACATAAGTTTGTTGCTGTGCAAAACGTGGTTTGATATATAGTGTGTTCCAGGCACTGTCAGGCAGTTGTGGGTTGAGTACTGATGTGATATTGAAAGTGTGTATCTTCTGACAGCCAATAGGTTGCTATATATGGCAGTTAATTGATATCTGTACATTAGAAATATTTGTGCGTCATGACTTTATCACACATATTGTTTCATTGTCTTCCAGGGTTATGTCCCACTATCGTAATCCCGCCTAAAGCACGGCAGAGGAAGAGGTTATAACATCCAGCCTGGTGCAGCAGTATGCCCTGCTGTTCTCTAGAACCAGCCAGGACCAGCATGAGCAGACTGCGCTGTGGCAAGAGGTTGTCCATCGGGTAAATGACATAGGCATGCATAACTGGACATATGAGCAGGTACACCATCACTGCAGTGATTTAATTAGACATGTCCGGCAGCGTGTGTCTGTTATCCGCAGACAGCAGCTTGCCACAGGTGGGGTGGGGTAGCCATCCATCCCCCCTCACCAGAGTGGAGGAGCTGCTCCTGAGCCAGGTGGCTCATGGCCAACAACAACCCCAACAACTAAAGTGAGTCACCCAGCAAGCTGACATGGAGCGTGCAGGTAACATGGCATAGCTGTAGACTACTGTTACCTCTATTGTTAGAGCATGCTTATGTGAGATGTGTACTGTGTAGTCAGATGATGTGGTGCCTAGTGTTGTGCAACAGTAATAATTAGGAATACAATCTGTAGGCCTGTGACTGTCAACTGTTATACTACTGTATGATTGCAAACACACAGTAGCAATGCCACAGTTGTTGCCACTGACAAAGTGTCTCATATCCTTGTAGGTCCTTCTGGTGTGACAGCAAGGCAGCCGACCCATGCTGGTGAGTGTGTTCTACCTTTAATACTGTCAATTAAATGTGCATGTCATAGTTGAGGTGTAGACCATGCACATGTAACACACATACGCATAATGCATGCTGTGCATGTTTGCTGTGAGACTATGCACATCCCAGTAATGTGGGTAGCTGCCTAAAACACATACAATACACAGAGCATTCCATACAATTGTGGCAACACTGATGTGGACATTGGATAGGCAGAGTCGATACACATGCACACAACATACACAACATTGTCATACGCAGTACACGTTAACATGCTAGACATGGCATATTCAGATGCCCGCTGTAAGGTCACACTACAGTATCCCACACTTCATCCACACAGCACACATAATATACCTGAGGGGTAGATGCCTCACATGTGGCTGTGCAACACTCTTCGACACATCACACATTCATGGTAGGCAATGCCCCCTATTGTGCACCTTACAAACCCATGTAACAACTGGCTGTGAAATGGTGAATGTAGCCATGGTACTGCAGTTCCAGTACAGCATGGTATGTGCCGGTCTGGCACACATTAGTGGCCTTGAGTGACCACATGATGCTGAATGATGATGGCTCATGGTAGTACATCCCATCCAGTTACAGTGACCACAGTACTACACATAGCATTCATTGCTATGCACCTCAGTGTTGTGTGTGTGCAAACATAGGCACCTATAAATAATATGCATACCATTCACCATTTGTACAAAGTGACACATATATGTCTTGTAATGCTATTGAGTGTATAGGTCACATGACACACAATGTGTCTGTGTGATGTTTAATGTTGCATTTGTGTTGTAGCATGCCATGTCATGTCTGGCACTGGCATGTCCACAATATGTCCTACACTCACTATAACCACTGTACAATGCCATGTTGAGCAATGGTATTCCATCAGGTAAACATGCACCACTCATCCTATGTGTATACATAGCATGCATGTGCTAATCCTGTGTCCACAATTATCTGCTGAAGACACAGATGCTCTAATCAGAAATGGATATCTATGTGACACACATATACACATCCAGCCATGGTATGTATACCTGTGAGAGAGGGTGCACAGGACATTGCAGAGCTTATACCTGCACAGCACTGTCGTGTCCATGTACACAGTGTGTTCCAGGGTGAGGCCAATCACTGAACAACAACACACATGCATCAAAGACATGTATAGTGTTATTGGCAAGGGCTGTCAACACCTGCACTGCATGCTGTTGGGAAACACACGTCCTGCATGCTGACACGTGTGATATAACTGTTTGCCTTGTGATACTGTACCCCACCATCACCTACTATTGAGTATGTTCTGGATTGCTGGTGGTGTGTGTGTTTTAGTGATGAGTGCATTTGTGTGCATGTGTGCCGACATCATGTACAGGTCATAAAGTGTGTTTCCTGTCTTCCTCTCACAGGTGCTGACTTTGGGCTGGTTCACTGCAGCAGGGAAACTGATGTCACTGAACAAAATAGTGATACTGATGATAGGGGAGTTGAGGCACAGGCATGTTTGCCAGGGTCTGTCGTTGTGCCACCAATCCACAGTACACAGCTGTCCACCCCATCCATGCATACAGTCATACTGCCAGTACATCCATTACCAATGCCCATAGCTGAGGGACAGCATACAGTTGGCATTGGCCAGGACAGTGTGGTATCCATGGGACATGCATCCCAACACAGCAGCCATACCCAGATGTCTGGAAGGGTACCACATGGGCAGATGTCCAGGGGTTCTTGTAGGAGCACTGCTGCTCATCATGCCACTGGCAGACGTGCCACAGGTCTGACAATGTCACGCATGTTGCAGGCTGTCATGGAGGCACAGGCACATATGGAACGGTACACCAGACAGGGACTAAGGGCACAGAAGGCACATAACACTGCTGTCATTGACAGTATCCATGACCTAGCAGGTGCCATCCGTCATTACACCAAGGTCACTTATAGATGTTTGGGAGAAACATTAGATATCCTCCGTAATGTCATGTCCATGTGTCAGGACAGTGCGGGACGGTTGAGTCATCGACATGGACTTATGCCAGCAACATCAGCAGCTGGCAGGCACCGCAAACGTCCATCAAGCCACGGCCACTCCTGTAGTGCCAGTACCAGCCCCAGCAATGTTGGTGGTGGGCTGCCCATAGATCGTCCTAGAAGACCACGTGCAAGTGGCTCTGGACAGTCCCAGCAGGGACCTGTGTCCAGTGTACATCCATCCA
This sequence comes from Protopterus annectens, assembly GCF_019279795.1. Classification (NCBI taxonomy): domain Eukaryota; kingdom Metazoa; phylum Chordata; order Ceratodontiformes; family Protopteridae; genus Protopterus; species Protopterus annectens. The sequence goes on from NC_056735.1 coordinate 1,784,430,341, forward strand.
CCTCTGGGGATAATACCCAGTCTGGCTTAGTACCTGATAGTGTCAGTAGCATGCCTGCCAGGCACAGGTACCATATCCGTGGCCAGATATGGTGATCTGTAAAGCCTCGCAGGTACAGTCTGTGGTTGTCCCACAAATACCCATATATGGCAGCCACATGGTGGAACTGTGTGCATGCAGACACACACATACTCCAGACACCTAGGGCTAACACATACCCACACACATTACATCAACATTGGCCCATTCCAGTATTCTTGCCCCTCACACACACACACACACACACACACACACACACACACACACACGTCGATCGGATGGCTCACTGTAGGCCTCTGGCAAGCCAACAACACACCTTGTGCATATGATGAAACCTGTGCCGCCTCCTGTCATCTGTATCATCGATGCAGGAACAGGCTATCATGGTGCTGATGCACAGGGTGTCTTTATAGCAGTATAGCAATGTTAGCATGTTGTCAGCAGTACAGTGTAATGATATGCTTGAAGGTGTAGCTGAGCAAGCATGATGCATTAATGCTATGATTGTCATTGTAGTGTTGTTTACACCAGTGTTGGTTCCAATTGTGTATTGTCTGGCCACATGCCACTTGGCTGATGTGTGCAGTATTGGCAGCATGTGTTAGAGAGTGGACAGTATGTGTGGGATGTGTGTAGCACAGATTTGCAGGTGTACAGTTGTGAGCATGGTGGAGGTGCACTGTCTGCATGTACGTGCATAGTGGACACATGGCCAGGGTGACATGCTCTGTATTACACAGTAACACTCCATAGCTTATATTGGTGGCCAGTATGCATTGCACTACACACATTTCGGAACCTGACTACACATGTGTGTATGACATGGTTTGACACTGTGCTGTGGGTGATACTGTTACTATCTGTCATTGTTTTGCATTCTGGTAGTATACATCACTTCCACAGCCTGAGCATAACCAATCATTAGATGATGTCTTGACAACAGACACACAGATGTAGGACACACAGCAACATTTGGAAACTTCAGGTACTATACTATGCCAGTAACCACTGGTATTCACCTGCACCCATTACTAACACCACCCCTGTTTGGCATATAGCTCTCTTAGGTACAAGAAATCACAGTAGGGATATGTCCTTCCACGTCTGGTAATGCATACTGTGGCCTATAATGCATTCTCCAGACGACACACACATCCTCCACAAGAGTATCATACAGACAGATGCCTGTTGTCAAACCCATGCTGTAAAGCTATAACCCAAACTAAGCTTAGTCATCCACCTTTACGTAACATATTATCCCCCACAGTACCACATAGGTAGTAGCCACCAACATGATGGACAGGTACCGATGTGTAAATGCAACCAAGTGTTATGTCATCTGTCCTTTGTTAAACACATTTCCAAAGGTAGTTTGAAATCCCTCGGTGGATCACATAAGCAATAAGGGGTCTGCATGCATATCCACAAAGGTTGTTCAACACCTGTTATGAATAGTCATCATTGACAGACTTTGCTTCGTTTGAACAGGTCTGACATATGCCTCGGCCATAGACCCTTACACACACATTCCAATAGGAACCATAATGACTTTGTGTGACACAGATAACATAGGCCAGGGATCACTGCAGTGGCTGGGCTTGTCACAAGCATACAGATGTGACCTAAGGGCTGGGAAGCAGCAGCACAGTCTGGCAAGGATGACAGCTGTGTTCTTGGAGAAAGCAGGGTTCCCACACATGCAATCATTGAGGTAACATGTACGTATATGTATTTGCCACACAGCTAGCTCACATGTGCAATGCATACTGATATGTCATATAGTAGTAAAAGCAAAACCCACAACACATTGACCAACAGTGTCACACACACTCACCAAGTGCAGGATTCAAACCCCTACCTAACTACTTCATGATACTAGAGGAGCACATTACTGGGAGTTATCCTTTCTACAGGTATATTTGTAGGATGGTGACATCATCAGACTATACGAAGTGGGTTACATTAGATGGCCTACATTAAAGGAATGTCTAAACACTTTGGCCATGTGATCATCAAAGGTGAGTTTACTATCTACCTGTGTCCCTAGGGCCATAATGACTTTCTCCGTACATGCTGGATTACCACCTATGTGGTAATTTGTGTGCACTTTGTTTTACCCAAAGGGGATGACTATGCATTCTTTGCCATTCAGCTTGAGGGCATTGTTTTGACACCAGGTATCTGTCTCTGGAAGACACTTCTGGAGGATGTCTGTGTCGGCTGTACAGTCAGTTATGGACCACAGTTACCATTCATCTGCAAACCTGTTCAGCCATACACCTGCCATGCTTGCCTGTACCTCTGAGCAGTATCTACTGAACAGGTGGGGTCCCAGGACCAAGACCTGTGTGATGCCATTTGTGACTGGCTTAGAGTTGGACATGGCACCCGCAACTATGAACGTGTGTTTGATCTGTGAGCCACTTGGCCACCCATCCTGTGACATAGCTGTTAATGTTCAAGCTGGTACACTTGTCCATGATGACAGAGTGGAGAATGGTGTGGTAAGCCCTTAGTGAGGTCCAGGTGGGCTGTGTGGACTACTTTCACCTCCATCTATGTTCATGGTAACTGTTTTAAATAAGTCAACTAGGTTTGGGTAGTTGTAATCTCCTCATATAATGGTGTTTGATAGGACCTTTATATTTGCCATTGTTCTCCAGAATACTGAGTGAGGTTCCTGAGACAAGGTACATGATCTGTAGCAGGCTACAATCTGATGGGCAGCTTTGCTCAGTGTTAGTTGCACTTCCATGGTCTCCAAGGCCTCATGCTGTGCCAGTAACCTGAAGGTGTGGATATCCATAAGGTAAATGGCTACACCCCTTCCTTTTGTATTTCACTCATGGTCTTGGGTCCAAAGGTTAGAGTGATTGTGAGTGTTTTACCTGGATCATATCCAACAGCTGTATGTTTGACATAGCTTTGTATGTTAGGCAGTGAACACCTCTGAGTAGGCGATATGCAAGGGAGTACGGATGGAGCATTTTGCGATGGTCTGTGCATGGAATGTATTTCAGGCCACTAATGCTCTTTGTTAGGTATTGCTGCTGGCTTTCCAGTTGTTGTAGTTGTCTTGTGAGGTACATAGCAACAGTGGCATTGTACTCTTTTATAGTTCTAGTGAGTGGTGAGTAGAGGGGAACAATGTCCTCTTCTATTCTGCATGAGACACATTTTGTGATGAGGTGTGCCACATAAGAGGGTTTCCTAACTACCGTGGGAATGTGCTTATCACATCTGTATCCATTGTCCACCTGTGACCCAGGGTCTCTTGTCACACTTAGTGTGAAGTATACTACCAACTATGTTGTAGTTCTTGGCTACAGTGTTTTTAACAAAGGTGATGATAATGCACCTTTTGGCATTGAGCCCATGGCTTGGACAACAGCCATCTGTCTCAGTGAGGCCCTTTTGCAGGATGTCCACATCTTTAGTGTTTACAATGATGGCTCCCAGGTTGCAGTCCTCTGGAAACTTCAGTAGCCACAGCCCTTCCATGTTAATGTTTACGTCAGGGAAGTAGATACTACACAGCCTGGGAAGTTATCTAGTCCCATGGCTGCTGTGATACTGGCTTTGGAGAGTGTTTTTTACCTGTGCAGCCATGATGACAGCAACTTTGCAGTCTTCCATTATAGACGTGCTCTTTCATGGGTGAGAGGGGGGTGAACTTAACACTGATCCTATCTGCCAGGATGTTGGCAATATCAGTTGGCTCTGTACATTTAGTGCCATTGAGCTGTAACTCAGAACAGATCTGAGTGTAACCATGACATGGACCTGTCTGTTGGGCAGAGATGATCTGAGTAGACAGTATACAACAGAGTACAGATTGGGTTACATTCAGTCTTGTTGCATGTGGCAACTATTTGAGGCCAGTAATCCTCTTGTTAGGGTACTTCATTGGTCTTTCTAGCTGCTGAATGTGCCTAGTCAGATTCATCGTGTGTTGTAGTACTCTCTGACAGGTCTGATGACTGCTGAGTAGTGGCAACCTCCTTTGACCTACATGCACAAACCTTGGCAGTTTGTGTGAACACACAGCAGAATTTTCAGACCAATTTGTGAATGTGTTTCTGGAAGTAGAGATGACTGTGCACATTTGTCCATAGATCCCTTATTATCACATCCGTATTTAGCCTAAGTGTGTGAGCATGCCCAGTATGACCTTTCAGTGTGATGCTGAATGAAATCCACTACATTTGTTGGAGTGTGTGAGCATGCACAGTATATACATTTATACTATATGTGTATGGTAAATCAAGTTGTATTTTTACAGCAGGGCTCACCTTTGTGTCATAGATCAACAGGGGTCATGCTGTGCCTGCAGGGCTTCCATGAGACACTTTGCATAGACTTATCAACATTTCTACATACGGGGGGACAGCTATTCTTTGTACATTTCTACCCGTGGGCACACCGGATTGTTACTGTGGGTGTACATAGGATGTGGGTTTCACGTGACACTTATTCACATTTGCTGTGCCTGCACTGCTATGTACAGGACACCATTACAGTCTGTACTGTTGCCTATCGTACTGGCTTGAGGCATACTACTGTACTACAGATCTTAGCGTCCAATGTCACGTATATTAGCTTGTGAATTCATAGCCTACACAACCCACATCACAATGCCTGGCCTGATGTTCTCTGTCTGCATAGGCATGTGGGGAAGGTTACCCATTTGTCTCTTTAGGGGCATGATACAGCTTTGCTTTGTGCTTACATTAGTGTACAATTGTCCTGCTGTGTCTGTGCCACTGAAATGCTATCATGGCTTAGTGGTTCAGTACTGTGACTATAGTGCACAGTATCCTGGGTTCAAGGCCTGTCACTGCTTTTTATTTTCATGCTGGCCAGACCAGACTGCTTAAGGAACAGTAAAGCAGATATGAGCATGTTTAACTGACTTTGCAAAACTTGCCCTGACCTTGCCCAACATTGCACGAGCAGTTTTGTTTACATATACTAGATATTGGTGAAAGCTGCTTAGCACTGCTTTATATTGCTTAAAACATGGCAATCATGCCTCAAGTGGTGCTGCAGGGCTGCCTATGTTGGATGCACATACTACACTGCCTATACATGTTTGGAAACAGGTAGTGTCAAGTTAGGCATCCCTTTTATTTTATGTGCGAGTCAGAGAGAGGTATCATTTCCAGGGTTCCTACTGAGCCAGTGTATGTGCTATGCATTGCCTCTTTGCCAAGGACAAGGCATACTGGGAATGCCTCTTTCTGCCTACTGGGGCAGGCTCAGGTTGTTCCTCCTCCAAGTCATGCTCTGCCTGTGCAGGCCTTGGCAATGGTGGGGGGCTGTTTGGCCCTGCCCCATGCTGTTCCTGCTGCAGCTGTTTTCGCAGGATCATATTGTGTAGCATGGCACATACCATGACAATTTGTATACATGTAGTTGGTGAGTACTGCAAGGCTCCACCAGATGTGTCCAGGCACCGGAACCATGTTTGTGCGTGTGCCTCATTATGGAGTTCTTGTTCAGGTGTGTGTGCATTTCTGATGGGTGTCATCAGCCACGGCTCCAGTGTGTATCCAGCATCCCCCACTAGGTGACAGTCAGGGATGTGCCCATTGGCAAATGTCTGGTACAGCTGGACAGATGCCAGATATGGGAATCGTGGTAGCTTCCAGGGCAACCAGCACACACATTCAGTATTATGCCCTGGGCATCAGGAGTGGAAGCCCTTGTGGTTGATGTAAGCCCTACCGCACTCACCAGCTGGTGCTTTGATGTGTATGTGCGTGCAGTTAATTGCACCCACTACCTCAGGGTATTTTGCTATTTGCTGGAAGAGACCCATATTGCTGGCCAATACCTCACGGGAATTGGGGAAATATACATGATCACTGACATGTGCTGACATAGCATTCAGGAACTGGTGCAGTACCCTTGATGCTGATGCCTGTGAAATCCCCATCATATCACCAGTTGGTCTCTGGAAGGTACCTGTTGCTAGTATTCTTAGGCCAACACATACCTTGGTTTCCACTGGGATGGGTTCCCCTCTGTTGGTTCTGTGTGTGAGGTGTGGCCTGCACAGCTCAACAATTTGCTGCAGGAGCTCTCTGTCCACTCTATAGCACTCCACTATCTCCAGCTCATGTAGCCCTTGGTAGGTTACCCTGGGTCTGTACACTCTTCTCCATCTCCTCACTGTGGGTTACTCAGCAGCATTTGCAATGGCACCACCCTCAGCATCTTGCACATGTTGCCTTATAACAGCAATGGCAGCCCCTAACATTTTTATGCCTCAGTTTAAGCTTTTTAAGTTTTCACTTCTCTTTCTTGACTGCAGTGTTGCAATGTTTCTGAGAAAAACATGGGGGAATGTTGTTTGCAGAGTTTTAAGTTCTGGGCTGGGCTGGGCTAGTGTACTGCCTGTGCAATTGGCTGATTCTGATTGATTTCACCTGGAAGCTCTGCTAGTTCTCTTTGGTTAACTTCCTACTACTTCTTTTCCTTCCTTTTCCCTTTCTGTTTCCACAGGGGGCAGCGTCGCGCAAACAAGCGCACACAGGCTTACACAAGCTTAAACAGGCTTACGCGGGTGCACATTCATGTATACAAGCTTCGACGGCCTTACACAGGCTTACATAGGTGCACACAAGCGCACACAGGCTTAGACGGGTTTACACATGTGCACATGCGCGCACACAATGTAAGCAGCTTTGCAAGAAACTTTAGTGATAGCCACGGCATACACCTTCGGTTTCTGGGTTTCAGTTTAGACAACTGTAGACACACCTCTTTTAGTCCTGAGTAACTCACAGCAAACACATGCCACTCTGCTCCAATAAGCTTACAGTCTTTTTGATACATACCCCCTCATGATGTCACCCATCTTCTACTGTGTTACTCTCCTTATCTTACTCTTACACTCTAGGGACATGGTTCACATAGCAGGAAAAATTGGGATTCACTATCCTTATCCTCATTTGCATAGGATTGCCTACTAATGCTTGGTTACATCTCTCAGACTGAGCTTAGCAAACACTACTCAGTAGCCATGTTGTCTTCAGCCTGCCATTCACTTGCATGGCAGATGAATATTTTGAATTATATCCATATTTGTGGCTTTTAAATTTTGATTTTCTGATTTTTAGTGCGCCACACATTTGAACGGCACTCCGCTATGCTTAAACATCGGAGATCTAGGGAAAAAAAAATATTTTTTATTATTTTGCAACACATAAAAATGCCAATGGCCATATATTTGGACATTGGCATGCTTCATCAACTGGATGCATCCTTTATTTGGAGCCGTCATGGCTCCGTTTTGCTATTTGCAGAACGGTACTCAGTTGCCAACTGAGTACATTTCTGCAAATAACACTACTCTTACTCGGACAGGTTAGTATTTCCTGGATCGCAAATTTACCTCATTTGCATATCTTTCAGCAGCAAATGAGGTAATTTGCATAAACTAACACTGTCTGTGCAATAGCCGGTTTTGGAGCTCTCTTGCACGCCCCTGCCGGCTGTTCCTGGATCGCTCGGCAGACATGTTGGCTGCATGGAGTCTTACTCTACTCTTAGACTCCGTGCAAGCCTTCATGAATCCGGCCCATTATCTTTTAAAATAGAATCTAAAAAGTTAACATACTCCTCCCATACTTCGTATGTAAATTCTAAAAACTCCGTAGTTTGATTAATATAACTAATAAAATTTTCTATCTCTTCTTTAGGTCCCTTCCAAACCAAACAGATATCCAGAAATCTAAAATACGCTTTAATATAGTAATTGTATCTTGAATTAAATATAAATTGTTTTTCCCAGTATAACAACACAATATTTGCCACTATAAGGGCACACTCTGCACCCATCAGAATTCCATCTTTCTGATGATATAATTCCCCTTGAAAATATATAAAATTATTTTTCAACACCAGTTCAACATTTTCTAATATTAGATTAAAGTTTCTTCTATCAACAAGATTGAATTCTAACATAATTTCTTCAAGCCACATCAAACCCAATTTGTGCGGAATCACTGAAAAAAGATCTTTAACATTCACCGTAATAAATTTATACTCCATATTCAGCATTCCCAAAACCCACAAGAACCCCATTGATCCACCAATGAGGCCTATAGTATCATCAGGAGGGTCCAAAATTGAACCTTTAGCAATACACATAGATAAAAAACGCAAACCTTTTTCTAGATTCTATTCTCATATTCTTATAGATTTGTGGGATTTTCTCACTAAAATGGAAAAATTAACATATGATGTGGAGTATAAATTTATTATGGTGGATGTTAAAGGTCTTTTTAAGATGGAATTGCGATGGGTGCGTGTGTCCCTATAGTGGCAAATATTGTGTTGCTATACTGGGAAAAAATTATATTTAATTCAAGATACAATTGCTATATTAAAGCGTATTTTTGATTTCTGGATGATATCTGTTTGGTTTGGAAGGGACCCAAAGAAGAAATAGAAAATTTTATTAGTTATATTAATCAAACTACAGAGCTTTTAGAATTTACATACGAAGTATGGGAGGAGTATGTTAACTTTTTAGATACTACTATTTTAAAATATAGTATTAATAAAAAGTTTAGGTCCAAATTGTACAGAAAAGAGTGTTTTTCAAATTCATATTTGTATTATAGTAGTAATCATCCGGTAAAACAAAAACACAATATTATTAAAGGTCAAATGATCAGAGCAGTACGTATGACATCTGAAAAAGAAGACATCAAGGTAGCGTTAGATTATATACAAAGTTTGTTTCAAGAAAGGGAATACCCGATAGAGATTATAGAAAGTGTAAATGAAGAAGTATGGAAGGGATGGAATAATAAAAAATATATACCATTGTTAATGAGTGGACAAAGCAGTAGTGTAGAATTAGTAGAAATGAATCAAGGAGAAAGGGTGAATGATAGAAAAAATGGAATAGAAGAAATTTATATGGTTTTAACTTACAACCAATATACCAAGGTTATAAAGGAAGTCATACATAAAAACTAGGCTTTGTTTTTAGGGATGCCAAATAGGTTGAAAGTATTTTCCAAAAATTTGAAATTTGGATATAGGAAGAATCAAAATTTAAAGGAAATATTTAAATAAGGACAGGAAATTGGAACAGGATTAAGATAGGTACATAACAAATGCAGTAGATGTCTGTAGTGCCCCCTTTGTATACAATCAGGAGTTTTTAGAATTAGAAAATATTAATATGGTATTTTATCCAAAGGGATATTATAATTATCAGTCTAGGTGTATTATATATTTGGCAAATGGAAAAAACATGGATCATACTATATAGGCAAGACGGAAGGGAGCCTGAGACAAAGAGTATATGAAGACATGTATGATATTAATAGAAAGAAAGAAACTAATACCCTCTTTAGACATACTGTTATATGCCCTCAAGCTGATTTTAAGTTTTGGGTCATTGAGCAGCTTAAAATGAATAAAAGAGGTTGGGATTGGGAAACCAAATTAAAGTTCGGAGAGCTAATTTGGCAATTACAGCTGGATGTTTGTAACCCCCCAGGACTCAATGACCATATTTCATTACTGCCAGCTCTTAAAATCAGAGCAAGTAATTATTAATATTATTAATAATATTAAGTTATAGATTAAGCTTTATATTTAGTTAACTACAGTATATTGTTTTTGTATTATTTAAGTGTATAGTTGTGTAGGTCAATATATTTATATGGGTCAGAAAAATGTTTTTTGGTAAACATATTTAAGATATTTAAAATATATTTTAATGCTTGTTTTAAGATATACATGTTTTTTCTATAGGAAAATGTTGACATTTTTAGTAATACACATTTATTGAGTTTTTTAAAAACAGGAAGTCAATTAATTTTGACCAATGATGTAGGTGTTGGGTGTATATAAAGAGAATGCTGGGAAGAAGTGTTTGACTCTGATGATGTTTCCGGACTAAGGAAATGAAAGCGCTATGTCCATTGAAGTAAAAGTATAAGTTATAGCTGTGCTGCTATTTTTTGTTGTTTTAAGTTTAATAAACGTATTTGATATCAGAACGAGATGGCCTTTATTGACCCTGGAAAGCAACTGGAGTTTTTCTGGATTATTGGTGTTTGTGGACTTCAGCTTTTTCCACTTGTTTTCTGTTGATGTAAAATATGGTTCTAGGTGATTCAGTCATTTTGACTAATGTCGCCAAAACTGGGCATGGGTAGTTACCGGTGATAAGTGAGTTGAGGACCCGGCCTACTCTGACCCACACCATGGACCCTTGCTAATGGTGGGAGGTGTGTATGTGCCCCTATTGGCCAGTGTGTGCCCACCTTAAACCCATCAGTCCTGGGTCAATGAGCTACTGGCTGCCTGGTGTATAGTTGTCCAGCCTGGGTTACCTGGGAAATCTCTGTTGAGTGAAAGCTGGATGTAAAACCAACCAACCTGCCAAACATGAAATGAGAATTGCTACGCTTAATGTAGGTTCACTGACAGGACACAGTCCCTTAGTGCTGGCCTGTACTTCAGAGAAGTAGATGCCAAACAAGAGTGGTCGAAGGACTGAACCCTGAGGTACTCCGCTTGTCACTGGTCTGGAGATGGATTTTGAGTTGGCTACTTTTACAGTGTAGGTTCTGTCAGTAAGCCAGTTGGCACCCCATCAAGTGATGTAGGGATTAATGCCCAGCTTAGTAAGTTTATCTATGATTCCAGAGTGGGGAGAAGACATTCCAGACTTCTGTCTGGTAAATGGCTTGATAGTAGCCAACAAATGGTTCAGAAAGAGAGTCACAAGATCACATACAAGAGTAGTCAACATGCAACTCAGGTAGACTTCCTCCTAGTAAGGAAAAGGCACTGGGGTAGAATCCATGATTGCAAAGTCATCCCCATTGAAACAGTTGGCCCATAACATAAACCAGTAGTTGCCACAATCAGCTGCAAGCAGTGGTCAGAGAAGGCTCTAAGGTCAACACAGACCAGGCTGAAGACCTGGAAGTTGACTGGAGAAGAAGGCACAACAGTTTAAGGAATTACTCAGGGCTCTAGCACCCTAAGAAGATGAAGAAATAGGTGGAGTTGAAGAATGGCAGTGCCTAAAAACAGCATGTGTTAGGACTACAGAAAAGATATGTAACCGACCCAGGTATGGAAATAAGGTACATAAGGAAAGCTGGTGGTGGAATGCAGAAGTCCAGGAAGTCATCAAAATAAAGGAGGAGTGCAGGAAGAAGTAGGAGATAGAAAAGACTGACCAGGCTAGGAAGGGCTACTGCTTGGCTAATAAAGAAGCTAAAAAAGAATTTGCAATAGCAAAGAATAGGGTATCTGAGGCACTATACCAACTTCTGGAAAGTGACTCAGTAAGGGGCACAAAGAAACTATATCAGGTTGCAAGGCAAAGACAGAAAGATAAAGAAGATAGTCAGACGCCCTTCATAAGGGATGCCAGCAACAACCTGCTCACCAGTCTAGAGGACATCAAAGGCAGATGGAAGGAGTATTTCCAGCAGCTTCTGAATGAAGAAAACCACACAGAAGCTGTACTGTCCCAGAAACCACCTACAATGAGAGAAGAAGAGGAGCCCACTCTTGAAGAAGTAAGAACAGCACTAAGGAAGATGAAGTCTGGGAAAGCAGCAGGCTCAGATGAGATCGCAGCAGATATGATAAAGAAGTTAGGTGAGCTAGGGGAGAAATGGCTCCTGAGGGTACTAATAGCAGTGTGGAGAGAAAGGTGTATCCCAGATGACTGGAGAATAAGCATACTTATGCCAGTGTATAAGAACAAAGGGGACATCCACAACTGTGGGCAGCACAGAGGCATCAAACTCCTATCATATTGCATGAAAGTTCTGGAGAGGGTGATTGATAAATGGATATGCAGAGTAGTAGAATGTAATATGGGAGATGAGCAGTTTGGATTTAGATCATGATGCAGCACAGTGTTTGCATTGAGACAGATACTTGAAAAGAAGCTAGAGATGAGGAGACAGTCCAAATGGGCATTCCCAGGCTTTGAGAAAGCATATGACAAGGTCCCAAGAAAGCTGATCTGGGCGGTACTGTGGTGGTTTGAAGTCCCAGAAACATTGGAATAATTAGTGCAGGCTATGTACAAGGACCCAATGACTCAAGTACGGACAGTGTTCAGTCTCACAGAGGGGTTCCCAGTGTGAGTGGGTGTACATCAGGGTTTAGCTTTGAGTCACTGCTGTTCATACTTGTGATGGACTGCATTAGCAAACAAGTTGGAGGGGATGGATCAATAAAGCTGCTGTATGCAGATGATGTGGCAGTACAGGCAGGCTCTGAGCTACATCTTCAGCAAAGGAGAGGAGAATAGAATGGAAATCTGAAGGCACATGGGATGAAACCAAACACATATAAGATGGTGGTAATGGCAGCAAATTGGGGAAATCAGAAGAAGCTGAGAATAGAGATACAAGGGAAGATAGTGGGACAGGTAAACAGCTTCATGTATCTGGGAGGAGTAGTTAAGGAGAAGGGTAGTCTGAATGAAGAGGTCAAAGCTAGAATCAGAGGGGCTGCAGCCAACTGGCATAGAGTATCAGGTGTAGTCTATGACAGAAGAATACCAAAGAAGCTAAAAAGTATGGTGTACAAGACAGTGGCGCAAACAGTACTAATGTATGGTACAGAAACCTGGGCAGTAAAGGCAGAACAGCTGAATAAGCTAGAGGTGATGGAAATGAAGTGCCTGAGAAAGGTGGTAGGGATGCACACTGTGGTACAGATGAAGAAATGAGGACATAAGAGCAGAAGCTAAAGTGGTTCCAATTGCAGTAATGATCAGAGAGAACAGATTATCGTGGTTTGGGCACATGTAGAAAAGCAGAAGACAATCTGGTGAGGAAGATTTGGGACGGACAGGAAGAAGGTAAGAGGAAGCGAGGATGTCAGGCAAAGAGGTGGATGATTGTGTGAAAGATGATCTGTGACAGGCAGGCATGAGTGTTGAAGAAGGCAGGAGTGTGCCACTAAATCGAGTGAGTTGGCAACAGTTAAAACGATACTCTGACCCTATGTAGAAAAACAGGAAAAAGGGGGATGATGACAGTATCTTAAAGTAGGTAGACTGGCAATTCTGTTTCAGGACAATCAAATGCTCTCCGGTATTGCTCTAAGCAGGTCTAAGTTACATCTTTGCATGTCAGCTCTCTTAATGGTGATGAAAGTTGGCTCAAATCTGGAATGAACTTGCCTAGATAGTTAACCAAGAAAACGTTGTAGGGCTTGGACATCATCTGGTGCTGGCATCTCTAGAATTGCTGTTTGCTTGGAAGGATCTGGTCATAAGCCTGAATTGATAAACAAATTGTGATGCCCTTGCACTGGCCCAGCAATCAAGGAGCCTCAATCCTCACCACTAACGTCAGTGAGGGGCGTCCACATTGGGAAGGATAACAAATACACACACAGTAAAGTACAATTTCCCTTAAGACCACACAGAGATCACAGTTAGTCTGGGGCTGGTTTCTCCCTTTCTCTCCAGATCCCCAATAAGACTCCCCATTGGCACAGCTATAGGGTCCAGATCTCAGCCTAGTGGTCAAGCTAAATTTTCCAGCACCCTCTCTGTCCAACTAGTGCTTCATGTCCCTGACGAAGTAGCTGACACACACACACACACACACACACACACACACACACACACACACACACACACACACACACACACACACACACACACACACACACACTTTGAGATATGAGTTATATACAAACACAGACACTCCTGGGGAAGGCTGGCACAGGTTCTCAGGCTATGTCCCTTCTGCCCAGACTATACGGTAGTACCACTTGCCACCAACCACTAATATCAGCTACTAATAAGGCCCTTATCAAAGGGTGTCCATTTATTACTGTGCAATATTATTATCCAATTGATAAGTGTGACCAGAACTTTTTAAGGCTTATTGTAGTGGCTTGGCCAGTATGACTATATACATGCAATGTACTCTAGAGCTTAAATTATCTTTACACAAAACAACCACAGTCGAAAGGTTTAAAAATATTTAATAACAATTACTAAAAACACAAGACAATAACTTCTTACTACACAGTGCTAGTCAAGAGTTCAGAGATTACAGGAAAATGCTTACGATAATACAGTAGAATAGTTCTGACATCAATACAGAAAACAACTAGTCTAATCTTCCTATTTCCTAGCTATGTCTAAGAAAGACACTAGAGTCTAAGATCCTACTTAAATACAGAGCACTGTCAGAATGCTGACAAATGCAAAATGCTCTGTCTCTGTCTCTGAGAAAATCATGTAACTTGATCATGCATACTGCTGACTCATTTTAGATTACATCATTCTTAATTTTCTGGTGTCCCACGCTAACAGAAACTCTTCATTTACATTGCTTTGATATCGCACCTTTTCAGGAAACTACAGTAATTAAAGACATTATATATGTAAAATTCAGCAATTAACTCTGGTCTCAAAACAATAGAAATAATCTGCTGGTTTAGACATCACTGTTCTGAGTTTGAGATCAAGTAATCATACAAGGCTTGACTTATCAGCTTTCTTCCAGCAGAGTGCACTGTTACATTTTTGACATGCAACATTTAACACCACTTTCTTCCATTTAAGAGAACAAGCCTGTGGCTTATATCAATATTTACAAATAACAGAATTATCTACAAAATTCTATTTAGCTAGGCTGGCAACCTTCACATATCTTCACACAAATGACCAACATAAATAACTTCTTGTAGCCTGAATTTGCACTTCTGAAGATTCAGCTTAAAATTCACTTTGCAAGCTCATTCTAGTACTTTCCTGAGCTATCTATCATGTTCAACTTCACCATTTCCTCCTACCAGAATATCACCTACTATAATAGCACATAGATATCCAGAAAAAAAATTTGTTCCATTGCATGCTGAAAGACTTCACTGGCAGAATTTATCCTAAATGGCATTCTCAAAAATCTGTACCTACCAAAAGGTGTCCTGAAAATGGTTAGCAATGAAGATTTGCAGTCAAGCAAAATTTGCCAAAATTAACTTTTTGCATCTAAAACAGAAAAAAACAGTGGCATTTGGCATAACGGCAGCAACTTCTTCAACTGTATGCATTGGATGATGTCATTTTAGTGCTTTGCTCAAGTCTCATGGATCAATACATATTCTAATATTTGAGCTTTTCTTATGAGGTACTTACCAGGGAGGATACCTATTCAGTCGGTTGTTGTTCTGGACAAATCACTCCTTGCTGCACCATTCTGTCTAGCTCAGCTTTGACTCTACCCTACATATCTACTGGAACTTTCCTGACTGGGCTGACTTCAGGGTCTAATTTCATGGAGTACACAACTGGGAGTTTACCTAGTTTGTCTTCAAAAAGGTCAGCATAGGTAGCAAAAATAGTCTGGGCAAAATTAGAACAGTTGTCTTTCAAGCTTACATGGTGGACTTACTTATTAGTTCAATTTTCAAACTGTCTCTGAGGCCTAATGATGACTGTACATGCCTTTTTGCTATGTAAGATTGCAAGTCATAGCTATTCCTGGCAGGGTAACATGAAAGCACTACTGAGCCTTCAGTCTGAATTTCTTCACCACCATAAGCAACAAGCTTATCACACTTAGCCAAATAAAGCTTCTCTCCAGCTCTTACTCTAGCAAGTGTTTTTGCCAACATAACCTTTCATTTTGAACTAGTATCAAGTTTAAGTTGTGTGGGTCTCCCATTAATTCGAACAGTACAAAATACTTCATTCTTTGCCCACAAATCTGCTCCTTTGACTGTTTCACCAAGCAATGACACACCATCAACATAAAAAGTGGGGTCACAACTTTCTAACTGAGAACTTGTCTCTTCTCTTTTAATAAAAGAATGGACCTCTCTTGATTTGCAGAACCTTTGAAAATTATTCCACGTTTTACATTTCTGGCACTGCTGACCAAAAGCTAACCACTTTTCTCTTTCAGACTCATGATTTCCACCACAGTTACGACAACTGATTATGAGGCTAAGTGAGGGTACATGCTTTGAGTTTGCTGACTCACTGTTGTGCGTCACTGAGCATGTCTGCTTTACAGAGCATGCCCTGGAATTTGCTAGAAAGGTTCTGGGTTTCACTGAAGTAATCAATCTTTAGGCCTGTATCTTTTAACCATGTGCTGCATATTATCAACATTAGCTTTGGAATGTGCTGGAAGCATGAAATTCTCATTTGTAAGTATATTTTTGTGCTTTTTTGTGAGCTTGTATATTTGAAAAATCTCTATGGCTTTATTCAAAGTTAAATCACGGTCTCAAAGCAAAATCTTTCTCACTGCATCATTTTTAATACCACACACAAGCCTATATTTTATCAACTCATCCCTTAAATCACCAAATCTGCATGTTTTAGCCTTTTTTCCCCAAGTCAGCTATATATGCTGCAAAATTTTCACCAGGCTTTTGATCTCTTATGGGAAATATGTGCTTTTCCATTGTAATGTTCATTTGGGGGTTACACATTTCTCTAAATTTACATTTTAAGCACTCTGGGGTCTTCCCTTGTTTCAGCTGGTACCACTATATGGCATTTTTCCCCCTCCCCTGCATACACAGTAAGTGCGCACACAAATGAACATTCTCTTTCAATGACTTCTGAACCAGCTAAATTAAGCAGAATAAATGTCTTTGTACATGCATCTTTGCTAGAAAATGCAGCCTGTATGAAAATATATTCTTGCTCACACACACTCCAATTTTCTCCAATATTACTATCAAATACTAATGGAGCAGGTCTGCAAAATCTTTCTTCCATGCCAACAAAGTATGGTTAAACACAATGCAAAATGGGCTTTGTTATTATGTATGAGCATACACACACACAAGTTACTTGTAACAATATTCAAATGCACCATAAATGCTTAGAAAGACTGTACTTTATAAAATATTCTTTGAAATGGCTGTATTTTGCAAAATAACTATACTGTAATATTACACTTTGTACACTTCAGATATTTGAATAGCTTTAGTTAATGTGAAAAAGAAGCACATAGTGAAAAAACATAGTAATTTTCCTTGTTTTATGCAATTCAGATTTTGCTTCAAACACTTTTTAACTATTTTGAATACTTTTATCAACATGTTGCAATTTCAGACATTTTGTTTAACTAGAAATTCGTTTTTGAGCATTCTGAGTGCTTTGTTTTATATTCATTGAGTAAAAAAAATCATTTAAGTGAATTTTAGTACCTGGAATTCATTTCTGACCTGTTTTGTGAGCTATTTGAGCAGTTGGGATGATGCACTCCTATATATTCCTCCAACGTCAACTGAGTGCCTCATGGTTTGACTTTGGATCCGACTTCTGACACCATATCGCTTGTCTTGTGTAGCTAGTTAAGACGAAGAGGCTAGGGTGTTCATTTAAATACTTTATTACATGCAAACACATCAGGATTGATAGCAGCAACAGAAAATATAAACGAACTAACTACTACATATACATACATGCATGCTTACACCTCTGCAGCCCACTACAAAATGTCAGTCTTGCTTACACATGCTCAGTATTTATATGCATGTGCTAGCTCACTAGAAAGCTTCTTAAAGGTACATACACACACTGATCTACAGAGGCTAGTTTTTCAGTGGTGAAAGTGCAACTGATGGCTATTTCTAATTTTTACATAGTGGAAAACTTTCTCCAGCATCATCTAAATTGTGCAAGGCCTTCTTGAAAGGTACTTTTTTCCTACATCCTCCTATTAAGGACCATGCACTTCCCTGGGACCTCACCTTGGTTTTACAGGCTTTAGTTTTGTCCACCTTTGAACCTTCAGCTAAGGTAGATTTAAAGTTTCTGGCTTGGAAAACCATTTTCTTGGTGGCTATTACTTCGTCCAAGAAGTAAAATTTAGGAAATCTGATCAACTCTTCATATCCTTTCCCAAGTCCAGGTTGGGTAAACCAGTTTCCAAGGTTACCCTAGCTCATTGGATAAATGGTTGTATTGAACTTGCGTATTCCACTAAAGGCATCACCTTAACCTGCCACATTAAAGCAAATTCTACTAGCTCTGTTTCTACCTCTTCAGTCTTCTGGTCAAAACTTCCCATTGATGAGATTTGTGCAGCTGCTACCTGGTCAAATCATCATACCTTTATTTCTCATTAGAAACTGGACATTATTTCTAGGAACAGGGCATCCTTTGGTTCTGCTGTGCTATGCAATATCCTTTCTTGAGAGCTGCCCAAATTCATTCTGTAGCTGGGGACTCTGCCTCGTAGGTTGAGAGCAAATGAAGGCAACATAACATTCCAACTGTGTTGTTGCCTTTCATTTGCTCTTCAACCTTCCCTCCCTCCATCCCCCTGCCTTTTGAAGGACCTAATGGAAGATTTTGGACAGATACTTCTGTTCTGATCTTTGAGCTCCTGAAGTATCCCTACATGACTTGTTCTTTTACCTCTAGGTGATTTATTCCTGTTTATTTGTACCATGATTATGTGATATACTGTGCTGCAGCAAACTCAATCTGAGGGATTTGGAGGAGAGGAGCTCAGATTTTGGAGCCTAGGGCTTTGGTATGTGGCTGAGTCTGATCCAGTGCTTGGATCCAAAACCCATAGGTTGAAGAGCAAATGAGAGGCAACAACTCAGATGAAACATTATGGTGAGCACATAACTTTTTTCCCCCCTCTGATACACACTTTATCTGATTTATGGCTGTGGAAAAACTGGATTCTGTCACAGTATTCAGTGTGTGTAAGGTAGTGAAGCTAATTCTGGGTGGGAATCCAGTCCATTGCAAGATACAAACATGGGAATATAGAAGAAAACCAGAGCATCTAGAAAAAAATTACATAGACTTGCAGACTTCAAACAGAAAGCAGTCAAGCAAGGAAATTAATCAAAAAACAAGGATTATGAGGAAGTAGTAACACCAATCACTTTACCTCTATGTTGACCTGTTATGTGTTATTTTGACCCAGAATACAAGACTGCCTTAGAAGTACAATTCCAGAAGAACTGGGTGCTACACGAAGTCAAATGCAAGGACGTGAAAACAAAATCCACCTTATGTCAACTAATCTTTAACAGAAGTAATAAACAGATACTCCCAAACTAAGAGGTTGCTTCTTTCACTTGGTCTCAGTCAAATGAAATTTCAGTCATGTGAAGTAGACCCATATATATATATATATATATATATATATATATATATAGAGAGAGAGAGAAAGACAATCCACTATACAAAGTTAAAACAGTCTTGCATTTTAGATAGTTGGAACAGGAAAGGTTTAATTGATCCAGATTTACCTATGTGAAAATATATGGTAATTTCTAAAAGAAAGTAGACTAATAAATCCAGCACCTCTGCAAATATAGTGAAATGAAACAGCTCATGAATTTCATTTAGATGTAATAATGAACAAAGTACACAAAACTTAATGCTTTGGGTAACATTTTAAAAAATTTTGCACAAAACCTAAAGCAAAATTAATTGATATAAAAAGACTGCCAGGCAGATTTAATAAACCCTACATGGTTCGCTAACAGATGGTAGCACACTATGTTGTATTCAGTAAGTGGCTCTACACAGTAAACATTGTGGCATGGTAATTACAGCATAAGCAGCTGAATTGTATGCTGATCAACCAATCCAAGATGGAAGAGCTGTTCAATAAGCTATAAAGCAACTGTGTAGACTATGTGCTGGTTTTCCCTGCAAAGTCCAAAACCTATTAGAATTCAGCCAAGAAAAGGAGTCTACACAGAAACAATGTTAGAGGCTGCTGTTGCTTTAATTCATGTGTATGTGCAACAGGCTGATGTCTGTGCTCCTAACAGGTAACAATAGCCAGCAGTTGAAGTGTGAGGAGACATTAAAATAATAAATTTGAGGTAAAGAACCATAAAACTTTATTAGTCACAGACCGGTTTCGGCATATCCATGCCTTCTTCAGTATGAATAAATGGACATACTTTATAATTCGTGACATACAAATTTAAAGACAACCTCCACCAATAGGAACATAGTATGTTCCAATAACTTCATAAATATTCATGAACCCATAGAGAGTATGAGATCTAACAATAAAATGTTTACGTATATTATAATAATATATGTAAAGGATCCCAAACAGGTTACAACCACTAGATAATAACCTAATGATATATGTAAGAGATGTTGATATATAAACAAATCAACATAATAATCTTCTTTTGCTGTGCCTCCTCCAGCCTTTGCATGTGATCAATACACAGATCTCTGTTATAGGCATGTTCCTCAGCACCTGTATGAATAAAATGAGAAAAAATATTATTTCCAAAAGTGATTGTTTTATGAGGTTAAACAGCATTTAATGTTAAGGTACGCTGGTTCGGAATGTAGTCTTAATAAAGTAATCTCATTATCAATCAGTGTTATACAATCCAAGGTCACAGTTTGCATAGAGAAATATTTATATAAGAGTGCAACTGTATCACATACAGTAGGAGAAGTGACTAGAAGCAACACAAAGCTGGATTCGAACCTACAGCATTCACCTATGCTCACACTAAGGTCCAGAATCCTACCTGCTTAACTACTTGTTCTTTGCTATATAAGAAAAAGTTAATGGAATTCTGTAGTCTATGTCTATGCAATTGAAACATGACATACCATGTGACCCTGTGTACACATTAGTAGTGGTATACTATGTGAATTTTAGATAAAGTGTGAGACAGGCCCAACTTAACATCTGAAGCATGATGTGATCTGCGTTCTGAACATTTTTCATTAAAATTAAACAAGGTTAGTGCTAAATGCACTGTAATGTTAGGAAGAGAAGGTTTACAATTTTATGTAATGATTATAAAGTGTCATATAGCATACAGTACATAAATGACAAATGCTGCTTAAATGGGCAGTAATACACACACACACACACACACACAATAAAATTGTAACTGTATATGTAGACTATTTACAAATTAGGATGTCCTGAAATATGTGCAAAGAGATGGTGTGCATCAAATATAAACATACACATTATCCTACAAAGTAAGGACATGGATAAAAATATACACAACCCCACAATGATGGGGTAAGGTAAGGCAACACTGAAAAGTAACCTACATAACTTGTAAGTGAAGATACAAGTCTATCTTCCTAGCAAACACATAGCAGATTTAATTATCTGATGGGGGTCTTGAACCCTCAAAAACAGTATAATTTGGACTCCAGTCCTTTATATAACCTATCCTGCTAACCTTTCAGCTATACTACAGTTAGAGAAGTACCTATTGAGATATGCTGTAAATCAAGTGTGATTACAACACACACTCAAATGGAATGCATGGTCTCCTGCAATGTTCATGGATTATTCTAGCACAGACAAATATTATTGTACGTGAATATTGGTCAAGTAATATTTAATGTTGAGCATACATATTTTGATTTCAATAGAATCACATGGATATCTGTGCTAACTATATAAATGGTATGGCGCTATCCCTAAATTTTGTAGATAATGAAGAAATGAGCGGTCTTCTGTGCATGACAAATCTTGTACTGTAACACAGAGATTACCTCACGTAGGTTACAAGTAATCTCAATGTTTAAAAAAAGAAAAAGAATACCCATGACAGGAATTAAAAGGCAATGGTGGGATTCAAACCCAAAACAGCATCATAGGTAGGAATATAGTTAAAGACACAAGCCAAAAGTGCTAAACCACCAGCTATGCCACTGTGTAGTGATTACATCCTCACATTTGATGTATATCCAGTCTGATTACTACCCTCAATCATATGAAATGCAGGGCGACCTGCATTTATGTTACAATTCTCTGACTCAGTCAGGATATACTGCATGTGGACACAGAACAAAGGTCACACATTTAACTTTTTATGATCGTTGCAATTGAATTACACATCCATCAGTGTTAAGAAAGTACTCCTCATAGTACATTCTGGAAGAACTGCAGAGAACAATAAAATGCATAGTCATCCACAGCCTACATAATGTAGACATTAATGCTTTCCAAAAATGAAATGTGCGTGCAGATTACTCCCCGAGTCAGTACACAACTTTGCAAAATAATCATATTAACTAAAGAAAGTAAAAATGCTCTGTCCATATATGTTGTTTATATTAAGTAGTTAGTGGGATTTGAACCTATAGATAATCAACCACAATATACATTGCTAGATTGCTCAACTAGTTGGGCTAATGGACATCAAATTGCTTTTCATGCATGAATAGCTTTTGTGAATGGCTAGCACTTTTACTGGGATCTGTGAAATAGTTGCATTCCTTCATAATACCTGCTGTTACTTAAATATTCTGCATGTCTGCTTGCATGACCTAGCTAGTTTGTGGATGACCAGTATGTGCAGTTAGGTGTCCATCATCTTTAACTATAGCATTAAATTTCTATTACAATTTCCCTATATATATATATATATATATATATATATATATGGACCCTACTTCATTGAACCACATATGTCAGATAAATGTTAACATTGTTAAGTACTAGGTGTTAAGGTGTGGATTATGGCACTTACTGTAGGCACCCAGGGTCTGGCATTGGACTTCTGTGATCCTGTTCTGCATGTCATCCACGTCCCTATGGGGATGACCATTGTATTGATGCTGACTGCCACACCTCTCCTGACGATCCCATACTTCCTCAGGCATCCCTCGCAATCTGGTTTCAAACATTCAAAAGATTCAAAGAAATGTTATTGTCATTTAGGACCACACAAGTGCAGTCTAAATGAAATTAAAAATGTCAGCTCATGAGAGAAATGCAGTGCAAACAACAGAGATACAGCGGTATCAGAGAATGACATAAGAAAGAAAATAACAACACGTATGACATACAAGAGGTAGTCCACTTTACATAAACACACTCAATACCCATTATCCAATGATAAATAATAAATACCCACCACTAAACCCCTTCACCATTACGATAGAGAATAAATAGAGACTAGTGAATAGCAGCTGTTTAGTTACCGTATTGCACTTGTTAACCTTAGACGTGACTCAGTATAGCCATCATATTGCATAATAGTAATACTGGCAGTAATTGCTCAGAGCAGCAGGATTAAATGAAAAAAGAGGCTTCAATGTATCAGGTATTATGGTTGGTGTCTGAGTTTATAAGTCTCACAGCTGTAGGATACAAACTGTTCTTGTATTTGGTAGTCCTACAGCAGAAGCCGCGGTACCTCCTTCCAGACACAAGTTATGAGAAGCAGTTGTGGGCCGGATGGGTCGAATCAGCAAGTATTTTATATGTTCTCTTTCTTGCTCTTGTAAAGAAAAGCTCCTGAATAGAAGGGAGGTTTGTGCTGAAGATTTTCTCAGCCACTCTCACCACCCTCTATAGTCTCTTCTTCTCAGCAACTGTGCAGTTGCCAAACCATGCTATGAAGTTGCTAGTGAGGATGCTCTTGATAGCTCCCCTGTAAAAAGTGGTAAGAGCAGACAATGGGAGCCTGGCCTTTTTGAGCTTTCTCAGGAAGTGAAGCCTCTGTTGAGCCTTCTTGACTATATGGTTGGCATTAACAGTCCAGGAGAGGTCATCTGAGATGTGAAGGCCCAGGAACATGGCTGTTTTGATTTCCTCTACTACCTCCCCTTTGATAGTGAGTGGTTGGTGAACTGTTGCCTTTCTTCTGAAGTCCATAATAATTTATTGGGCCTTATTAACATTCAGATTAATTAATGTTGATTTGAGTGAAATTCCTGGTGCGTGTTTTCATCCTCTTGTTATGTCTAGTGTAGATGGCCAACATCTGGTAGGTCTTATCATTGTTCTAGTTGGGCACTTGGACGTGCCACAGACTCCTCTTGGTCAACATAGCCTCAAAAGTCTTGGTAAAGATGTTCAAAACTGCCTTCAGAAAATTACTCACTGATATCCCACTCAGTTCAAAGGTAGCAATGGTATGATAGGAAAATGTATCAATATCACATTTTAAAAGTGGTGCATATGGATGGTAGCAGACAATTTGTGGGCATTGGGCATGTGTTCCAATTGTTCTCATTCAATAATAACTATTGGGCATTTGTGCTAAGCACTGCACACTTATGCTGAGCTACTGGATAATGTGCTAGTGCTAAGATTAAGAACCTGTGTGGACGTTCGCGGATGGGATTCCAAAGCACTGTATGCTAATGAAGATTATTAATTATGTATGGTGTAAATGGTACTTAATAGGTATTTGCACTGCGCTAACCTCACTGTTAGGTATAGCTGCCTGACTGCAATTATATAAAAGGTAAGTTATTAGGAGGTCAGCTGCTTGTATTGCTTTTGTGAAATACAATGCTTATTATCACTACTGTATTCATAGTGTTATGTGTGAAACTCCTAACACATATTTCATGCATTTTTTATTTTGGAAATTCTCTGCACATCAATATGTCAGGAACATAAAGGATGGGGTAAACTTCCCCAATATGCATAAATATGGATACATGTCTGTCATTATCAGGGAGATTTTTCCCCATATGTAGGTGTAAACCAGAACCAGTGAACTTTGGATAAGGACAGAATCTCTCCATATCTGTCTGTAATGCAGTTTCACTTGTACATCTGTAGTACTTTTTGTGGATAACAATGATTTACGGGGTTGCCCACAAACCGTATATTCAAGGTCTGATTTACAGATATTTACTGCTGCTTACTCCTACAATGGCAGCACTTATACCATTCAGTGGGATTGGGTTAACATTAGGATGGCTTGGCATGTAACTTGTTTGCTGTTTTCACATATAACCATGACTGCATATCTGTTCCTTTTTCATAACCTGATCTTGTTCTGCCTTGCTGTTTTAACACATTCAGATACATATGTTGTTTAATGTATCATGAAGGTCATACCTGTGCCGATATTTGTCACTGACTACATTTTCATCAGTGACATATCCCACATGGTGGGTGTAGCTGGATGAGCATGTGACTGAAATGACACCATATTTGTACTACTGAAGTTATGGTGCAATGTTTACGTGATTGACCCTTACTTGTCAAAATATCCACTGACATGGATTTGAATCCCACTTCTGCATATATAACATATCTCAATATGTGGAATGACTTAATGGCAGTGCACAAGTATGCTGATGATGTTAAGACCTATGGCTCAGGAATTCAGACATGTTTTATAAGTACCTTATGCTTATCTGTTTGTTTGTTTGTGTCTTTCGGCTTTTCCCGGTTAGGGGTCGCCACAGCGGAACTCCAGTCTGCTAATGATTGGCAGTTGATTTTTAAGTACCGGCTTGCCAGGCCTGATGCACAACCTTCAACGAAGTTACGCCCATTCACACGTCTCCACGCCGAAGACGCTCTAGCTGAGAATCGAACCGGACAGTGTCTTACTGTGAAGTGACAAAGCTACCGCAGCACCACCACCGCTTATCTGTACATGACAGTAATTTAGACTACACAGATTGTTTTGCATAGCAGATCCTTGTATATGACGGGCATGGAAATCCACTGACATATACTTAGGTTGATATGTCAATATGTGCACCTGCTATGTATATAATCTGATATGTGCATATCACTCTTTTTTTCAGATGTCTGGCCATAATAGACATGATAATTTTTTCCACAAGGGAAAATTAAATCATAATTGAGACTATTGTCAATGCTACATGATGACATGTATGTGTTTACTACTAACTTGTTGTTTATGTGTCTCTTTTTACATGACAGTGGCATTTCAACTCTCATCCCCGGCAGTGGAGTCAGAGGAGGAAATGTCAGGTCTGTCATTATGTGTATTTGTGTTCACATTGTCTGTCATGTTTGCTTTATATGTGACTGACATGGAGTAGCTCTGCTCTATAGGGCCCCTGGACCACCCACAGGTATACTGGTAAGTCCATATCACCATGATTATTCATTGTAGTTAGCTTATTGTTCAATAATATCAGTCATACCCTGCCTTATTTAACTTCTGTGAATGTATATAACATGTCTTATCTGACTCTGTTTGCAGCACGTTCACTTCCTGCCTCCTCCACAAGCCCATCCACTGTTTCTGAGGTGGGACGTGATGTGCCTCACTCTGATAGTATGTCCAGTGGCATATAGGGCACTGCATTGGTTACACTGACTGGCCCAGAAGTGGACAGTCAGGTGTTTCGTGGTGTAGCCTCCAATTAGGAGGATAGTGTGGCCAGCCATTCTGATGATGTGGGGGTATCAGGTAAGGGACATGATGATGGCAGTGAACCACTGTCTCATGTTGTGTCTGGTACTGATGGTGACTCTCCTCCATGACAAATGGATATTGTCTGTCAGGTTTCATGTGGTAGTGTAGTTGATGTGCATGGATGCATGTCATATAGTGTCTGTTTACTGTTACAGGTGCATGAATGTTCACAGTGATGTCATGGCTGTGACCTGCACCCACTTTCCAATGCTACTGATTGTGTTGTACACCAGCTGCATGTGTTACATGAAGGTCAGTAAAGCAGACATAGGGAGGCTATGGCAGCACTGGCTGCACAGCATGACAGGGTGGTATCTGTTGCACCCTCTGTTGAAAGCCTTGCTACAGTGATACTTGAGCAGTCTCACATTAGAAATTGGGTGTTACATGCCCTGACCACAATGAGCAGATTACCTATAATGGGGAGAAGCAGATCTCCTCTCAGTAGACCCACACATGATCCTTATACATCACTGTCTGTGCTGCAATGTGGACTCAATCTGCTATTGGTTGATTTAATCTGAACCCAGCAGTCACTTCCAGATGGATGCATCACAGTACTGCTCCTACACACACCGTCCCACATTCCTAGTGTCACCACATCCTGCTCCTCAGTACAGCACTGTGGGATGAGTGTTTCCAGATGTGGCAGTGGCAGCCAGCACCACAGTGTGAGCCAGCAGAGAGGGCACCCTGGACTGCATTAGAGTAACACTGACAGACAATCCAATGTATATCCTGTTGTGTCAATCTGACCCTGTGGTAGTGATCACTGCTGTGTTGACCACTGCCTACTACAACTGTAAGTAGCTTCTCAATTGTCTGATGCCACAGACATTTTCTGATCATTTGTCTGATATAAGTGACTGCCTTCAACTTGTGTTATGTTATATGTACTTGTTGTCATTATATGTTAGTTCGGATACTGACAACTGCAATGCTCTATGAGACAGTCTCCGTGCTTCCATCGCTTGATATTACTGCAAGCATTTTTCATGATCATCAGCATGTATTCTTCCAGCACTAATTACTGCATTACACATTTTAGCATTGTCTGCCATACTTGTAAGCACAGGTATGCTCTGTATGCATACCAGTGGTACATGTGGTATTTTAATTAGGTACTACACATGCCTCACCTTCACTACATGTACTTATGTTTACATATTTCCCTTTGTTACCCTCTTGCTGACGTGTACTTTTCATGCTTTTTTCCCATATCTACCTGCTTATCTCACACACACACACACACACACACACACACACACACACACACACACATATATATATATATATATATATACATACATACATACATAACTAAGTCACTGTATCCAGATGAATGATGCATGTTCCATGGCTGATGCACACTGCTTGCCTGCCATTGATGCTCTGTATGATTGAACAGATTCATACATCTAAATACATGGCTCATACTGCAGCAATCACTATGCATCGCAATGTTGCCTTATGTGTGACATTCCACATCAGACATGCAATGTGAATGTTTACTTTTAGAATCCCAAAAGATGAAAAGCTCAAAACTTTCAAGATTGAGCCCAAATGCTTGAATCTTGTAAACTCGAACTAGCAAAAAGAAAGGGAACAGTGTTTTATTTGCCAGAATCTGAATTGTGCAGGATTGCAGCACAGTGGGGAATGGAGTATTGATCCTTTCCCCACTGTGATATTATCTCAGAGTTAGAATATATAAATAGTGGGGGTGTAGGGGTGCAGTGGGCTTGTCTCCCTGCAAAAATAGGAGTTTTGTGTGTTTTCAACCTTACAACCTTGAACATTTGGGCTTGAGCTTGTAGAACCAATATGAAACTTGGTGATATACTTAATTTTGTCTGGTCCTTGACATGATTTCAGTACTCATGCTACTGTAAGCTGCATAGTGTGTTGTACAATACTGTTACACATTATTATGCTATGTGTCATGCATAAGTGCTGTTATAACACCTCTGCAATTAGGTTATATTTGTGCTGATACATTCCGATGCACTGCATGGACTTAGATTTATTGTATGTTGTACAGCTAACTTCACACGCTACTTTTCTGTATATGATGATATCTGACCTGGACAATAACACCTTCTGTTGTACTCACCTCATGCATGCTACACATATCCCACTGTGGCCCTCTTTGGAGCTGTACCTTGCAGAGATTATTTCTGTGATGAATTTTCATTTGTAGACATCCAGATGTGTTTCTTGCTATGTTGTGTATTTGGATAAGGTATTACATATAAATCATATACATATGTTATGTATGATGTTTAATGTGAACACATAACGGTCTGTTTCCATTAGTAGTGCTCTCTGTTGCTGTTCTGGGGCAACACTGTGTGAACATCACTGTTTTATCTGTACTTCTGTATATGTGACTTGTCATGACACAAATGTGCAAGTTAGATGCTGCAGTGTTGCCCCAGCTAGAGCATATGGCTACAACCTTTGTTGGCCACACCTATTTCTTCTCACCTCTGTGTCCCTCTGATTATCCTGTGGCAACTCTAATTGCTCCACATCTGACATCTGGGGTTCTTGGGATAGATCACACACACCTGCGGCTGATAGGCCACCACATTTTAATGTTATTATGTTGTACAGCATGGCACACACATCGACCATCTGTGATGCCCTTTCTGGTGTGTATTATAGTGCAGCCCTGGATTTGTCCAGACATCTAAATCTTGCTTTCAGCATGCCAAACACATGCTCAGTGTTGTTCCATGTCATGGTGTATGCTCTGTTGTATGCATCCCCAGCAGGCTTTGATGGGGCTCTTTGTGATGTCATAAGCTAAGTCTCCAGTGGATAACTGCAGCCACCTTTTTTTTGGGACAATAGGAGGTACTGCCAGTGATGCCATAAGAAGTAGGGGGAGTGGATGTGTAACATATGCCAGCACTGCTAACCGGAATCATATGTCATTTGTATTTCAAACTGATTTGTACAGATTCTTGTGTTAGAAATGTATTTGTGAAGCTGCTTGTGTTAAAAATACATCAACAGTGTGCCCTGCTGGAAAGCAAAGAAATGCACATGTACTTTTGTAACTGAATTAAATGAATATGTTTTGACAGAGGATACAGGAAGAGATTAATGTCAAACTTCAAAAATAGTAAGACACTTAAACTACTGGGTCTAGGCCATAAAGATGTTATATCACAGTTTTGAATGAAGCCAGAGATGTAATGTCTCTAAGAAGTATGGCTTAGTAGCTCTGTAGGAGCAGTAGAATTATTAAAATGGTTTTAGGTTTTATGACGTCCAAGAGCAGCACCAGATCTGAGCAATGCTCTTGTGTGTGTATTATTGACATGTAGGTGCCAAAATCCTGGCAGCATCTAGTGCTAGTGATAGCTTGGGAACCAGAAGTCAGATGTTCAGATGTATGTGATGTCATTATGTACAGCAATAATGTTTTAATGTTAGAGGAGACTGAAGTCTCAGGGGCAGTCTGTTCTTGGAACCTGATAAAGGAGGAAGACCAGTCACCCATGTCATCTTGCCTTGCGCTAGTAAGTGACCAGGGATAGTAATTCTGTAGATCAGTTAGGAAAATATAGTGAAAATAGGTATTTTTTCCTGTAAATGTGTGAATCTTTTCAGCTGTATTATTTTTAATATTTCCTGTGATTGAAACTCTGGTGTTTACTGTAAATATATATTTATTATTTTCATGTTCTTTTATTATTTATTAGTAAATATATTTCAACTTCTCACTGTGGCTGGTCCTTTTAGAAGAATATTTAAGTTTTGAGAGTATTTGCATTTATTTATTTGGTGATAATTCTGGCCACTCCTGAAAGCCTTGCTGTTTGCTTAACATTACCACTTCTGTTAATATTAACTTCACTCAGCATAACTGTATATGCTTTTAAGAGCCTTATAGTAACTAACTGGTGGCAGTGAAACTGTCTTGTAGTCTGGACAGAAGGTGCCACAGCTAGTAAATCAATGCCAGCCTTTCCCAGGTATGTGTGTGTGAAAATTAAATCTCAAAGAGTGTGCGTGTCAGCTATTTGGACCAGGGACACAAAGCACTGGTTTCACAGAGGGGGCTTAGCTGAGGACCTAACTCTACAGCTGTACCAGTGGGGAGTCTTAATGGGGACCTAGAGGGAGACAGATAGAGACACCTATACCTCGTGCTGAGTGTGTGCCGTGTGTGCTCTTAAGGGAAATTGTGATCGATGCTGCTTACAGTATAACAGTGGTTAAGTACTTTCCTAATAGAAGCCCCTCTGTTGTTTCACAATGTTAGAAAGCAGCCCTCAAGAGTACTTTCCTTCCAAATTTCTTGAATCATGCACACTACCAGTGTTTATTACCATGATATTGGTAATGAGACCATCTATGGAGCATACTGCCTGACAAGTGAATGATGGTCACCCCTTTCTATTGCTTTACAATTCAGCATTGGGTACCTTTGGGATTTTGATTGGGACATGGGTGCAGTCATTTGCCCTGAGGACATGGGAGAAATTGGCAATGGCATAGAACTGTTGCTTGACAGTGCTGTGCTCAACTGCTGCTATTTGTAGGTGGATTTACTCATCCGCTTTGACGCACATTACTGACAGAAACTGTGCTAGAATGTGACCGGCTGTTGTCTGGGACACTCCTACAGCATCACCCATATGCTGCTGAAATGTCCCAGAGGCCAATGCACCCAGACTCAGACACACTTTTGTTTCTATCAGTATTGGGTTACCCCACAGACTGTGACTGCACATGTTGGGTGCTCACATCCTGCACACAGCCTGCCCCAATACTATGTTTAATCTGTATCTATTTATTATTTCTCATTCAGAACACTAGCTTAATTGAAACCTGGCTTGACCCCTTGCTGGCTGCCTTCTAGGAAGCATTTCCAAATTGTCCTCTATTATGACTTTTAGTACCCAATCCATAAAACTGGCAAGACTGGGCCACTCTCTACTCAGCAAATCTTGCCTGTTTGTGTGTGTGGGGGTTGCACAATTAGGCTAATTAGATTCCCCTGTCAAGAACAAATGGGCTGCAGGACTTTCATCTGGATAAGAAATGCCTGGTTGTTGCCCCCCCCCCCCGCCTTAGGAAAGTCCCAGTTTGGTGTAGGCAGGAGAGGCTCTGGGGAATAAGTGGAAGAGGAAGAAAAAATATGATATGATTCTTCTACAAGTTTTTAATTGTGTCTGTTAGTTTTGTGATAACAGTAAAGTATACTTGCTCCTAGATGAAGTAGTGTTGTCATTTGATAAGCTTTATACTACTGTTATAAAATTAGTCACACATTTATTTTCTTGCTTTCATTTAGTTTGACCACCCTCCTTATTACTTTAATTTATTCATTGCAGTGGATAGATTTTGCATGAGGTTTCTAAAGTTAATAGGTTGGAATGATGTAGTGAGCCAAATGAAAAGGATGGTCCATTGTTTCAGAGACTGTGACACGTTTCCTGTCTCATGGAATTTTGAATAAAAGCATCTTTGTAAAGTGGTGAGGGTAAAAACCTTGTCAGTTGTGCATCTAATCTATAATGTAGTGGTAATCAAAATGCTCAGAAGGAGCTTAAGTTGCCTAGGTGTGGGAATGTTCTGATGTTTCACTGAGGAGCAAGGAGTTTACCAAGTTGTTGAAGGAATGTTCACACATATTAATTCAGAAAAACAACTGAGAAAATGGACCCTGCTTCAGTAGTATTGTTTTACGAGCTGAGACTCATGGCAATTAGTTGCCAGCATTCCCTGAATGAATACTGAGTTGACTTTAAGTACTGGTCTAGCTTCTCCTTTGATAGATCTAACTGTAATGGATAAAAATGCATGTACAACAGAATATCATAATTTAGACAATTAAAGCTATGCAAACAAAGTAACTACTTTGCATTCATTCATAATGCATACGCAGGAAGGATGACCTCAGCATCTCTGGAATGCGTCCATGAATTTTAATATCAGCATCTTATTGCCCGTCACCATTACTCTTTCACACTGTATTTACATGACTCAGTGAAGCTGTTATTGAGCTGCCTGGATTTTTTCCTCCTATCTTTCTTACATTCACTTTCTTAAGCAGGTAAGTTTTTTATTGAATCCTGCCCAAGAGAAGTGGAAAACCTTGAAGGTTTTTACTCTAAATTCCAAGTGCCTACTCGCTCCCTGCCCAGCAATGTGGCTCCAGGACTTGCTGGAGACTAACTCCTCCAACTGTAAACACTGCACTGGTCTTAGTGTTGCCAGTGTACAAGTTAATCTTAATAAATCTACTGAACAGCACCAGTCCCAACAGCTGACCCCTATGACATTCTCTGAGTAAAATCTTTTCTATTGAGTGTCCCTTCTTCATCTGCTACTCTTTACTGTCCAGTCAACAATATGGGCCTGTACATGTACTTTTTGAATTCCCTTCTTCCAGCTTTGAGGTACTGCATCAAGGGCCTCTGCTGAAGTCTGCTTAGCCTTTTACTGCCTCTGAGTGATGTTTTCTACCCACCTCTCTGATGCTCACTCTTGGAACAGAATTGAGATGGACTGATAACACTTCTGTTTTTTAAATCCATGCAGTTGGCTACTGGTTAAAAGAATGATCACTCAGAAATTTCACCAGCCTAATCTACAGAACTTTATCCCATAGCCTTTCCTGAGATAAAACTTAGACTAATGGAATTGGTAGTATACTTTATTGCTGGCTAATTCACCAGCAGTCTACTTTTTGTTCTGTGACAGGTCACTAATCAATCCCCAGCTTGTATTGTCGGTGAAGCAACAGGAAGCACACTTGCCTTTTGTGCTGGAAGACCAGAAGGCTGTAGGTTCTATTCCTTCTTCATGTGCTTGGATCTCTGGTACTGCAACACAGCATTACGGGAGTATGAAACTACTAACTGTGTCATCTTTTGGATTAGATCTTAAACCAAGATCCAATCTGCTTGAGTTGGTGGTAGCTCAGATAGATGCAAAAGATCCCAGAGCACTTATTAAAAAGCATTGGGAAAGTTTTCTGATGCCAGGGCTAAATTTCCCTTAGTAGTAGAAATACCACTTCAGGTCATGACTGAGAAGAGGTCACTAGCCTAGTGTAACTAACCTGGTCAACAAAGAAGAAATAAAACTGTATCCTGATCAAGGGCCCTGTTAGAACCTTTTTATATGTTTGGTCATAATCAGTCATGGATAAGGCCAAATGTTGTTTCTGAAGTGAGCTTCTCTGATGCACAACATTGTGTATACTCAATAAAGTATTAACATCATAAAAAGACATTATGTGCGGTGATACAGAGTGACTGCTGTTCTCCCCAAATGATATAAGCTCCAGAAACACGGTGACCTCTTACACACACCTAGGTTCTGTCTGTGCTGCCCCCCCTTTCAATCTCTCATCTACATGGATAATAGGCCTTTCATCAAGTCATCAGTCTTCCACCACACTCTCTAGTCCTCTTATGCCCCAGGCTAATTTCTGAACCCATAACAGCAAAGTGACAGGTAGAGAATGTTTTGTTAAAACTGCAAAGAAAAAGGGCCAGTCTAGATGAGAAATTGTATGTGGTCACAATATGTCTGTATTAAGCAACTTAAACTGTTTCTCTTTCACTACTATAAGTGTGCCTGGAAGTGTTAAATATGACAAAGAATTTGATGGAGCTGTACACCATAACCCAGTTCAGGTACCCTCATACCCCTGTTTCACTCCCTTAGTAAATAAAGTCCTATACTCTGCTGACCTGTGTAATTGCCCTTTATTGACTGCACTCAGTATATTTCTTGTATGTTGCTTTCCCATCTCTTGCTATTACTTCACAAACAGCATATTTTCTTCCTCATTTGTTACACTGAAAATCTGTTCAATAGATTCACTTTTCTCTTTTTCCTCGCCCTTCCACCTAAAGGAACAATTTTCACATATTACAAAATGGGAAAAAGGTATTTTCCATCATACCAAATATTTTGACTATAATGTGTGTGTGTGTGTGTGTGTACATTTTTTTTTTTTTTTCAATTAGGAATGAGTTTGTAAATAAATTATATTACATCTTGGTAAAACAACAAATTATCAAGGAGGCCTAAATTATATTTTCCAGCTTTTATTTACCCATTACATAAATTATGTGCTTTAGACAAGCTACATTTTCAAGACAGTTCAGCTGGAGAAATGTTTATACTACAGAGCAACGCTCTTCTCCCATCTAGTGGTTACTATATGGCTTCACTTATGAACATGCTGTTAATATAAGCAATTCCAAATTCGAGAAATGAGAGCACCGTAATACTTAGAGCTAAAAGTATATTAGTTACATGCTAAATCCAGCCTTAGGTTAATAATCTAAGTTTAGAGTTAACATACTGAAGGCATTAGTCACATGAATTTTAATACTTCTGTGTTCACTGAGACTGTTAAAAAATAAAATGCACGTATTCTCAGTGACTTGAAATACTGATGCAATCTTCCTGTAAATTTAAAGGTGAGCTGCTTAGTGTTCTTAATGGCAAATCAATAAATTATTCTACAGTGACACAGCCTTCTGTGCAGTAATTAGCCGAACAATAATTAAATATTTATCACTTACAGCTGAAAGATCAAAGAAGAAACTATTATAGAAAAGAAAAAAAAAACAAAAAAAACGTTTGCTCCCCATTAATGCATAATTTTATATTCTTATTGGAATCTTTATTTCAGCTAAATATTGAAATGTATTTTATTTAATATATGATTTGCTGTTTTTCCTAAATTTTGTTTCACATTTGCTTACCTGTGTTTCATCTGCTTTGTGTTAAAGCACTGTAATAAAAGTAGAGTGTTTTTGTAAATGATAGAAACAAAGGGAGAAGTGAGATAGTATGTAAGTAAAATGTCAGTTGAAAACATGAAAAAGGGGATTGATGAGCCACGTTCATAAAGGTTACCATAACGTGCACACAGTGTGTACACTTCATAGTAAACTTGTTGTACTCTGAGACATCCCTAACACAGTGCTTTTGCACAAAAATGTGCAGCACCGCTTTGTGCTGTCTCTGTGGACACACTACATGCTAATAAGGCAGTTTAGGGAGAAGCATATGCTAATTAGCAATGTGCTCTATCTGCTGGAACTGTCTGAGAAGGCATCTTTGTGTCAAGTGATTCATAGAAACACTCAGCTATGTAAATTAGCATGACTGCTACTTCTGCATTGAGGTAATAATTAGTGAATGTGACCAAAAGGCTGTGTTCATCATTTGTGGTAGAAGTACCACACACACTAGGGAGGTTAGAGGTAAGGTACAGTTTGGAGGTGTGCTCGTGAGTGTATGCAAGGGTCTGCATAAGTGAGTGTATGTGTGACTGTGTCTGCCTGGGATGTAGCAATGGGGGGGAGGGGTAGTAAGGGGTTGCGTTATGGGTGTCTTTGTGTGTGTGTGTGTGTGTGTGTGTGTGTGTGTGAGTGAATGTCATCAGGTGGGGAGGGGGCTGTTTCAGTGCATGTGTGTGGGGGGGCTTGACTGACATTCTTCTACACACCCCTAGACTAATGAGCAATGCCTGTAACATCGGGTGGGGGAATAATTCATAAAAGCTGTACCTGAGCAACAGTGAACATAAGACTCTGAGGATTGGGGGGAGCCATCAGATACCAGGGATAACTCTTATTTCTGTGCCTTAATTGGGAATGGGGGGCACTAGACACCATGGATTTGTTTTTTAAAAAAAATATAATAAAAAAATACTAAATGCATAGATGGAAAGGAATTTGAACTGTGCACCTCTGACATGAGAACCTCCAGAATTAGCTTGGTACACTTGTGCAGTAGTTCTTTGTTATATATATATATATATATATATATATATATATATATATATGAGGAGGAGGGAAGGGAAGCTTTTGCCCTAGCATGGCTTTACAGAAGATATGAAGTGTGAAACTTGAATGTCTTGCATTCATGAGTGACTATAATCATCCCTGAATTACCTGGGCAGGGGAAAAGGAGACATCATGGACTTTATGACAACAGGGGCAGGTGTGGGGTTTGTGGTGTGTGTATGTGTGTTTTACTCTGTGCTTGTGAGACTGGGATAGCAGCTGAAGGGGGAGGGATGACAACAGGGAGAAGTATGGGGTTTGTGGTGTATTCGTGTGTGTGTGTGTGTGTGTGTGTGTGTGTGTGTGTGTGTGTGTGTGTGTGTGTGTGTGTGTGTGTGTGAGAGAGAGAGAGAGAGACAGAGAGTTTTACTGTATGCTTGTGTGTGTGGGAGAGTGACTGATGGTGGAGGGAAGTGCTGATCTGCACTTTGCACTGGTTAACTATGATTCATAGACATGCAAATTAGTTAATAATTGTTTTGTTTAATGTGCCTATGAATCACAAATGGATGCATCGTGTTAAGACATAGACATAGACATAGATTTGTACTAGACTAATTGCCCTTGTGGGCCATTTTAAGCCT
The DNA here is from genome assembly GCF_019279795.1 of Protopterus annectens. Lineage (NCBI taxonomy): Eukaryota > Metazoa > Chordata > Ceratodontiformes > Protopteridae > Protopterus > Protopterus annectens. The sequence continues at coordinate 1,784,466,972 of NC_056735.1, forward strand.
AGCCAGTTACCCCATGTGAGAATCAAACCCTGCACCTTGTGTCTGCAAGGTGAACGTCTTAACCATTATGCCAACCTCCCACCCCTAACAGAGTCTTTTTAGTGCTGACCATATGGTCTACACTGGGGCTCTTAATGAATTCCTGGGGACATACTTACTCCCTTTAGGGATTAAGCCTTGCATTTTTTTTTTTTTACTACTGACATGGTAGGACTCTCACCTTACAGTTACAATACAAAAACACCCCCAGGCATATCAGTTACTAATGTAATTTATAAACCTTCCTGATGCACTGCCTCAGACATAGTCACCCACCTCTCTGCAACTTACCAAACCAAGATAATGTGCAGTACAGCACAGACATTCTTTGTATTATTGGCATTCCATCTCCTTCCTAGAGAAGGTGGTGTAATATTTCACAATAAATTGAAATTCACAAACAGCAGCTACAGAAATATGATACAGTAAAAGGTTTTGTAATAATTATCCAGTTTTGTAGCTAGACGAGTAGGTTGTAAATTGTGCAAATAAGACCAATAAATCTATACCTAGTCAGTAAAGACTGTCAAACACTGATATCTTCTATGATAATATTGGGGTTCCAAAATAATTAGGGTGACTTTGTAAAGATATGAACCTGAAGTGTAAGAATTTGCCTAGTTTTGGCTGAATATTTCACCACCATAAAAAAATCTTCTTCTCTTTTGGCTGTTCCCATTAGGGGTTGCCACAGCGGATCATCTGTTTCAATTTCTTCCTGTCCACTACATCTTGCTCCATCACACCAACCACTTGCATGTCCTCTCTCACCACATCCATAAACCTTATCTTAGGCCTTCCTCTTTCCCTCTTACCTGGCAGCTCCATCCCTAGCATCCTTTTCCCAGTATACCCATCATCCCTCCTCAGCACATGTCCAAACCAATACCATCTCGCCTCTCTGGCTTTGTCTTCAAACAGTCCAACCTGAGATGACCCTCTAATATACTGATTCCTAATCCTGTCTGTCCTTGTCACACTCAGTGCAAATCTTAATATCTTTAACTCTGCCACGTCCAGCTCTGACTCCTGCCTTTTTGTCATGCCACTGTCTCCAACCCATGTAATATAGCTGGTATCACTACCCTCTTTTAGACCTTCCCTTTCACTCTTACGTGTACCAGCCTGTCACAAATCACTCCTAACACTCTTCTCCACCCACTCCACCCTGCCTGTACTCTCTTCTTCACCTGTTTTTCACATTCACCATTACTCTGAACTGTTTATCCCAAGTATTTAAACTCATCCACCTTCGCCAGCTCCAGTGATACTAGGGTAAATAAAAGGAAAATTAATGGAGAAGAAGAAAAGAAATACTAAGATAAAGGGGGATGCATAATTTTTCCCTATTGTCATTGAAAGTTAAACAAGCAATATTATACAACGACCCCCCCCCATTAATATTCCAAAACGTGCACGCTGATTGGTCAGCATACGCATTGTAAATTAGACTTATACTAATGGAAAAAGGTCCAGTCGCCCGGACTTTTTCCATTAGTATAAGTCTTTTTTTACGGCAAATGAGAACGCAAGATCTCCATTGCTTTTTAGACACTGTCTCGCTATCTTAAAGGAGTTTAACATAGCGAGACAGCTTTAAAAAAAGCAATGGAGATTCTCCGTTGCTTTTTTTAAAGCTGTCTTGCTATGTTAAACTCCTTTAACATAGCGAGACATTTTGTAAAAAGCAATGGAGATCTTGCTTTCTCTGTTGCTTCTACCCACAGCTCTGATGTACTGCGTAAGCATACACATGCGCAGTACATCAGAACTGCCACAGAATACCAGACAGCTGCGGAAGGGCAGCAAGGAGGCACTATACAATGCCATTATTTAAGAAAAGTAAGTATTTTTTTTCTTAAATAATGTCATTGTATAATAGCAATAACCCACTTCTGGGTGTGGGTAATGCTGGATTTACCCACGGTTGTCTTTGTTTGGCCACTTGAGCTTTGCCCTTGTGACCAAACCACACCAACCGTGGGTAAATCCAGCATTACCCACACCCAGGCGTGGGTTATTGCTATAATGTCCAACAGGTTAGGAGTTATCAGGGCATTCACGCTCAGCCAGTGGTATTGTGAGGCCCAACACCAAAGACAAGAAGGCCTTACCACCCTGGAAGGGTATTATTTCCCCCATACCATCTGTCTTGGAGGTCATTATTATGCATACGGAATAGGCTATGTTAAATTGTTCTATTTTTTTTTTTTTTTTAATTACTATATACTTTTCTTTTATATTTTTATTTAAAATTATTCATCCACCTAATATTTCAAACTTGCTGCAATGTGTAATTGTAGCTGGAGGAAATATTTTACATCCAGAATACAAGTTAAGTAAGTATTTAATGTATACAAACACATACATACACGTACACACACACACACACACACACACACACACACACACATATATGCATATTGATCTACTTTAATTGATCGAATACCATTTATATTGACATGCATAATGTCAAAACAAATTGACTGACGTTATGCACATCAACACACTAATAGGCATATGACGAGAATTAATCTTTGCACATGCAAAACTTAAAAAACACAAATAAGGCATAATATTTTTGCAGGGGGCAAGCCTCCATTGTAGCTCGCCTTTGAGTGACTGTATTCCCCACCCCATGATAATTATATATTCTAACTCTAATACTGTACAATGGCTGTGAAAAAGGGTATATTCCACTACCTGCAGATTATTGATCTCACAAGCCTGTTGACCATATGTTTAGTTGACCAAATTGTGTCAAGTAAACAGATGTTGACCAAAGTACCATTTGACAAGTTACCAGGAGCCATACACGCACATAAGTGTACACACAAATATATGTACATGCACACACACAACCATGCTGAACAGTTACACTACTTTGTTCAGTGAATAGGTTCATAGATACTTACTAGGCTATTGGTCATTAGTAGCCCAGCCATACATCCCCATGAAGTTTCTAGTCCTTATAATTTAAGTACAAATAACTCAGATGCAAGTAGAAATGTACATGTTGCATCTGTCCATGAAGGACAAGGCTGATAAGCCATGGGTGAATTTGTGGTTACCCATCCATTAATCCAGATTATGTTCAAATAGTGTAAGAAAAGTACTTTGCTTTATGTGGAGAGGAAGATGATTGCAGAGAAGTGATGTTCTTTTTGTGATACGTCTGTCTCTCCAACATGTTCTATTTTATTGCAAAAGAGATTTAGATCTCTTTAATGGGTGTTTATGCCCCATTAGATTTGCAAGTGCATTATGTCTGACAGGATAGGATCTGTTGAGTTTCTGTTCGCTAGACAAAGATTGCCCCTCAGTAACCTGAATAACAATAAGAAGAGGGACAAGACTTTGAGATGGTCTACATAGTTTTTCTGATTTAGGCACTTGATTTTCATAATAAGAAAGTGCTGTGGGCATTCAAGTCGTATCAAATGCTTTGACAGGCATATATCAAAGGGGGTGTTATGCTTAATGATTGGCCTGATGAGTGCAGAATACAGTGGAATGATCACATCCCTGGACCTGGATGCCATACTCTTAATAATAAAGTGGATAGTGAAGAGGATGTTCTTCATCTCACATTGCTGCAGTCCTTACACTTGGGTAGTCCACTGTCCTCGGTCGGCCCGAATATCAAAGTATAAGGCTGACGTCAGTCAAGGCGCATTTGACTGACATCAGGACGTCAGGGTACAAATGCGCATGACCGACGTCATATCCTCAGTCTTTTTTGCCGCATGGTCCGATGCAGAAGCAGCATTGCAAGTGCCGGTTGGCGTTCTGAGATTTTTCGATTTCGAAGTTTCAGACCGAGTTCAAAGTTGGCTAAGTACCCCGTTGGGGAATATTTTAGTTTTTTCTTGCCTCAGTGATTTACCGGATGTCAGAAAAAGTCAATAATTGCATTTCTTGTGGGAAACAGATACCGCATAGAGATTATCATACTTTGTGTATTCCTTGCTTAGGGCCTGAGCACGACGTTGTTGGCTGTCGCTCTTGTGCTAGATTCAATAAACGCACTATAAAGAGAAGGTTGGATTGTGCCAGGTTAGTCTTTGGGAAGCGGTGCAATTATAAAATGCCATCGGATGCTCCGACGCCCGCTTCTTCGAAGAAGCGCAAGGACAAAGCAGTTAAGCCTAGGCTAGAAGAACCATCTGTACCGGACGCCAGTTCTTTAGAGGTGTCGGTGGAGCCGGTGGCTCCACCGGAGGTTTCTTTGTGTTCCCAGGGTGAGACTTTATTATTGCAAGATGTGGCCTCTCAGGAGGCAGGTCAGGCTGAGGGGGCTTCTCAGGCTACTATACTCCCTCCCTTCCTAGGGTGGCTAGGCCCTCTCCTTCTGTTTCAAAGGCTTCTCCCAGGGCAGGCCAGGTTTAGCTTCAGTTGGTGTTACCCCTAGCTCTTCAGGAACTGTGCCCAAGAAGCATATGCTTAAAATGGCAGAAGATTTGATTACTTTGATTAGGGGTTCTATGCCCCCTCCTGATAAGAGACCTAGGGTGGAGCCTGAGCTAGGGAGTTTTGAGCAGGCTTCATATGTTTCAGAGTCTTCGGCTGAAGACTTGCAGGAGTACTCTCCTTATTCTGATTCTGATGTGGATGATTCTACTCCTTCTGCTTCTCCTCCTGAGGATTTTTCTTTTTCAGAAACTCTTCATTCTATGAGGGAGCATTTTAAGTGGGAAGGTCAGGACTTCTCTGATTCCAGGAAAAGGCTTAGGGAATTTTGTTTTACCCCAGCATAGGCCTTTGGCTATACCTCCTGTTTTGGATGTAGTGGAAGATGTTTTTACAGAGGCTTCTCTTAATCCTGATTCTTTGCCTCCTGCTCCTGTTAAACCGGATAGGTATTACAGGGTGCCTGAAGCTCATAAGTATCTTTTAAGAGTCCTAGGGCAGACCCAGAAACTGTTAGCCAGGGGCCTAAAGGTGTTAAGGCTTCTGTTGTTAAGAATCCGGTTCCTGCAGACAAAGAGGCTAGGGCCTTGGATAGATGGGGAAAGAAAGTTTATACTTCTTCCACTCTTGCTATGAGGGCTTTGAATTGCCAGTTTCACATGTTGAAATACCAAAACTATCTCCTTCCACAATTGAAGTCTAAGGTTGATGCTCTGGCAGAAGGTATTGATTGTAAAGAGTTGCAAGATTTAGTACATGTTTCTGAACAGGTGGGTAAGCATTCTTTGCAATGTGGTTTTGATGCTGTTCAGGCCTCGTCTAGGGTGGCTGCCACTGGGTCAGTTCTTCGCAGGCACGCCTGGCTGAGGGATCAAAATTTATCTGAACATGTTAAAACAAGGATTTTAGATGCTCCTTTACAATCTGATGTGTTGTTTGGTCCTCCTGTTGAGGCAGTTTTAAAGAAAATGGAAGACAAGGCTAAGTCTATGCAGACTGTTAAAGATTTTTGCAGGTCCAGCCTCCAAAGTTTAGTAGAAATTGGCCTACTAAGGGGTGGACGTATCCTTCTTATGATTCCCAGTCTAGGGGTAGATCTAGACGTGGTAGGGGCAGAGCTCAGGGCTCTTTCAGGCCTAGAACAGGGAGTTCTCCTGCACAGTCTTCCGGTGAGGGTAGGGGTCAGTCCTTTCGTAAACAGACCCAATGACCTACCTTTTCAGCTGCCAGAGCCTTCTCGTCTGGCAGCACCTTTGGGAGGAAGGTTGGCACTTTTCAAAGAAAATTGGAGTTTAATTACCCAAGACAGATGGGTATTGGATATCATACACCACGGTTACAGGTTTTATTTCCATACCTTGCCTCCTTTCAAAGGCATGCCAGACGTTCCTCCTCAACAAAGAATAGAGGCTCACAAGCAAGTTTCTCTGTTACTCCAAATAGGGGCCATACAGCCGGTCCCTATGCCAGAAGTGGGCCTAGGATTTTATTCTCGCCTGTTCCTAGTACCAAAGAAGGGGAACACGTGGAGACCAATTTTGGATTTATCTACCCTCAACACTTATCTGGACATTCCCAAGTTCAAAATGTTGACGTTACAGCAGCTTTTACCTCTGCTGGGCAAAGATCATTGGATGGTAACTTTGGATCTCAAGGAGGCTTACCTTCATGTTCCTATCAGACTAAGTTGCAGGAAGTATCTGCCGAGCTGGGACTTCTCACTATCAGTTCTCTGCATTGCCCTTTGGCTTATCTACTGCCCAGAGTGTTCACGAAAGTTCTGGCTCCAATAATAGCTTTCTTCAGGCTAAAAGGAATACAGATCTATCCTTATTTGGACGACTGCCTGATTCTGGCTCAAGGAAGGGAAGAGCTTCTTCATCATTTGGAATATGTGATAGCAGTGCTAAGATGCCTGGGGTATTCTGTGAACGAAATAAAGTCCAGTCTAGTACCCTCTCAGGACATGTGCTTTCTGGGTGTGAGACTGAATACAGCATCCCAGATGGCCTTTTTAACCCCGGACAAACAAAAGAGTCTATCCCTTTACTTCCATCAACTATCTCATCAGTCCGGGCTGACTGCAAGGACAGTCCTTCAAGCCTTAGGGTTCATGGCATCTTGTATTCTGGTGCTTCCCAATGCCAAACTGCATATGAGGAAGCTGCAATGGTATCTCAAAATGTATGGACACAGCACTGCCAGGATCTGGACACTGTCATTCAAATAATACCTTGCATTCAAAAGGAATTTTTGTGGTGGGCTCAGGAATGTCACCTAAACAAGGGACTCTCTGTGACCCGGCCAGAGGCGAGTCAGATTTTAACGACAGATGCCTCAGACAAAGCTTGGGGAGCTCATCTAAATGGAAAGTGGATACAAGACAAGTGGCCTGCCAGACTACAACATCTACATATCAACATGAAGGAGATGTTAGCAGTCCAGTTTGCATTAATAGCTTTCAAGGAATTACTTCTTCCAGGGCAGGTGTTGATTCTAACAGACAACACAACTGTCATGTGGTACATCAACAAGCAAGGGGAACATTCTTATCCTCTATGCAGGCAAGGAATGATTTAGTGGGAGACTGCTCTCAGTTTACAGCTCAATCTTCAGGCAAGGTTTCTGCCAGGAGCACAGAACTCCTTAGCAGATGTGTTGAGCAGATAATTATGGATCCCCACGAGTGGAAATTGGATCCTCATGTATTTCAGAAATTGACAGTGTCATGGGGAACTCCAGACATAGATCTGTTCGCTTCTCCACTAAACCATCAGCTGCCAAAGTTTTGCACAAAGGTTTCATCCCACATCTTGGAGAGTGGATGCTCTTTCTTTCAATTGGAGCAATCTTCATGTGTATGCCTTTCCACCTCAGCCTCTCCTCCCAAAGGTACTTCTAAAGGTCAGACAGGACAAGCCAAGGATGATTTTAATAGCTCTGATTGGCCTCGACAGCACTGGTACCCATTACTGAGAAGTCTGAAGCCTCCATGGCCTTTGCCTTCGATTCCACACCTGTTGTCACAGGAGGACAGCCATTTGCTCAATGTCAAGCTTCACTCTCTGCACCTCACAGCCTGGCATATTCTGTTTTGAACCATAGTGGGCCTCCACTTCCTCAGCAAGTTTTGAATGTTATTTTGGAAGCTAGAAGGCCTAGTACAAGGAAAGTGTACGCAGACAAATGGAAGAGATTTTTATTTTGGAGTGCAGCAAAGATTTTGATGTTTCTGAGCCTAATTTGTGTGTGGCTCTTCAATATCTTACTGAGTTACTAGACAAAGGTTTGTCTTTCTCTTCTATTAAAGTTCATGCTGCAGCAATTTCGGCTCACTATGATTACACTCCACCATTGTTTTCTCATCCTTTGTTCAAGCAATTTCTTAGAGGGGCAAAGAATATAAGACCCCCACGAAGAGCTCCTACTCCTGCTTGGGATCTCAATTTTGTGTTGGAGAAACTCACTCTACAACCTTTTGAGCCTGCAGCTACTTCTGAGTTGAAATATTTGTCATGGAAGACTGCTTTTTGTTGGCCATTACCTCTGCAAGAAGGGTTTCTGAATTGCAGGCCCTTATGGCGGTTGAGCCTTTCTTGATTTTCCATAAGGATAGGGTATCATTACGTACTAATCCTTCCTTTATGCCTAAGGTGGTTTCTAGTGTGGCTTTAAACCAAACTATTCATTTGCCTACTTTTTATGCAAATCCCCAGAATAAAGGGGAAAAGATTTTGCACACTTTAGATGTACACAGGCAGTTGCGTTATTATTTGGACAGAACTAAAGGGTTCAGGCAGTCTCAGCAGTTGTTTGTTTCTTTTGCTTTGAGTTCTCAGGGCAAGCCTGTGTCAAAACAAACTATTTCTAAGTGGATTGGGTTTTGCATTGCTTTCTGTTAATCCCATCATGGCAAGGAGATTCCAGCTGGGATTAGGCCTCATTCCACTAGGGCTACTGCCACTTCAACAGCTTTTGAGGGGAGTGGCAACCAAGGATATTTTGGAGGCAGCTACTTGGAGTTCAGTGCATACTTTCTCTAGGCATTATCACCTGCCACTTTACTCTAAATCCAGGGCTGGTTTTGCCACTGCTGTTTTGCAGGGCATTTTGGCAGCTCCTGCTTCCTTGTAGTTAGCCATCCTCCCTTACCTCTGCTTTGGGATTCTACCCAAGTGTAAGGACTGCAGCAATGTGAGATGAAGAACATAGTACAGTTTTGTACCTACCATAAATGTAGATGTTCAAGATCCACATTGCTGCAGTCCAATCCTCCCTCCTTCCCCTCTGTAGTTAGAGGTGGTTGTGTGGGTTGGGTTGTACATATTGTGTATATTGTATATATTGTACATATAATTAGTGCAAGGGTGGTTGGTTGGTTGTTTGCTGTATTTTGGTTTTGACCTTTATTTTAGGGTCTTCTGACATCTGGGGCAAGAAAAGACTGAGGATATGACGTCGGTCATGCGCATTTGTACCCTGACGTCCTGATGTCAGTCAAATGCGCCTTGACCGACGTCAGCCTTATACTTTGATATTCGGGCCGACCGAGGACAGCGGACTACCCAAGTGTAAGGACTGCAGCAATGTGGATCTTCGAACATCTACATTTATGGTAGGTACAAAACTGTACTTTCTTTCTTACAAAAGTGGATATGTGGTGATCAAAGAACAGCTCATTATCTACATAAGTTTCCAGGTCGTTAACTGTTCGATCATTTTTAGTGGTGTGTTATCTATGTGATAGTTACAAGGGACTTCTTACTTGTTGAAGGATGCTATTTATTTCTAAATACTGGAACACACTGGAGACTGATCAGGATATGAACACTGTTCCCAGGGCTGGCCCCTTTGTCCCACCCACATTATGTCTCTGGCTGAGATAGATAGGCCTGGTTATATTTTTACAAAGGTTTAAAATGATTAGCAAAAATTATTTTATTTTATTTATTTATTTTTAAACTTTCTGTCCCCATTGCTTGTCATCCATTGGATTCTCTCTCGGTTAATCAGCCCATTTGTTCTCTTCTTGGGGTGGGAGCTGAGTGAGAGGGTTCCTCACCCAGACAACTATCAGGATAGGTGTAAACATTTTTCACTTGTCACCTTGACCCTAACCTCATGCATTCTCAGTGCTGGCATTGGCCTTACTTATAGTCATCATCATCATCATCATCACAATCAAATGCATTTTCCCATTTTTTTCTACTTAGGGTCAGGGTGTCACGTCATCTGTCGCCATCTCACCAATTCAGTGCCATTCTCCTACCTTGTTCAGCAGTCATGTATGAATTTCACAGGTCTGCTCTCACACAATCCATCCACCTTTTTGCTGGATAGCCTTGGTTCATCTTGCCTTCTTCCTGTATGTCCCATATGTTTTCTGCTTTCCTGCACCTTGGTTATCCCCTGAAAAGAGGCTACTAGCCTTATTGGGCTAACTCTGTCAACAAAGAGTAAATCAAGAAATCTTCTTCTTCTTCTTTCGGCTTTTTCACGGTTAGGGGTCGCCACAGCGGATCACCTTGTCCGCACATTGAATGGCAGTGGAGTTTTACGGTGTCGAGTTGCCAGCCCGGCGCCCAACCTTCCACAGAAGGCACATTCACACGCACACCTAGGGCCAATTTAGAGTGTCCAATCCACCTGCAGCATGTCTTTGGGATGTGGGAGGAAACCGGAGCACCCGGAGGAAACCCACGCGACCACAGGGAGGACATGCAGACTCCACACAGAAGGCACCCCAGCCGAGGATCGAACTGGAGAACCTCTTGCTGCGAGGCAGCAGTGCTAACCACTGCACCACCGTGGCCGCCCCTAAAGAGTAAATCAAGAAATAATAAATAAAAATAAAATAAATAAAAAATCTCCCCAAACCACCATAAGCTGCTCTCTTTGACATTTTCTGCAACTGGAGTTACTAGGGCTTTTGCTCTGATGTCATTTCTTTGTCTGTGCCACAGTGTGCATCCTACCACAGGTCTCAGGCACTTCATCTTCATCACCATTAGCTTCCTCAACTGCTCTGCCTTTATGGCCCAGGTTTCTGTATCATATAGTAGTACTGGTTGCACCACTGTTTTTACACCTTACTTTTCATCTTATTTGGCATTGTTCTGCCACAAACTACCCCTGACACTATGTGCCATTTGGCTGCAGCCCCTCTGACTGTAACCTTGACTTCTCCATTCAGACTTCTGTTCTCCTCAGCCACCCCTCCCAGATACTTGAAGCTGATAACCTGTTCCACTATTTCCTTTATATCTCAATTTTCATCTTCTTTAGCTTTCCCTAACTTGATGCCATTACAAATTTCTCATCACTACTCATTTTCATCCCATCTGCCTGTAATGCCACATCATCTATATACAGCACCTTTGTTGATGTGTCCCTACCAACCTGTTTACTAATGTTGTCCATCACCAGTATGAACAGCACTGGGCTCAGAGCTGAACCCTGATGCACAGACAATCCCTCTGGGAGCCCCTCTGTGTGTCCAGACATTGTCTCTTTTTGTGTTATTATTGGGTTCTTGTACATAGCCTGCATTAATTCTACCAGTGTTTTCAGGTCTTTAAGAGTACTAACAGTGCAGTACATATATTTATGTATATTTATTATATACACTGTTTTATATATATTTATTAACTGCAGTGGTGGTGCTGCGGTAGCATTGTCGCCTCACAGTAAGACGTCCCGTTCGATTCTCAGCTAGAACGTCTTCTGTGTGGAGACATGCGTGAATGGGCGTACTTTCGTTGAAGGTTGTGCGTCAGGGCCGGCAACTCGGCACATAAAAATGTACTGCCAATCATTAGCGGACCGGAGTTCCACTGTGGCGACCCCTAACCGGGAAAAGCCGAAAGACACAACAACAACAACATTCTCTGTATTTTTTGTTCGTATAGTACTTGTAGAGAATGCTGTTTTTTTTTTTTTAGCTTTAATTATTTTAATTAATGTGTCCTTGTGCTTGTGTGATGTTTCATTACCATTTGTTTAAATGGAGTGCATTTTAGTACTTTGTGTTTGGTCTGATGAAGCTTAACTGTGAAAGTGCTTACCTTCTGTTGCAATAAATATCCTGGATTGTTTTTATTATTTGAGGACTTTGTGACTGTGTTCTTTATCATGATGCCTGATTTTATCTACTGGAGGAATTAATGACTGTGCCGTTTTGCTTTAGTCATTGCAATTTTTGGCCTGGTTCCTGCTTGTTTTATTCCGTTGCTTACTTGTTACATTATTTCAGTCATTGACATTATTATGCTTATTCTCCAGTCATCTTGGGATACACCTTTCTCTCCTCAGTGCTATGAGTACCCCCAGGAGCCATTTCTTCTCTTTCTCACCCAACATCTTCATCATATCTGCTGTGACCTATCTGAGCCACCTGCTTTCCCTGATTTCATTTTCCTCAGTGTTATTCTTACTTCTTCTACGGTGGGCTCCTCTTCTTCTCTCATTATAGGCTGTGCCTGGAGCAGTACAGCTTCTGTGAAGTTTTCTTCATTCAGAAGATGCTGAAAGTACTCCTTCCATCCGCTTTTGTTGTCCTTTGAACTGGTGAGCAGGTTGATGTTGAAATCCCTTTTGAATGGTGTATGTCTTCTTTATTTTTCTCTCTTTTCCTTGCATCCTGATAGAGCTTATTTGTGACTTCTACTGAGCCACTTTCCAGAAGCTAGTAGTGTGCCTCTGATGCCTTGTTCATTGCTTTTGCAACTGCTCTCTTACCCTCTTTGTTAGCCAGTCAGTATTCCTTCTTTGCTTGGTCCATCTTTTCCATTTCCCACATTTTCCTGCACCTTTTCTTTCTTTTTATGACGTGCAGGACTTCTGCATTTCACCACAGCTGACTATTTCCGTACCTGCCTTGTCTGCGTATCTGTTCTGCAGTCCTCGCACATCTGTTATGAGGTGCTGCCATTCTTCTTTAACTCCACCTATTTCCTGTTCTTCCTGAGATGCTAGAGCCCTGAGTATTTTCTTCACCTCTTATGCTTTCTCTTCAGTCAACTTCCAGGTCTTCAGCCTAGTCTCTGTTGACCTTAGAGTCTTCTCTGATCTCTGCTTGTTGCTGACTGTGTCAACCACTGGTTTATGCTGTTAGCTCACTGTTTCACTGGGGAAAATTTTGTAATCGCTTATCCTACCCTAATCCCCTTTCCTTACTAGGAGGATGTCTATCTGAGTTGGCCACTTTTGTATGTGATCTTGTGACTGGCTCTCTCACTGAGCCATGTGTTGGCCACCATCAAGTCATTTGCCAGGAAAAAATCTAGAATAGTCTCTCCTTTATTTCTGTTGCCCCATTCCTATGGACCCAGGCAGTTCTCATATCCTGTTCTGTCTGTCCTGATGTGTGCATTTAAGCACCTCATTGTCAGTACCAACCCATGTTGTCCTGCATTATGTAGCAGGTCCTGCAACTGCTGCCTGAATGCACTCTCTTCCTCACTGTTACAACTATGCTGTGGGACATAGGCTGAGATTATGAATACTGCCCTATCCATACAATGGAGTCAGATTGCCATGAGTCTGTCACTAATTCTGATTACATCTCTCAGTGTCATTTGAAATATCTCCCTTACCATTATTCCTACACCATTTTTGGTTTGTCTTCATCCTGTGTAGTAGACTCAGGACCCCAAGCCAATTGGCTTTGCTGCACTGCCCTTTCATCCAGTGTCCTAGATACAGAGGATGTCCAGCCTCATCCTTACCTTTGTCATCCACTTCCACACTGCGTCCTGTCAGTGAATATATATGTGTGTATATATATATATATATATATATATATATATATATATATGTTGTGTCTTTTGGCTTTTCCCGGTTAGGGGTCGCCACAGCGGAACTCCGGTCCACTAATGATTGGCAGTAGAGTTTTACGTGCTGGCTTGCCGGGCCTAACGCACAACCTTCAATGAAGGAACGCCCATTCACACATGTCGCCACACAGAAGACGCATAGTGCAACAATTCATATTTCATGTTTGGCAGGTGTCCAGCTTTTACTTAACAAAACTATGCTAGGTAACCCAAGCTGAGCAACTGGACACTGGTTTACAGTATATTATGGTGGGCACACACCCTGGCCATAGACCCTTCCTACCATTATCATGGGTCCCTGACATAATTAATGTAGGACAGGTCCTCAACCTACTTATCACCATGCCCATTTTGGCAACATTAGTCAACATGACCAAGTCAAGTGACTAACCCTGCCACAGCACCCAGTCTGTTATCCATGTTATCATATCAAGAGGGCACTGCTCACCACAGTTGATGCCTAAAGCAGTTAGTTTATACAACTCTTCCCCTGACAGGCATCATCTAGAGTCTGCACTGCTCACCACAGTTGATGCCTAAAGCAGTTAGTTTATACAACTCTTCCCCTGACAGGCATCATCTAGAGTCTGCTCTGCTCCACAATTACATTCTTGGGTGAGTCTGAAATGGAAATGCCCACCTTTTTTTGAGAGGTTGGAACAACTCCACAGAGACAACATGCAAACTCCACAAAGGCATTGGTCAGAGGTCAGGATCGAACCTTGTACTTTGTGCATGGGAAGTAAAGACCTTAACCATTATGCCAGCTGTGTCTTGTGGTCATAAGCTTTGGTTAGTGACCAAAAGGATAAGCTCACAGATGCAAACAGAAGAAATGAGGCTTCTTTGGGGCGGGGCGGGCATGTGTATGTGTGTGTGGGGGGGGAGGGGTGATAGCTGTGCTCACTCTTTATGCTAGAGCGAGGTGTTCAGCATTCTGGAAGGACCTTAGAGTACAGTCAATGTGCCTTCATGTTGACAGGAGTCAGATAAACTGGTCTGGTCACCTTGTGAGAATGCTCCCTTCTTGCCTGTCAAGGGTGGTATATCAAGCACAAGTCATTGCATGAGGCCCTGGGGTAGAACCAGGACATACTGGAAGGATTACTTTTTTTACCTTTTGTAGAAATACCTAGAGGTCCTACAGGACAGATTGACAAATGTTGAGGGGATAGGCCCACCTTCTTGCTAACATAGTAGCCCACACAAGGAAAAGTGGTTTAAAAATGATGATAGTCATCACTGTTTTTAGGATGGGTATTAATGTTTAAAGAAGGCAATTAAAAAATTGCAGTGTAGTTGTAAGACAAGATTTGCAATATGGGGTTCTGCAATGAGTTTGACACAAATAACGTGAAATTTATTTGCAGGATTCTGGATCGGTATCCAAGATCATAATTTCAGTTTCACATGCATTCACAATTTGGTTCTGTTTGAAATCATTCACGTTCTGAGATAAGTTCAATTTAGAAGGCTTCCTTTATAACTTTTGGGGTTTTTATCTGCATTCAAGATAAGGGAGATCATCAGTATATACTAATTATAATAAACTAGCTACAGTGATTTGCATGTTATGTGGCTTCTAGAAATTCTCAGTCTTGAGAATACACTCCATTGATGTTAGTCACATCCACAGTGTCACCATGTTACCAATTAAACTACCGGATATAACACTACAGTGTCAAAAGTGAAAAATTGTTTGCTAGGACTAGAAAAATTATCTGCAGAAGCGAAGAAATGTTTTTGTTTACAAGTGTTTATATGTATGGAAGTACAGAAGGATAGTTTCTGTGGAAATACGGCTCAACAACACTGCCTGTAACTCTACTGCAAGTTGATTTGTCAGAAATCTGGAAACTTTGGATTCAAAACTCAGATTATTCCTTACTGTCAGCAAACTTACTGAGAAGCTCATAAAGGTACAATGTGCAGTATTCCTGTATGTCAGTGGAGATGTTTAAAGGTTTTTAGCACTTATGCTTTTATTTATTTATTTTTTTTTAATATTTTTATTCATTTCCAAAAACAAGAAAACATGAATGCAGGTTATTTATGACAATGAAGTATTTACAAATTATTTAAAAAGGTAGGCTAAAACCTCTAAACAGATATCAAACATTAAAACCAAAATAAAGTATTTACAAGGGTGTCTATTGTTGACATATAATTGACTTTCTATACAATTGTTTCCTGATTATAATCTGCTGCAGTCATTATTCTCCAGTATTTCAGTTACTTTTTGCCATGCTACGTATAATGATGTAGTTCTTTCAGTTCTTCCTTTAATAGTGTTCATTTCCAATTGCGATACTGCTGACACCATATTCATGAATTGCTTAAAAGTTGGAGAAGCTTTGGATTTCCAGTTTGATGTAATGTTCTTCCTTGCAATAGCTAGGAGAGTCCATAAGATTACATATTTTGTTCTTGGCACACAGTCGGTACAGGTGCATTAAACAAAATAATAGATTTGGAAATCTGGAATTTATCATTGAATACCATTTGCAGAAAATAATTTATTTTATCCCAATATGGTTTAATCAAATGGCATTCGTAGAACATACGTTGCCAGTCTGCTTTTATTGATAAATCACATCTCCAGCAGCCAATATTTTTCTTAAACATAAGTTCCATTTTATGAGGGGTTACATAAGATCTGTGTATGAATTGCCATGTAAAAAGTCTCCAATGTAATGAAAGTGATGTCTGCTTTGGAGAGAGAAGAATTAGTTTTTTATCTCTGTCATTTGGCACATGTCCATTAACTGATCTATAATAATTCCATATTTTGTCATTATTATGCAGTTTTTATTTTTAGTTTGTTTTATAAATAGATGATAAGTATCCCTTTCCAGTAATGGTTTGATTCGTTAGTAATATTATATGTTCTATAAGGTTAGGAACATTTTGTCTTATTGATGATTGCATTGTTTCTTGTTTGCTTAATATATACTGTCTTAATTCTTGTACATGTAACCACGAACTATCTTCCATATTTAATTTCTGTTTAATCTGGTCTATTGTCAGAGGTTTTCCAGAGTTTAGCAATTGATGCCAATATATTAATCCCTTTTCTTTAAGCATGTTGACTACTTCCATATTAAATGTTATTATATTACCTTGTGTGTACGCTACTGGATATAAAAGAAATGACCATGCTTTAATATCAGGATTGCTATTAATAAAATTTTGGAAAATTTTTAATGTATAAGTCATGTATTCGGAACTTATATTTTTATTCTTATGTATCATCATATATTCCTTCATCAGCCATAGAAAATTGTTTGGTATGAAATCTGTATACTTATTTCCTACTACAAATCCTGATTTTAACCAGATTCTCTCATGAACTAGCTTCCATTTTGATGTATATTTTGTATTTAGCCATAATGATATTGTTTTAATAATGGATGAATGCAAATATATTTCTGTGTCTGGTAAACCTATGCCACCTATATCCCAATCATCTAGATGATACTTCATAGCTATCCTTGTTTTTTTTGGATACCATAGGAATCTTACCATTAAATCATTTAATTGTTTTAGGTGCGATTTAGCTGGTGGCAAAGAACAAGCTTGTATGACATAAAGAATTTTTGGAAATATGATCATTTTAATTATATAAAGCCTTTCTTCCATTGAAAAGAAGAATTTATTCCATCTTTGTATTAGATTTTTAATATTATTTAAGGCCTCTCTATAATTTGTTTCAATTGTAGTATCTAGGTTGTTAGTTATTATAATTCCCAAGTATTTAATTATATTATCGGTAGAGATATATTTATGGTATTTTTTATTAGTATTTATAAGCAATACATTTGTTTTGTTCTCATTAAATTTAAGACTTGAAAAGTTTTGAAAGTTTTGAATGGAGTCCCATAATGCTTTTAAACTGCTATTATTTATTTTTTAAGGTAATTAAAATATCATCAGCAAAAAGTTGAATTTTAAGCTCTAGGCTGTTGTCTAGTTGTATTCCTTCAATATTTTTATCCATACGTATATTATTTGCTAAGGGTTCAATGACTAGCACAAACAATAACGGAGAAAGAGGGCAGCCTTGTTTTGTGCCCTTAGTTATTTTAATAGATTTAGACAGACAAGATCCCAGTTTTATATAAGCCAATGATTTTTCATATAATGATATTCTTCTAAAACTAACCACAGATAATCCCATTTCACTGAATCAAATGCGCTATTTATGTCTAAGCTAATAACATTCATTTTGTTTTTGTGACATTTATATAATCAATTAAGGAAAGAATTCTTTTAATGTTGTCATAAGTGTTCCTATCTTTTATAAAACCTGTTTGATCCTCCTCTATCAAAAGTGGTAGTAATTGTTTTATTCGAGCAGCATGTATTGCCATAAAAATTTTATAATCTATATTAAGAAGTGAAATGGGTCTGTATGATGAACATTCACTGGGATCTTTATTTTGTTTCAGAATTGGTGATATCAATGTGTACTTCCAAGAAGGAGGAATGTCTTTACCATTTTTAACTGATGTAAAGACATTCAATAACAACAGCAAAGCCTCATTTGATAGTAATTTAAACATTTCTGGGGTGATATTATCTATACCTGGAGCTTTGTTTAATTTTAGCTTATTTACTTCAGCTTTAAGTTCTGTCATTGTTATTTGTTTATCTATTAGTTGTACCTGCTCCTCTAATAACCTAACTTTAACATTGTTTTTGAGAAAAGCTTTCAATGCTGAATGTGTTTCTGTTTTCTCATTTTGATTATTAAGTTTATGAAAAAATAGCCTAAAAGCTTCTAGTATTCCTTCTAAATCAGATACTTTCTTTTTGGTTTCTATATTATGTATTTCCTTGATTTGATTTGTTTTAATAATCTTTTAGTCCTATTTGCTATTCTTCGTTGGTTTTAGGGTTCATTGAATAGTAACATAGTTTAATTTTTCTAAGTTGATCATTGTTTTGTGGTGTAGTGTCTCTGAGTATTTTTATTAGTATCTTCTAGTTCTTTTATTAAGTTGGTGTTTCCATTTTGAATATCAAGCTTTAAATTATCTACTTTTGACTGTAATTCCATTAATTCCTTATTCCACTGTTTTTGTTTATTTTTATACCATCCCACCACTCTTCCATATAGGTATGCTTTCAATGCATCCCATATATATATTTCAGATACATCTTTTGTAAGATTGATATCTAGGAATGTTTGTGTCTCTTTAATATAAAATTCCTTAAAATCTTTGAGATTTGTTATGTAAGATGGTATTCTTGTTACTGATATCCTACTCTTGAAACATAAGTCTATCTCAAACGTTATGGTGTTATGGTCCAAAAATGGACATGAAATTGTCTTGACTTTATTTAATTTAGAGGTTAAATCCTTTGTTATGTACACTCTATCTATTCTAGAGTATGTATTATGTCTATGGGAAAATGTGTAAAGAATAGTGAATCTGGGATAGCATACTCATTTATGTCAACTATATTAAAAGTTTCAACAAACTCAGATAACAACTTTGTTAAAGGTGATCTCTTACATGTAGTTTTAGTATTTGTGTCAGTTTCTTTTATAATGCAATTGAAATCTCCAGCTATAATTAAATTGCCTTTGGTATATTGTACAATGTCTTCTAAGTGTTGTTTGGCCACTCTAACACCTAGTCCTGGTATCCAATAAATATTCACTA
Organism: Protopterus annectens; assembly: GCF_019279795.1. Taxonomy (NCBI): domain Eukaryota; kingdom Metazoa; phylum Chordata; order Ceratodontiformes; family Protopteridae; genus Protopterus; species Protopterus annectens. The sequence continues at coordinate 1,784,485,924 of NC_056735.1, forward strand.
ATGTATATATCATTTAATTGATAGATATTGTCACTAGACAAAACATTCCTGAGTTGTCATGGAACGTGTTTATGATTTTAGGCATTAAAGTAGTGTTTTTCCACAAAATTGCTACTCCCCTTCGCTTCTGATTATAGGTGGAACTTACTAGTATTGTATAATTTTTATTGTTTATTTTATTTATGTCTTTCTATGTAAGGTGTGTTTCCTGTAAAAATACTAGTTGCGCTTCACATAGCTTTAAATATCTATAAAGACTTCCCCTTTTGCAGCTGTTATTTAAACCATTTACAATAAGAGATATACATTTTGCAATTGGATTTATATTAGCTTTGCTTTTATCCATATTCATATACTCATAACAATGTGTAGATGTGTGTACATGAAGAGAATGACTTGTTCTTTCTTCTTCCAGCAGTATTACAATAGATTATAGACACCCAATAAAAGTAAATTACAAGATCATAACTGAGAACAATATAAGATAAACAACCACCAAACCCCTCCATGAGAAAAAACATCTCATCCTTGAATGATCTAATCATTCAAGCGATCTCTCTAAGTCTGCATTTCAGCATCCTCCCCCGGCCCTGCCATATGATAGTTTTATAATGAAAAGTATCTTGTATATCTTTTAAGTATACATGTATCTGTCTTTACAGATTACTTAAATACAGTCTTTATCTATTTTTAATATTTTATAAAACACTAAGGCAACACAACTATACATAGATTTAATACTTAACTATTTGGCCTTGTTTAAATTGTAAAGGAAAATCTTTTATTTTAATATATCTTTTGTGTAGCAATAATGGTTATACATCTTAAAAATAATATGCTTGCTGTCTATCTCCCTTATAGTGTGAGTGGCATTCATAGGTATCAAATTTATTGTAATGGTCTACCTATATATATATATATATATATATATATATATATATATATATATATATATATATACATATATATACATACACATACACACACACATATATATATATATATATACACACATACATACATACACACATATATGCATACATACATAAAAAAAAAAAAATGTTAAGCATTATATGCATCAGTTAACCATGCCACAAGTTGATTAAATCAGAAAGTATCCGTAACAATGAATATAACGTTACATTTGTATTGTCATTTATCAGTAATCTTATAGTTTTCTTTTAATCCAAAAAGTCATATTTTAGTGGTATGAATGCTACTAATTTGTTTTTGGCATTGGTATTATATAGTTTAAGACTACATTTCTTATCAATTCCTATATATTTATTAGTGCCACTGGCATATTTCATCGCTAGTGTACCACATATGTCATATGTCAAATAGCAACTCATACTCCTTATGATATTACAGGATTTATCTGCAGCGTTATAACTGTAAGGTTGGAAAATATGAGAAGCAAAGTAGGCTTTAAATATGCTATAACACAATTGTTTGGTACTTATTACTGTCAACTCTTCTACATACACAGGAAAAGATAACCTTATATGACCATCAACCATTTTCCTTCATTTTTCTCTTCATCCTTCTATTCTCCATTTTTAATAAATATTTGTTTCTATTGTGGCTTCTTTGAATTTAGTGAGGGTACTCCATATCATATTATAGATAATATACAACATTCAAACAGAGAACATGCCCAATATAGAGACATATTCTCAACTCAAGTGGTTCACACCATATATTTATAACACTGCAGTCAGAAATATACTAATGAATATGCAATAACTAGCAGCTTTGCAGCATGTGTGTGTCTCTAACAAGTACATACCTATAGGATATTAAAAAGAATAGATAGCATGCTCTTGTTTCATAATTAACAAATGCACACAGCCTGGTATTTACTTTCATAGACTGAAATTAGACCTGTTACTTATATGCATATCAGGTACCAACAGCAATATGTTAGTAAATGCCTATGCTATTCAAATCATATTTTAATGCTGATTGATATGAGATGTAGCTGACAATGGCTTTAGCGTTTGTGATGTTAATAATATATATTCAGTATTATAAGTAAAAATATGTTGCATGTCTATTTGCAATCTAAGGTTCAAGGCTGATCAATTTAGACATACAAGACAATCTCTTTAGCCTTGGTTATATAATGGGAGTTACTGTGTCTCTACACAACCATTCATTTTCAGTGAGGATGTTCAATATTAATATAACTTGCCTTTAATAAAAGCATACTTATAATTCAGCAGTTCTTTCCTATATATATATATAACAATATCATAAGCAAGACTGAGACTTTTTCTTGCTCATTACTGCTTAATGATTGTGCTACTTGAACAATTTAATATTTACAGAGTATCTTGATAATTAAACAGCAACTCCTTTTTACCCTTAAAATGCCTAATAACACATAGCTACATTCATGAACCTTAATTGACTTACTATCCTTAAGGTTGAGTACACTAGCTGCAGTGTGTTTACAAATATGTTATATAGTTCCAGTCAAGGACTTAAATATATTAAATTTTTATAAAATTAAGTTAAATTATAGTAATTTACGTGGGTGATCTTATCAGAAAAGATTATAGTAAAGTCTGTATGTGTTAACTATTCATACAGTTTCTTCCAAGTGATATACTTCTTTTTAAGCTTTGTGTGCTGTTTATGTGTACAATTCAAAATGAATAACAAATATTACAATATAATAAAACGTTGTGTATGTGTTGATACCTTATAAATTCATTAGGTACTTCAGTGTACTTTTAATATTTGTTAAAACTGTAAAAGCACTTTGCCATCTCATAAATAGTGTGCTGGTTACTTTAAGTAGCTTAGGAGCTGACACCACACCCATACTGTCTTGTTTTAGTGCTGACATCACTCATGACTGTTTACTTTCATTTTGTGCTGTTAGAAGGTTTAACACACTGTAATGGATTCTAACTGAAGAACCTTCATTCAGGGGTGGTAAAATAAGAGTTCCCAGCTCATGACCATGGCGGGAAGACAAAAACAAAGTAAGTGAAGTTTTTAGGGCTTTTTTCTAAACTGAACACCAGCTTATTAAACTTCTATTAGTTTTCTTAACATTAAAGGCAGATATACAAGCCAAACAGTTGTTTGTTAGTCAAAAAGGCACTTTTAGCATCAAAGAATAGATAATTACTTTTCAAGGCACTTTTTGACAGTTATTACTATCAGTTTTTATATATTATTATGTGTATTAAATACATCAGTTTAGATATTTCATGCAGCTTAGTGTAAATAATATAAAAAGGAATCATGCTCATTTAAACACACCACATTAATATGCCAGTGTAAATACATCATATTCTATACTAGCAGTAAAAGGCAGGTAATTTATAAATGAACTATCTAAACATCATTTAGAGTTAGAAAAATCATGACTGTAAGTATTTACACTGTAATAGAGAAAGATATGTTACCTTGCTTTCTTTAGGGTTGTTTCCTTTAGTTATAAAATGTCCTGCTTATCTTGTATTTATATTGTTTCAAAGACTGACACGTGTAAAGCATGAATGCTTTCAAAGAACTTTTTTGCCTTACAGAGCAAATAGAAGACAATAATGTTTGTGTTTTTCATATGTCTTTTATCATTTCTTCTTCTTCTTGTCAGCAGTGCTCCATTCATTTTTTTCTAAGTGACGCTTAACCCCAAATTGGGAGAAATCCATTTCTTCCACATTATCCAAGGTTTTATTAGCTGAAAGATAAGAAACTGTTGCTTGCAGAGTGTCAAAAGTTTTAGGACCTTCAGTAAAAAATATTTTTATTCTTGCAGGGAACAGCAAGTGGACTTTAAATTGTCTTTTTTTCAATTCCTTTATCAGAGGGAGACATTCTTTTCTTGCAGTTATAACTCCAGCAGAATAATCATTATCAAATCTGATTATGTTGTCTTTGTATTTAACTGGAGAAGTTGAACATGCTGTTTTTAAAATAAGTTCCTTGTCCTGTGATGAAAAAAACTTTTCTATTATTGATCTCAGGTGATTTTTTGATTTGATGGTTGATGAAGCAGCTCTTAAGGATCTGTGGGCTCTTTCAATTCCATAAGAAAGAGCTTCAGGCAATTTTAAAACTTCTGGTAACCAGGTAGTAAGGAAAGTCACCATGTTATCTCCCTCTGTTTTCTCTGGTAGCCCATAGATGCAAAGGTTATTTCGTCTGGACCTGTTCTCTAGATCTTCTATTTTATTTTGTAATGAAGCATTTTGTTGTGATAAAAAATGTAGCTGAAGATCTTGTTCTGAGAGTCTGCCCTCAGTATCATTTAAGGATCTCTCTATGCCAGCTATTTGAGACTTCTGTTGCGTCATTATTTCTTGTAGTTGCTGTATTTGTTTGTAGATCTCTCCTCAAAAGTGTCCAGTTTGGTATTCATTTTGTCAAATTTCACTGACAAGTCTTGTATAGCATTTAATAAAGACTGTATCTCCTTTTTCATCGTCTGGTCCTGTGTGGTATGCTTAGAAAAGCTCATTTTCAGTAGATTCAGATACCTTCCTTCTTGTTTTTGACAGGAAAAATAATGTTTAAAGCCACATTTTTTGCACTGTAGACTTCTAGTGATATTAGTAGAAGTAATTCAACAAAATAGGTTTGTCTACAATATCTAGTTTTTAAAAATTCCTGTCAGAAATATCTTTGGAGTGCAGAGCTGAGAAAAGATACTGCCAACCAGTCTACATCCTAGCCACACCCCTCCACTTATGCTTTTATTGAAGATAAGAAAGACAGGTTCTCCTACATTCTGTCTAGTATCAATCTCCTAAGACTTCATCTGGATAAAATATGCCAGATGATGCTTCACCCCCCCATACATGGTTAAACCATAGAGTTAGCCAAGTCATATAGCTAGGGTGGGGAGAAGGGAGGAGCACCCTGGGTACCAGGTGTTAGGAGGTGTGATCAGGAGATGTCAATTGACTGTTAGTGCAATATCAGAATTCATTTCTGAATGCCAGAAATGAATCTTTTTTTTTTCTCAAAAAATTTTTTATTAATTATATGAATAGCAAGACGATTAAAAGATTATACATAACAAGAAGGCATAAATGAACATATAACAATTCATCTAGTGATAACAACCTTCATGAGATTTTGATAAGTTATTTAGAAATAAAACATACACCATATGTACACTATATACAAGTTAGGCAACCTGAGAGGAAAAAAAAAAAAAAAAATATTTAACATTAACTATTTAATATGTTTAGAACCTTTTCTAACACAACCTTTCTAATAGCTTTTTTTTGGACTTCCACCTAAGTATCTTTGAGCATCAATAAATTTAAAAGCCATTTTCTGGAAAGTAACCCATTTTAATTTAGAACGATCAATCCAATTTTGTATTATATAAAGTTTTAGTAATGAGCAAATAAAAATGATAACATGAATATCAACTTTTGAAAGATGAATCAATGGAATATGTAGAATAGCAAATTCCCCAACGTGAGCGTGGATTTTGATATCCCATTTTCTGCAGTCTGACTTTCAAAGATGTCCATAATCTGTAAGAAAAATGACAATACCATAGAATATGAAGGAGGTCTGCTTGGGGATGAGAACAGCATGAACACTTATTTGGGTTAAATTCGTTTAATTTGATTGGGGTAAAGTAGGCATCATTATTAATCATTAATTGTGTGTATGCTAATTTTTAAAAGGGATAAATTCCTTAGTGTGTCTAATAGCCAGGACTTTCTGAGATTCTGACAATTGGGAATTATAATTCAACCAAACATTAGATAAAAGACAGTTGTGGTCCATCATTAAAGAATTAATTAATTTATATGAGTTTGAGAGCATTTTATCAGATGATGAAAGTATTTTGATAATCGTGTTAAGGTTTTTCAATTGTGAGTCTGTGGGGACCAGAGATACAAATTTGTTTTTAATTATTGCTCTTAGTTGTGTAAGAATTGGTGAGTAATTCCAGTTTACTTTCAATAACTTACGCCAGTCAGATAAAGGCAAGTCAAGATATTTCAAAACATCTCCTACTTTTAGATTTTTAATTAAAGGATAGTTTGTTAAGTTCAAAAGTTTATTGTCCAATAATATATTTGGGTTTAGATGAATTGGCTGAACATGGTAGATCTTTTCTAGTTTACACATTTTGAGTAAGGTTTGGAAATCTCTAATCTTTTGTTTAAATACTGTAGATATATTTTTAATAAATAAACTATCCAGAGAGATAAAGGGAATAGCTTCAGGATTTAAATTATTAGAAATGACATAATTATACCATAATTTTATCCATAAAGAGTGATTTGGATAAGAAGTGTTATTGAATTTAGAGATAGTAAGAAGTTTATTGGATGAGACAATCAAATAATAGAGATAAAGATTAGGTAAACCCAAACCTCCCTTGTCCTCTAAAATGCCAATCTAGAATAGGAAAGTCTAACAGATTTAGGGAACCATATGAATTTTGCCAAAGCTTTATTTACAGACTCAAAAAAATTTTTGAAATTATCTGATCAGATGATGAGAATTGGTAAAGAAATTTAGGCAGAATATTCATTTTAATAATGGCCACCCTTGAAAGAAATGAAAGGTTTAGATGCTTCCATCTGTCCATATCAGACAATATAGAGTTCCATAATTTATTAATATTATTTTGAAAGGAAGATTTATTATTGTGTTCTAAATTGATTCCTAAATATTTTATATTATAAGTAAACTGAAAATGATGGAAACAAAAAAGATTTGTGTGCTAAATGATTTAAGGGAAAAATATGAGTTTTTGTAGAATTTAAAAGATAGTTGGAAACCAAAGAAAAATAATCAATAGAATTCATTATTTTTCTGTAATCAGATAATGGAGTTTGAAAGTAAATTACTAAATCATCAAAAGCAGAGAAATGAATATTAGTATTAAGAATTCTAGGGATGTTATGAAAAGTATTTTGAGTAATAAACAATAGCAAAGGTTCTAAGTAAATGTTGAAAAGAAAAGGGGACAATGGACAACCCTGTCTTGTTCCTTTAGTGATCTTTATCGAGCAGAAAATTGACCATTAATGTATAGTCTAGTAAACATATTCTTGTATAAAACTTTTAAAAAATTATAAAGAATAAGGGAATATTAAAACATAACATAGTTTGAAATAGAAAGTTCCAACATACTCTGTCAAAGGCATTTGATGCATCTATAATCAAAGCATATATAGGGTTTGGATTTTTCTTAATGAGATGAAGTATAGTCTCTAAAGATAGAGTATTATCCCAAGCATGTCTCTGAGACATAAAACCTGATTGATCGAGATAATTGAGGGTAAAATCCGTTTCAATCTGTTAGCCAGAATAGATGACAGAATCTTAATATCCACGTTAATTAAATAAATGGGTCTATAATTTACTGGGTCAGATTTATCTTTATTATTTTTTAGAATTAGAATGGTTTTGGATGTGTTCCAATGAATATCTGAGATATCATTAACTCTTATATGATTGTAAACTTTAAATAGAAAGGGAAGAACTACCAATTTGAAAGTTTTGAAAAATTCTGGAGTAAAACCATCAGGTCCCGGAGATTTACCCAATTTAAGATTATCTATTGAATCCGAGATTTCTTGTACCGATATAGGGTAGAAAGTAGTTTTTGCTGATTATCATTAAGTTTAGGGAACTGCAAAGAGTCTAAAAGAGTTTTGAGTGATTATCTTTAACAGAATTAAGAACCTGAATATAACTCAGTGTAAAGAGAGGTGAAAAGTTGAATAATCTCTTCATCAGTATTATATAATCTGTTATTATAAGATAAAGATGTAATATTTGGATTTCTGAAGTTAACTTTAATAATTCTCGCTAACAATTTAGATGGAACCTGGGCCCACTCTGAATATGAAGCAAGTAGATTTTGTTCAGCTAAGGAGAGGTTATTTTGGTGAAGCAGAATTAAATCTTTCTGACAATCAAAAATTTGTTTTTCTAAAGTAGCATCATAGTTCAGACTAAGATGATTTTCCAACGAAGAAATTCTTGATTTTAAGAATTCCTCTTTCTTAAAGTATTGTTTTTGAAAAAGCAGCTTTACTAATAAATAAACCTCTTAATCTTGCTTTACATGCAGCCCATTGTATGTCATAAGGAATGTCTGATGATTCAAGACTATTCACCATTTCATTTAGTATTTCTGAAGCTTGTTTGCAAATATCTTCATTTGACAATAAGTTATTATTTAAGGTCCACTTATTAAACATAGTTTTATTTTTGATATTGGGTTTTATGTTCAGTTTTAGTGAAATTCTTGAGTGATCCGAAAAGAATCTGGGTTCTGTATTAAAGTCCACAATATATTTCGAAATATAATCTGAAATTAGAAAGAAGTCTAATCTGGACCACGAATGATAGCACTTAGAATAATAAGTATATATATCATTCTTGTTTATATTTTTAACAGTGCGGAGGGGATCTATTAAATTATATTCTGTCATCAAATCATTTATAGCCAGAGTAGATTGAAGATTATAGGTGACAGTGGCGATCAATTACAGGGTTTATAACTACATTCCAGTCACCACCCACTATAATATGATGATCCTTGTAGGATGCAAGAATATTGTAAATTTTTAAAATGAACAAGTGTTGTGAATTACATGGGCCATATAGATTTAAAATTAATAAGGGTTTGTCCAAACCAGCAATAGAAGTGGTAAATAAGCACCACCTCCCCTCATCATCAAATTTCTCATCAATAATATTCCCAATGAATTTTTGTTTAATGATTATAGCTACACCTCTGGAGTTAGATGAGTCACCTGAAGCTATAATCTTTTGATCCATTTTTAACTCTTTATTCCAATCAATACGTGAAATATGGGTCTCTTGAATAAAACAAATGTTAGCCTGTGATTTAAAGATCATATGAAATAATAGTGACTTTTTCACTTTATCTTGAATGCCTCTAACATTCCAAGAATCTAAAATTATGTCAACAGGCATATTCTACAAGTATAATCAATATTGATGCTATAAAAGTGAACTCAATGTGCAAATCCAACACAACATTAAAAAGAAGAAGAAAAAAATAAAAGAAAAAACAGTCTTTAAGTATTCAAGCAAGTCATCAAATAACATTTGTTGAAAAAAAGTTTTTTGAAGAACCATGAAATGTATAATAATAACCTTTATCCTAACCCTAGTGCCTACCCACCAATCCCCCTGTGATAAAGGAAGAGCAGAAGAACATGAAAAAAACATTGTAATTATAGATAATAATAACAACCTCAAGTTAGAATACAAATTACTCAAAGGAAGCCTAACATAACATAAAGTCCGAGTAATACTACTAAAAATATATACAAAATTAACTAATTTCAAGACGTCCAACATGCTTAATCCCTACTTCTAATACTAATCTAAAGCTCCTATCCTTAAATTGAAATTTATAGTGATTAAATGTATTTCCTCAAGTATTTCAAGAGAAAGAGAAACAAGTAAATAATAAATAAATCACACTCTGCTTAACTAGAACACTATATCATAAGAAGTAATACAATTAAAACTGAAAGATATGTAAGATAACATATATAAGTATAACAAAACCAACTGGTAACATTATAATATAAGTAAATAAGCATAGCATTACTGAACTAAAGATAATAGTCATGCACTATCTACTGAACCTTCTTTAGTACTTTAGTGATAATTTCATTAATCAACATGACCATTAGTATGATAAAAGCACTAATACCTGTAGAATGAGTATTTAGTTATAGTTCAAATAAAGCAAAAACAACTACCAAGCAACCATATCTCAAAATGAAAACAATTCAGTCTGGAGATGCATCTATTAACTAGATAATAATAGTACAGGAACTATTCAAAATGAAATATTATAAGCTGTAAGGTTTTAACACTAGTTAATATACATGAATAAAGTATAATTATATTATTAAATAGTAACTTAAACAGCATCATATATATTGGACTGAATGTACAACAATGTGCATACATATAATTTTAAATCTACTTTTGAATATTTTACTAATGACTCTGTTAGGTTATGTAGCCATACTATTCTTCTAAGCCATAGATGTAACATAGCAAAACAGCATGAAAAGACAAGGCTTTTAAAGTAAACATTTTGAACATCTAATTAAAACAGAAACAAGCAGGCTAAATGCAGTAAATCTAAGGGCTTAAATATATACATGTAGATTCAGCTAATCATATTAAAGATAGTTATTTCAAACCTTTCAAATAAGTAAAGGCTTTCTTAAACATAAACTACTAATCATAAATATCACATCCAGCCTCTGAGAAGAGAGAGAGCAGAGAATAGAAAGAACATGAAACTTTCATATGAACAGGTATACTTTGTAACATTTGTCAAATTAAACACTTCAGTATAATATAAAATATTGTATGAAAAAATATTCTGAATAGGAAAATATGTTCATTTCTTTACACATCCTTTAGAATTTTAATATATAAAACTAACCTGTTCGTTTGTTTCCAGAAACATTTTCACTCTGCTTTATGAAAGTAACAGCTTGCTTTGAAGTCATGCAGACACACTAAAAGTCACTGAATATATTATGTGACATGAATCTGTTTAAATTTAAAAAGCAACCTTCATTTATGAAGAGAAAACACTTTAAATAATAGCCAGATCTATTAAAAAGTTAGTGCTATTGAATACTTGTTGAAAACAAGCAGATTTGTGTATTTGAAACTGTCCTTCTTTCCTCACAAATGATGACATCACCATCCATCTCAGAGAGACTGTAGTGTGCATGTTCATGCAGAGCATCAGCTGGAACTCTGAGGGGAAGATTTTCTTGCTAGAATGTTGAGATGGAATGTTTTTCCCTCCAAAAATCATTTAGCTTACACAGAAGGCTGTAACTCCAAAGCTTGTAGTAAAATTAACATATTATCTATTTACACAGCAAGCATATGTGAGAGAAAGAGAAAAAAGTAAATACAGGAATTTAAATGCTTCTATTAATCCACACAAATCTAACAATCATATATCCTGTCACTGCACACTGTCACACCAAATCCATCATGTGTAAATTACATGACAAGTTCTTAAGGTAATATAATTATGTCACACCAGAATTACAAATCATGTAACACAAATACTGTCATATTAAAGAAAAGAAAAGATCAAACCTTATTGTAGTTCTTTAACAGTAGAATATTAAGATACAGTGTCAGGAAGCTTTTTAAATGTTTTAAGAAAAATGTCTTTTGCATCTTTAGGATCTGAACATACAAATCTTTTGTCATTAGCTGTGAAAGACAAGGTATTAGGATATGCCATTCAAATCTAATCCCTCTTTTTATCAAGTCAGCACAATAGGGGCTAGTTTTTGTCTATTTAATTTGATCTGTGCAGGAAGATCTTGGGAAAATGATAGTTTGTGAGACTTCCATATGAATTGTTTCTTTGTTTTAGCAGTTTCTAGGATCTGGAAAGTGTCTTGAAAGTTTAGTAACTTAGTATAAATTAACCTTGGTGTGGAAGAATCTTGCTTTGTACGCAGTGCTCTGTGTGCTCTCTACAATTATAGATTTTGAAGAAGCTTCACAATTTAACAGTGTTTCAAAGATATTTTAGTCACAGATAACAAGTTTTTATTGTCATAAGATTCAGGTAAACCACGAATAATGATGTTATTTCTTCCTGGCTTCCAGATCCAATATTTTAGCTTGTAAATCTGAAACAGTTTTATCTCTAGATTTAAAGTCACTTTCCAATAAGTCTGTTTTAACCTCCAAAGCTAAGATTTTATTTTCAATAGTAACAATACTATCGTTTATTTGCTTTAAAGATTTACTAAAGTCTGTAAACTGTTCTGAAAAGTTTTGTATAGCACTTTGGATTGGTTTTAATGCTATTTTAGTTCTTTTAAAAGGAAATTTGAGCCATTTAAATCTTTATTACTTACATTAATAGTTTCTGTAGGTTGTCTAGATGATTTCAGTCTTTTGAACCTGAATCTTTTCAGGAGAGAGCATTGAAGTATATTTGGCCTTTGTAGGCTGAGTCTCCATGGAGTCAGATTTTGTAGCCATGCCCAGAAATGGAATGCAGTTAACAGGATACCAGGAACCAGGAACAGACTGGAGCAGTAGGAGTCCCAGCAGCAGAGAGACCAAGAATGTTCTGAGGTAAAATAAATCCCAGGATAATAATTCCAGAAGAAAAAATAATCCAATGAAAAAGATTTATAAAATCTTTTAGAATAAAAATTTGAGGAAAAAGGTTGATGTATAGTTGTAAAAAAAAACAAAAGTTAAATAGCTGTGAGGAGCTCAGAGAATAAGGACTAGACTAGTCGGCAGCCATCTTGGAATCGCCAGAAATGAATCTTGATCTACTGCTTTTTAGGACTACAGTACTGAAGCACTTCAGCACTTTATGTGTGCTATATATTTTATAAAGTTCCCAGCCAGACAAAAAACATAGTTGAGGAGAAGGATGGTCCATTTAAAAACTACAAGCAGTGGAAAACTTACTGAACTTAGTGCTCTGAAGTGGTTGCAACAAACTGGCAGTCCAAATGACAAGCTGTTTTGAGGGAGTTTCATCTACAGTCCCATAAAGTAAAAACCCATTACAGATGGAGTACTGAATGCCAGCTTAAATGATCTCTCAAGGAAAAATGCTGGCTAGGATAGTGCCCTGCACTTTATCTGCTGCTTGGAAGGAAGATATTAACAACTGGCCTGGCCTGGTGTCTTAGAAGGGGAGATATATGGAGAAAGCAAGTACAACAGTGCCAGTTTTGTATTTTTTCACTTGTTTTCTCCTTTGCCCAGGTATGCAGTATCTGTATTAAGGAAACATATTTGTTATTTTGTGAGCTATAGAAGGGAAAAAGGTTAACAGTATTTTTAAAATAACGGATAGTTTTTTTTCTGGCAATCATATTTTAAAGATAGGGGCAGTCCTGTTTTTTTTACTAGATGAAATGGTCTGGCATATTACACATCCTCCTACAGGGAAGGTGGACATGTGCAGACATAAAGGACCCTTGCCTCATAGAAAAGGCCTAGACCAACCCCACCTGTCTGACAGTTTAATTAGGATGTGCTGCAGATCTTCTCTGTCTCTCATTCCTAACTTCTAAAGGGCTGGACACAGTAATGATTAAGCTTCTGACTTGGGCAGGACCATATATCTCAACATTCTATGTATAAGCAAAGAAAAATCTAACATCAAACGGAAGAGATTTGGTTAAGTTTGTTAGCATCCTAGGTCATCTCCCAATTGGTGCCCCCTAAACCTGAGTTCAGAAGCAAAAACAAAAGCCATCCAGAGATGAAGACCATACATTTTTTTTTGCAGTCTGCAGCACCTTTCAGAAACAGTAGCAAAGAGCTGTTGTAGCTCCTTGCTGTTTTTCTTAAAATAAATGCATTGCAAGCAGTCTTTGAAATCATATAAGTAGCCATAGTCTCAATCATGGCTGCTTAAATGATTACTGATACTGCTTCTATCCTTGCAAGGACTGACAGTCACTTGTGCTCAAGAACAGCAATCATAGCGCTGATTTGTAGGGATTGACTGGCATCTCTTTTACAATGCAGATTGCACCTCTGCCAGTCTGCACCTCCTTCACCCTATCAGTTTTGCCAATGGACTTAATCATAGGTTCATAGATCATTTCTAGACATGCAGTCCTAGAGACCAATGCCCCCTGAGCATTGTCTTCAGTGACTTACTCAGTGTCACACAGTAGACAAATGGAGGCTGATGGACTCAAACCCCTGACTAAAGGAAGAAGCTCATTAGTAGCTCATAGTCTTAATAATTTGTGGTAATACTCATACTGCTAGAATGTAATGCACATAATGTAAGATGTATTTACTTTGATAATGCTTGTTATTCTAGCTTAGGTCAGAAACAGTATTTTCTAAAAATATAGTGTTATGTTTTATCATATGCTATACTTAATGTTATTGAAATTCATAAATTTATGTACAATTTATAGTAATAAATTTATGAAAGTGAAATTTATATGAATCCATGTAGTGCACTATTTATGAAAGTAAAGCATGTAATATAGTTGTATGTTGCTGTATAAAGTTTACTGTTCTTGTATTTAGATATATTTTTCTCTATACACTATTTTGTATTGTTTCTTTTTCCTTTAAGTTGTTCTTACCAAATTTCAATACAGCTTATTTAAAAAAAAGAATATTGTATTATAGTTTTAACAAGAGATAGACTATTCTCCAGAAAGTTATTGTATCAAAACCTTTGTTTATATTTTCCTTTGGATTGTCTTTCTAAAATCTTGTATAGACTATTTCTATTAAGAAATAAATCACAATATTATACTCAAAAAAACAAACAAAAACAAAACAAAAAAACAAAAACCAGCTAAAACACCAAACAATTGAACCTAATGTTACAAATGTTTGGAAAAGTGGTTGGACTGAAGATTCACCTTTCTATACCATATACAAATCACCAAAGTCAAAGTGAATAAAGTCCTTTTCTGGGAAATAAGGTTCCACAATTCTCTCCTAAAGGAAGGGCAGCTGTCAACAAGGGATTCTTTCTTTCTCATTTTGAATATCAACTTCTCATCACTGTATCTACCTCAAAAAAGGATCCCAATACCCTTCAGAGCTTTTCAAATTATAGTTGCATCTTTGTAACCCTCTCTCCACTAAGACAGCATAATTGCTCAACACTCCCAGGTGCCCAGTAGCCCCGGGTAATACACCAAATCACCCCACTAATTGCAGGGCTGTTTTATAAATGACTCAGCCAAAACCTCATTTTCCTTCTGCATAAGACTTACACTAAAAGCCACCTCATACAACCTAAGATCTTTCTTTCCCACTGCTCCTAACCTTCAAGCTCAACAGAATAAACTTCCTTTCAATAGACACACATTTTCCATATAAAGTCTAAAAATTTAGAAATTCCACCCGACATGTATAAAGCCTTCACCAATTAACTACATTTCACCCTCAATTAAAACAATACATATTGTTCCTCTAACTCAATTCTCCTCACCCATTTCATTCTATTCTACCTTCTCCTCCTTACTCTCTCCTCCTGTCACAGTTTAATTTCGCCAAGTGCTTAATTTGTTTTATATATCTTGACAGGAATGGACCCCATTCCTAAGACAAGGCATGATTAAAGTTCATGAAGTCAGTATTGTTTCAGTCTTTGATCATAGCCAAAAGTGCTCTTCTCAGTAGTTGCAATGTACCCGGAATTACCTTCTTCTGCAGATCATATGGGATCACATGCATTAGTAGCATACTTAAGCATGTTTGTAAATTATTTTTATTAGGTCTGTTGCTACTACTGCTATTTATGACTTTGTGCCTCTCTGTACTTAAGACACTGTAATCACCGGGATGATCAATACTACTTTTATCTTTTTTTTTCCTTAACCACTATATCTGTTTTTCTTGCATCCATTTTTCAAACCGTTGGTAATGAATGATCCCATGTGATCTACACTTCATCTTTCTCTATAATGCTTTGTGGTTCATGAATTGAATGCTTCTCAGACACTTCTACGTTGTATTGTTTTTATAATCCCCAAAGCAACAGTCTTGCTACATTATTATCAAGGGAGCCTGCAGGAGTTTTTGCAGGGGGGTGCAAACCCGGAGCACTGCCCCAACCCTGCCCCCTTCAAAGCACCGCCTACAACCCCTTCCCCCAACACACACAGCCATTCCAGTATCCCATTACTTGGCTATTTCTCCCCAGTTGCCATAAACACTGTTCAAAACTCTCAGTGTGCATACTGTTTTATGCTTTACTTCTACAATGATTACAGATATTTGGTTTTAATTTACAACTTTTATTTCAAATTTTAGGGCCTCAGGGCCAATAGCCTAGTAACCTCCTATTTTATAGCACAAACACTGATCGACATCTGCTAAACTTAAACGAAGCAATAGTCTTACAATAAAAACAGACATAGCATTAAAACTTCTCTACATTTGAAACTCGCATTCACTGAAATAGCACTGAAACTCACATTCAAAGAAAATGCATCTGGCCAGTGGCAGGTTAAGTTTACCTTTGGACTGTTTTCAAATCATAGGCCCCTTGCACACATTTCAGAACCATGCATAACTGCTTTTTTGATTCCCCTTCCTGATTGCATTAATTATAATATATAATAATTGAATTATATCCCTTGTTAATACAGCATCAGTTAGAGTGTGTTTTATAGTTTTGAACATTTTTTCCAGTAAGCAATGAAATAAAACATATGAACCAATAATGACAAATTGCCCAATTCAGAACATTTCAACCATAAAAGGCCACTTAAACATCTATCATTATAATCTACCAATATCAGTCAATATGCACAATCTCTGCAGAAGTAAAAGTCATCTGAATAATTTCACATTAAAGAGATCTGAAACTAATGGAGAGGTTGTTGCTAGAAAACAGCTTTATATTTCAGTGTTTCATCTACAAATTCAGTGCCTGCTGGTTGCCATTAAAGGGTTTATATTGTAACATTGAAGTCTCACAACTTCGAATGCTACAATATCGAAACCACTACATCGAAAGCGAAAAATAGCGAAGCTGCAGAACAACGAAATCTTGCCTAGAGCAAGATTTCAGTGGGCCATTCCGCAGCTTCGCTATTTCCTCCACTGTGGTGTGATAGTTATGGACCTTAGGGATAGGGAGCAGGTTAAGGTAAGTGGAGAGGTAGTACTGCATGTATGGTTTAGTGTAGGGTTACAGGTAGGGTTTTGTAAAGTGTATGTATGTGTATTATTTAGTTTGTTTAGGTATAGTTCCTTAGGGTAAGTGTGTGATAGTTACGGACCTTAGGGTTAGGGAGCGGGTTAAGGTAAGTGGATAGGTAGTACTGTATGTATGGTTTAGTGTAGGGTTAGAAGTAGGGTTTTGTAAAGTGTATGTGTGTGGATTATTTATTTTTGGTGTGCTTGTGTTGTGCGTGTGTGTTTCTCAGAACAGCAATTTTTTCCCTGGGAAAAAATTTGCTGTTCTGAGTGTTCGATGTTATTACATTTCGAACTTCCAAGTTTGAGCTTCTGGTGTTCGATATTTTGGAAGTTCGATTATATGATATAAACCCGCCATTAAACAATAAATTGCCTATATTACATTTTAAAAAATGCTAAGCTTGTATATTGCAATAGGAATAAGTGGCAAGCTGAAACACAGGTTCATAGTTACTAGGCATCTCATTCAAAGGAGGACATGCTCAGGAATGCAGCATTTCATCCCCTTAAAATACAAATCTATATGCGGTGTGAGTAGAACCTACAGCCCTCTACATCAAGATGCAAGTATGCTATCTGCTGTGCTACTAAGACTGTTTTGAAATTCTACACCACAATAGTGATACCATTTGATAAACAAAACAGTTGCACATTTTAAGCAGACTTAGCATGAGCAGTAGTAAACTTCTCTTCCCTTGAAGCTCACAATTCCTTGAAAATAAATTCCACCTGCTAACTCTAAATAGGGCATTTCACTCTCTCTCACACACACATACCTCAGCATCTGTGAAAATCTGTACAGTTGAGAGGTATGACACACACATACATTCCCAACCTCCGTAGAAAGTGGATAGAACAAAACTGTTTGCATTAGTATGCATTTTCTGAGGATATGAAGTCTAAAACTCAACTTCAGTCTTCAATGATTTGCCAGAAAAAAACACAATTTTATGAGAAACAATCTGAAAATATGAGGCAAAAATCTGGATAATTGTGAGGTATGACCCCCCCCCCCCCCCCATACACCCCTCTCTCCCTCTTACAAAAACACACACACACACACACACACACCTTTACCTACCTACTTTATATATACACACAGTCTACTGTATTAAATATTCACCTTTCAATCTATGTTTCCAAAATCTCATATGCTTAGTTATTGATGTATTTATCAGCCTAACATAAGCAACCATCATGTACCTCATTAAGAGGAAGAGAACTGATGTCAATAGCCTCATTATGTTTACAATTGCAGTAAAAATGGGGAAATAACATCCCATTAATGGATATTTAGGCCTATAGACAAGCAAATTATGCTGTTGTTTGACAGAAATGAGTCTCTGTAAGCCATCTTGCCTCCTGCTACAGTAAAGTGGCAGATACAGTTCTGAAGTGCTTTTTGTGTTATTCTATATTTCTAGAAGAGATGAAGCCACTGGTGGAAAGGGGGTGTTCAGAGATGTAAGAAGTACCTCTTATCCAACTGCAAACCTTTCTTATTCAGTTACCATTGTGGAAACAATATTGCATTTTACTACAATGATGTAATTTTATTCCTCATGCTGCATGTATGAGTGGTGAAAATAAGTGATGGCTCAAGCCAGACTCCAAGATATTTTGGGAACTCAGCAGTATATAGAAGACCACGATCAGGGCCAGTGAAAGACTTAAGAGTTTTGGGGTATTGAAAATCATTGCACTGGTTTTGCTAAGATTTACTTTGAATCCCTTTCTTTTATGTGAATAAAATGTTTGAGCCTGAGTGGCATTAGCATATTTACAAGATAGATACATATTAACAATTAGCCTCTTGACTGTCTTGTTTACATATAGTATGGTAACACACCCCTACCTACCTACTTCTTACATTCACACACCCCTACCTACCTACTTCTTACATCCACACACCCCAACCTACCTCCTACTGCTTACATCCACACACCCCTACCTATTTTGCACACATACCTCTTACACTTTTAAACACTTAAACACACACGCACACACCTACTTCTCACTTTTACCTTTGTCCGCAGTCCAAACATCTTCTGAAATTCAAATTTCCTGCCTGAGCAGAAGATGAAGACGTAAAACCATCGTTTTTCTGCATCTGCGCAATGTGCAACTGGACGGAAAGGTCATTCTTAAACATAGGTGCCAGAAGCTGTTAAAGACTGGGGGGCAGAGTGTGAGAGGGTCACTTAGTGATCTAAAAAGGGCAATTTTATAACTGTTTAGTACCACAACATAGGTTCACTTGGAGGACATTTTAAGCTTAGCCAATTCTCTTTTGGTGCTTAAATTAACATTTTCTGATTGGTCTTACCTATCCCATGGCTGATAATTGTATATTAGCCCTAGTGAGAATAACTGTGATCATACCATAGATAATTTGAGGAGACCCATGTAAGGGATGCAGCATTTAGGAACTGCCTCCATCCATTAGTGGCATGAGAGGCAATCCTGGAGTACATTTTCTATTACCCATCCTTAGATTCAAGTTGCATTTGAATATGGATTGATGAGCTTTGTTTTATTTTTATGGATAGTCTGTTCTGGAACAGTGGTAGCCTCTGTGATATATAACCATCTCTCCACAACATTCAGTTTACATACCTGGACTGAGAATTCTGATGCCATTTGACTTGCTGACATTCAGTAGGTCCATCTCCATTAGGTCGGAGAATGCCTTGTATGCCAGACATGTCACCTCTAAGCACTCTGTAGGATACTGAGTATAGTAATAAATCTTTGAGGTGATCCATGCAAGACCTATTGTTTAGGACTTGTAACCTTTTAGTAAGGTATCTCTGAAGGTATTCCAATTGTTTCATGGGGCTGGACAGATGCATGCCAAAGTGGCCATTATACAAAATGATTGACCTAATGAGAGCTTTGTAAAGGGGGACAACAACATCTCTAGATCTAGTCAAAATCAATTTGTTTACAAGTTGTGCAATATATAAAGGCTTTCTTATGTTTCTTATGACTCTGGGCACATGTTGGCCAAAAGTTAGGTCACTCTACACACAAGTTCCCAAATGCCAAACAATTGGGTGAGTTCTCATAGGGCATTGTCATGATTTTGACACTAGTTATTATTTGGGACCAGGGTTGTCAGATTTCCGACTGGCCAGGTAGGGACAAAGTCAAGACTGAAAAAAAAAAAAGGTCTTTCACTGTAAGTGAAGACTAAAAAAAAAAAAAAAAGGTCTTCCACGTCTATTTTTATAAATAAACACAGAGCTACTTCTGTTTAATGCGAAACATCGCAATTCCGCATTACACAGAAGTAGCTCTGTTTTGCGATTTTTTGATTGGCCCGTATACGGGCCAATCAAAAATCGCTAAACACGGAGCTACTTCTGTTTAATGCGGAACATCGCAGTTCAGCATTAAGCAGAAGTAGCTCTGTTTTGCGATGTTTGATTGGTTTATGCGGCATACGGGCCAATCAAAAATCGCTAACCACGGAGCTTCTTGTGTTTAATGCGTTACTTCCGCATTAAACACAAGAAGCTCTGTGTTTAGCGATTTTTGATTGGCCCATATGCCGGTATACAGGCCAATCAATCAATCAAAAAAAAAAAAAAGCGGAGGCTGCCCGGGATTTAAACTGGCAGTGCGGGACTCGGGATCAGGCTGCTGATCTCGGGACAGTCCCGTCCAAATAGGGACGTCTGGCAACCCTGTTTGGGACAAACCTTCCTGCATGATGGTTAAGTCATTTAGGTATTCAATAACAGCTCCTAGCTTGCAGTTATCTCAAACTTAGCTGGCCAGAGCCCTTTGGTATTTCCTTTTACTTTTGAGATGTTTGAGATGTATATGCCAAACAGAAAAAAGTTTCAGCACCGAACCCTGGGGGACTCCATTGGTGACTGATCTCTTTCCCTATTTTGACCTCCTGCATCCTGTGAGCAAGTTGGCAATCCAGCTAATGATGCAAGTGTTTGCTCTGTTTGCTCCTACATCATTCATCTTTTGTACTACACCTGAGTAGGGGATTGTATCAAAAGGCTTGGTCAGGTCAAGGTAATGTGGTGTGAACTGTTTTACCTTCATTCATTGCTTTGGTAACAAGAGTAAAGATTAAAATTTGCCCATGATTTTGAGCCTTTCACACTTTACTCCAGGCTGTTTTCAAACACATTTTTAGGGCCATGCATACATGTATGCATTCTTTGAGTCACCTTCCTGATTGCATTAAATTATATTCCTTATACAGCACCAGCTGTTAGACTGCATTTTAAATTTGTAGTTTTGAAGAGTCTTCTGGTAAGCAATCAAACAAAATGTATGAACCAATAATGACAAAACTACCCATTTCAGAACATTTTAACCATAAAAGGCCGCTGAAACTTCTGTCATTACAATCCACCAATATCAGTAAATATGCAAAAT
This sequence comes from Protopterus annectens, assembly GCF_019279795.1. Taxonomy (NCBI): domain Eukaryota; kingdom Metazoa; phylum Chordata; order Ceratodontiformes; family Protopteridae; genus Protopterus; species Protopterus annectens. Next base: position 1,784,507,038 of record NC_056735.1, read on the forward strand.
GTCTGCAGAAGTCAGTCATCTAAATAATTCCACATTAAAGGGATCTCTAACTAATGAAGAGATTGCTACCAGGAAATAACTTTATATTTCATTGTTTCATCTACAAATAAAGTGGCTGTTGCCCTTGAAGAATAAATTGCCTATGTTATCAAAAAATGATAAGCTAGTAATATTGCAATAGGGAATGGATGACAAACCGATAACAGGTTCATAGTTGCTAGGTAACTCCTTCAAAGCAGGACATTCACAGGACTGCAGCATCCACTCCCTTTAAAGTACAACACAGTACAGTATCAGCGATCCATCTTCATACTATGGGAGTAGAATCCACAGCCTTCTGCATCAAAAGCAAGGCTACTACCTGTTGTGCTACTAACAATGCAAACCGGTTTGGAGTAAGCAGCACTACATTTCTCTTCCCCTGAAGCTCTCAGCTCCTTGAATTTTTTTTAACATTTGTTTACCAGGAAAGTCCAACTTGGAGCAAAGCCAATTTTCAGCAGAGTCCCAGGGAGACTCCAGATACATTCCTTTGTAACATGGGAGGAAACCAGAGCAACCAAAGGAAACCCACACAAACACAGGGAGGACAGACTCCCCCAAAAAAGCACCCCAACCAAGAATTAAACCAGAGAACCTCTTGCAGTGAGACAGCAACACTACCACTGCACCAGTGCACTATCCACTTGACACAACTAAAGCTCTCAATTTCACAGCAGAAGAAATCTGGAAAAAGCCAAAATTTATTTGGGGTGGGGGGCAAAGAACCAAAACCAAGGACTTTAGATTAGAATTTTAAATATTGCTTGTATAATCTTAGAAAGTTGCTGAAATAATGTTTTGTGTTACCATGTGTTTCCAAAAAAGATAGGAAGACTGAAGCTTAAAGCGCTATCATTTAGTGAATTATGTTTTCAATGATTAATCTAGATGGCTGAGAGCTCAGCTCCCTGAATCAGATGTGGTGGTGTGGGTAAAGAAGGCAGGCTCTTGTACCCAAGGCTCAGAGTTTGAGCCTAGGTAATCTTGTCCACGAGGAATAAGTACCTGGGGCATTACACACAGTTTCAGCATAAAATGTACACAGCCCGGCACAGAAATATTTTTTGTAAAAATATTATGACACCTTTCAGCATAAAATGTATACAGCCCAGCATAAAAAACATTTTTTTGTAAATATTATGACATCTTACTAATTTTCAACTGATGTTTTGCCATTTACAAAGATTGACCATTGTGGATTAGCCTGGGTATGTGGTTTCTCTAACACCAGTTATACTATCTTAGCCAATATTCTGAAGCCTATATTTAAGGAAGAGGTTAATGTAAATGGAGCCCAGGCTAGCTATGGTGGAGCATGCATGCGTAATGCCCCAGCACTGTGAGCACTTTGCTTGTCAGTGCTGCAGCAAGGTAATGGAGGAGCAGGCATAGTATAACCCTAATGGCTACCCGGATAGGTTCCACTGAGTTGAGTTATATCTGTTTGAGGCTATAACCAGATAAAAACAGACAGCCATAGAACTGTCTGAATGAGAAAAACATAAAACATTTTTTCAGAGTGGCAAGTCCTTCTGCACCCCCATGTGGGAAACAATCCCTGTCACCCCACAAACTTATATATATATATATATATATATATATCACATATGACAGAGGGAGAAATCTCACAAAAAAAGGATTCCCTGACAGAAAACATCTACAAACAGCACTGTCAGTGACATACAATGGAGAATAGTGACTGGGCAGCTCAGCTTTGCTGAGTTGAATTCAACCAGATGCACCTCATCCGGCTTAAGACGGGATGTTGGGAAGCTGTCAGGATGAAGTTCTTCTCAAAGGGAATGAGAGGCTAAGGGTAAACATGGGGAGAAAAAGTACATAGAAAAACTATGAAGCTGTGTTTGCAGATCTGATATGTGAATGATCATAATGTAGTGAATTTTAAAAACCTACCCAAATTTTCAGTGTATTCTTTTTGTGGCTCTGCATCATGAACTGAAATGATGAAAATGTTAATATTAAAAGCAAATACAGATTAACCTTCTAGTGTAAAAGTGTTTGCTATGATCTCTGGAATAAACAACACAGATGTTATATTTAGGAGGAGCTGTGAATACAATGGCTGCATTAAGTAGTGTGGTAAAATGCAGAAAATTAAAACACATCAAGTGAGCAAGGCTGTGTTAGGCAGTTGATATATAGACTTAGCTTACAGTATTCCCAGCTAAGAACTGCAGTGCAGTATTTTATCAGCCTAGGATTAGTAAAATTGTTCATAACTGATTCAAAAGTTAATTTCCTAAACAATAAATCACTTGTTGAAGTAGTACTCCCCAGAAAACATATAACCGAATATTTACGTTTTAGGTGACACTATTGAAATATATGCTGCAGTATTTTTACAACAAATTTCAGTGTTTGCTTTTTAAGAAGCTGTATTGTGTATGTAGGCAGTAAAAATTTGTAGAAAAAATATTAAAGCATGACTAAAAAATAACATTATAGGGTACGGACATAATGTAAGTTTTTAAAATATTCAAAATTACTAGGTTTATGAAGCTGTATGAATAAGATCAAATACAGTGACAGCTCTGACCATGTAGAATATGTTATGGACAACATTTCACTGCACTCATTTTAATAGTCTTGTTTACAAAGAAATAAACCATGCATAGAAGGTGGTTTTGTACAAATGTCCTTTCAGGAAAGGAGCAGAATTAAGGTAATGCACATTGGTCCTGAAAGGAAGCTGGACAGAGTACAGCATGTTAAAGTTTTGTAGCAAAGTAAAAGGTGGCCATATTTTGCCTGTCATTTGAAATATAAACAGAACTTCACTGAACTGTAAAATCTTTTCAAATGCATTGTAGTAAATATCTTACTTTGTGACAGGATGCAGAAGGGGCAAATGTTTTTCGAACTCGGGGAAAATTATAAAATCAAAGTTCTGGATGGCAGCTATTATGCATTGGGTGGGTGCTATGCTGTGGGTCTGCTGATGGAGTGTAGCAAGCAAAGGGGATCAAAATAATTAGTTTTCCCTTACTTTCAGGAGAGGGGAGCACAAGAACCAGTTCATTTGTTTCAGGATGTGGACAGTAAGGGAGTATGCTTTTATTGTCTATTTTTTTCATTCAAACCTTTCAATACAATTCGATGGTTGGGCATTATCTAAACAAGAGAACATTTTATTTTCTGCATTTATAAAGAGAAATCAGCAGATTAGAGCTCTTACATTTTAGGCTACATATTTAAATTAGATGTTTTGGTACAAAACAAATATCTGTTTAGGAAGATGGTGGCAACTTATAAACAGCAGGTAATCCGGGTTGTGTGCTCAAATAGTATTTTCAAAGACATAGGAAGCACCAGTTGCATCTGCTGTGAACAGGGTTGCCAGACGTCCCTATCTGGGCGGGACTGTCCCGAGATCAGCAGCCTGATCCCGAGTCCCGCCCTGCCGGTTTAAATCCCAGCCAGCCTCCGCTTTGTTTTTTTTTTTTGATTGTCCCGTATACCTGGCATACGGGCCAGTCAAAAATTGCTAAACACGGAGCTTCTTGTGTTCCGCATTAAACACGAGAATCTCTGTGTGTATCGATTTTTGATTGGCCCATATGCTGGTATACGGGCCAATCAAAAATCGCTAAACAAGGAGCTACTTGTGTTGAATGCGGAACTGCAATGCATTAAACACGCGAAGCTCCGTGTTTAGTGCAGAGCTACTGAGCTACTGTTCTTTAAAACATTAAAGACCTTTTTTTTTTTTTTATTGGTCTTCACTTGCCGTGAAGACCTTTTTTGGTGTTCACTTGCCGTGTGAGACCTTCTTTTTTTTTTTTGTCCCTACCTGGGGGGCTGGAAATCTGGCAACCCTGGCTGTGAATGTCTAATAGCTGACGCAGCATACTGCTTCTACCTGGAGGTATGTCTCATGGCTGAAATTAGCATGGCAGCAGATATGCAGGACACGGTACCCACTGGAGTTCCTTACTAAATATAGAATGGTATGTTCTGGAGTTTGACAGAAACAAGCTCATAACATCAGTAACAGGGAACACTTCTTCTTAGTCTGTCCTGCTTCAACATGGCAGAGAGACTTCATTTAGTCCAAACATTTTTAGAATTGTTGTTCTGTAGCTGAAGTATATGTTTTGGGTCTCTGCATACTGCAAATATATCAATTTGTGGACAAATTATGATAAAAGCAGTGAAATAAAAGATGCAGCTTCTCAGAGTATGCCACTTGTAGCTCAATGGCAGCATTAAACATTATCAAAATATATTACACCAATCAAACCTCTTCTGGCGTGTTATTGCATTGTGGCAAAAACTGACTAAACACTATTCCAATGTCATGATCAATACTGGGACATTGTGACAAAAAAAGAAAAAGGAATATTTGTTTAATTTAATCACTTCAGTACACAGGAAACATGTCTTTTGAGACTTCAGTTATAGATAATATTTGGAGCCTATGTAAAAGCAAATGAACTTAAACTGAAAAACAGTCACAGACTTAAATATGGCCTTTATCAAAAAAGCAAGTATGTTGTTGTTAAGTTGTGTAATCAGAGCAGAATGCAGAGACAGATGAAGAGTATAGATTCACAGCCTAATGTGAAAAAGCAAAATGGGAATAAAGGCAGAATGGAGCAGATTTTAAACAATATAGTCAGCAGGAAAATGGAATAAAATAAAATAAAATAAATTCAACAGCAAAATATAACAACTTACTTGCTTAACATGCAACAGGCATTGTCATTTACATGTGTATTACGGAGCCTAGCAGTTTCAGCATACAATGTAAACGGAGCCCAGCAGACACACACAGCAGTTTCACCATAAAATACAAACGGAGCCCAGCAGTTTCAGCACAAAATGTAAACGGAGCCCAGCAGACACACACAGCAGTTTCAGCATAAAATGTGATCGAAGCCCAGCGGTTTCAGCATAAAACGTAAACAGAGCCCAGCAGACACACACACACACACACACACACACACACACACACACACACACACACAGCAGTTTCAGCATAAAATGTAAATGGAGCCCAGCAAACACATACATACACAGAGCAGTTTCAGCATAAAATGTAATCGGATTCGGAGCCTAGCAGTTTCAACATAAATAAATAGTAGTGCTTACTGTGGGTGAATCTGGCAGCAATTATATGATTGGGAACCTGCGCACTTTTGTGTTTAAAACTCATGCAACAGATGTACGCATGATGAGTCCTCCATTCCGTTGGGTCCTAAAACAGGTCTCTTGCAGCTGTAAAGGGTGTTCCCTCCCCCTCACTCTATGGTTCCAGTGCCTATGTTCTTAAATAAGAACACCCTTAAAAAAAAACTTTTTTTTTTAATTTAAAAGAAAATTAATCTTCTGATCAGCCGGTTCCAGGGGGGTGCAAGTGCACCCCCTTGCAACTGCCTGTAGGTGCCCTTGATTATTATATCTTTCAGTGTACACATCCTCAACCATGAGTGTATCACACCCAGCAATAAGATGTGTAACTGTTACCAGTTCTGTTTTACTGAACCTACTCTTGCCTGTTTCTCCCACTAGCTCTACAGGCTTTGTAAATCAATGTGTACATAATAGTCCACTATCTTGGGCAGCAATTATTAGCCTTTCATCTTTATTTCAATTCACCTTTCCTTAGCTATTCTTACGTCAAATGTTGGTCAACATAAGGTTGTTCTAATTATAGGATATATAGCAAATTATGTGATGTATCATGTTTATAAATATAAACGTATTAACATGGTTTTGATTACTGTTATATAAATGAAGTTTGTCAGTGTCACAAGTGATATTTCAATAAAGGTGTTTAAAAAATCACGAGGTTGTTCTAGATCTCTATACTTGCCACCATGTTTGTGAACATCCCAATTTTCTTCCCATCTAATCTGATCCTTTTCTTTATATTCTTTCTTTTTTGGCACTATCAGTGCTGCCTGAGTTTTCTATACTTCCAGTTTGTTTTTCATTCCCTCTTTGTTCCGAAATGCTTCTGCTAAGCTAAGCAAAGATGTCATCTTAGAACTCCTCTTTCATGCTTTAAAACTTTCACTATGTTTGGATCTGTTGAGGTTTGCAAGTATGCATGCAGTCCCATGACTATGGCTCAATAATATATGTAGTCAGCTTTCAGGAGGACCATACCTTAGTGTAAGGTACATTTTATACATCTGTAAACATTCCATTATCCATGAATGTAGGATGCTGTCAAATGCTTTTTTGTAAACTATCAATGCCATAATTAGATTTTCCCCTTTTTACAACTCTCTTGGCTTTGTTTAGCAACAAATGACCCTTTGTTCCATATGATTTTCTTTTATTATATTTTTGTTATATTGCCATAATTGAATAATTTTCTAAATGACTCTGTATGTATCAATCCCAGTATATAATTTGTATATTGTCAGGAGGCAAGTTATTGCTATATAGTTCTTAGTATGGCTTGCAGGTTCACTCTTAAGGAGGATTATGGTTTTTCCTATTGTTAACCAAATCAGTGTCTGTTTAGGATGTTTATTAAATAATGCTTACATAAGGATAAATCTTTGTATAAAGATGTTAATACCTTTTGCCAGACATTTTGTCCTGCATCTCGGCCTGGGTTTTTCCATTAAGGAGCCTTTCTTAATTTTTTCTCACTTTCTCTGGTTGTTACTTCATCCCATTTCATATCATCTATGTTAGAGCTCCTTAATGTTTTTTTTTAAATTTTCTATCCATTGGGCATCTTTACACTCAACAGGGTCTTCATAAATATTTCTTCAAGATGTACCCATTTCTTCTTTTTGATGGTGTTTTCTTTTCCTTTTGCTTTATCTCCTCGTTCTCTATAAAATCTTTTGGGATCGTATTGAATTGTTTATTTTATCACCATTTTATATGTTATAAAGATGAAGAACACTGTAATCATTCTGGTCTCTGTGCTACACAGTTACAAATAAAGAACAATTTTTATTATTAATTATTATTTATTACAATGCTCTTTTTAACACTACTGTAACTGTATGTGTATCATAATGTCTATTGTTATAACCTTGGCTAGATGTGAAAATGGTTCTGAGAGATCAGTGTTCTGCCCCTGTCAACAAATATTAAATATGGTGGTCACATTTATTTTTGGCTAAGGTACAGGCACAGAAATGTATCATCAGTTTTCTGATGGTTGCTGTGCATCATAAACTACTACAGCAAAGCATTGCTTCAGGGCAATCTCCTTTTCTTTATCAGGCCAGAGAATCAAATCTAAGAACCTGTCAGCATTCCCCACCCAGGAACCTTTAGTTAAAAATCAAGATTCATTCTATGAAAGGGTAAGTAAATTTTGTGGCAGAGTATTTCAATAAAAGATATAACTCTGGATGCTGAATTATCAGCCAGGTCAGCCTATATGGAACATAAATGTGTGCAAGTACTATTTAATTCTCTAGGAGTTATAGTTGTTTGGAGGGGAAGTGGTTATGTCAGGCAATGGCAAGATAGCCATCTAAACAATTCTGTAGAATTCAGGCTGTTTGGACTCTGCAGCTCAAAGTAGACTGGAAGTGGAGAAAGACTCCAAGCAGAATGTACTTGATGTTGTATCTGAGGTGTATTGGAGGCAGTAGTGAGACTATATTGATATGTTCTATATCTGTTTTCTTAGTTGAAGCAACAGCTGGGTTTGTATTCCAGTTGTTTAGGATATCTGTAACAGGAGTGACACATTTGTAGTCACTGACAGTGACACCCCTGTCTCAATATCCAACATTCTTCAGACGACATAAGGTGCCTACCTGGCTCCGTGGATAGAAGGGCCAGAGACAAGTTCTCACGACTGCAAAAAGTGTACTGGATATGTACCTAGGTGTTATTTTTCCTAATAAAAAAAAACACTGTTGAGGAGAGGGAAAGATAAAGGGAATGCAAAAAGGAACCTGAAAAAACTTGAAAATGACTTTATAAAAGTAGCAAGCACCTGTAACACTGTTCATAGGTAAGTACTAGACAATTGGCCTGCAGACAATTTCAAGCCTAGCCAAAAAACCCTATTCAGAATTTCCTTCTAGCCTCAAGTAGGGCAAGACAAGATAAACTGGGTGAGAATTTGAGGCTGCCCATCCAATTATGTAGCTTACCTTGAAGATGCAAGGTGCTACTCTGCTTAACATGTAGTGGAAGTCTGTTACAGAGATGACGGATACGTTGTGATATGAATTTATCATACCAATGTGCCTTACTTATCTGCTGATGAAGGTTTAGTTTCTCTAAAAACTCTCCCAATAGATGACACTGTTAACCACTTTAATAATACCTTTCTTACTATTCTAGATCATCATGCCCCCATGCGTTCTATACGCATGAAATCTAAGACAGCTCAATGGCTTACAACCAACACCAAACAACTTATCCTTAGTAGGAATAAACCCTGGACTAAATGGCGTACCACTAAAGACTCTCGTGATCACCTTAGCTTCAAACAAAAAAGGAACATGACTAAGCTTGCTATCATACAAGATAAAAAGAACTTTTACACCCAGTTACAGCAATCCTCCCAACACCAACCACAAAAATTTTGGAAATCTATTAACTCACTACTATCCCCCGGCAAGGTCGAAACTCCCAACCCACTAGGCTCCTGTCCAGACTCTCCCCTACAAACAGCTAACGCATTCAATAACTTTTTTACTTCAACCATACTTAAGCTGGCCAACCAACAAAGCCCCAACACCTCTTTACTAGGTACCCCTAGCTGCACTCCACCACTATTTCAACTTAAACCCATACCCACTTCCTATATTCTAAACTTACTTCAGAAACTCAAACCCTCAACCCCCTCAGCTGACAATTTGCCAGCTGAATATCTCCAGCTAGGTGCTAAAGCTATTGCCTACCCTATCTCTATACTAATCAACAGAACCATAAAAGAAAGTACTATACCCTCACTCTGGAAAATCTCCCACATCATCCCTCTCTTCAAAGGGGGCGATTCATTTGAGTACTCTAACTACCGCCCTATAGCACTGCTATCTCCTATTGTGAAAATAATGGAGAAATGCATCCACAAACAGCTATTAAATCACCTCCTATCTAATAATCTCCTAGCTAACTGCCAACATGGCTTTCGTCCTTACCATAGCACCACCACAGCCTTATTATCCTTCATAGACTCCATTAATATAAACCGGAATAACAATCTTCTTTCAGCAGCATTCTTTGTAGACCTGTCAAAAGCCTTTGACATGGTGAATCACCAACTCCTCCTACATTGTTTAAAATCTCTCTCTCTCAATAATCTTGCCTTAAGCTGGTTTACTTCCTATCTTCAGAATCGGAAACAAGCTGTTTTATGGAACAACAATCTTTCTGAACTTCTCCCCACCACTTTAGGAGTCCCTCAGGGCTCCATCTTAGGTCCTCTTTTATTTTCCATCTTTATTAATGACCTGTATCTTGCCACCCCACTAACTACTTGCATTCAGTACACCGATGACACCACCATCATCTGCTCTGCCACAACCCAAGCTGACCTCCACTCCCTTACCCAAAAAAATTTTACCACTATAGAACAATGGTTCTCCAATCACTGTCTTCTCTTAAACCCTAAGAAAACTAAACTTCTACTCTTTTTACCCACACACCTGTCTCCCTCTATTAGTTTCACACTTACTTCTAACAATGGCACCCTTATCTCTCCTGACCAAACAACCAAACTTTTAGGGGTGACTATTGACAACCTACTTAAATGTGATTTTCATATTAACTCTATCATAAAAGCAACTAACAGAAAATTAGGCTCTCTCTATAGAATCAAATCTTTCTTAACTCCTGAAGCAAGAACTACCATAGCTAGAACATATCTTATCTCTATGCATCTCCCATATATACCAATCTTTCTAAACATAACATCAATAGGCTTACAACAGCCTACAACAACATTGCCAGATTTGCCACTGCCTCTCCATATAAAACACATCACTGCCTGAACCTCCTTAACGTAGGGTGGCTGGAGTTACCCCACCTAATTCAATACTATCAGCTTACAATTGCCCATAAAGCCCTTCACCACCCAGAAAATATACTAATGCTTTCCACCCTGATAAAACCCTATAAAACCTAAAAACCCTACGCTCTTCCAATAAAATACTAATTCAAACTTCTCTTTCAAAGAATACCGCAGGTGACTCTATATTTTCCAACTCAGTTGGAAAAGTTTGGAATCAACTTCCTCCAGACCTTATAGCCCAGACTTCCATCACGCTATTTAAAACTAAACTGAAACACTTTCTCACCAACCACTGGCTTTGCTCTTGCAATAACCCTACCTGATCATTTACCTCCTACCTTCTCATACATCCTTTGCACTGTCTCCCAACTCTATTTCTTCACTTTATTTTTTTCTCATTTCTACCTGATAATTGACTCTCTCAACTACAAACTTTAATTTTCTAGTAACTCTATTTTTAAGCTTTTAAACTATTTAATTACTTCTAGCACATATTTTACATACCTGTACTTAAGTAATTTTATAGTCTCCGTATACACCTTTTTGAACTTTCTGAAATGATGGCATTAAATTCCTGCTGTAGTTGTGTTTTAAATTCCCTATTTGAATTTTTGAATGTACTTTTTGTTATTATGTAGTAGATAGTGGAGCTTTTCTCCTCGGGCCTCCACTGAAAATGGACATGTATCCAGTTGGACAAGCCCGGTTAACAAATGTAAAATAAAATAAATAAAATAAAAAAAAAATTTAAGAGCATTTGATGTACCATTAGTTCTGCAAAGGAGTGGGAGATCAGATAGAGGTAGATCTTTCATGGCATGAAAGGCAAGACATAGATCTCCACAGAGTAGTCTGTAAGAGACTGAGTACAGAGAAAGAACTGCCAGTCTCCCAGATACCTAAGATTTTTGAGGACACTGATCTTTTTAGTTATGAATCTCTGAGGTCTTCCATGTTGTGTGATACGTTTAGATAAATATATAGCAAGAAGTGTGTTATATTCAATAATGGGTCTGAAAAGATAAAAGTAAATTGGAATTAAGACTTCTTTGGATCTAGTAGAGATGCCTTTGAAAATTAGACGGACCAGATAAAAGGCTTTCTGAACTACATTGGGGACATGATAGTCAAATAATAAGGAATTATCAACGAGAGTATCCAGATCCCTTACAATATTGTCAGATTGGAGGGGTGCATCTCCTATATGATAAATTAAACTGTTTTGTTTACCAAAATGAACTATGCTCCATTTTTTACATTTAATTTGAGACAATTGTCTTTGCACCAGTTGTTAATATGGTCTAAGCCAAGCTGGAGTAGTTTCAAGTCAGTGGAAGATCGAATAACAGCAACCAATTTACAACCATCTGCAAACTTAGTTAACCATAGGCCAGAAATGCTGGCCTTAAGGTCTGAGAAATATATGCCAAATACACCCTGTGGTATATTACTAGTGACTGCTTTGCATCCAAAAATGGCACCTGCTGTTCTAACCACATGGGTTCCATCAGACAAGCAGTTAGCTATCCATCGCACAATGTAAGGATATATATTCACATTTATAAGTCTGTCAATAATGCTTGCATGGGGAGTAGTGTCAAAAAACTTGGCCAGGTCTAAATATGTTGTATACACTTCAGTTACTTTTTCAAAGAAATGAATGAGGTTAAGAAGGCCAGACATTTCTTTGAAAAAGTCAAATTGATAAGGGTTCAGGGTTGAGAGATTTTCAATGTCCAAATTAATGAAGTCTGAGATAATGTGCTCCATAGCTTTACATATCAGACTAATGAGATTAACGAGTCTATAGTTACCAGGGTCTGTGGTTGGCACACACTTGTTTAGTGGCATTGCAGTAGCTATTTTCCAGGCTTTATGAGTGTAACCAGTGGAAAGACTTAGATTTAAGATTTTAAGTATGTTTTAGAAAGGCCATATATGGCACTGATAATCAGGTAACCTAGTATGTTGTTAGGCCCATGGATGAGTTATTTTTAGTTTTTGAAATAAAGGATTGAGAGAAATTGTTAAACAGTAATTATAGGGAGTGGCTGGGATTGTGGAACTCGTGGGATAGCTATAACTGTGGATGGAGTAAAATTTGCACTAACATTTTTAGCTAAGATATTAGCTATTCCTTTGGGTTAGAGAGCATAATATTATTGTGGACTAGCTTCAGACACTGTTCTGCATTAGTTCTTAACCTCCTGACATAATTAAAGAACGATGTCAGTATTTTTTGGTTTTAGTGGCTATTTTAATGTCATGCTTTGCTTTGAGCTTCATAATGGTTCCCTTAAGCTGTTTGTCAGTTGCTTAAGTGTGCTCTTAAGGTAGGTAGAATGAGACCTCTTATAAGTATTAAGCAGTTTTTTTCTCTTGTTATATAATTACAGGTATTTCATCAGGGGGGTTTGTTTTTAAACTTCTCATTATATTTGTTGCAGATAGGGACTGCCCTAGTACTACTACTATTTAATTGGGATTAGAAATCAGAGCCATTGCTAGTGGTTTTAGGAATAGGATCCATCAGAGGAGATTACAGCATAATTTAAGTAATAAATTAACTGAAGAAGGTCTGGTTTTGAGAAGTCCCTAAACACATAGCTATTTACAGGGGAAGTACCACCAGTTTTAAAGGAAAAGGTCACTAAATTATGGTCTGATTTAACAAGATATGATGATACATATAGAGCTGTGCAAGAAATGGCCATATTTGTGAGGACTAGATCCAGGATATTGGGGCCCCTAGAAGGATGGTTAACTATTTGTGAAAAAAAATTAGCATTTATAATATCAAGGATGTGCTGGGCATGCCGACCATTGGCACTGTAGATCAGCCAGCTTATTGATGGATAGTTGAAGTCCCCCTGTGGAAAAGTCTTGAGTTTAATGGGAAATTCAGCTAATGTGTTAAGATAGCTACCATGCTCAGAAGGGGACATACAGGGTGTTGAATAGCTAGCTGTGAAGTAGTAATTAGTCTTGTTTAGGATGGTTTGGACTTCTACGAGTTCACAAGGAATCTCTGTCATGAGGTGATGTTATCCTTAAATCCTAATACTCCCCTACAATTGCCAGTGGGTTTGAAGGTATGATAGGCACTATATCCAGCAATAGGGAGAGTGCTTTCATTGCTCTGAAACCATGTTTCTGAAACTATGCATATATGGACGTGTTCAAGTTACAGGAAAGCCTTATGTTTGGGCATTTTTTTCTGTTAAGATTTTTGGCACTAAGTAGAGTCACATTAATCTGTTCCAATTTAGAATTTACTAGGCTCAAATGTCCATCAGATGGTATCTGCCTAAAAAGGCACAATAGGGACAGCAAAGGCTTTAGCCAGATTGCGAAAGCCTTGGCAAGAGAGGTGAAGGCCATCACTGGCAAAGCAGGAAGACTTGCCAGCCATGTCATCCCAAGCTGACACGTACTGGATCCTGCTAGAATGACACTGACTACATATCCATAATTAGTTCCTTCTTACTCATGACATAGGTGAGCACTGTTTGTTTTTTCATACCGTGAGGTTTAAAAAACAGATGAAAAAGTGTTACTTAGCTTGGCTTTTTTAGTTTCATTGTGGTCTAAGTATCCATTTGGTGGCTGGCAGGATTACAGTGCCATCATGATTTGCATAATTCTCTGAAGTTTGGTATCCTGAAAAAGAGATGACATTTTGGCAAATAAGAGTGGAAGATGTACTGAGAAAGAACAGAGAAATACCTCATTACTTAAAAAAAATTAGAGTAGCTAGTCAGATGACATCCATAATAAGAACTGTGTGAGATGAAGCAATAGTAAATGAAGAGAGGTTAAGCAGACATAATCAGGGTAGAGAAAAAAACAGGGATAAAGTCACACAATAATATAAAATGATCAACAATGCCCTGTTTTTTAAACAGAAAAAAATAAACAATTTCTGCTGGAGATGCCATTGTCAGGAAAGACCAGGCCTGGGATGTGCATAAGTATAGAGTCTGGTTGAGAGTTAACTCAAGGGGTACATTCTCAATGTAGGCATCTATGTAAGCCTGAGAAGTTAGTGTAGCACAAAAAGTAAATTATCTGCTATATTTAGAAAGCTCACTAGTATCCATAAAGTCATTGTCATCTTTAGAATAAAGCAATGTTCTTTTTTCACCTCTGTTTTTACTTTATGTAAGTTTTTTCATTCTTGGCTGTCTGCTAGTATTATAATATACAGAGCAGGGAAGATGTGGTGTCTGTAAAATTATAACTATTACTGGTTGTATTCAATGCTGGATCAATTTCCTTCTTTTGTAATTGCCAGTATGCCTGCTATGGTAATTCATATATAACCTTTCAGCAGAAGAAAAATGAGCAGGGCTATTGAGAAAGTAATTCTCAGAACACAAAGCACTAGCAGTACGAAGGCAAAATCTATATAAATAAGAATATCGACTGAACGGTATAAAATTCACTGTTCATTCTTTGTATGCTGATATAATTAGGACAAATAATGATTCTGGACTGAAATGTATGTCTGATGCCATTGCAAGAATCAGCTTATTTTGCAGCCATATATTATACATGTTACCAAAATACATTACCAGACAGTTTTGGAAGTGCATTGTAATAATACACCAAGTAAAATAGTGTGTAAATTATCAGTTCTGTTTAATATTAGACATGCAAATATGAGTCAAATTTTGATTTCACAACAATTTAATTGAAAAATAAATTGTGTCCGAATATTTTACATACCATGATATTAGATAACACTAACATATACAAACAGACAGCACATGAGTGAGGATGAAGAAAACACTAACTGGAGTCAGGAATTTCAAACTCAACAAATGTCACAATGATGTTGTTCTTTCTCAGCATTGTATTCTTTTTTAGTAACCATGGACCAGACTAACTTTCAACCAGTTCAGCCAAGTAAGAACTAATCTCCTAACCTGTGGCCACAAAAGCAGGTCATCCTTTTGCACTCCTGGTAACTTGAGCTCGGATAGTGGCTGGTATCAGAGAAGATTAGTCTCGGAGACAAGGGACTGAGCAGCTCATGACCCAATTCCTTTCCTTGAAGGGACTCTTATCCGTGTTGCAGAAGAATTCCCTATTGGAGACCGTCAATTACACAAAGGCAGAAAAATATATTTTGAAATTTGACATTAGCTGGCAAAATATGTTGGCAAAAATACGCTTAGGTAAAGACGTTAGGAATATTCCAGCATACATAGGGTGTTGCATTGTGGCACACTGCAAACCATCATGGGGTTTAAGTTTTAGCTGTAATGTCTGATAGTTTAACACATAGGGATAAGTTCATAAACTGCTAATGACATTCCCCCTGTAGGCAGGGGATGGATTTCCTAAATATTCACTTGAAAACTGTGATTCTGAGCAAGTTACTTATCCAGACATTACTTTACAACTACTCTTGAAAAGAGGCACTTGTGTTCAATGGGCTTATCTAGTTAGTGAACAAATAGTCTTAAAGCAAAATAAAAATACTAAGGACTGGCTCACTGTTACCTTTTGCTCTGCCCTCTCACCCTATAAGATGGTAACAGACAAGGTAATTCTAACATAGAAAAGAGGAGCCCCTCCTATGAGGTGACAGACAGAACTACTCTGTGACAGGGGAATGAGAAAGAAGTGCAGTCAGCGATCTTTGGGAGTTTCTGAGTAAAATAATGATTAACAGAAGAATTCCTCTAGGATTACCATTTTACAGATCTGCAGATTTCTTTTTACTCTCTACGTTGGCATCGCTGCTTTTGCATTTATGGCTTAGTGGCAATGATAGAACATATTCAGAGTATAACCTAGTAATCTTCACTACAAATTTAAAATCATCACATTAAACTCTAAAACACTACATGCTCCCCTGGGGTTCTAATATAATTCACTTTTTTCTGGGCTAGAAAGTGTTGCAGTTATAAAACTGGCCCAAGATGGTTCATCAGACAGTGCTATGTGAACATGTGCCCTTCCCACATATACTTGTTATGACAAACTCTGGGGTCTTGTTGTACCCCAAGGAAACTAAGTTTTCAAAGAATATGTTTATTGTTGAACTATCCTAATACTTTTAAAATTAAGGCAGCACTATTCAGGTAAGGCTCTGGTCCATTAATATGCAAGACATCAGTCACCAAGCTATGGTACCTTGCTGGCTAGGCTTGTGTAGGCCCTTGGGCCGATAGCCTAGTACCTACCTATGAACAGTAGGACAGCATCAAGGATCCAGTTGGTCTGCAATACAAATAAGCAAACAAGTTCCTTAAATGCTTGTTGCTCCATTTACAAACCTTATCTCATCATAAATCACTCTCTTAGATGTAAGTACTTTGGGTGGCCATGGTGGTGCAGTGGTTAGCATTGCCACCTCACAGCAAGAGGCTCTCCAGTTCGATCTTCGGCTGGGGTGCCTTCTGTGTGGAGTCTGCATGTTCTTCCTGTGGTCATGTGGGTTTGCTCTGGGTGCTCCAGTTTTTGCCCAAAGACATGCTGTAGGTGAATTGGACACTCTAAATTGGCCCTAGGTGTGAGTGCGTGCGTGCATGTGTGTGCCTTCTGTGGAAGGTTGGGCACTGGGCTGGCAACTCGACACTGTAAAACTCCACTGCCAATCATGGACAGACAGGTGATCCACTGTGGCAATCCCTAATGGGAAAAAGCCAAAAGAAGAAGGTAAAAGATGTAAGTACCACCCACAATACTATACTATCATACACTGGGGCTCTTAGTAACTCAGCCTAAGCACTTGTTACAAATCTACCTTAACTAATTTTAATGAAATTTATAGACATCAATAACTTTTCTATCCCTTTATGAATCCACCAAAATGCTGCACATATAAAGAAACACTCTGGCTCCATAAATGTGTCAACCTATATCCCAAATGGATATAGAGCTGGAAAGATATGAGCTGTAAAAAAGCATGGAGATGGCACTAACTTGCATGGGAAGTCCTTGCTCACGCCTATGGGAATATGCATAATATGTTGCAGTTCATCGTTCTTTGATCTTCAAAGAAAGTAAAATCAGCTCCTGTAGTCCCATCTTTTAAAAGTTGCTTAAAATAAGCCATCACCTCAACAAGTAATGTACCATTATTTCCACACAAAAAAACCTAGGCCAGGTTAATACAGCACAGAGCAACACATATTTCAAGATGCTGTGTCGGGGGTGAAGCATTTTTGCACAAATATAGGCATTAGACTGTTGGGGCGGGCAGTACACCTGGCATACCAGACACATGGACCCAGATTTCAAAAGACTAGCTCTCAGTGTAAGTGACCACTTAAACTGAGAATATGTCTTTTCAGATCTGGCTCCCAGTGTAAGCCTGTTTATAGATAGACTACACACTAAAATAAGTCACTTACACTGAGAGCAAGTCATTCAAAATCAGGGCAAACCTGCACTGAGAGCAAGTCTTTTGGAACCTGGCCCATAGTGTAAGGTGCAATGGCCACTGGACTCTTATGCCTGACATTAACTAAGCCACATGATGGCCATGAGAGGTGTGTGCTATACATTTCTGTGATAATGCTACAGGTGTTGTACAGGAAAATGGTGGTGAAGCAGGAGCTAATTTGTAAGATGACATTTCCAATTTACCAGTCAGTCTATGCCCACATTCACAACTGTTGTCATGAACTTTTTTTTAAACACCTTTATTAAATTATCACTTAGACATACATTAACAGAAAATACATCCTTTTAACATTTTTTGATTTAAATACAATATGCATCACATATATTTTCTTTGCTACTATCATCAGTCCAGCATTACAAAAAAATTGCTGAATCCCTGATTTCCCTTAAACCTCACTACTCCTTCTGAATAATATTATGCATGTATTTTTCCCACAATTTCCATTTGCTTCTATGTAATTTGCTCCTTCACTTTTCTGAAGATCCCTCTTCCAGTTTTTTTTCTCTCTTTTATAATATTCAATACCTCAGATACAGTTGGTGTAGACTTCAACTTCCATTTTCTAGTAACTGCTTATTTGGCAGGCAGCAGAATTAAACTTAATAATGCCATAGTACATCTATGCAACTCAGATCCCATACCCCAGCTCAAAAAATAATTTCTTTACTTACAGCCATTTGTCCACCCAATATTTCTGATAGAGAACTCTGTAAAGATTTTTTTAAATCTGCCAACTCATTACACTCCCAAAACACATTCCCGGCTACATCTTTCTCCCCCATCACACCTCCAACATTTGCCATCTACCTCTGGAAAAAATCTTTGAAGCCTGGTTGGGGTATAAAAATACCTAAGCAAGCACTTCCAAGCAAAGATCCTAAACCTTCTGGACTTGGTTGCATACTGTGGTCATGAACTTTGGGTAGATACCAAAAGGATAAGATCGTGGATACACAATGGAAAAAAAGGTTTCTTTTTATAGGGTAGATGGACTTAACAGTCTCAGACAGCATGAGTAATTTGGCAATCTAGGAGTAGAAACACCACACCCCAGGATTGAGAGGAGTCAGCTGAGGTGGTTTGGGCACCAAGTGTGGACAACTCCTTATGTGCTGCCTAAGGGAGTTGTACCAGGTACAGCCTACTGGAATGAAGCCCTACAGCAGACCCAGGACACAATGGAGAAATGATATCACCAGCTAGCCTAGGAATACCTAGGTATCTCTGGCCCTATTACTGGATACAGGAAAGCCTGGCCTGCCTTGCTCAGCTTGTTATGACTGCAACCCTCATTAGGTCAAATGGTTTAGAAAATAGATGGATGGGACGGAAAGGGAGAACCGTATCTATTTTTTAATTCTGCCAAGCTCAGGCAGTTCAGCCCACATACCACCCTCTGCTGCCCATGTGAGCTGGCAGTGGGATCCTCAGGCCTGTAGCACTTCAAAGGAAGATTTTTATTTTTATTTGCATTTATCCACCATGCAGCATCTACCATTTAGACAACATAATACTTCAGATGCTCACTTCAGCATGCATTCCCACAACTGGTGACCAGCTACAGAAGTTGGCCTTGCCCTTTAAAGATAGTGGCTCATTGCAGCTTCCCCTCTGCATCAGCAATAGTCATTGGAATGAAAACATTTCTCTATTTAGCCAGCACCAGTGGGTCTGTGGGATAAATCCTACATTGTGGCCCAAATTTAGTTAGCTGTTCCGTTGCTTGACAGAGGTGGTAGGAGAGGATGGGCAAAATCATCCTGAGTGGAAGGAAGGCATGGTAGTAGGCCTCATACAGCTACAGTCCCTCAGGGAAGGGGTGGTATCTCAGTGTGCATCGTGGAGGTACTGTTTTGAGTTATCAAGCTGATGTCTGATGGTAGCTTTCATTAGAAATATGTACAGGAGCATGCAGTCAAAAAGGGAAAGGTGCTGTGGATCCCCATAGTGATACTGGTAGCTCACTACCACATACAAAGGGTGGAATTAAATTAAACCATATAACTCCTCACAGTACAGGACTGCTGGTGAAGGCACAAGCAACCTTCATGGCTGCCTACATAATGGTCCTTCAGGATAGCTGCTGCTGAGATAGTCTTCTAGTATGAGGAAATGAAAAGGCAGAGGTCTGTTGGAGGAGACTTGATGGATGGCAGGCATGGATGCAAACTGCACATAAAATTATCTCTGTTTCTACCAAGGAAAGACAAGTCAGTGAATAGCTGCTCCCCTCTATTCCCACCTTCTCTGCAGCCCACACCCTGACTACTTACTGAACCCAAGTAGCTAGTGGTAGAGGATAAAACCATGAACTTACATCACTGCTTTGGTAATGGACTTTGTCTGCTTTGGGATAGTTGTACAATGCCAGTAATCCTGATTAGTGGTTCATTATAGTAGATTTTGAGGACTTGTCTACAACATATTAGCCATATGAGATTGGAAAAACTGCTTATTGAGACATGGCAGTGCATGGGAGTTCCCTGGTATGGTGCTCTAGTCAGATGACATCAGTAAGGTGGGAGGTTGGAATAATGGCTAATGTGTTTACCTTACAAGCATAAGGTACAGGGTTTGATTTTGAAATAAGATAATTGGATAGGCTTAAAATGGTCCACAAAAACAGTTAGTCTAGAACAAATATATGAACATATGCAAGCCTGTATTTATGGTTCAATATACTGCGATGGCGGTGTGAGCTTTATTAATATTCACCAGTCTTATGGCATATGGGTACATTTTTTATGAAGTCGTTTGCAGCTGCTACCTTCCTACTCCAGTCTACTACAAGAATGGAGTATTTTATCTTAATCAGCTAAGTGGATACTACAATAAGTGGGTCTAAATAACCAAATTTCTCCGAGTCTATATTAAAAGCACGAACGTTTACTTAACTGAATACCTAAACGCTGACACATATTCTGCGAACAGCAAATACACCGAACACCCTAAACCGCGAAATTCAAAAACTCAAAATGTCATAGTTGTCCCATCCCACTGCCTGCTACATACTACCTACACAAACAAACTAAATAAACCACAAACATACGCTAACCAAAACCATACTTCTAACCCTAAACTAAACCCTACTTCTAACCCTACATTAAATCTTGCATATACCACCATGTATGCACTTAACTTAACCCGCACCCTAACCCTAAGGTCAGTAACTATCGCATACTTTACCTAACAAAGTTATACTGCAGAAGGGCCAACCATGACAATTCAATGTTTTGGATTTCGTGCTTCAGGATGATCGATGTTTTCGCAGTTCGTTGAAGACGTGTCGGCATTTAGGTATTCTGGTAAGTAAACGTTCGTTGTTTTAATATAGACCCATTTCTCCTACCCCCCACTTATCTTTCTCCCCATAGTTCCTCACCTACCTTTTCTCCTTCTCTGTACTCCTCCTTCTCCTCCTCAGGTACCTGTTTCTATTTCTTTATCTGCTAGTTTCTTGCTTCCTCAGTCAGTGAATTTTTTTTCTCGTTTTTCAATTCACTTTGTCCCAAAAGTTTATTTAATGTCCTCTCTATTTAAACTAATGTTCATATGTTTTTTGTAGCCATGTTATTTTTTTCAATTTGTTACTTCATATTAATTTTTACTCATGATCCTACATGTTATCTTGTAATGTATACTTTATGTATTCAGATATAATTATTGTACTATGTTAACATTGTATTTGTGGAGCTTTTCTTCTCGGGACCTCAGCTGAAAACCGGTCATCTTAGACCCAGTTAGACTCTCTCAGTAAACAAATTGAAACAAATAAATAAATAAAAAAAATAGCTGCACTGGCCCTTCATCCAAATGTACAACCCCTTGTGTTAGCAGGTTTTCTGTGATACTGCTTGCATTCCTTCTCCACTGGCTGTATATATTTGAGTGCAGAACTTCAAAAGCATGTCTTCGTCCATCTTTTCCTTTCTTTCTTTCTTCTTTTCTTCTTCTACTCAGCTTCCTGAAGTACTAACACACATTGTAGTGTGTGTGTGTGTGTGTGTGTGTGTGTTCATATAGTTATATACTAGACTAACAACCATAATGGCCTTTTTAAGCCTAGCCATGCATTTCAAATGTATCCAACACATGTAGTGACCTAGAGGTTATTTTTAGGCTAGAACATGGGTGGTCAGACATTTACAGGATGCTACTATCTTTTGCTATAGATTGAGATACCTCCACCTTTAGTCCTGGCCTGTGCAGTAGCTGGCTGAAATGTGTGGAAGGCTTTGTAGCCATGCACTGCTGGGGTGCTCTCTGAGGCTTTAAACCATTTCTCTGTAACTGCACAGATGTCTGCATTCTCCAGGATGAGGAGAGCTTGGAGGGAGTGGAGTTTCTTGTTTAGAATCCTGGCATTCAGCAGTAACATCTTTAGATTCCCTCATGTTGGTTTGCTATGTTAGAAGGTTTGTTAGTTTGGCATTGTCTAAAGAAAGCACTATGGGGGAGGACAATGTTTTAGCCAATATTCAAAATCCCAGAGGGGACAGGAGCTGACCATCCTTGGTAAAACAATGTGGTCTGGTGACCATATCCTCCGATGCTGATAAATATTTCACACCCTTGTAAGGACACGAGAAGGTAAGCCAGTCATTACAGTCAGTCATCTTCTTTTCATGTTGTAACATAATCCTTGGTGAAGGTAGAATGCTGCTCAATGCTAGGCTCATACTAGCCTGAGACTAATAGTCCAAGAGCTCCATGTCTCTCTTCATATAGTCCAGGGAAGTATATCTCAGGTCATTTACAACCACGGAATATGACAGACTCATACTGGTACTTGTGGTCCACTGATCTGAGTGCATGAGTGATCTGGTGTATCTTGGCCCCTGATAGACAAATGACTGTGATTTCCTCTTTATTCAGTTTGGTAAGTGTGACATCTGTGTCTCACAATGGAGTCTCCTATGACTAAAATATTGGGTTGTGTGGTAGCTTGCCTTGTGGGCTTTGATTTTGAAGCTCTATGCGTTGTGGCCGTATGTGCTGTAGTGGGTGTTGTTTGGAAAGGCTTTTGGGGCTTCTGAGGATATCTGTTATATATCAAATGTCTGAGGGGTCTTTGGGATTTAGGAAGATTACTTTTAAGAGCCTCAGTGTATGTGTTTCCCTGTGCTTGAGCCATACTGTATGTGGTGGGTGTAGTGTGTGCATTTTTCAGAACCTAGTTGGAATTATGTCTGCTTGTATGTGAGAGCCTTGACTACAGTGACATTCTGTAAATACATTTGTCACATACCTTAGTTTGAGACTAAGCTGGCTGTCAGCAAACATATGGCAAGTGAAAGATTACCTCAGGCCACCCATGGCTACCAAGCTGGCTGAGGACATAGCAAGAAAGTTCATGTCCGTGGTTTCTAGCCTTATTCTGCTGGTCAGGAAGTTGTTGCAAGAGTCTAGAATAGTAACAGGGGTATCTATTCCTAAGGACGTGAGGCAGTGCTTGTCACTGTGCAAACTGTTTCCTTTTCAAGGGTGGTCTTGCAGGGCCAAAAGTACAGGAATGCAACAATTAAACATCAGCAATAAACACAAAGTAGCAAACTACACAACGTTGCTGCCTGGAAGGCTTCCCAAAATTGCAGAGCTCAGTAATGTCCACACAGTACAATATCAGGGACCTTTGAAATGATTTAAAATGCAGAATTGGGAAAGGAGGTCCACACAGCCTACTTAGACCTCGCAAAGACTTTTGACACCATTCCCCATTCTAGTATTATAGACAAGCTCACCAGCTTGAACATAAACCCCTACGTCACAAGATGGGTTGCCAACTGGCTCATGGATAGAACCCACATGGTGAGAGTTGCAGGCTCTACATCCGACTCTAAACCGGTTACAAGTGGCGTCCCCCAGGGCTCAGTCCTAGGACACCTCCTGTTCGGTATATACTTCTCAGAGGTACAGGCAAGCACAGGAAGGACTATGGCTGACCAAGTTCGCAGACTACTGCAAACTAGGGGCCATAATTGATTCTCCGGCTGATATAGACACCCTCCAGAAGGGTCTCACTGAGACGGATACCTGGTGTCAAAATCATGGCCTCAAGCTAAATGCCAAAAAGTGCATAGTCATCCCCTTTGGAAAAAATAAAGTACCCGCAAATTACCACATAGGTGGTAGTCCCCTAAATACAGAAAATGTAATAAGGGTTCTGGGGACCCAAGTAGATAGTAATCTCTCTTTTGATAATCATATTGCCAAGGTGGTTAGACAATCCTTCTATGTGGCCCACCTAATCACAAAAGGGTTCGCATCTAGAACAAAAGAGGTTATTGTGCCTCTCTACTCATCACTCAATAGACCCATCATAGAATACAATGCCCCATTTGGGATGTACCTTACAAGACACCTGCAACAGCTGGAAAGATCACAAAAGTACCTCGCCAAGAGGATTACTGGCCTCAAACAGATGCCCTATGCAGCCCGACTCAAGAAACTCCAGCTGTACTCGGTTGCATACCGCTTACTCAGAGGTGATCTCTGCCTGACATATAAGGCCATGTCCAACCCAGAATTGATGGACATGCTCCACCTAAAAAAAACAAATCCCGGAGAGCCACACGCTCTAGAGATATAAACCTCACTACAATGATAAATAGGACATGCTGGAGGGATAGATTCCTGTACCAGAGACTCCCCATGCTTTGGAACAGGATTCCAATATACATCAGGCAGAGCCTCTCACTAACACTCTTCAAGAGAAACCTCGACAGGTGGATGGGAAACAGAAAATTTACCCCAGGGATCACTGCAGTGGCTCTGTTGGACAGTGGTGCAGGGAACTAATGGCTTTACTGGACAGAGGCACAGGAAACTAACCTAAGGGGGTGGCGAAAGCCAACACATTCTGGCTAGGCTTATAAATGCCCTTGGGCAGATAGCCTAGTACTTACCTATGAACCAACACATAATGCAGGGCAACTCTAGTACACTTAATTGAAGTGCAATAAAATAAATCTCTTGTCTGTCAAGGGTGGAGCAGGATTAATACTGATATATGTATTTATTACATACATACACACAAATATATATATATATAGACCAACTCTGAGATCACACCACATTGCCAAAATGGGAATACATCCCATTCACTAACAGGAACCAATCCATATATATGGATCGGTTCCTGTTAGATTGCCGAAAATCCACATCCCCGATGACCGGATCGCCGATACCGCACATCCCCGACAATGGTGAGTAGTGTGGAATGGGATGTATTCCCATTTTGGCAATGTGGTGTGATCTCAGAGTTGGTATATTTAAGTAGGGGGTGCATGGGGGGAACAGGGGGTCTTGCCCCCTGCTATACAGGTATCTGTTTATTTTTTAAGTGTATTACAGACATGGGAATAGGTTCCGTTCTGTAATACATACACTTACCTTTGACAGGGATGTGTGGTGTCGGCGATCTCGTTTCGGTGATCTGGTCATCGGGGATGTGGCTTTTCGTCGATGTAACATGGATCCATATATATATATATATATATATATATATATATATATATATATAGGTTTCCTATTAAAATCTCGACATTGAGATGCCCACAGATGAAAATTTGATACACACAGAAAGTACAGTTGTGTAAGTAACTTACCATAACAGTAGATGTCAAATGATCACTGCAGCAGTGGCCTATGCTATATGGGTTATATCCTGCATAAGATACAACAGCTAGCCAGCTTTAAAAGCTTCAGGGCACCTCCTATGTGCCCAAGCCATTAGTCAACTCAAGCTCTTCAGAGCTTTCATGCCATCTGACAGAGGAAGGCTAAGCCCCGAGAGGACATTACTAGGAACAACAAATAACTAAAAGTCCACACTCTGGCATAAAATAACATACCATAAAAGTAGGGAATGGTGCAGGGTTGTTGGTGGAGGTAGGGAGTGGCTACTACAGCAGAGATCATTCAAACATCTGCTGTTATGATAAGTTTACTTGTACAACTGTACTATGTTCTTCATATTTATCACTGCTGCAGAAGCCTAAGGTATTTGGGTAGATTACCATAGCTTACAGCAATGGGGAACTGGAAGGAGAAGGGTCCAGAAGCCCTGAGAGAATGGTCCCATCAAAGCCTGACCTACACCCAGAGATGAAATCTAGCTTGTAGTGTTGTGTATAAGTATGTACAGAGGATCAAGTTACTGCTTCTACAATACTTCTAGACTCCAACCCTTTCCAAAAAGCCATACATGAAGTCAAGATCTTGGTAGAATAAGCCTTTACCCGGAATAGTTTTGTTGTGGTGAAAATAACACAGAGACTGACTATTTGGCTTAATGTAGTCTTGGATTCCACTTTAGACATGAGGATTAGTTGTCAAAAGAAATCTTGTCTGTGCAGAAAATGAGATAAGGTTGACCTAACATAACAGCTTGCAACTCAAGATATTTTTCTTGCAGAGGTCAGAGCAACCAGTAAAACTCTTCTCCATATTAAAACTTCAAGTCAGCCAAATGAGCTGGTTCAAGTGGAGCAAGTTAGTTCCTGTAACAAAAATTTAAAATCCCAAGGAGGGGTCACCGGTTTTCTTGGAGGTCTCTTATGCAATGCCCTTTTCAAAAGCATTTTGACATGAAAATGGGGATCCATGGACAAACATGCTAAAATGGCCAACAAATGAACTTTGATAGAGAAGTAAGACAAGCCATAGGAAAGTAACTCATGCAAATACTGTAAAACCAGAACACTAGTCATGAATGGATGCTGGCTATGTTGTTGGTACCAACTTGAAAACATTTCCTACTTGCTAATATATGATTTTCTAGTAGCAGGCTTTCTTGCCTCCATTAGTAACCACTGCACATCCTCAGGAAATAGCTACCTAAAAGGTACTAAAACCCTATTATTTAGCCAGTCAGCTAAAGTTATTTGGGGTCAGGATGTATCAAACACCCCTGTTCTTGTGTGAGTAGATCCAGTCTGTGAGGAAGTTAATAATAATTGCCCCTGGCCAATTCCAAAAGAATGGAAAAAACAAGAAGTTATGTACTCACCATAACGTTCGATGTATGTAGTCCATCTCGCCTTACATTCTTACCCCTGGGTTTGGAGCCGAACCTCGGCTCCGACTCAGTCATACTCTAGCTCAAAGTCTTCAATTGGCTTGTGGCTAAGAGGTATCCCATCATGCAACCAGCCCATTCCCCAGATCTTGTTTGCTGCAAGCGCGCACACACACACACACACACACACACACACACACACACACACACTGAGCAGAACAACCACCCCAACAGAAAGGACTACTGACACCTAGGGACTATACCTCCAGGTCCTCAAGGAGGGGGTAGGATGGAGGGTTAGTAAGAATGTAAAGCGAGATAGACTACATACATCGAATGTTATGGTGAGTACATAACTTATTGATGTTATGTAGTCCAATCTCACCTTCATTCTTACCCCTGGGTCAGCGTCCCTAGCACCTTGACCTTGGGTGGCTCAGTGAAAAATACTCTTGAGCACTGCGGAACCAAAGGAAGATCTGCCTCTAGAGACCAGATCTAATTTGTAGTGACTAGTAAAAGTATGAGGTGAAGCCCATGTTGCTGCAGCACAAATATCATCCATAGAAATCCTAGCCTGAAATGCAGTTGAGGTAGCCACAGATCGTGTAGAATGAGCCTTCACTTTAAAGGGTGATTCTTTGCCATTGGAAGCATAAATAAATGAGATGCAATTGGAAATCCAGTGAGACAAGGTTACTTTAGAAACAGGAACCCCAAGTCTAGTGTCTGAAAACAAGACAAACAGTTGATCTGATTTCCTGAACTCTTTTGTCCTATGTAAATAGAAACGCAGTTGTCTACGAACATCTAGCTGATGAAACTTAAATTCTGCCTTGTTAGAAAATTCAGGAAAAAACACAGGCAACTCAATGGATCGGTTGATATTGACAACAGAAGCAACCTTTGGAATAAAGGAAGGATTGGTTCTTAAGGAGACCCTGCCTTTGTGAAACACCAAATAAGGTAGCTTAATCGATAAAGCTTGGAGCTCAGAGACCCACCTAGCTGAAGTTATGGCTACCAAGAATACTGTCTTCCATGACAAGAATTTAAGGTCACATGTAGCTGCGGGCTCAAAGGGAGTCGAGGTGAGCTTCTGTAATACAAAATTGAGGTCCCATGGCATTACTGGATCAAAGACTGGAGGTCAGAGTACATTGTCCCTTTCAGAAAGGCCCTACAAAACCTATGAGCCATAAGGTTGGGCTCATTAGCAACATGAAAAGTAAACATTGCTGCCAGTTGCACTTTAATGGTTGCTGCAGCTGACCCCTGACTGAACAGTTGAGAAAGAAATTCTAATATTGCCGAAATAGGCGCTGTATAAGGATCAATATGTCTTTCACGGGCCCAAAAGGTGAATCTCTTCCACTTACTGGAATAAATCTTCCTGGTAGAAGGCTTGTGGGAAGAAGACAGAATGTGGACAGCTTTTGGGGAAAAATCATGAAGCCTGACAAGGGACAGAACTGGAGCAGGCAAGCTGTCAACTTGAGGGTCTGGATGGAGGGATGGAACTGTCCTGACATATGAGTCATCAGATCTGGATCTGGTTCCAGAATCCAGGGATTGTCCATTAGATAGGGTTGAAGGAAGAGAAAACAAATCTGACAAGGCCAGTGTAGGGCAATCAGGATAATTTTGCTTCCCAAAGACTGTGCTTTCTGAATGACCTTTGATATCAGAGGAAACAGTGGAAAGGCATAGAGTAGACTGGAGGGCCAATTGTGAACCAGAGCATCCCTGGGTGTCTCCCCCTCTGGGAGGGATAAGGGTGAAGTAGCTGCTGCATTCGGCATTGAGGGGGCTGGCAAATAGATCACAGCAAGGCTGACCCCATCTGTGGAATATCTTCTCTGCAGCATAATTGTTCAGGGACCACTCGTAAGGCATTAGGATAGCTCTGCTCAGCCTGTCAGCAATCATGTTGCACTTCCCCGGCATATGCATTGCAACTAGAAAGCATTGGGAAGACATCGCCCACTGCCAAACTCGAAGTGCCTCTCTGCAAAGGGGGTATGATTTGGTTCCTCCCTGCTTGTTCAGATACCATACCACTGACATGTTGTCTGAGTGGATTGCAATTGTCCCTAGAGGGAGAAAGCTCTGAAGTGCTTGCAACACTAAAAGCACTGCTCTCATCTCCAAGACAATGATATGCAAATGGGTCTCGTGATCCTGCCACATGCCTTGGACTGTCCTGCCGAGATAATGCCCCCCCCCACCTGATCTGGGAGGCATCTTTGGTCACTGTGGCAACTGGAGGAGATGGGACAAAAGGCTTGCCCACGTTGAGATTGCTGGCCTGAAGCCACGAGCATAGATCCTGCTTGCATGTGTCCGTAATCAGAATAGAATGGGAGAGTGGAAGATGCTGTAGTGACCATTGGGTGAAAAGCAGCCACTGAAGAACCCTGATTTGTAGTCTGGCAAAGGGAATTAGCATGATCGTGGCAGCCATGGTCCCTAATAACATGTGGACCATTTTTGTCTTGACCTTCCTCAATGGTAGTAAGGCATAGACCTGCTGTTGTAGAGCCTGAATTCTCTCTTCTGGTAAGAAGGCCGTCATGAGCACCGTATCTAGTTCAGTGCTGATAAAAGTGACACGCTGCAAGGGCAACAAGGCAGATTTTTCCCAATTTAGAGTAATTCCTAACCTTTGGCATAGTGTAATGGTGGCATCCCTGGTCTGTAACAGTAGATGCCACTGTTGGTGGTGGCAGAAAGGAGTCAGTCATCCAGGTATAGAAACACTTGGAATCCCTGATGTCTCAAGTGAGCCGTTACCACTGCCATGCATTTGAACACCCTGGGGGCTATGGTGAGACCAAAGGGAAGAGCGTGAAACTGAAAATGACTGTCTCCCAGCCGGAAGCGTAAATGACTTCTCGATGCCCTGCCTATCTTGATATAGTAGTAAGCATCTTTGAGGTCAATGGAGCACATCCACACATCTTTCCCTAACAGAGGGAGTATTGACTGTAAGGTGACCATGCAGAACTTGGACTTTTGTACATGTAGGTTCAATCGGCTGAGATCCAAGATGGGTCTCAGGTCCCCTGTTCCTTTCAGCACCAAAAAGAATCTGGAGTAAGTCCCTAATCCTACTTGCTCTGCAGGGACAGGCTGGATGGCTCTCTTTGAAGGCAACTTTTTTATTTCTAAAGTTGTGAAATACCTGTGACTGGGTGGAACGTCTGGAATTCTCTTGGTTGGCAGGAGAAGAGAAGGGAATATGATAACCTCTGAAAATTATCTTTAATACCCACTCATCTTAGGTGACGTCTTGCCAGGCTTCTGGGAATAAAGAAATGCGACCCCCGAACGGCTCCAGAGATGCACAGTCAAGCCTCCCTTCAGGAGCGCTGGTAGGGAGAACCGGGAAAGGAATCATGGTCCCCCTGGTTACGTGGGCCTCCTCTGCCTCTAGGGCGGCATCTACCTGAATTTCCAATACCTCCCCTGCCTCTGGAGGAGGAATCACTTTGTGCATCCTGAAAAAACCTCTGCGACTTCCTGAACCACATTTTCTCACCCTTCTGGCCTTTGGGGTAAGGTCTAGAAGGCATGGAAAAATGGACTCCCATGACAGACAGGGTTTTTCCTTCCTGCTCGCACCTAGTGATAGTGTCCTTCCCTTGGTTCTGAATAATGATGAACCATCAAATGGGGCGGTGGTGAACGTAGACTTGAAGGCCTCTGCAAAATTACACAGGCGCATCCAGGAGTATCTCCTAAGAGCGACTCCGGAACTCGCTGCCCTGCTCGCTCCATCGGCTGCATATGAGATCAGCCTCCTGGAGGGGCTGGTAAGGGAATTTAGGGTAGACATCTGTGCATTGACTTTTTGTGCCACGGCATCAGAAATGTTACCCTGTAGAGAATCTCCTAGCTCTTTTAGGAGATCTCTCTGGAGCCTTGTAAAATGCGTCAAGTAGTTCAGCGACTGCAGAGTAAAGGCCACTGAGGTAAACACATGCTTCCCATACCTGTCCATGGCCTGGGACTCCTTGTTAGGTGGATGGACGGTAAACAAAGATTCAGCAAGTTCCTTCTTGGTGGCTGCTGCTACCACCATGGCATCTACTGGAACACCTTTTGTCAGATATTCCTTATCTGTGGGAGCAGACAAAAACTTATTGGGTCTCCTAGGGACCAGTTCCACAGTGTCAGGAGTTTCCCACACCTTTTGACAGATAAGATCTAATAGCTTATCGAAAGGGGGAGAGAGCCAAGAGGCGGAAGGTTGAAAACAGAAAGCCTTCAGGAACACCGACTCCTCATCAGAAGGGGATTTGGAAGGCCAGCCACCTCTCTGCTTCAAGATCTCAAGGATATCTGAAAAAGAGATACCTTCAGAAGACGACTCGGGTGACCCCTCTGACTCCCCGAGGTCGGTGTCTGATGTGAGAGACTCATCCGGGGAGTCGACGTGTTTCCTCTTACACAATCTCTTTCTGATGGGCTCCTCAGGCAAAAACTCTGGGGAGACGTCAGAAAGTTGGAGACCACTCATGGAGGTATCCTGAGGCCTTTGGTCTCTGCTGTCCAGGAATAGAGGATGATCTGAAACTGACACCAGTGCCGGAGGGGGCAGAGTGTTGGTGCCGTAGGATGCAACTGACGACCTGGCCAGCATGCTCCTTATAACTTCGAAGGCTGATTCCTCCAGCTCTGAAGGCCGACTCACTGTAGAGGATACGGTAATAGCCCTTGGTGCTGAGGTGATGAGGTCCAAAGCAGATGGCAGGTCCAAGCTCATCTGAGCCGAAACACCGAGAGGAAGGCTCGGGACCAATGAAGATCGATCAGAGCCCTCCGCCTCAGGTCCGACCAGGGAACTGTGTACCCTCGACCCCCATGGATGGAACCAACAGGGTTGGAGCAGAAATCAGAACCGAGAGGCCAGGCAAAGTGGAACCGACCTGACCGAACCGACAACTCTGGCTCTGAGGGCCGAGAAAGACTCAGAGGAGGAGGAACAACAAATGATGAAGGGGCCATGGTCTCTGGAGCCGACTGGGTCGGAGCCAAAATCAATTTGGCCAGCACCGATGACTTTTGCATTCTATCAATGTCCACATTGGAAAGGGACCTGGAGGATATACTTGGAGATCTGGATCTCCCTACAGAGGGAGACTGATGTGGAGGAGAACCTGGTCAAACAACTGGAGACTGGCTCCGAACCAAAATATCCATGACCGGCTCCGAAAGGCTGGAAGCTGATGCAGACTTGCTCAATACACTGCCTTCTGTCGGCACCAAAACCAATGGAGCCGAAGAAGGAGAAGCTGTTCTAGCAATTTTCTATGGCGGCTCTGAAGAAACAGACGGAGTCGGAGAGCACTTCTTAGAAGTCTTTTTGTCCTTTTTAGCTGGAGAGGATATGGCACTGGAAGACTTTGCCAAGTCTTCCTCGAAGGAGTGTTTAAGAAGTCCTTTCAGAATGAGATTGTTCTTCCTCTCCTGTAGTAGCATGCAGGGACTGAAAGAATGACAAAACAAGCAGGACTCTTGGAGGTGAATAGCCCCCAAGCAGTACATGCACACGGAGTACCCATCAGTCAAAGACATTTTGTTGTTGCATTCAACACACTTTTTAAAGCCCGAAGGCCTGTGTTCCTTAGAATCCTTAGACATGCTGGATAAAGGAGTACACACACAGGGACAAGCTGCAAAACAACACGTACACACAAAAGACCTAACTAAACCCAGCACGGGAAACTAGAGCCTCTAACTAAAAATGGCCTAGTAACCAACAGGAACAAAAACTACAGGGAGGACTAGGTCGTCTAATTTAAATGGGCCTGGCCTGGGGAAACAAAGGCAGGATAACACCCCTAACAGAGACGACAAAACACTAAATAAGCTAACAGGTAAACAGGAAGCACAAAACAAAAAGACCACACAGAAACAATGGGGAGGACTAGGTCCTCTAACTGAAACAGGCCTAGCTTGTGGGAAGAAAGGGAGTGAACAGGATACCAAAATGGCCAACAAAAGGGCCACACAACCAGCAAGAGAGACACACACAGTAGCTATAAAAATAGCTTTTTATGATCAACAAATAGCCAAAAATTTAGAAAAAAGTATACTTAGCCACAGCCAAAAGTGAGACCACGTCTGAGCGGCAAATGAGATCTGGGGAATGTGCCTGTTGCATGATGGGATACCTCTTAGCCACGAGCCAATTGAAGACTTTGAGCTAGAGGATGGCTGAGTCAGAGCTGAGGTTCGTCTCCGAACCCAGGGGTAAGAATGAAGGTGAGATTGGACTACATAACATATACTGTTGCTTGGGCCAGAATGGAGTCACAATGATCATAAGGGATTCCTTCTGAATCTTCAGATGTACCATGGATATCAGTGGAAAAGCTTAAAGGAAACAAAACTACAAACAAAACATTCACCATACTTTCACAATTAGCAAGAATAAACTTTAACTTATGATCCTGACAATTCAAAATTCCAGAAGCATACACTTTTTTTTCACAAATGAATTAGTTGCTTTACCATCCTTATAAGAAGGGGAATGATAATTAACAAAATGCTTGGCAGCAGCTATATTTATTAAAGCTATTACTGCTGGGTCCGGTCTGGTATGTGTATAGCAATTTGAAAGACTGAAGAACTTTGTACATACCCATCTGTTTTCTTAGGTGAATCAGGCTGGCTATCAGGAAAACTGCAAGCTGTGACATACACATCCTCCTATGCTGGCAGCCCTGAGGGGATGGGAGAAGGTTCTGGGAATTCCATTTGTAACATTTCATAGTGTTTTCTGAGGAACTGAGGAACCTCAGTGTTCTCCCACTGAAAGCACTGGTACATTGTGAAAGTTGTCTCAGAGAAAAAGAATCCCTGACAGGGAGATTCAGATAACATGCTTTTCTCTGAGTCTGAAACAAAATTTTATTTTTTTGTGCGCATGTGTGTGTGCGAGCGCATGATCATCTAAATTTATTCATAACTCCATTATTTCTCAACAGATTTCACATAATACATATCTGGAAATTGTTATCCTGGTTACACTCAATAAAAATTATCACATTATAGCCTGGTATCATCCCCATTTATAACCCCTTCAGAGCATGCAGAATACCTTAACCAGTTAGAAAAGGTAGCAGTCAAACCAAATGCATTTCTTATGGGTGAATTCGACTATCCATGCATAAACTGGCAAATATTTACTATTAACAACAAATATGCCCAGAGATTTCTGGCATTTGTAAATGCCAATGCTCTTGACCAAACTGCCCCTGACACACCAGAGTTGTTAAGCTTATTAATCTTGTCCTCAAACATTTTTCTCGATTGCACCACTCTACAAGTCTCCCCCTCTCCCACACAAATCTGATAATTTCATTGTGGTCCTATCCACAAACACCTGCTTTATACCCTGATAACCTCTACATTTAGGGATTATTCGAAACCAATTATTTATTATTTACTGATTCTACTGAGAACCACAGATGGCACACCTCCCCAGCAAATTTCTCCAGATTCAAGTTCTTGAATCTCTTCAGGAAAACAGGAATCTCTTTTTCTCTTACAAGAAACCACCTGATATGACTATTCAATAGCTGCTACAAGACCATGAGCCAGACTTAATAAACTAATACTGTCCAGAGAAACTGAACTGGAGATGTATGTTCAGTTTTCTGTTTCTTTTAGGACAAATTTCTAATGGCAGCAACAGCTTTTCCAGGGATGGGCACAACATTCTAGTTAAACAGGGACACCTTGCCTGCTCATTCTCCCAATACAAAGTGGATCTCCCTTGCCCACTGAAGGGACCCTAACAGCTAACCTCTGGTCAATAGTGGCTGTATGGGTAACACCAGAGGGAACTGAGGAAAAAATATGAATGGCCTGTGGAACCAGCATTGGCCACAGTGGAGTCAGACATCTGTAGCTGAGGCAAACTGCTAACCTGCTGTGGTGGTAAATGTTGTTTTGTTAACTTTTTCTTTTTTGTGGCCTGTTCCAAGGGCAAGCCAAAATGGTTCCTCAAAACTTCAAAAGTAGTATAAAGTCACTTTTCTCAATACAAAAACACAGTAAAAAGCACTCTAATACACTTTAGCAGCACCAAAAAATAATTTAAAAATAGCTTAGCCACAGGAAAAAAATGTTTAGAATGTTTATAATCAACTTTTGAACTGTCAAACACAGAAGTACAATCTCATTTAAAAGTACAGCAAAGTTGTGTGTTACTCAATCTTCTTCGGCATTTCCCAGTTAGGGGTCGCCACAGTGGATCATCTGTCCATTCATGTTTGGCAGTGGAGATTTTATGGTGTTGAGTTGCCAGCCCAACCTTCCACAGAAGACACACACACACACACACACACACACAAAGCACAAACTCACACCTAGGGCCAATTTAGTGTGTCCAATCCACCTACTGCATGTCTTTGGGATGTTGGAGGAAACCGGAGCAAACCCACTTGACCACAGCGAGGACATGCAGACTCTGCACAGAAGGCACCCCAGCCAAGAATCGAACCGGAGAACCTCTTGCTGTGCACCACCGTGGCCGCCTGGATATCTCATCTCCATAAAAGGTTTAAATACAAAAAGAAAAAGTTAAGCAGAAGTAAAAACAATTAATTTAAGTATCTGAACTTCTTTCTATGTCTAAAGGAAAGGCACAAGTATCTAAAATTAGGAGTAAGGATTGGGCCTTGGCCCACAAAATGAACATTCCAGAGTTAACATTTTGAAAATGTATACTCAAACGTGTGAGAAGCTAAACACTAGAAATCATAAATATAATAAAGACATGAACAAGGTGTTTTTATAAAAATGTTAAGAATACTGTCTTACAAACCACAAAAAGTATAAAAAAATGAACAAGCATAGGAATATGTCTAGTTTCAACCTTACCACCACAAGTATTGAGGGTGGGGAAAAAAAAGAGAAAGTAGTGGTCTTAAAACTTAATTGATGAGCTCAGTCACAAATTCCCAAAAATCATGAAAACCACATAGCGGCCCAAAGCAACACGCCTTTATTAGTCACAGACCAGGCACAATGAAAGTACTGACATACATAATAAACAATAAAAAGAAAACATGAAAATACTGAATATTTACTTACAACAAACACCAGAGTTGTAATCACAGGAAATATAAAGAACACTGATGAAAAGACAGACAGATACAGGAAGAAAACACATTTAGCTAATCTCACTAAGTTTTTCTAACTGACTAAAGAAATACTGTTGCACAGTTACTTACTAAAGCAAGGCAAGATGAAGGTGGATGTGTGTCTTGTCAGGTCCAAAAACAGAGTGCACCCCTCACTAGTAGTCAAATACACTTTCAGTGTTGGCTACAGAATGACATCACATCTGGTCATGTGACTCTGTGGTTCCCACACTACTCCCGCACTAGAAACGGAGCCAGGATATGCCACTGATGTGTCACCATACACACACAGAACTTTAGCTAAAGTTTATTACAGCATCTGGAAACCGTAAAACAATTCCAATACTTCTACCATTCTTGCAAAAACTAGCAAGCCATACTCTGGCACCCCAGGGTAGCAATTAGTTTACCAAAGTTCTGGAACAGAGTTCCCATACATGTCAAACAGAGTACTTTGCTGACCCTCTTCAAGTGCAACATTAATGAGTGGATGTGAAACCACAAATTTGTCTCAGAGGTTCTACCTGTGTCCCTCAATGACAGGGGTGACAGGTGCTGACTGGTGTTTCTTTTTTGAGGTTAAACATTTGGCTAGGCTTGTAAGGACCCCAGGACCATTAGCCTGACAGGGGCGACAGGTGCTGACTGGTGTTTCTTTTGAGGATAAACATTTGGCTATGCCTGTAAGGGCCCCAGGACCATTAGCCTAATAACCTTCTATGTGTTACACAATGAAAACTCATATTCCTAGCTTAAATCATACTTTCCCCAAATAGGAAAGTAAATTTAAACATTAAAATTATATATGGAAGTTTTTTCCCCAAAGGGAAGTTATCAGGAATGGAACAGCACAAGCCCACGGTCAATCCTAGTAAGCCCACATTTGAGCACAATCTTCAGCGGCAGGAAAGATCTGAAGTCCTTGGTGCCCAAATCTATCTTTTAGTCAACTCATCTCAAGCAGACTAATGGTTTTGGGGCATGGAAGGTACCCTGAAGTGTTAGAAGCTGGTCATATAGCTTAAGTTAATGCCGCAATTATTTATTTTATTGACATTTGGTGACTAGGCGGCCATGGTGATGCAGCAGTTAGCATTGCCGCCTCACAGCAAGAGGTTCTCCGGTTTGATCCTTGGCTGGGATGCCTTCTGTGCAGAGTCTGCATGTCCTCCCTGTGGTCGCATGGGTTTCCTCCAGGTGCTCTGGTTTCCTCCCACATCCCAAAGACATGCTGTAGGTGGATTGGACACTCTAAATTAGCCCTAGGTGTGAGTGCATGCGTGCGTGTGTGTGCCTTCTGTGGAAGGATGGACACCGGGCTGGCAACTCGACACCGTAAAACTCCACTGCCAATCATGAGCGGACAAGGTGATCTGCTGTGGCGACCCCTAACCGGGAAAAGCCGAAAGAAGAAGAAGATTGACATTTGGTGACTGGAAAGACCTGACTGGGTCAGGAACCCATTTTCAGCAGAAGCCTGGGAAGAAAAGTTCCATCAAAATTTTATACGTATAAGCTACAGTAAAAAATTATATATAAGCAAGCAATATATTTTATATATAAACAAGTAAATTTTACATTTGCAAATAAAGGTGATTCATTGTGGTTACATTACAAAATAATTAGTGATACAGAAATACTGTGACAAACAGCTGAAAGAAGAAACCAGTAAAGTAATATTAGATGATATATAGTAAGATAAGACAATATCAACAGTTGGTGCTGGTAGAAATAGCTGACAAAAATAAGGTTTGAGGTATTGGATATATCTCCCCTAGTGGTTTTAGTTAAAAGAGTGGTTAAAGAGTTATTTCATTAGTGGTGGACAAGGGTAGGAGAGAGACGAGGTAGGTGATAAGAAATCTGAGAGATGAAGTTGGGTACATATTAGAAGGAAGGAGGTGTGGGAAAGAGGATGTTCGAGGGAAAGAGGGAGATAAGAGACTGATGTGGTGAGAGGTTAAGTGGTGTGAGTGGGGTATGAGGTAAGTGGTAGAAGTTAGACAGAATTGAAAGTAGGAGTTATCTTTTGGCTGTACAATGATCAATATGTAGAACATCAAAGAGTTCAGTTAGAGTAAATAAAGGGAACTAATGAAATTAGAGGCACCTGACCATTCAATAGCAACTATGACATATAAAAGAGGCAGACAGCTCACAACATAGTTATCCAATCCATTTTCAGATTGGAAAGGGTGACTTAGGCATAGCTTTCCATGAATCATTGATAAAACTCAACAGAATCCGGGAGAAATTCATAAATAATTATGACACATTTAAAATATCAGTAGTATTGACTTCAGACATTAGTAGCCTAAGATAATTTGAAGTAATATATATTTTCTGAATTAAAAGAAGTCTATAATTCTAATTATTGTCATTATTTATTAAATCTAATTCACCTGCTTATTTCCAAACATTACCAGTTTTAGGAGGGTTTAAGAGGGACAGAGCTAAAATCTGAGTCAAATCAGGGGCATGGACTTACGTGATAGGTACTGATGAAAAATGTATTTCATGATTATCATTACTTCATGACCCCCATAGCACATATAAACAGAAGTAAAAGTATAGTTTTCATATAATTTTCATGAGCCTACATCATATCGGGACCTAAAAGTAAAATCGTCATGCCATATTTATGAGCCTATACAATGCTAGTATATACAGAGTGAATGAAATGCAATTTTTCCATGAGCTCATACCAGGCTGCAACATATAGAGTGAGTGATACCACTTAAACCAGAAACTGCACTTCTGACTTAGAATGTAATTGTTTTTTCCCCTACAACTCCTGCCTGTCCCACTGAATTAATTCTCACTGCTGATCTGAAGGTGAGAATGATAAGATGAAGGAAATGTTGTCCTGCCTGTTTATGGTAACAGTAGGAATCTTCTGGTTGTCTGATGTAGCTCTGAATCAGGTCTCCTATACAGTCTTCCCCCCAAGTATATGGATATTTTTTGTTAATGAGCAATACATGAATTTAAGGGGGAGTAGTTAGAGGGAATTCTTAGGCAGCTTTCAAATAGAATTATTGAAATGTTATGCTTCTATTACCTCTATACAAGTTAAGATAGGAAAGCATAATTAGGTTCTGTTGAATAGAGACGTGAAAAGTGCAGTTGTGTACACTTACCATAAATGTAGATGTTCGAGTGTATTCACTGTTGCAGTCATCACACACGGGTTATCCGCCTGCAGGTAGCCCTCAGTCTGTCCGAATACCAGAGACTTAGTATTTCTGCAATGGGTTGCTGTCACTCCAGGACTGACGTCAGGTCGTCAGGGGTATAAAAACAGGCAGTCGATGCCATTACATCAGTTTTTTTTGCCCCAAATGTCAGAAGCCCCCAAATAGGGAGCTACATTATGGTGGAAAAACCACCACCAGTAAAAAAGTAAATACCAATAGCCCTGTAAGGGGTGGGTAATAGAGAAGGAGGGAGACAGACAAGGTGGCTGGAGGGGGGGGGGGGCAGGATTGCAACAATGAATACACTTGAACATCTACATTTATGGTAAGTGTACACAACTGTACTATGTTCTTCGTGTTTCACTGTTGCAATTATCACACTTGGATTGATTCCCAAAGCTGAAAAATGGGTGGAGGCAGTCAAGAAGAGTCAAGGCTGGCTAGTATGCCCTGCAAAACTGCTGTAGCAAAACCCACCCTAGATTTGGAAAAGATAAGCAGATGGTAATGCTTGGTGAAGGTATGAACTGAACTCCAGGTAGCAGCTTCCAGAATGTCCCTGGTAGGGACTCCCCTGAGGAATGCGGTAGCGGTAGAAGTTGCCCTAGTGGAATGTGTTCTGACCCCCTGAGGGGTTGGTTTCCCATGGTGTTTCTAACAGAAATGGATACAGTGTGCTATCCATTTAGAAATGGTTCATTTAGATATGGCCTTGCCCTCTGCCCCTGGTGCAAAGCTGACTAGCAACTGGTCAGATTTTCTGAAGGGCTTAGTTCTGTCAAGGTAGAATCTGAGCTGTCTATGCATGTCTAAAGAGGGCAGAATATGTGCCCCTTTATTTTGAGGATTAGGAAAGAAGGTTGGCAAATGGATAGATTGGTTGACAGCCACACTGGACACTTCAGGCATAAAAGTAGGTTTAGTTCTTAGGGATACCCTGTCAGCATGAAAAATAATAAAGGGTTCCACAGCCAAAAGTGCTTGTAGCTCAGACACTCTTCTAGCTGAAATGATGACCAGAAGCAAGGCTGTTTTCCAAGAGAGGAATTTTAACTCTGCTGATGCTGCATGCTCAAAGGGGGGGGGGTGATCTTTTCCAGTACAAAGTTAAGGTCACAAGTGGGGGTGGGTGCTCTCCTTGGTGGCCTTAAATTGTTGGCCCCTCTTAGGAACTGTTTGAAGAGAGGTGGCTCAAGTGTTGTAATGAGCTGAGATGGCAGAGGCATTGATCTTAATGGAAGAAAAGGAAAGACTTCTGTGGAGGAGATCTGCTAGGTAATCCAGGATTAGAGGTAAGGAGGGTAGAGCTGTGTCTGCTCCTTTAGACTGAATCCAGGAACAATACATTTTCCACTTATCAACATAGGATTTCCTTGTACTGGGTTTTCTGGCTTCCAGAATGACATCCAGTACCTACTTGCTTAAGCTGATCACTGGGGGAGAATTCAAGGAATAAGCCAGGTTGCAAGGTTCAGGGTTTGCAGCTGCGGATGCAGGATCTGTCCCTCCTGCTGAGTGAGGAGGTTTGGTATCTGAGGTAGATGCCATGGTGGCACCGGTGACAGGCTGCGCAGTAGTGGGTACCAGTGCTATTGTGGCCAGTCTGGGGCAATCAGGACTGCTCTTGGTCTGTCCTGTTGTATCCTGAGTAATATTCTTGAAAGAAGAGGCAGAGGGGGAAAAGCATAGGTAGAAAGGTTTACCCACTGGAAGGATAGGACATCCACATTCCATGCCCTGCTGTGAGGTGTCCTGGTGCAGAATTTGCTGATCTGGTGATTGTAGGGGGAGACAAAGAAGTCCACCTCTGGTATCCATTTCTGGGTCAGCAGGCTGAAAGTGCTGGGATCCAATTGCCACTCGTGTGGGTCTAGGAGATTTCCGCTTAAGTCATCTGCCAGAGAGTTTTATTTGCCTG
This sequence comes from Protopterus annectens, assembly GCF_019279795.1. Taxonomy (NCBI): domain Eukaryota; kingdom Metazoa; phylum Chordata; order Ceratodontiformes; family Protopteridae; genus Protopterus; species Protopterus annectens. Next base: position 1,784,547,762 of record NC_056735.1, read on the forward strand.
GCAGGAATTGAGCTTGCAGATGAATATGCATGTCCAAGGCCATATTCCGCAGTGTCATAGCAAACCTGCAGAGTGGTTAAGAGTGAGTTCCCCTCTGCTTGTTGATGTACCACATAACTGTGGTGTTGTCTGTTTTTATTAGCAGGGGTCCTGGTGAGAGTAGGGATCTGAAAGCTGTCAGTGTGTGTGCTGAACAGCTAGCATCTATTTTTGGTTGATGTGCAGATGAATTTGATTTGGGCTCCAGTGGCCCTGAATGCACGTCCCCCACATGTGCCCCCCAGGCATAGTCTGATGCATCTATGGTTAGGGTCTGGGTGGGGTGGGGTTGTGTAAAGGGAAGCTCCTTGTTATGGTTGCATGCTGCTGCCCACCAAAGAAACTCTGTCCTTAGACAAGGTATGATGGTTTCCAGGTCCTGAGAATGTTGGCACCAAAGACTTTTTAAGTACCATTGAAGTTTCCTCATATGCAGTCTGGCATATCGAATTAGTAGAATGAATGAGGCCATGAACCCTAGAGCCTGCAGGATTTTCCTTGCGGATAGCTGGGTTCTGGTGGCCATTTGAGTGAAGTAGCCTGTTAGGCTTGTTTTTCTGGAGTAAGGAATGCCATCCGGGAGGCTGTGTCCAAGCTTGCTCCCAGGAATACAATCTTTTGACTGGGGACTAGTTTTGATTTCTTTTCATTGATAGTGTATCCCAGGGAGGTTATCCACATTGCAAGGTATGCTTGCAGAATGCATATGCTCCTGTAATTCTTTATTTTTCTGCACAGTCTGTAAAGGTAGGTAATGTTTGCTTAATAAGTTCTATAATATGTTGCTGGTATTTCAGCATGTGAAACTGGCAATTCAGTGCCCTAATGGCTAGAGTTGCAGAGGTGTATACTTTTGTACCCCACCTGTCTATAGCTTGGGAATCCCTGTCTGAAGGGGTGGGATTCTTAGCTGTAGTTGCTTTTATACCTTTAGGCCCTTGAGAAATGACCTCTGGGTCAGCAGTAGGATTTTTGAAAATAAATTTATGAGAGTCAGGGACTCTGTAGTACCTGCCTGGTTTCCTTGGAGCAGGGGGTAAAGTATCAGGAGTCAGACTGGATTCCATAAAGACATCATCCAGAACCGGAGGGATAGCTAAGGGTCTGTGTTGTGGCAATTGGACTGTGGATAATCCTGGCATTCCCAGTGGAAATGCTCTCTTAAAGTATGAAGGGTTTCACGAAAAGAAAAATCCTCTGGAGGGCAAGAAGAAGAAATGAATTCCTCTGCATCTGAATCCTCATAAGCAGATAAAGGCATGTCTTTATATTCAGAAACGTCAGAGTCGTCGGACTCTTGGTCAGATAAAGCTGCTGGGGACAGGTCTCTATCTCTTAGCAGGGGAAGGCTGGCTTCCCCTAATCAGCATGATCATGCCTTCTGCCATTTTAAGCATTTGAAATTGTGGCAAGGAAGCAGGTGCTTGAGATTTGGTCATCAGTTTTTTAGGCATAGCTCATACTCTTGGCCTTAGAAACTCGGTAGTGTTAGACAAAACTGAAGACACGAAAGAAGTTGTTGGTTTGTGTAGAGTATCGGTAATGCGAAGAACTTCCTCAGAAGCTGGTGCCTGCACAGCGGCTCAGGACCCATCCAAGATACAGACATCCGCAGGTTCCATAGTCAAAGAAGAGTCTTGCAGCATACTGGACTCTGAATGGGTCTCAGTAGCGGCCTGCGAATCCATCAAAGCGGGCATCAGGGGCTGTGAAAGTGCCTCACTGAGTACCAGCAAACTGGCAACTAGCTTAATGGAAGCATCATCAGCAGTTTTTAAACCTGTGCGGTCTGTCTCTGTCTTTATCCTTACGTTTTTTTCAGATCTGTAGTCGGATGGCTTACCGAAGCCATTTCGGAATATGGAGATCAAGAGCAAAAGTATTTAGCGACTAATAAGGGCCCGACGATGAATAGTTTGGGCGTTGAACAATGCACAAAACCGACAGCGAGGAACGTCATTGTCTGGGCCTGAACAGGTGACGCAGTAAGAATGGAAATCTTGGTGTGGTATTTGCTTTCCACAGGTGAGAAGTACAGTTTTGTACCTACCATAAATGTAGATGTTCGAAGATCCACATTGCTGCAGTCATAACCTGTGGGTAGTCCGCTGTCCTTGGTCGGCCCGAATACCAAAGTGTTAGGCTGGCGTCGGTCATGGTCGCTCAGATCTGCGCCCGCGAGTGCGCCCGTGGTATTAAAGCGCATGACCGACGCCATATCCTCAGTCTTTCTTGCCCCAGATGTCAGAAGGCCTTAAAAAGAAAGGCCATAGCCAAAAATAGAAAAATACCCAATCACCAAAATAGCAACAATAGATACACCACAAACCACACAGCCACCCCAAACTACAGAGGGAAGGAGGAGAATTGGACTGCAGCAATGTGGATCTTGAACATCTACATTTATGGTAGGTACAAAACTGTACTATGTTCTTCATCTCACATTGCTGCAGTCATAACCTGTGGGTAGAATCCCAAAGCAAAGGTAAAGGGAGGTTGGTAAAATCAGATAGCATTAGGAGCTGCTAACATGCCCTGTAAAACTGCAGTGGCAAACCCAGCCCTAGATTTGGAATAAAGAGGAAGATGGTAATGTTTAGAAAAAGTGTGCACAGAACTCCAGGTAGCTGCCTCCAAAATATCCTTAGTAGCTACTCCCCTTAAAAAAGCAGTAGAAGTAGCAGTAGCCCTAGTGGAATGAGGTCTGATTCCAGCCGGAACCTCCTTACCATGATGAGAATAGCAAAAAGCAATGCAATGGCCAATCCACTTAGAAATAGTTTGTTTTGAAACAGGTTTTCCTTGAGATCCCAAGGCAAAAGAAATGAATAACTGTTGGGACTGTCTGAACCCTTTAGTTCTGCTCAAATAATAACGTAACTGCCTGTGAATGTCCAAAGAATGCAAAATTCTTTCCCCCTTATTTTGGGGATCAGCATAAAATGTAGGCAGATGAATAGATTGGTTTAAGGCCACATTAGAAACAACTTTAGGCATAAAAGTAGGATTAGTACGTAGTGAGACCCTATCCTTATGAAATATCAGAAAGGGTTCAACTGCCATTAGAGCCTGTAATTCAGATACCCTTCTAGCAGACGTAATGGCCAACAAAAAAGCAGTCTTCCAAGACAAAAACTTCAACTCTGAAGTAGCTGCAGGTTCAAAAGGAGGTAAGGTGAGCTTTTCCAACACAAAATTGAGATCCCAGGAAGGAGTAGGAGCTCTACGTGGGGGTCTTATATTCTTTGCCCCTCTAAGAAATTGCTTGAACAAAGGGTGAGAGAATAATGGTGGGTCACAGTCATAGTGAGCAGAAATGGCTGCAGCATGAACTTTTACAGAGGAGAAAGACAAACCCTTGTCTAATAATTCTGTAAGATACTGAAGTGAAACACTCAAATTAGGCACTGAAACATCAAAGCTCTTTGTTCTGCTCCAAAGAAAAAAATCTCTTCCATTTATCAGCATAAACTTTCCTTGTACTAGGCCGTCTGGCCTCCAAAATGACATTCAAAACTTGTTGAGGAAGCTGCAACCCCCCAGGGTCTAAAACAGAATACGCCAGGCTGTCAGATGCAGGGACTGAATTCTGACATTGCGGAAATGATTGCTTGCCTGGGACAAAAGGTGTGGAATTAATGGCAAAGGCCAAGGAGGCTCCCGTACTAAAGTCCTCAGCAGAGGGTACCAGTGCTGCCGTGGCCAATCTGGAGCTATCAGAATCATGGAGGGCTTGTCCTGTCTGACCTTCAAGAGCACCTTGGGAAGGAGAGGCAGAGGAGGAAAGGCATAAACGTGAAGGTTGTTCCAACTGAATGATAGAGCATCCACTTTCCAAGCTTTTGGGTGAAACAGCTTTGTACAAAACTTTGGCAGTTGGTAATTCAGTGGAGAAGCGAACAGATCTATGTCTGGAGTCCCCCACGCCACCGTCAACTGTTGAAAAACATGAGGATCCAATTTCCACTCGTGGGGATCCACCATCTGTCTGCTCAAAACATCTGCTAAGGAGTTCTGTGCTCCTGGCAGAAACCTTGCCTGAAGGGTGAGGGGCAAACTGAGAGCAGTCTCCCACAAAATCATAGCTTGTCTGCAAAGAGGGTACGAATGGGTACCCCCCTGCTTGTTGATGTACCACATGACTGTTGTGTTGTCTGTCTGAATCAACACTTGTCCTGGGTGAAGTAGATCCTTGAAAGCCATCAATGCAAATTGGACTGCTAACATCTCCTTCATGTTGATATGCAAATGTTGTAGTCTGGCAGGCCACATGTCTTGAACCCATTTTCCATTGAAGTGTGCTCCCCAAGCCATGTCTGAGGCATCTGTCGTTAAGATCTGACTCGCCTCTGGTCGGGTCACAGAGAGTCCCTTGTTTAGGTGACATTCCTGAGCCCACCACAAAAATTCCCTTTGGATGCAAGGTATCATCTGAATGACAGTGTCCAAATCGTGGAAGTGTTGAGTCCATACGCTTTTGAGATACCATTGTAGCTTCCTCATATGCAGTTTGGCATTGGGAAGCACCAGAATACAAGATGCCATGAACCCCAAGGCTTGAAGGACTGTCCTTGCAGTCAGTCTGGACCATAGAGACAATTGTTGGAAGTAAAGGGTTAAGATTTCTTTGTTTGTCCAGGGTCAAAAATGCCATCTGAGAGGCTGTATTCAGTCTCACACCCAGAAAGCACATGTCCTGAGAGGGTACTAGACTGGACTTTGTTTCGTTCACAGAATACCCTAGGCACCTTAACACTGCCATAACATACTGTAGATGGTGAAGTAACTTGACTTTGTCTTGAGCCAGAATCAGGCAATCGTCCAAATAAGGATAAATTTGTATTCCCCTTAACCTTAAGAAGGCTATCACCGGTGCCAGGACCTTTGTGAACACCCTGGGTGCAGTAGATAAGCCAAAGGGCAATGCAGAGAACAGATAATGTAAAGTCCCAGCCAGCAGGAACCTCCTGCAGCTGGGCCTGATAGGAATGTGAAGATAAGCCTCTTTGAGATCCAGAGTTACCATCCAGTGATCTTTGCCTAATAGAGGCAGAAGTTGTTGCAAAGTTAACATCTTGAATTTTGGAATGTCCAGGTATGTGTTGAGAATAGACAAATCCAGAATTGGCCTCCAAGTGTTTCCTTTCTTTGGTACAAGAAACAGGCGAGAATAAAATCCTAGGCCTACTTCTGATGGAGGGACCTCCTGGATAGCCCCATTTTAGAAGTAAAAAATCTGTTTGTGAGCCTCCACCTTTTGCTGAGAAGGAACGTCTGGCATGCCTTTGAAAGGAGGCAAGGTGTGAAAATAAAACTTGTAGCCTCGATCTATAATGTCCAACACCCATTTGTCCTGAGTGACTAAAAGCCAATTTTGCCTGAAAAGTGCCAACTTTCCTCCCAGAGGAGCTGCCAGACAGGAGGGATCTGGCAGCTGGAGATACAGGTCATTGGGTCTGTTTACGAAAAGACTGGCCCCTGCCCTCACCTGAAGATTGTGCAGGGGAACTCCATGTCCTAGGCCTGAAAGAACCTTGAGCATGAGCTCTGCCCCTACCACGCCTAGATCTGCCCCTAGACTGTAAATCAGAAGAAGGATAAGCCCATCCCTTAGTAGGCCAATTTCTGCTAAACTTAGGGGGCTGCACCTGTAAAAAATCCTTAACTGTTTGCATAGACTTAGCTTTGTCTTCCATTTTCTTCAAAACTGACTCCACATGAGAACCAAACAGAACTTCAGACTGAAGGGAGCATCCAAAATTTGAGCTTTAACATGCTCTGACAAGTTCTGATCCTTAAGCCAGGCGTGCCTACGAATAACTGATCCAGTGGCAGCCACCCTGGAAGAGGCCTGAAGAGCATCAAAACCACACTGCAAAGAATGCTTACCCACCTGATCAGAGGCATGAACTAAATCCTGCAATTCCTTACACTCAATGCCCTCTGCCAAAGCATCTACCTTAGATTTCAACTGACTTAGGAGAAAATTCTGGTACTTCAGCATATGAAACTGGCAATTCAAAGCCCTCATTGCTAGAGTGGAAGAGGTATACACTTTTTTACCCCACCTATCCAAAGCTCTAGAATCTTTATCCATAGGAACTGGATTCTTTACAACAGAAGCCCTGACACCCTTAGGTCCCTGGCTAATAGTTTCCGGGTCAGCTCTCGGACTCTTATACAAATATTTATGAGCCTCAGGCACTCTGTAATACCTGTCTGGCTTGACCGGGGCAGGAGGCAAAGAATCAGGATTAAGGGAAGCTTCAGAGAAAACATCCTGAACAACATCCAAAACAGGGGGTATAGCCAAGGGCCTATGCTGTGGTAAAAACAAAAATTCCCTAAGTCTCTTTCTAGAATCTGAGAAATCCTGACCTTCCCACTTAAAATGCTCTCTCATGGAATGCAGGGTTTCAGAAAAAGAAAAATCCTCTGGGGGGGGGGGGAGCAGAAGGACTAGAATCTTCTGCATCTGAATCAGAATAAGGAGGAAAATCCTGAATGTCTTCAGCCGAAGACTCAGAGTAAGCTGAGGAATGCTCCAATCCTTCCACCTCTGGCTCCACCCTAGGCCTCTTATCTGGAGGGGGCAAAGAACCCCTGATTAAGGTAATTAAATCTTCTGCCATTTTCAGCATATGCTTCTTAGGTACAGAACCTGCAGAACTAGGGCTGACGCCAGAGGAAGACAAACCAGGCCTGACCTTGGAAGGTACCTTAGAGACAGAAGTAGAAGGCCTAACCACCTTATGCAAAGAAGGGACTACAGAGACCTGAGAGGCCCCCTCAACCTGACCCGACTCCTGAGAGGCCACATCCTGCAAAACTAAAGGCTCCCCCTGAGACTCAGCTGAAACCTCGGCTGGATCCACAGATTCCACCGTAGTTTCTAAAGAACCGGCGTCCGTAACGGACGACTCATCCTGCTTGGACTTTAACGATTTCTCCTTACGCTTCTTAGCGGGCCGGAGGATCCGATGGCATATTGTAATTACACCACTTACAAGACAAGCCTAGCACAATCTAACCTGCGTTTAATGGTGCGCTTATTAAATCTAGCACAAAGCGACACCCAACTACGCCGTGCTCAGGCCCCAAGCAAGGAATACAAAGAGAGTGGTAATCCCTATGAGGTATCTGTTTCCCACAAGAAATACAATTATTCACTTTTTCTGACATCTGGATTTAACTGAGGCAAGAAAAGACAAAAATATTCCCCAACGGGGTACTTAGCCCAACTTGGTCTTCGGTCTGAAACTCAGAATACGAAAATTTCAGGACGCCGAACGGCACTTGCAAAACGCTGCTTCTGCTTCGGACCATGCGGCAAGAAAGACTGAGGATATGGCGTCGGTCATGCACTTTAGTACCACGGCGTACTGACGTCAGATCTGAGCGACCATGACCGACGCCAGCCTAACACTTTGGTATTCGGGCCGACCGAGGACAGCGGACTACTCACAGGTTATGACTGCAGCAATGTGAGATGAAGAACATCAATTGTTAACTTTTTCTGACATCAGTTAGAGCAAGAAAAAAAGGATCCCCAACGGGGTACTTAGCTTTAGAAGACTTCAGGATGACTCAATTTGGAAACGAAAACTCAGGTAGCGGCCGACTGGCACTTGTGCAAACTGCTTCTGGCTCCTCGGCAAGAAGACTGACGTAATGGTGTTGACTGCCTGTTTTTATACCCCTGACGACAATCTTGGAGTGACAGCAACCGACACAGAAATACTAAGTCTCTGGTATTTGGGCAGACTGAGGGATACTTGCAGGCAGATAACCCAAGTGTGATGACTGCAACAGTGAAAAACGAACATCTACATAGTCATACAAGTAAAGATAAAGCATAGCTGTTCTGCTTATTAAAAATGTCATGCAGTAGTGTCACTGTCAGTCACATAGCTATATAGCTCTGCTTGGAAAGTTTACAGCTGGGAGGTGATAGAAGATTCAAGACAGTAGAAGACCTTGGGCTGTCACTAGAGCAGGAACAAGAGTTTATTGGTTACAGGAAGAAACTGTAATACTCAGAGATGGAAAAATTGTACTCATTATGTTGTAAAAGATATTAACTAAAAAAGTATTGGAGAATGATCAGTACCAAAGTGCCTGACCCATAACAGATTGCTGATTCTTTTACCTTTCACATATAAAAATAGTTGTAGCGTGCTGTGGCTTAGATTTGCTTTTTTGTAATTTTCAGATGCTGCTGTATAAAGTTCATGAGTAAGTCTGCTTGTTGCAACACCACTGTCTTCAATAGACTTAAATCTTATCAACATTACCTTGAAGCAGGCTGAGGGTTTTGTAGAAAAAAGCACTTTTTTTTGGTATTATTTTACCGAAGTAAAATGTAACCATTAGTTTTAGCTCATCTTACAGCCATCTGACATTCCCGAGAGCTCTTGTAAACATTTTTTTACTTTCATGATCTTTTATATTAACCCCACAACTTCTATCTTGCTCTTTTTACATTACAAGCATCTTTTGAAAACTGTTAGCTTCACTTTTATAGAAGATGTACAAGTATCTAAAATATTCTGAGAAGTATATCAATGAAATGTCATAGATCAGGGATATATATGGAAGGTATTTAAAGATATCCTTTGCATTTGCCATATTGCTGTGTGTATGGTGTGTACTGGTGGTAGGCCTTTACTGCTGCTGATGGTACTAATGCTACAAGTAACAAGGCTACAGGATGTATACACATTGAACATAGGAAGCTGATCGATGAAATGATTAGGAATTGAACCATATTTCAAAAAGTTGTTTGGATTCCTGGTTAAGATCCCATCCAGGATGAAAGAATTAATAAAGGAAATGAGGAACAGTCCCTGCCACTGATATTTTGTAGGGGTACTGCCATTCAGACTTGACTAATTAGTTCAGCTCTACATTGCAGGAAATATCAGACTGTAGCTGATTGGGGGAAGGAAGTTGGAAGGAGTAAATGGGACAGAACCTGGAACTCTCAGTTTTGCACCTAGGATATATTTATCCCAACCTTATTGCTCATATGCACTACATTGTGAGGAATGCTCTGCATTTGGGATAGAACACAGGCAGTGTTCCTCTCTTTCCACCACAAAGTGGTGGTTCCACTTTCCATTCTCTGACTGGATCACAAACTGAAATTACAGCTGACCAGCATAGAGAGGCTGGAACCAATCACAAAATGGCTTCCAGAGCTGCTATAGTTTTCATCCTACTGAGACACTTTGAAAAGAAAAAAAAACAGGTATCAAAAGGGCACGTGATTCTTTTTGTTTTATTTTTAGAAAGGAGCAAGGACTTCTATAACATTCCATAGCAGTCCACACCAATACCTGTTCCATATCTGGAGCTAGTTAAGAGGCATTATGGCATGGCAGCAAGTGGCAATGATCTGGTTTATATGACTGTCTGCTGTAAATGTGTGTTGGATGCAGTGCCACTGTCATCTAGGAGCTGTAATTTGGAACAAAGATGATCTCTGTGGCATTGCTTACTGTGAACTGTTAACTCCTTTTTACTTTGTGTTTGAGGCTGCTGGAGTTATCTGGATTGTCAGCAAGGCACAAATGAGGGGCAGCTGCTGAGCCTGCTGATTTGAGGCAAGTATCTTTTAGGACTGAAGCAGCTGGGGTGAGGGTGGTGTTCTGAAATGTGTAAGCTTACCTATTCTGAGCTATCCTTGGTTGTACTTCATATCTACTCTGTCCCTCCTAAAATATTTATTTATGGTAAATCACTGAGGATTAGTCAGTTAAGAATGTTGGAGGGTTTTTTTTCTTTTCATCAAATGCATGCAGAGTCAAAAAATGTTCTGTGAACTTTGTAATCATGTGAAAAGATACCCAAATTTGAGTCACTGCTTCCCATGACATATGGCTTTGTCCTCAGTTCATGATCCAAGAATTCTGAGCTACAGAGTTTATTACCAGGCTGCACTACTGGGGGTGGGACTTTTCTGATATACTTAAGTGTTTCTGATTTTTGCCCTGTCCCTTATAAAAAATTGAGTTTTTCTGGTACATCACTGAAGGTCAGTCAGGTATTAGTGTCACATTTCCTACTCAGAAAATATATGTTTAAGCAAAATGTGAGAGAGAGCATCATTCTTTTCTTCAAAAAAAACATCTTGATGCAAATAATATTCCATTACCTAAGTATGTAAAAATTATTCCTACATTTGGACCATGGTCCCCCCCATTACATTTGGCTTTGTTCTAGGCTATTGTGTAAAATTGAAAGCTAGGAGTGCGCACATTTACTTTAATATGATCTCCTACTGTATTTCAGTCTTCTGTTCCCTGAATATGCTAGCATTAATCACTGTTCGTAGCTTTTAGTTGGCACTACTTTTAATGGTAAGTACAGATCAGTGATTGGTGACCTGGTGTGCTTGGCAATGGATGTAAATGTGACCCTTGAAATGTACCATCAATGGCTTAAAAGGACCGACTACAAGTAGCAATGCATGGAATGGCTCCTGGGTATAAGACTGCATTTTGGTATGCAGTTTTTAAAGTTTGCACTGACCTTGCTTATCCTGGAATTTATTACTGATATGAAAGACATGACTCTACAAAACCAAGCTGCAAAAAAGAAGAAATATAGAGGCAGGAAGCCCCAGACCTTCTTGCCTCAGGTCAGTACAAAGGCAAATTATTGTTTTGGAGATTTCTTCTGGAATTCAAGGAGCCTTGGGAATAGAGATGGTGTGGATGGGGGGTATGCATAAAGAAACTTCCCCATCCTTTAGAAGAAGGCATCTGTCCTCAAGGCTAGAGTTACTGGATTCCATGTGCAGAAAATCAGGAGCAGGTGATGCTCAGAGAAGGCAAAAAGGTCTATCTGGGGAGTGCCACATCTGAGAGTTATGGATTTAAACACCTCTGAGTTCAAGGACCATCAGTGAGGGTTCTCCATGCCCATGCTTAGAGAATCTAACCATACATTCTCTTGAGAGGGGAATATATGTTTTAAGTGTAAGACTCAGCAGAGAGCCTAGGTGCCTGACTTGTGCTGACCTGCATGGAGGGGGGAGGGTAGGATCTTGTGTCTCCTTGCTTGCACCACATCACCGTAATGTTGTCCATGTGCACGAGCAGAGTGCCTAATTTCCAAAGATGTGAGCAGGGCTTGTAAAAGTGTCCTCATTTCCTCTCAGATGATGTGTTCTTTGAGTACAAGGCAGGCCCCTCCCCTTGCACTCTGGTCTACTGTCCAAGCCCCCCACTGCCTTGTCTGAAGTGGTTGTAAACAGGACTTGGTTGTGCAGGGGTATTGTTAATGGAAGACTTGGGTTAAGCGTAACCTGGTTGCTCCACCAAAGGAGTTCCTTCTTGATGCAAGGAAGAAGTGGATGTGGGTATTGGGAGGTTGTGAGTGCTGGGACCACACTGATTTCAGATACCATTGTATTTTACTCATGTGTAGTCTGGTGAGGGGCAGCACAGGGGTGGTGGTGGCCATGAGTCCCAGGGCCCTGACAGCTTGTCTGACCAAATAATGAATCTCAATAGAAAGCATTAAGAACTCATTGGTTAGGGAGGCGACCTACCTTCTCCTGAGGAATAGAGGCATGCATGACATGTGTCCAGGTTGCATCCTAGAAAGGTCATGTGTTGGGTGGAAATAAGCTGGGATTGTTTTTTAATTGATGTTGAACTACAGCAGATTAAAAATTTGCATAGTGTAGTGAAGGTGCTTCAGAAGACTGTCCCTGGTAAAGCCTGGAGTAGAAGGTTATCCACGTAAGGGAAGATTTGTATGCCGAGTGCAGCAGAAATCCTCTAATAGGGCCAGACACTTTGTGAAAGCCTTTAGAGTAGAAAGACCACAAGGGAAAGCAGTAAACTGAAAATGTGATGACCCTGTAAAGAACCTTTGAAATTTTCTGCAGGAAGGGCGGATGAGAATAAGATAAGCATCTTTTAGGTCTAATGACACCAGAAGTAGGAAAGGTAGAAGAGTTTGTAAAGACAGCCTTTTGAAAGAGGGATCTCTCAGAAAGGTGCGGGATAGATTTCCATTGACTCTCTTTTCTTGGGTCAAGAAAGATCCAAGGGTAAAATCCCTTTCTTAAATAGGATGTGGGGACCTCTTCTATGGTTCCCTGAGCCCGTAAGTTTTGCACGATAGGGTCTAGCAGGTACATCCGGTTGGGAAAAGGTGGGGGTATTCCCCTGGGAATGGGCCGCTTTCCCAAGACATAGTGTAACCCTCACTGATGATGCTTAAAACTGACTTGTCTGAGGTTATTGTTTCCCAGAAAGGAAGAGTCTCTTTTGAGAGGTGAGTGTAAGGGTAGGGTTTGGAGAGGGGGAAGAGATGAATATTGTCACAGAGGTCTACTATGCAAGAGACCTCCCATTAGAAGTATCCCTTGAAATTTTTTCTGGGAATCATTTCTTAGGGATTTTTCTTTGCCTATGAGGTGTTCTAGGATCGATCTCTCTTGGCAGAGGAAGAAGATTTTGCTGGATAATTTCTATGGTACCTGGGAACCACAGAAAGCAGAATCTAAAGACAATCTTTCATTGTCCTGTCCTGTTTCTGCAAAGTCTTGAAGAGACTGTCATCTTCTGAACCAAAAAGGAGGTTATTATCCAAGGGGGCGTCTAGAATCTCAAGACTTGAAATCTTTTGGAACAGGCTGGCTGTATATTCAGGCATACCCGCCTGACCACTGAACCACTAGCAGCCACCCTGGAAGAGATATTCACAGCATCATAGCTGCATTTTGTACTGTGTTTGTGTATATGAAAACCTTGGGCTACTACAGACTGCAACATGCTGTTTTGATTCCAGAGTCTAATCTGGGGCTTAAGGTCTGCAGCAAAGAGTTTAAGTATTTTCCCATCTGTGTTTGGTAGTTTATAGCTCTGAAAGGAGGAAGTATACACTTTCTTACCCCACCGGTCCATTGGTCGACCATCCTTGTCAATGGGGAGAACATAAGTGTCAAGGAGCAGCTTGTAAAGTTTGTCTGAGGCCAAGGATACTGTCAGCAGGGTCTGCCACAGAGTTTTTGTAGAGTTACTTCAGTTCATCAGGTACTTTGCAGAACCTATCCTTTTTGAAGCAGGAGGTGGTGCATCAGGTGCTGAAGAACTGGCTTGAAATGTGTCAAGATGATCATCTAGCATTGGGGAAAATTGAGGAGAAGCAGGAGTGGCCATCTCCAATAATTTGTAGTATCTTTTGCACCTCAGATACTGGTCTGGATTACCATTCAAAATGCTTCATCCTGCTTTGTAAAGTTTCTCCAAAGCAGGCCTCTTCCAAAGGGAAATCTGGAGAGAGCGAGTCTCTCTCTCATCTCAGGACTTCTGTTTTGGAGTCTGTAACTGGGAAGAGTAGTCAAGAGAAAAATCAGAATACCCATCTGGTTCCTTAGAGGATGAGAATCTAAGGCCTGTGTGTGGTGTGGCCTGAGAAGGTTGGGTTACAAAGGAAGGTGTGGCTTCAGAGACAGGACTGTCTTGGATAACCCTGGAGAAAAAATCAATCCATTCTTTCTCCATGGATGCGGAATGGGATGTCGAGTGCTTAAGTTTTTGCTTTTTCTTCTTGGGGGTTATGTCCACCTGAAGCAGCTAACATAGTTCTGAGCCTTGGTGTTTCTATCAGGGAATCAGGAATATCTTCCCGCACAAGGATCTGAGGGATTCCTTGTGGGCCTTCTGAGATGATGAGTTGTGGTTCATTGGAACACACAGTCTGCAAAGCCTCAGGAGCCACACTGGCTTTCAGCAGGTTTGCTGCAGAGGGATAGTGAGAAGACAATTGGTGTGCCATGGCTTCTACCAACACAGTGGGTTATGTCCGACTCTGAGACGATGGAAGTAGAATCCTCTCTAGGTCTTAATTTTTTTCTTGGGTGTGAGGTCAACATCCAGGCCTTCAGACATGGTGAAGTGGGCCAAGCATTTCACAGTGTGGGTCTCAAGAAAGGTATTAAATGTGGATAGCCTAAACTGTAGCTTTTAGGAAAAAATGAATGACCAAAGGAGCAGTATTTATAGTTGTGTTTGAGGTCTAGACAGGACAGGAACTTAAGTGTGCAAGTCTTTGTACAGAATTTTCTACTTAACTCATACTTACACCTTCTAGCTAACATCTAATAATTACAAAAACAGTCAAAAGTTTAGAAAGGAAGGCTCCCCAATGAGGCACTTATCTGATCCAATAAGTGAAGCTATGGTACTGTGCGGCCAAATAATCATAGTCTGTTGGGTGCAACCACCTGCATTTGGGCTGGCGGTGGGAGTCGGAGGATCTTGTACGTACATACGTCCGACTTTATAGCTGGATGCCAATGAGGTGAAGTCATCATCCGTACGTACATCCTAGTAAGTTGAAGCTTTGGTACCCTAGCTGGACGTAAGCGAGCTACAACCCATCTGTTAAGAATACTGCAACAGTGTCTCAGTCAGGACATGTATTACGACAGACAATAAAGTAAACAAGACCTGAAATGTTAGAAACCTGGTAAAATACATTAACACAGTGATCAGGACTATCAATAAAAACTCATGTGATATAATAGAAATGAATTGGATACATCACTGTGCAGCTAAATTAGTAATGGCGAAAGAGTTACCACAAAAATATAGAGTAACAAATGAAAGGAAGGGAACAAGTAGACAATGAGAAAACTATAAAGCAATTCAGACAAGTACCACCAGTATTAGAGGAATTCTGGGAACAGATTATTAAAAATCCTTAGAAAGGCAGACGTGGTAAAAGCAACACACAGTATCAAAACAGGCCAGGATTTATCTCACACACTTTTCAAAACAACTAAAAATAGCATAAGCAGAAAAACTTCAGAAGGTTATAAGATAAATATAAAAGAGAAGTACAAAATAAGCAATTCATTAATGAGACATGATTTTTTAAAGGACTGGGAAGAAAGCAATAGGTATAGAAACTCTAGCAAAAAGAACAAACTGGCACATTTTGGAGAAGTAAAACATTCTGGTGAACAAAGATGATGAATGGATACAAGAATTAAAATAAATGGCAAGGAATTCTAATGTAGAGGATATGAAATGGCCAGAGAAATTGAGACAAAATTAATAAATGCTCCTAAACAGGAAACCCCATTCTAATGCAGTGCTTAACTTCTGGTTAAAGGTATTAATAGCCCTTACACACAGATTTCGCCCTGAGCAAGAATTAGTTGTACGAGCATCCTGAACAAAACCAACCTAGATTACTGGAAAAAAATGATGCTCCTCCTTAACAGTAAACCTGCAAGCCATCCTACAAGCTATGGACCAATAACTTGGCAATATACAGGAACTGATGTAGAGTTTATAGTCATGTAGAAAGTACAGTTTTGTACCTACCATAAATGTAGATGTTCGAGGATCCCCATTGCTGCAGTCCTTACTATTGGGTATAGTCCGCATCCAGTCGGCCCGAATACCAGAGTATAAGGCTGACGTCGGTCAGGGCGCATTAGACTGACGTCAGTACGTCAGGGTACTCGCATGACCGACGCCATATCCTCAGTCTTTTCTTGCCCCAGATGTCAGAAGACCCTAAAAGACAAGGCCCAAAATACCTGCACCAAAAATATGTACAATATATACAAGAATATATACAAAAATATAAGCATGTAACCTCACCTACACAACCACCCCTAAAGACAGAGGGAAGGAGGAGTGGACTGCAGCAATGGGGATCCTCGAACATCTACATTTATGGTAGGTACAAAACTGTACTATGTTCTTCGTTCCCCATTGCTGCAGTCCTTACTATTGGGTAGAATCCCAAAGCAGAGGTAAGGGAGGCTGGCAAATCATAAAGAAGCAGGAGCTGACAACATGCCTTGCAAAACAGCAGTGGCAAAACCAGCCCTAGACTTAGAGTAGATAGGAAGGTGATAATGCTTAGAGAAAGTATGCACTGAACTCCAAGTAGCTGCTTCCAAAATATCCTTAGTCGCCACCCCCCTTAGAAATGCTGTTGAAGTGGCAGTAGCCCTAGTGGAATGAGGCCTAATCCCAGCTGGAATCTCCTTGCCATGATGGGAATAACAAAATGCAATGCAAAAGCCAATCCACCTAGAAATAGTTTGTTTTGACACAGGCTTGCCCTGTGAACTCAAAGCAAAAGAAACAAACAACTGCTGAGACTGCCTGAAATCTTTAGTCCTGCTTAAATAATAACGCAATTGCCTGTGTACATCTAAAGTGTGCAAAATCTTTTCCCCTTTATTTTGGGGGTCTGCATAAAAAGTAGGCAAATGAATAGTTTGGTTTAAAGCCACACTAGAAACCACCTTAGGCATAAAGGAAGGATTAGGTAATGATACCCTATCCTTATGGAAAATCAAAATGGCTCTACTGCCATAAGGGCCTGCAACTCAGACACCCTTCTTGCAGAAGTAATAGCCAACAGAAAAGCAGTCTTCCATGACAAGTATTTCAATTCAGCAGTAGCAGGCTCAAAAGGTTGTAGAGTAAGTTTTTCCAACACAAAATTGAGATCCCAAGCAGGAGTAGGAGCTCTACGTGGGGTCTTATATTCTTTGCCCTCTAAGAAACTGCTTGAACAAAGGATGCGAAAACAATGGTGGGTCACAATCATAGTGAGCTGAAATTGCTGCAGCATGAATCTTAATGGAAGAGAAGGACAAACCTTTGTCCAATAACTCAGTAAGATATTGAAGAGCCACACTCAAATTAGGCTCAGAAACCTGCAAATTCTTTGCTGTACTCCAAAATAAAAATCTCTTCCATTTTTCTGCGTACACTTTCCTTGTACTAGGTCTTCTAGCTTCCATAATCACATTTAAAACTTGTTGAGGAAGTTGAGACCTGCTGTGTTTCAACACAGAATATGCCAGGCTGTTAGATGAAGAGAGTGAAGCTTGACATTGAGCAGATGACCATCCTTCTGAGATAACAGATGAGGAATCAGAGGTAAAGGCCACGGAGGCTCCTTACCAGACTCCAGTAGTGGGTACCAGTGTTGCGAGGCCAATCTGGAGCTATCAAAATCATCCTTGGCCTGTCTTGTCTGACCTTTAATAGTACCTTTGGAAGAAGAGGAGAGGAGGAAAGGCATACACATGAAGGTTTTCCAACTGAAAGACAGAGCATCCACTAAGCTGTGTGATGAAACCCTTGTGCAATACTGTGGCAGCTGGTGGTTTAGTGGAGAAGCGAACAGATCTATGTCTGGAGTTCCCATGACACTGTCAATTTTGAAATACATGAAGATCCAGTTTCCACTGTGGGGATCCATGATTTGTCTGCTTAACACATCTGCTAAGGAGTTCTGTGCTCGCAGAAACCTTGCCTGAAGAGTTAGTTGCAAGCTTAAGCAGTCTCCCATAAAATCATTGCTTGCCTGCATAGAGGATAAGAATGTGTTCCCCTTGCTTGTTGATGTACCACATGACAGTTGTGTTGTCTGTTAGAATCAACACCTGCCCTGGAAGAAGTAACTCCTTGAAAGCCATTAATGCAAACTGGACTGCTAACATCTCCTTCATGTTGATATGTAGATGCTGTAGTCTGGCAGGCCACTTGTCTTGTATCCACTTTCCATTTAGATGAGCTGCCCAGGCAATGTCCGAGGCATCTGTCGTTAAAATCTGACTCGCCTCTGGCGGGTCACAGAGAGTCCCTTGTTTAGGTGACATTCCTGAGCCCACCACAAAAATTCTTTTTGAAGGCAAGGTATTATTTGAATGACAGTGTCCAAATCCTGGCAGTGCTGTGTCCATACATTTTGAGATACCATTGTAGCTTCCTCATATGCAGTTTGGCATTGGGAAGCACCAGAATACAAGATGCCATGAACCCTAATGCTTGAAGGACTGTCCTTGCAGTCAGCACGGACTGTCGAGATAGTTGATGGAAGTAAAGTGATAGACTCTTTTGTTTGTCCGGGGTTAAAAAGGCCATCTGGGCTGCTGTATTCAGTCTCACACCCAGAAAGCACATGTCTTGAGAGGGAACTAGACTGGACTTTATTTCGTTCACAGAATACCCTAGGCATCTTAGCACTGCTATAACATATTCCAGATGCTGTAGAAGGTCTTCCTTTTCTTGAGCCAGAATCAGGCAGTCGTCCAAGTAAGGATAGATTTGAATTCCTTGAAGCCTGAAGTAAGCTATCACTGGAGCCAGAACCTTTGTGAATACTCTGGGCAGTAGATAAGCCAAAGGGCAATGCAGAGAACTGATAATGAGAATTTCCAGCTCGAAACCGCAGATACTTCCTGCAACTTAGCCTTATAGGCACATGAAGGTAAGCTTCCTTGAGATCTAAAGTTACCATCCAGTGATCTTTGCCCAGCAGAGGTAAAAGCTGTTGTAACGTCAACATCTTGAACTTGGGAATGTCCAGAAAAGTGTTGAGGAGAGATAAATCCAAAATTGGTCTCCACGTGTTCCCCTTCTTTGGTACTAGGAACAGGCGAGAATAAAATCCTAGGCCCCTTTCTGATACAGGGACTGGCTGAATGGCCCCCATCTGGAGTAACTGAGAAGAGTGCTTGTGAGCCTCTTTTCTTTGTGGAGGAGGAACGTCTGGCATGCCTTTGAAAGGGGCATTGTATGGAAATAAAATCTGTAACCGTGGTGAATGATATCCAACACCCATTTGTCTTGAGTAATTAAATCCCAATTTTCTTTGAAAAGAGACAGTCTTCCTCCCAAAGGAGCTGCCAGACGAGAATCTACTGGCAGCTGAAAAGACAGGTCATTGGGTCTGTTTACGAAAGGACTGACCCCTGCCCTCACCAGGAGTCTGAGCAGGTGAACTCCTGTTCTAGGCCTAAAAGAACCTTGAGCCCTGCCCTACCACGTCTAGACCTACCCCTAGACTGGGAATCATAAGCAGGATATGTCCACCCTTAGCAGGCCAATTTCTACTAAACTTGGTGGCTGCACCTGCAAAAATCTTTGACAGTTTGCATAGACTTAGCTTTGTCCTCCATTTTCTTTAAAACTGCTTCCACAGGCGATCCAAACAACACATCAGACTGTAAAGGAGCATCCAAAATCCTTGTCTTAACATGCTCAGCTAAATTCTGATCCTTCAACCAGGCATGCCTGCGAAGAACAGAACTAGTAGCAGCCACCCTCGAGGAGGCCTGTACAGCATCAAAACCACATTGCAAAGAATGCTTACCCACTTGTTCAGACACATGAACCAAATCCAGCAACTCTTTACACTCAATACCTTCCGCCAAAGCATCCACCTTAGATTTTAATTGTGAAAGGAGATAATTCTGATATTTTAGCATGTGAAACTGACAATTCAACGCTCTCATGGCTAGAGTGGAAGAAGTATACACTTTCTTTCCCCACCTATCCAAAGCCCTTGCCTCTTTATCAGTGGGAACAGGATTTTTAACCACAGAAGCCTTAACACCTTTAGGCCCTTGAGAAATAGTTTCTGGGTCCGCCCTAGGACTCTTAAACAAATACTTATGAGCTTCGGGCACCCTATAATACCTATCAGGCTTAACAGGAGCAGGAGGCAAAGAGTCAGGGTTCAGGGAAGCCTCTGCAAAAACATCTTCCACCACATTCAACACAGGAGGAATAGCTAAGGGCCTATGCTGGGGTAAAACAAGAATTCCCTAAGCCTTTTCCTGGAATCAGAGTAATCCTGGCCTTCCCATTTAAAGTGCTCCCTCATGGAATGCAGAGTCTCTGAAAATGAGAAATCCTCAGGAGGAGAAGCAGTAGGAGTGGAATCATCCACATCAGAATCAGAATAAGTAGGATACTCCTGCAAGTCTTCCGCAGAAGACTCTGAAGCCTCTGAACACTGTTCAAAACTATCAAACTCCGGTTCCACCCTAGGCCTCTAATCAGGCGGGGGCATAGAACCTCTAATCATAGTAATCAAATCTTCTGCCATTTTAAGCATATGTTTCTTAGGTACAGAACCCGAAATGCTAGGAGAAGCCCCTACTGAAGCTGAACTAGGCCTACCTCTCAAAGAAGTTTTGGCAACAGAAGGAGAGGCTCTAACTACCTTGGGAAGAGAGGGAAGAACAGTTACCTGAGAAGCCCCTCAGCCTGGCCTACCTCCTGAGAAGGCACATCCTGTAACAGTAAAGTTTCTGCCTGAGACTCCATGGAAACTCCTGGCAAAACCTCTGGCTCCACTGAGCCTTCTAAAGAACCGACGTCCGGGACTGCCGGTTCATCAACCCTAGGCTTCGCTGTTTTGTCCTTGCGCTTCTTGACGAAGCGGGCGTCGGAGCATCCGACGGCATTTTATAATTGCAACGCTTCCAAAACACTAACCTGGCACAGTCTAACCTCCTCTTAATAGTGCGTTTGTTAAACCTAGCACAAGAGCGGCAACCAACAACGTCGTGCTCAGGCCCTAAACAAGGTATACACAAGGTATGGTAATCCCTATGAGGTATCTGTTTCCCACAAGAAATACAGTTATTCACTTTTTCTGACATCCGGTTAAATACTGAGGCAAGAAAAAACCAAAATGTTCCCCAACGGGGTACTTAGCCAACTCTGTTTCGGTCTGAAACTCCGGTTTCGGAAATATTTCAGAACGCCAACCTGCACTCGCAAAACTGCTTCTGCATCGGACCATGCGGCAAAAAAGACTGAGGATATGACGTCGGTCATGCGCATTAGTACCCTGACGTACTGACGTCAGTCTAATGCGCCCTGACCGACGTCAGCCTTATACTCTGGTATTCGGGCCGACTGGATGCGGACTATACCCAATAGTAAGGACTGCAGCAATGGGGAACGAAGAACATCAAAATCTGGTCATGGCAATAGAACAAAAAGTTAATAAACGAAAGTCACATGGAACAAGAGATCATGTTTTGCTAAACAAAGTTGTAGCAGACAGTTGTAAAAAGGGAAAAAAAATCGTATGGCATGGATAGAATACCAAAAAGCATTTGACAGCATCCCACATTCATGGATGAAGGGATGCTTACAGATGTGCAAGATACACTCCACACTGATCAATTACATTAGAGTGACCAAGAATAGTAACAAATCACATTGTAGACAAGTCATGACAAAGGGCAAATTATTATAAAAAATTCAGAGGGGGAAATTTCAAGGTGATTCTTTGTCACCACTGCTGGTTTGTCTTACCTTTAATCCATTAAGCGGTTTACTTAAATTGGGCCATGGTTGCAACTTGGATCCTCGAAACCAACCTTGTTTTAAGACTTCTCATCTACTTTTTGTGGAGGATTTAAAAAATGCATAGTTGAAAGCACAACTGCAAATGGTTTCAACTTTCTTAAATGATATACGAAAGTCATTTGGTCTTGATTAATGAGCAAAAGCAACATTTGAAAAAAGGCAGCTGCAGCACCAAGAAAATATTAATCTGGAACAGGAATGTGATATAAAGGAACTTGAGCGGGAGGGTATAAATATTTGGGAACACATGAAGGGTTGCCAATAAAACATGAACAAATGAGAATAAATCTCAGTAAGGAATATTTCAGAAGAATAAAAAAAGAAGTTATGTTCTTACAATAACTTTCCATCTGTGTTGTTCATCTTCATTCATTCATTACTGACGGGTGTCAGTTCTGTCCTTGGAACAGAGTCAGCCTTATAACAAGTTTGTGTCAACCAAAAAACTCTTGCACTAAGCTTTTACCCACAATGCCATTCTTCCTGTTACTTCAGTTAGAGTTTGCCCATAATAAGTAAAGTAGAGGCTTTTACTGAGCAAAAATCTTAAGTAGGAACCAATCCGATCCTCCAGGAGCCTCTGGAGGGGGAAGGTGGGTGGGATGTAATGAATGAATGAAGATTAACAACACAGATGGAACGTTATGGTAAGAACATAACTTCTTTATCTGATGTTAATCTTTATTCATTCCTTACTGATGGGAGAGAGTCCCTAGCTACTTTTAGTTCTTGGAGTCCCTTATGGAAGGATGTTCCTGAGTACAATTGAACCAAAAGATGCTATTCCCCTGGAGACCAAATCCAATTTGTAATGAGTGATAAAGGTATAAGGGGTAGTCCAAGTCACAGCTGCACAAATATCATCCAATGAAGCCTTTGCATGAAAAACAACAGAAGTTGCCACTGACCTGGTGGAGTGCGCTGTGACTTTGCACGATAGAGAAATTTTATTTCGTTGGTAAATCAAGGATATACAGTTTCTCAACCACTTGGATAAGGCCACTTTTGAGACAGAGTTTCCTAACTTTGGCCCTGAATAGGACAGAAATAGCTGGCCTGTTTATGTACTGACTTAGTTCTGTCCAGGTAAAAATGTAATTGCCTATGCACAGCCAGCAAATGAAGACAGTATTTTCCTTTGAGTAAATGGGGAAAAAAGACTGGTAGGTCAATCGTTTGGTTAACTGTCAATTCTGAAATAACCTTGGGCAAAAAGGATGGATTAATGCAAAGTGATACTCTGTCCTTATGAAATATCATGCAAGGGTGTTTTATACACAAGGCTTGAAGCTCAGAAATGCATCTGGCTGATGTGACAGCTACCAAAAATAGTGATTTCCAGGACAGGAATTTTAAGTCACAAGGGGAAGCAGGTTCCAAAGGCGATCATGTCAGGGACTGTAGTACTAGTGTTAAATTCCAAGGTTTGATGGGTTCCCTGAAGGGTTGTCGGATATGCGAGACCCCTTTTAAGAAAGTTTTGCAGAGCCTATGGGAAATTAGTGATGAGTCTTGGAATCCATTATGGAAATTTGAGATGGCAGCTACTGTACTATGATGGTTGAGGCTGCTGCTCCTGAATGAAGAAGACTTGAAAGATAATCCAAAACCACACTAACAGGGACTGTAGAGGTGTCTAATTGTTTGTCGATACCAAATAAAGAACCTCTTTTACTTGCTGGGATTTTCCTGGTGGATGGTTTATGTGAAGCCAGAAGGATATTACGCACTGGGGAGGTAAGGTTATTTTGTCTGGCTATTACCGGAAGTGGAGAAACCAAGCTGTCGGCTTGAGACTGGATATGTTTGGGTAAGTTAACCCTTGTGGGTGCGAGATCAATTCTGGAGTTGGATCCAGAATCCAAGGTTTACATACTAGGTGAGCCCAGAGGAAGGGAAACCAAATTTGTTGCGGCTAGTAAGGGGCAATGAGGATTATTCTGCTTCTCAGACGAAGGGCTTTCTTTAGAAATTGTGGAATCAGGGGAAAGGGAGGAAAAGCATACAGAGGTCCTGTGGGCCAACTGTGTATCAGAACGTCCCTCGGGGACTCCCCCTGCGACTGATTAGGGTAAAGTAGCTGCTGAATTTGTGATTTGCTGGAGAGGCGAAAAGGTTGCGGCAAGGCTGACCCCAGCAGCTGAAGATCTTCGCTGCAATAATTGGATCGAGGGACCACTCATGAGGCAGTAGGATACATCTGCTCAGTTTGTCTGCAATCACGTTGGAACTCCCAAGAATGTGTGTCACAATCAGAAAGCAGGTGGAAGCTATTGCACATTGCCAAATTCTCATGACCTCTTGACACAACGGGTAGGACTTGGTTCCCCCTTGTTTGTTGATGTACCAGACTACTGACATGTTGTCTGACTGAATAGCAACTGTCCCTAATGAAAGGATGGATTGAAATGCTGCAACGCTAGAAGCACTGCCCTCAGTTCTAGGACATTGATATGCAGATTGGCCTCTATGTCTGACCAAGTACCATGAACTGTCTTCCCTTGGTAAAGCCCCACCACCCTATCAGGGAAGTGCCTGTAAGTCACTGTGGCCCTGGCTGTTGTGGGCAAAAGAGGTGACTCCATAGTTCTTCATCTGGCTTCATACACCACATTAAATCCTGCTTGCAATATTGAGTTATCCATATTTGAAAAGACAAATGATGGTGCAAGGTGTACCAGTGTGTCAGAAGGAGCCACTGGAGAATTCTCATGTGTAAGTCTTGCTAAGGGCACTATGGTAATTGATGCTGCCATGGAACCCAGGAGTTGAAGAACTGCCCGAGCTGAGACTGGGTTTTGACAGAGTATCACCCATACCTGGGATGTTATCCTGTGCAATCTGGTTCGGAAGAGAGACTAGGCAAGCATGTGTATTGAAAATTGCCCCTATAAACTTCAAGGTTTGAGAGGAATCAAGCTGCACTTTCCACAGTTTATTGAGATTCCCAGAGATTCTGCTAGTTTGTGTGTGCAGTTTAGAGCCATCTGCAGTAGGATGCTTGGTGGGGGTGGTGAGGAGCCAATCTAAATATGGAAACACCCGAAATCCTTGTAGTCTCAAGTGAGCTGTTACCACTGCCATGCACTTGAACACTCGAGTTCTGCAGAGAGTCTGAAAGGCAGCGAGCGGAACTGAAAGTGATTGGCTCCTAGCCGGAAGCGAAGAAATCTTCTGGAGTGTTTGTCCATTTTTATGTGGTAATGCACATCCTGAAGATCTATTGAGCACATGCAATCATCTTTCTCCAAAAGCAAAAGGATAGACTGAACCGAGACCACCCGGAAATTTTCTTGTTTGACAAATTTGTTTAGGATGCAGAGTTCCAGAATTGGTCTCCAGTCCCGTTTTTTTTTTGGGCACTAAAAAGAATCTTGAGTAGAATCTGGATCCTATCTAGTCTGGTGGGACTGTCTGGATGACATTTTTTGAAGCAGCTTTTGAATTTCTTACACTGCTGTTTCCCTTTGACTGGGTGGAACTTCGGGAATTCGTCTTGATGACTGAGTAAGATTGAACAGGCCGTGATATTTGCTGGTTATCATCCGTTGCACCCATAAATCTGTTATTGTCAGCCAGGCAGAGAACAGTGCAAGGAAAACCATCCTGCGACTGCTTCCAAAAGAAAGCAACCGGGCCGCTCCTCAGCATCACCGATAGGGTTGTCCAGAGAAGGAATCTCTGGACCCCTGGTTACGTGGACCCCCTCTGCCCCTGTAGGGGTGCCCTTCGAATAAGTTAGCCCCACTGTCCCGGGGAGTATACATGCCACACATGTCACAGAAAGGACACTGAGATTTCTTGTGCCACATTTTTCCACTCCTCTGGTTCCTTAAGTAGGGACGCTGAGGGATGGAAAAATGTACGACCACGGCAGACAGGGTCCTGCCGTCCTTCTCACACTTGGCCAATGTGTCTTTCACGTTTGGGCTGAAAAGGGAAGAAGCTTCCACTGGAGCGTTAAAAAAGGAAGACTTAAAAGGGTCCGTGCAAAGTCAGAGGCACATCCAGGAATGACGTCTCATAACACCACCTGAACCTGCCACTGTAGCCACTCCTCAGTGGCGTGGGAAATAAAACGCATGGAGAAGTTGGATATGGATTCCAGGGTAGGAAGCTGCGAGGCAATTTTGTTGCGCACCTTGTCAGAGACCGCTCCTGCTAAGGTTTCGAAGAGTTCAGAGACCAGATCTCTCTGAAGCCTGGTGAAGTGTGCCAGATAAAAAAGTACCTCACCAAGAATATCAAGGGACTCAAACAGATGCCCTGTGCAGTTCGGCTAAAGAAACTCCAGCTCTACTCAGTTGCTTACCGCCTACTCAGAGGTGATTTATGCCTGACGTATAAAGCCATGTCCAACCCAGAATTAATGGACATGCTCCACGTCAGGAAATCCAAATCCCTTAGAGCTACATGCTCCAGGGACAAACTTCAGCACAGAAATAAACAGGACATGCTGGAGGGACAGATTCATATCCCAGAGGCTGCCCTCACTCTGGAACAGAATCCCAGTCCATGTTAGGCAGAGCCCCTCACTGACCCTCTTCAAGAGAAATCTTGATGAGTGGATGGGAGATCGTAAGTTCACCCCTGGGATCTCTTCTGTGTCCCTGCTAGACAGGGGCACAGTAAACTAACCTTAAAAGGGCTATCTTCTGTGACCTACTCTACAGAGGCACAGTAAACGAATCTAAAAGGATGGCAAAAGCCAAACACACTCTGGCTAGGCTTGTAAATGCCCCAGGGAGATAGCCTAGTATAAACCTATGAAGATAATTCAAAGACCTAACATTAAAGGTCCACCGCCTGAGACTCCCAGTTTAAGGGTGAACAGTCTGGCTTTCCTTGGCAAGCCCCTTCTTTGTGGCAGTCGCCACCACCATCGCATCTACTGGAAGACCCTTGGACCAGTGTGGGTGCAGCTCAGGAGGGGAACGGAATCTTGTCTGGTCTCCATGGGATTGGTTAAATAGCATCAGGACTCTTCCATGTGCGCTGCACGATGAGCTGCACCAGCTCATCTGCAGCCGGGTCACCCAGGAAGTAGAGGGTCATGCAGGAAAAGCCTGCAGGAACATGGACTCCTTGGAGGAGGGGTTGGTGGGCTTCCAGTCACCCCTCTGTTTCAGTATTTCAAGGATGTCTCCAAAGGAGACATCAGAGGGCGACCGTGGGGACCCCTCCCCTTTATCATAGTCTGTGTCCTCTGTGAGAGACTCCTCAGGAGAGTCCACATGCTTCCTCTTAGGTTCATAGGTAGGTACTAGGCTATTGGCCCAAGAGCCTAAGCAAGCATAGCCAACAAAGTTCCCTGGCTTACGCCACCCAAGAAAGTTATTTTCCTGTGCCCCTGTCGAGCACAGCCACAGAAGTGATCCTCGGGGTGTACTTTCTGTTTCCCCACCCACTCATCAAGATTTTTTTTGAAGAGTGCTAATGAGAAACTTTGTTTGACAGAGATGGGTAGCTTGTTCCAGAGTATGGGAAGTCTCTGGGACAGGAATCTATCCCTCCAGCACGTCCTGTTTATTGTGGTGACAAGGTTTAGGTCCCTAGAGCATGTAGCTCGGAGGGCTTGGGATTTCTTTAGGTGTAGCATGTCCAACAGCTCTGGGTTTGACATAGCTTTATATGTTAGGCAGAGATCACCTTGGAGTAGGCGATATGCTACAGAGTAATGCTGGAGTTTTTTGAGACGGTCAGTGTAGAGCATCTGTTTGAGGCCGGTAATCCTCTGTGAGATACTTCTGTGGCCTTTCCAGCTGCTGCAGATGTCTTGTGAGGTACATTCCAAAAGGGGAGTTGTACTCTATGATGGGTCTAATGAGTGTCGAGTAGAGGGGAACAATGATCTCTTTCTTTCCTGGATGACAACCCTTTTGTGATGGGGTGTGCCACGTAGAAGGATTTCCTGACTACTGTGGCGATGTGATTATCAAAGGAGATACTACTGTCCACCTGGGTCCTAAGGTGTCTTATCACACATTCGGCATTAAGTAGACTGCCTATGTGGTAGTTCATGGGTACAGAGTTTTTACCAAAGTGGATGACAGTGCACATTTTGACACCAGGCATATGTCTCAGCAAGGCCCTTCTGTAGGATGTCCACATCATTTAGGGACTCTACTATGGCTCCTAGTTTGCAGTCATCTGCGAACGTCATTAGCCAAAGGCCTTCTGTGTTTGGTATCTCCTTCTCTGAAGTACAGGCTAACAGGAAAGGTCCCAGGACTGAACCCTGTGGTACTCCACTTGTCACTGGTTTGAAGCCAGATTTGGAGTCTGCAACTTTTACAGTGTGGGTTCTGTCAGTGAGCCAGTTAGCAACCCATCTTGTGACGTACGGATTTATACCTAGTTTAGTGAGTTTAGCTATAATTCCAGAATGGGGGATGGTGTCGAAAGCCTTGTCAAGGTCAAGATAAGCTGTGTGAACCACCTTACCCTCGTCTACAGCTTTGGTGACTGCCTCAGAGAGGTCGATCAGGTTCAGGAGGCATGATCTGCCTTTCACAATCCCAAACTGGGTGGGATCCAGAATTTGGAGGTTACCAATGTCTTTGTTTATGAGTTCCATGATGATACGTTCCATGGCCTTGCAGACCAGGCTCGTCAGGCTAATAGGGCGATAGTTCCTCGGATCAGTGGTGGCTCCCCTTTTGTGGAGTAGGATAGCTGTTGCTGTGCGCCATTCAGTGGGAACAAAGCCTGATGTGAGGCTATGATTGAACATGGTGCTTAGGTGGGGAGCCAGTTCATTCTGAAGTTTGTGTAAAACGCAGCCTTGGATGTTGTCCATTCCCATGCATGCTGTGTTTTTGGCTTTAGAGAGTGCAGCTTTTACCTGTGTAGTTGTGATTACAGGGACTCTGCATTCTTTCTGTACAGATATGGGCCCTTCAGGGGGTGAGAGGGGGGTAAAGTTAGCACTGAGCCTATCTGCCAGGATGTTGACAATATCAGTTAGTTCTGTAATTTTTGTGCCGTTGTGCTGTAACTCAGAGCAGATCTGGGTGTTGCCATTGAGATTCTTGACATATAGAATGCTTTGTGGTTGTCCTTAGAATCGGTGGTGATTTTGTTTTCGTAGCTAGCTTTGGAGGAGCTTATAAGGGGTCTCTGCTTCTTCCTGAGGGTGACCAAGGAGCTCCTCCACTCATGGGATTTTGCTGTCTTTTGCAACAGTTTCTTCCTTCTGTTGTAGGGTTTGTTTATGACGGGACCACCAGATTGGCTTCCTTTTTTTGGAGGACAGCGTCTTGGTTCTGTTTGGGGTAGCATGATTCGTGTAAGTGCTTATAGAGTGCATTTGTGTAGAATTCAGCAGTTGTAACTGTACTGTCCCATCTGCATGGGTGTCATGAAGTTCGCCACTTCTGTCTTAAGAAGCATGAAGTTGGCTTTGGAGAAATTTTTTACCATGGTTTCCTTAATGTGGGGTGGGGGTGGGATGTGGATATCTAGGGTGATTAGCTTATGGTTGGAATCAGACCAACGAGGAGTTGACTTCAGGCGTGGAACACCCGTCACTCATGTTGGTAATGACTAGGTCTAGGATATTGTTGCCCCTGGTGGGGGGTGTGGATAAGCTGATCCAGAGCATTGGAATTTATGAATTCCAGAAAGCGTTGAGTGAAGGAGTTGGTACATGAGTAGTTTTCCCAGCTTAATGGTGGGGTAGTTGAAATCGACCATTATTAAGGTTTTTGGTTGAACCCTAATATTTTCCAGTATATCAAGAAAAGAGGAGTGGGAATCCTGGGGCATGGTGGGGGATCTGTAGCAAGCTACAATTTGGATTGCAGTTTTGCCCATTGTTAGTTGCACTTGGATAACCTCAGATGCATTATGCTGAGCAACTAGCCTGGAGGTGTGGATATCCTTAATGAATATGGACACACCTCCACCTTCAGTGTTCCGGTCCAGGTTAGATGGCCAAAAAGTGTGGTACGAGTTATAGCCTGGTAATACAGGGGTGCTATCTCGAGCCTTGAACCAGGTCTCGGTCACTGCACAGATACCAATGTTCTGCATTTTAGGGAGTGCATTTTGAGATTTAGACCTCTAGCATTGAGCAGCATTACCCTCAGTTTTTGCTTGCCTGTTCCTGTTACGGTGGTGAATTTGTCATTTGAACCATGCCTAAAAAAGCCACTATAGGGGCGGCAACAGCCTTAGCCAGTATCCGGAATCTCAGGGGTGACAGGTGCAGGCAATCTCTGGAAAATCATAGTGGTCTGTCGACCATGTCATCCCAGGCAGACAGATACTGGATCCCCTTAGAATGACAGCAAAAGCTTAGCAAATTGTTGAAGTCAATCATTTTTTGTCCTTGTACTGTGGTATAATTCTGGGCAATGGCAGGATTCTACTTAGGGCTAGGGTCATACCTGCCTAGGCTACAAGATCGGAGAGCTCTTCCATGTCTCTTTTCATGTAGTCCAGGGAGGTACGTCTCAGGTCATTCACACCAGCATGAACAATGACAGAGTCATATTTGTACTTGTGGAGTAACCTGAGTCTGTGGGTTATGTGGCGGATCATGGCACCAAACAGGCAGCTGACAGTAACCCTCTCCTTGTTTAGCCTGGTGAGTGGGACATCAGTGTGCCAGACTATAGAGTCACCTATGACTAGTGTGTGGGGTATGTTGTTTTGCCTTATGGGCTGTGGTTGAGTGGCACACAGTCTGTGGGCTGTGTGTCATTTGGGTTGTGTTGGGAGGTGGAGGTTGCTTGCATTTCTGTACGTCCTCTTGTGAGGTACCTCTCAGCGGGGGCTTCTGAAGAGGACTCCTAAGGAGGTGCACCCTGCATTAGAGTATCCTGAGGCTATTATGCTCGATGTCCCAAAGTGGTGGCTTGTGTCACCTGCGGTTCTGAAGGAGGACATAACTGATATTCTGACGCTGACAGCTTGCCTACAGAGGCAAGGGCCCTCTCCATCGTCTGGAAAGCCGGCCCGCCCGAAGATGGATGGGAGCCCGGAACCAAGAACAACCTCGGAACCGGGGTCACACCCCATCCAATGGGCCATCTCCCAAGGATGGAGCCTCAAGAGGACTAGGTACTGTTAGAACTCCCGGGACTGTAGACAGCGCCCTGGGAAAAATCTGCGCCGTGCTAGGAGCCACAGTGCCCACAAGTCCAGTCACGATCCTGAGAGAGGCTTGGCTCCGATTGAACCGAAGGCCAACGGGTTGGCTCGAACCACGGTGAGGTCCATCAGTGGAACTGAAGCAATGGGTGCTGATAAGGGCTTTCGTGTCAGGGTCTTCGATACCTGGACGGAGGTCAAAGGAAGAGAATATGCTGGAGTCTGTGGAGACAGACTCCCAACTCCTACAGGGAGGGGAGTTTTGGAAGGTGTTGTAATCCCCCTTGCCATCAGCAGCTGATCCACAAGACACACCACGTCCAATTCCGAGAGGCTCCTGGTTGATCATGTCAATATCCCCCAATGGGGAGTCAGGTCGTTCCAAGAAAGGCTGAATTGCTGCCTGAAGAAAGGATCCACAGTGGGTGAATATCTGGTCTGAGCGGTATGGTCTATTGGCACCGAAGTCTCGCGGGTATAGACAAGCGTGTTTGGTACAGAAATTTCTGGAGCAGATATTAGAGGCAAGCCCGGTGCCACAGTCATGGATGGCGGTGTGGACAGTGCTGGGGTCAAAGTTATCAAGGATGGCTCTAAGGCAGAAAATACTAGTTTTGGTAAGGTCGGTGCCTTGGACAAAAACAGTGCTGTGACTGGCACTGAAGACACAGTTTTTGAAGACAGCACGGTGGTCGGTACTAAAGACGGTGCAGTTGAGGCCCTGAGGCTGAAGCAGTCAACTTCGGAATCTTTTGCTTAGATTCCTTTTTGTCACCTAAAGGTGATGAAGGAACCGAATGTAGTCTCTTTCTATGTTCCTTACTGGGAGGGAATGAACGCTCTGACCCAGAAATAGCCTCTGAGAAGGGTGTCTTAAGAGACCCTTCAAGATTAATTTATTCTTCTTTACGTTATGGGTTTGGGAGCAAAAATCTTTACACATAGAGCAAGGTGGTTGAAAAGACAGGTGAGGAACACCCAGACAATACACACACGAGTCGTGGGTGTCTGAATTTGGCATTTTGCAACCACACTGGTCACACTGTTTAAAACCAGAAGCTCCCTTCTTTTTCGACATGGCGAGCTACAGAAATTATCAACTACCACAACAAATGGTAATAGGAGTACAGTTATAGAAAAAAAAAAAAAAAAAAAAATATATATATATATATATATATATATATATATTTTTTTTAATAAAAGGAAGAAAGAAGAAGGGAAAGGGAAATACCAACAATGGTATTTAAAGAAAGTTACCTCAAGGGTAGAGAGGGAAGGAAGGGCCTGTACCAACAATGGTACTTAAAGACTACCTAACTGGTAAGAAAAAACAGCAAAAGACTGGGTAAATTTAGCAATAAAGTAGAAAGAGAAAAAATATCAGAAATGCAACAATTAATTTGAAATGTTCAAAGTACTTAGCTGAGAGGTGGCTTGACACGGTTTTATGGCAATGCAGCAATCGAGATCTGAGGTAACAGGGAAAAGGGCAGTGTGGGTAAAAGCTTAGCTTGAGAGTTTTTTGGCTGGCACAAGCTTGTTACAAGGCCAACTCGGTTCAGAGGACAGAACAGACAACCATCAGTAAGGAATGAATGAAGATTAACAACATCAGATCTAATATATTTGGCACCTAGGAATAAAGTTCAGGCTATAAATAGGTTTTGGTCTTCCTGTTCTAACTTAGTTTTGGGACGACTGATTGGCCCCAAAAAGTATTTTATCAATTGGACAAGGAAACAAGAAAAATGATTCATGCTCATCAAACGATTCATAAAAATCAGTGTGTACAAAGATTAAATATTCTTTGTCCTGAAGGAGGTATGGGCCTCTTCAAAACTGATTACTTGCATAGAACCTGCAATCGTGGGACTGCATACACTTCTTCTGACCTCATCATATCCAAACATAATGAAAGTTTTAAAACATGAGAAGTCTAAGATGACATCTTTGCTTAGTTTAGTAGAAGCATTTCGCTATCAAGCAGTAATGGAAATCAAACCAGAAGTAGATAAAAAAAATCAGGCAGCAAATGAATATGCAAAAAAAGAAAGGCTATAAGGAAAAGGATAAGATGAGATGGAAATAATTTTGGAAAATCCACAAATATAATAGTAAGTACAGAGATCTACTGGAACGACCTCATGTTAACCAAGCCTGGTGCTTGGCCAAAACTACCATTTGGATTAATAGTAACATTACACAGTAGGATTGGACACCCTTTGTCCACATGCAGGAATGGTTAAAGGAGGGGTGAATTGACACCAAAAGGTGAAATGCTAATAATGGTAGCCCAGGATAGCGGTGTATGTGTAGACTGGTTTACAACATGCATTGAACTGTGGGAGAAACAGACAAATGCAGGTTCTGTAAAGTTGATGGGTGTGGTACACTCACAGCATTGGGTCAGTATGTCGAAAGGCATAATAATGTGACAAGACTGTTGTTTTGGGGATTGTGCAAACACTACAATAAAGCACTGGAAACATGAAAAGCAAAGCATTACAGATAATGATGATGTGTATATCACACGGAATCACCTATTACCAACAGTTCAAGTTCAAAAAACAGATGTGAGAAAACCAGATACAGTAGTTCAAGAAAATAAGACAAAAGTAGCATTAATCACTGAATCGCTACACCCAGTGAGTACAGTGTCTTATGTACAGAGACACAGTCATAAAATACCAGGATTTGCAAGCAGAAACTAGAGCAATGATGAAGATACCCAGACAATTCCAACAGTAGTAGGAGCAATAGGTTTAGTAAAACAGCAGCCACAATTGTACTTAAAAATGTTACCAATATATGTGACTCTGTATGAATTACAGGAGACTGTTCTGGGCACTTTGTGGGAGCTGAGATCAGCACTGCTGCTTAATATCAAAGACTGAAACAAACTAATTTCAAGAAATCTAACAGTACCCTGACTTAAAAAAGCGACCCATTCCTGTCAAGGTATTAGAAACTCTTAGGGAAATTAAACCGGAGTGCAAAAGGTTCACCTTGTTACATCGTATTACCACAGAACAAGCTACCGTCATAAAATTTCATAACCTGAGAAATGTAGCTCATATCTGCAATAAAAAAGAAAGATGTCTTGTCTCCATGACCCACTATGTGGGGGATTTCACCTCACATCACATTACTTACATATACCAACTTCATAGCAAAGGGGGAAAACTGGGGGGGCGGGGACGGGACACTGCAGTGCATTACCATCTAAAACAAAAGCACACGTGGTTATTACAAACCACTATTAAAGAAAGCTGATGAAATGTTGCTTTATGTAGCAACACCCCAGATAGCCAATACTCTTGGCTTGTGATCTTAACCAAGTAGAAAACTTTGAACGTTTCAGTGATCAAACTTTCCAACAAAGTACATAAAGACTGAGATCCAAACTGTGCAAGCTGCAGAAAATAAAATGGGAGACTAGGACCAGAGGGTACTCAGAGTCTGGTGTTTAAAAGGATGAGGCATGCATGTCTCTAACAGTGGGAACGACAAATATTCAGCACTGTTCCAAGATGGGGGATATGAGACAAGAAACCCACTGCAGGTGGGGTTCTTTGAACTCTTGTATACTAAAAAAAATACAATGAGCATCCACATCTAAAAGATTCTAAAGTCACACAAAAAATAACACATGGCAAACTGCAAATAAATGCATGAAGGCGGTAAGACTCAGTACACAAAGCAAAATATTTCTTTTATTTCATTAATAAAGTATTACATTAGAGTACAAATACTTTAGTCAGCAGCCAATTAACATTTCTGTTCCTAGTGCCAATGAGTAGATGAGGCAAATATAAGTGTTCTGAATAATGCACTGACATTTCAAAATAAGTGCTTTTAATTTTCACAATTACATTTGAAGGAAGCAAATGACAAGTCCACTGAAATTATCACCAATATGTTATGCTCTCATTATGAAGCATTTCTTAGCTTTGAAATGCATGAAGAAGCCTAGTGGTTTAGGCATTTAGGTATTTTGCATGATGTTTCATATGATCATTAATAAACGTAACAATGAAGTAGTAACTGTGATCATAACCCTAAAAGTGAAATGGAAAAATAGTTTTAGTAACCAAATAAAAACACCCTGTATTATAAAACAAGCCACACATTTATTTTGACAACAACTATAAAGCATTCACACCTCAAACTTAACTACAATAAACTCCATAGAAGCAAAACAAGTATTAATTTCATTTAAATCACCACATTACGCACATGTACTCTGAAACAGGGCAAATAAACATACTTTAACGGTTCATTGTTGTTACAGACTACTTCTAAAAACAATACAGAGCAACATTATGAAGACTGCTATATGTGAATACATGAAAAATCACAACATACTGGCTAGCTAACTTTGTTTTAGTGAGCTACAACCTTATCCACCAGTTACACAACTAATACATTTTAGAGACAGGATGTAGTTTTAAAATGCACATGACAAAGGCTATTTATACCAAGCTGAAAGTGTGGTCCCAAAGCCCACAGACACACCAGTGTGATTGCTTTAATTCATCTTAAACCTAAATAAATGGTATCAATGACCTTTAAGAGCTAAAGATTAGACATACATTATTGCCCCTGCAAATAAACAAGCAGGGAAATGAAAAAGGCCATCACTGTGTTATTTTCAGAGGCATCCTCTTCCCCTAAGAGGAAGGAGCAAAAAACTACATGTGTATAGGTCTTACTGCCTTAGTAGATGTTCAAACATAGGATCACTGTTGTAGTAGTAACCAATGGGACTTTTCCCACCGAAAGCCCAATTTCCAGAACTCTGCATCCCCTACCCTCCTGGACAGGGCAGATGTGTGCTTTCCCAGTATAAAATAAATTTGTACAAATGCCACATTTAGTTCTTTCTTGCTCAGAGAAGAGGGTAGAGATTTCTCAAGCTGATTCATAGGCTTCCTACTATGTACAGCCTTCCTGGGTATTTCTGGCCTTGGGCAAACAGACCCCAAGAATGCAGGCTCCCCATGAATACATCCAGGCCTGAGTAAACTACAGAACTTATAAATACTGGTTGATGTAGAAATCTGGGGGATGGGGTTGACTAAGTAACAACTTCAGCCCTAGGATGTCCCAAGGGGAAAAAAAGTAGATGCAGGGAATACAACTGCAACAATGATCCTACTCCAGCATCTACTATTGCGGTAATTTTCTCACACAGTTGTACCATATTTGTCAAACAAATCATTGTTGCAGTAATATCCACTGGAAGATGCAAAATACTACTGGAAGTGGACGGAGGTCAATTTTTTTGTGGACATCAGCAAGAGGCCCAGCAGAATAACAGCTGGAAATCCTACTCTGCTTCTTGAAGTGCCATCTGAATTGTAGTACTCTGAAAAATGAGTGCGCTGAGGACAAAGCTGCTGCTTTTAGTATGGACGGTATACTTGTAAGGCTGTGGTAGCAGTTATGCCTCTTGCACTGTGATGCTAGATAACCCTTAAGTTTCCTACCAAGATCTGAAAAACAAAAAGATATGCAGTGTGTCAGACATTCTCAGATAAATTTTGAGACTAGTTTTCCTTCCCTTTTACAAGAAAAAGGTAGAAAGACAAATTAGAGAATTATTCTTTGCTCTGTCCAAGTTATATCCCAGTTTCCTGTGAATGTAAAATCTTCTCCCCTGTTCCACAGAATGAAGGAGAGAAGACTGGTAACTGTAAAACTGGTTTAAAGAAATTTCTATGATTGCTTTAGGCATAAAGGAAGGGTTTGCACATAGGCTGACCCTGGCCATGTGAAAAAATCAGGAAATACTCCTTGTATATCAGTGAAATTCTTCTCATGCATGCAACAGCAAGCAGATGAGTAGTCATTCAGGCTAACAAAACTGAAGTTTGAGGGTGCCGCTGGTTCAAAGGGGGCTTCAGTCAGCTTTTCTAAAGCAGAATTCATGTCCCATGGTAGAGTAAAACCCCTTCTAGGTGGTTTAAAAATACTTTTGTGGAATTCTTTATTAATTAAACAAGGCAGCAAGAGATACACAGGCAATGCAACAAAGAATGGCAGAAAAAAAGTACAGTTGTGTACACATCATAAATGTAGATGTTCGAGTGTATTCACTGTTGCAGTCATTACATTTGGGTAATCTGCTGGCAGGTTGCCCTCAGTCGGCCTGATTAACAAATTCTTGGGTCCTGCGTCGGTTGCTGTCCCTTCTTCCATGATGTCAGGTCGTCGGGGTATAAAACATGCAGCCGACACCATTACATCAGTTTTTCTTGCCACAGATGTCAGGTGCCCCCAAATGGGGAGCAAAATATATATAAATTATTTAAAACACAAAAATACACTTCCAAACAAAAGCAAATACACCAAAAAAGGCTTTTAAGTGTAGTAAAAGAAAGTAGAGGCATAGTAAGAGAAAAATAGGGGGCTGGAGGGAGGGTAACCAGGACTGCAACAGTGAATACACTCGAACATATACATTTATGGTAAGTGTACACAGCTGTACTATGTTCCTCGTGTTTCACTGTTGCAGTCATTACATTTGGGTAGATTCCCAAAGTTATGGTTGGGAGGATAGATTTATACAGCATTAGGACCGGCTATAAGGCCCTGCAAAACAGCAGTGACAAAGCCAGCTCTGGATTTAGAGAAAATTGGTAAATGATAATGCTTGGTGAAAGTATGAACTGAACTCCAGGTAGAAGCTACTAGAATATCCCTGGTAGGAACACTTCTGAGAAAGGCTGTAGAAGTAGATGCAGCCCTGGTGGAATGGGATCTGATCCCCTGGGGGATAGGTTTTCTATGGTGCTTATAGAAGAAATGAATGCAATGGCTTATCCATTTGGAAATGGTTTGCTTTGAAACAGCTTTTCCCTCTGCCCCTGAAGCAAATGCTACCAGCAGATTTTCTTCGAGATTTAGTCCTGTCCAAGTAAAATCTAAGTTGTCTGTGTATATCCCAATGAATGCAGAATCCGCTCCCCCTTGTTCTGTGGATTGGGAAAGAAAGCTGGCAAATTAATAGACTGATTAAGAGCCACACTGGATACCACCTTGGGCATGAAGGATGGGTTAGTCCTGAGTGACACCCTGTCCGCATGAAAGATGATGAAAGGCTCCACTGCCATAAGGGCCTATAATTCAAAAATCCTTCTAGCCAAAGTGACTGCTAAAAAGGAAGGCTGTTTTCCAGGAAAGAAATTTTAAGTCTGCAGTAGCAGCTGGCTCGAAAGGAGGGAGAGTGAGTTTCTTAAATACAAAGTTAAGGTCCCAGGCAGGGGTTGGAGCTCTCCTGGGTGGCCTCAAGTTTTTGGCCCCTCTGAGATACTGCTTTAGCAGAGGATGAGAGAAGGCGGGGGGGGGGTGTTCTGTGTTGTAATGAGCTGAAATGGCTGAGGCATGGATTTTTATGTAAGAAAGACAGGCCCTTGTGAAGCATCTCAGTTAAGTATTGCAAAATCTGAGGTAAATTGGGCACTGCTGTGCTTATCCCTTGAGATTGATTCCAGGCACAGAATCTTTTCCATTTGTCAGCATAAGATTTTCTAGTACTAGGTCTTCTCACCTCCAAAATGACATCCATCACAGGTTTGCTGAGGGACGCTAAGGGGGAATTTAACTGATTAGCCAAGCTGCAAGATTCAATGTTTGGAGCTGAGGGTGCAGAATTTGGTTGTTCTGCCTGCTGAGACAGTAAGGAAGGAGTCTGAGGCAGGTGCCATGGAGAGATTTGTGACAGACTGCGTAGGAGTGGGCATCAGTGCTGGCGAGGCCAGTCTGGAGCAATCAAAATCATTTTTGGTTTGTCCTATTTGACTTTTAGTAGAACTTTTGGAGAGCAGAGGCAGAGGGGGAAAGGCACAGACTGATAGGTTTTCCCAGCTGAAGGACAGAGCATCCACTTTCCAGGCTTTTTTGTGAGGAGTTCTTGTGCAAAATTTAATTTGTCCAACTGGTAGTTCTGGGCTGAGGCAAAAAGATCTATGTCTGGGCTCCATTTGCGTGTCAACATGTCGAAAATCCGTGGTTCCAGTTTCCATTCATGTGGGTCCATGAGATTTCTGCTTAGTTCATCTGCCAAAATATTCAGCTTTCCTGGCAAGAATTGAGCTTGTAGTTGTACTTGATAGCTCAAGGCCGTGTTCCACAATGCCATGGCTAGTCTGCAGAGGGGGTAGGAATGTGTACCCCCTGCTTGTTTATGTACCACATAACTTTGGTGTTGTCTATCTTTACCATTAGTTGTCCTGGATGAAGGTAGCCCTTGAAGGCTGTCAGTGCATTCTGTACAGCTAACATTTCTTTTTGATTGATATGAAGGTGCATTTGATTTGGGCTCCATTTGCCCTGAATGCACTTCCCTGCCAGATGAGCCCCCCATGCACAGTCTGATGTGTCTGTAGTTAGCGTTTGGGCAGCAGAGGGTGGAGTGAATGGCAGTCCCTTGTTTTGGTGGCAGGCCTCTGCCCACCGTAGGAACTCTAGTTGCAGGCAAGGTATGACAGGAATCATTGTTTCCAGGCAGTGACCATGTTGACTTCATAAACTTTTTAAGTACCACTGAAGTACCACTGAAGTTTCCTCATATGCAGTCTTGCATATGGAATTAGAAGAATGCAGGAGGCCATGAACCTCAAGGCTTGCAGTATTTGTCTTGCAGATAGCAGGGTTTTTGTGGCCACCTGTTTGAAGTAAGTCACCAAATGAAGTTGCTTTTCTGGCGTAAGGAAAGTCATCTGGGCAGTTGTATTCAAGCTTGCACCCAGGAATGTAATTTTTTGAGAGGGTACCAGTTGTGATTTCTTTTCGTTTATGGTGTACCCTAGACAAGTTACAACCCTTTTTACAAACGCCAGATGTTTTAGAAGAATGGCCTTGTTTTCTGCCTGAATTAGACAATCGTCCAGTTATGGATATAGTTGAAAATTTCTTTACCTGCAAAATGCAATTACTGGAGCCAGGCACTTTGTAAATACCCTGGGGGCAGTAGATAAAACAAAGGGCAGTGCAGAGAACTGATAATGCAAGTAGCCTGCTTTGAAGCGGAGCTATCTTCTGCAAGATTCCCCGACTGGGATATGCAGATAAGCCTCTTTTAAATCTAGAGTTGCCAACCAGGCATATTTGCCTAGCATAGGAAATAACTGGTGAAGAGTCAGCATCTTGAATTTTGGAATGTCCAGAAATGTGCTCAGAGTACACAGGTCCAGAATTGGACGCCATGATTTGTCTTTTCTGGGTACCAGGAAATGTCTGAAATAGAAACCTTGTCCCTTTTCCTCTTGTGGTACTAGATGAATAGCCCCCATGTTTAAGAGGGAAAGTACTTGTTTCTGAGTCTCTGCCCACTGATTTGGGGGCAGGTCTGGCCACCCGTTTGGAGTTGGCAACGTGTGGAAATGAAATCTGTATCCCTGGAACACAATATTTAAAACCCATTTGTCCTGGGTTATAAGTTGCCATTTTTTTGCATGAAGAGCCAGTTTTCCCCCCAAATGGGCAGCTAAGAGGTAAGTGCTTGGTAATTTTAAAGGAAAGTCATTTAGACTGTTTACCATAGGGAAGTGTCTTGTTATTTCCAGATTTGGAGGTGGAGGCACCCCCATTGCTTAGTTCTGAAAGTGCCTTGGGACTGAAACCTGGTGCTTTTGGAATGTCTGGGTTTGGCTTGAGTGGCTCTGGAAGGAACTGGAAAGGACCAGTTCTTAGTAGGCCAGTGCCTACTAAATCTTGGAGGTTGTACTTGTAAGAAATATTTCACAGTTTGCATAGATTTAGCTTTATCTTCCATCTTTTTTAGAACTTCTTCAGCCTTATTGCCAGACTGTCCTGCTGAAAAGGAGCATCCAACAATTTTGCTTTAACATACTCAGGCAGAGATTGTTCCTTAAGCCAAGCATGCCTTCTAAGCACAGACACAGTAACAGCAGCCCTGGAAGAGGCCTCCAAAGAATCAAAACCACATGGCAAAGTATGTTTTCCAACTTGTTCAGCTGAATGCAATAAATCCTGCAAATCCTTATTTTCCACACAGTCAGAAATCAACATCATTTTCTGTTTAAGAAGCCCCATGATATGCTGTTGATATTTTAGCATATGGAATCGACAGTTTAAAGCCCCGATTGCCACGGTTGCAGAAGTATAAACCTTTTTACCCCATCTATCCAGTGCCCTGGAGTCTCTATCAGGAGGAGTAGGATTTTTAGCAGTAGAAGCCTTAATGCCCTTGGGCCCCTGAGAAATTGTTTCAGGGTCCGCTACAGGATTTTTGAAAAGGAATTTGTGGGAGTCAGGAACCCTGTAGTATCTGTCTGGCTTACAAGGGGCCGGAGGCAGGGAATCAGGGGCCATACTGGATTCTGAAAACACATCATCAACAATGTCTAGTACAGGAGGTATAGCCAAAGGCCTATGCTGAGGAAGAAGGAGGAAATCCCAAAGCCTCTTTTTGAATTCAGAAAAATCCTGACTTTCCCAGTGGAAATGCTCCCTTAAGGTATGTAAAGTTTACCCAAAAGAAAAATCATCAGGAGGAGAAGCAGAAGGAATGGAATCCTCTGCATCAGAGTCCTCATAAGTAGGTATGGACAAATCCTGTTCATTAGAAGAGTCAGAAGAAACAGAGTCCTGTTCAGAAGATTCAGTCAAGTTCAGCCCTAGGCCTCTTAGGAGGGGGGGGGGGGGGTTTGACTACCCCTGATTAGAGTCATTAAATCTTCAGCCATTTTGATCATTTGTTTTTTAGGCATAGGGGCCTGAACATGTGGCCTGGGCGTCGGTTTTTTAGACATAGATCGAGATTTTGGCCTTAATATTGAAGGTGGTGTCGGTTTAATATACAAATCTATAGGCCTGAATACACCTTCAGAAGCCAGTGTCTGCACAGCGGCTCCGGACCCATCCAAGGTAGAGACATCCATGGGTTCCACAGGTGAAGCATCTCGTGGCATACCAGACTCCGAATGGGTCTCAGTAGAGGCCTGCGAATCAGAAGTAGCGGGTATCAGGGGCTGCAAAAGCACCTCACTGAGTACCGGCGAACTGGTGACTGGCTTAGGAGAAGCGTCGTTAGCAGTTTTGGACCGCAACGGCATGTCTCTTTTTCTTTGCGTGGTATTCCAGTAGTCGGATGGCTAACTGATGTCATTTCTGGATAATTAAACCGAGAACCAAAATATTTAGAAGCAAAAATGTACCAATGACAGATAGTGCGCTGATTAAATAAAGCACAAAACCGACAGCAAGGTACGTCGTGGTCAGGGCTCAAGCAAGGAATACAGTACAAATGAAAATCCTTATGAGGTATTTGCTTCCCACAAGTAATACAATTATTAACTTTTACTGAAACTGAATAATAAAAAAATTTACCTAATAAAAGAGTTTCTTGCATGGCATCTTGAAGTGGTTCTTGTTTCCTGGTTGCCGAATCCGTCAGTGTTTCATACATCATTTTACTGACACTGGTAAGGAGCAAGGAAAAGTTTCCCCAACGGGGTACTTAGCTTTTAGTTGAAGATTCTGAAACTCGAAAATGAAAATTTCAGGAGTCGGCCGACTGGCACTTGCGAACTGCTTCTGCTTCGGGCACCGCGTGGCAAGAATGACTGATGTAATGGTGTTGGC
This sequence comes from Protopterus annectens, assembly GCF_019279795.1. Lineage (NCBI taxonomy): Eukaryota > Metazoa > Chordata > Ceratodontiformes > Protopteridae > Protopterus > Protopterus annectens. The sequence goes on from NC_056735.1 coordinate 1,784,589,677, forward strand.
TAAATGTTTTATACACCTGACATCATGGAAGAAGGGACAGCAACTGATGCAGGACCCAAGACTTTGTTAATCAGGCCGACTGAGGACAACCTGCCAGCAGATTACCCAAATGTAATGACTGCAACAGTGAAACACGAAGAACATCTGTACTTTCACTTGAACATAAGCCAGTTCTCATTTATACAAACTTGACATGTACTGCATAATCAATTTTTGCTAAATAGGTTTCCCAATTCTTTCTTCAGCACCACGAGGAAAACTTCTATTTAGCCAAGTAATATTTCCTTGTAGCAAGCTTCCTAGTATCCCTCGTGGTGTTAAACATGTCCTCCGAGTGTTTGCAGACTTGGGTGCATTAAAGAGCCAATTCAGTACAGACAAGAAGTTCACATACTGATGCAGTATTAATCGTTTATCCTCTGCCATCTCTACTAGAAGAGAGAATCAATGTTTCTTACATCACAAAGGTGCTGTCAGAAGAATCTTTGAGCTCTACTCCTTTACTTTCTGGATCACCTTGGGGAGTAGACGGATCCAAGAGTAAGCATGCAAAGACAGACTTGGTTAAACAAAGAAGGCATCCACCATCCAAGCCACTGTGGCACTCTGAAGCTGAATTTATTTAGCTGTCTATTGCTCAGAGAAGCAGGTCTATTTCTGGCACACGCCATTTGTGGATCGATTAGAGAAAAAAACATTGTTCACCAGGCATGCATTCACAGGACTCTGCTTCCGTTTTGCAAAAGCTGGTCTATTTGAGCTCCTTGCTGGGAAATAATGTATGGGGATCTTAGACGTATTCCTGACTCTAGGGCCATCTCTCCAAGAAACCTTCATTATCCTGCCTGCTACGAATGAGACCCTTTTATGTACACATCATTGTAGTGCTGTCTGATAGAAGCAGGACTCTCGGCCATTCACATGGGCTTAAAAACCCTGATGAGATCACTTCCATTTCGTTTTTTGGTGACGTGTGTTTTGAAATAGTTACTGTCACAGATGCCATGGACCTATATTTCTGTGTCTGCTTTCCTCCACTATGTGGCTGAGGCATCAGTGGTCAGAATCTAATTAAAAGGAGCATGACTGAAGAGCTCCTCTAAAGCCCTCAGAGACGGCTGTACCCACAAGTCCAGTTCTTACTGAATAAAAGTCAGGAGAGGGATAGTCACTACCAGGAATGTTACACTTCTTAACTGCATTAAGACGACATTGAGGCTTGGGTGTTCGTATAAGTAGTTTATTGTATACAAATACATCAGGATGGATGGCAGGAACATTAAACTTAAACTGACTACATACCTGCATGATCACTCAAAATGGCACTCTTGCTTGCATGTGCTCAGTGCTTATATGCATGTGCTGACTCACTGGAAAGCTTCAAGGCATAGCACACACTGATCTACCTCCTCCCTCTTTACTGAGCTGTCAAATATAAATGATGACTTTTAATAGGCATGCAATTATACAGACACTAATAAAGAAAAACAGCAGTCATGTCCAGCTTGCTGTGCATTTGGAAGTAGGTTTCGAGATGTGACCTTATCTCATGACTCACAAGACATCTACAACAACTGGAAAGGCCGCAGAAATACCTCACAAAGAGGATTACTGGCCTCAAACAGATGCCCTACGCAGACTGTCTCAAAAAACTCCAGCTTTACTCCGTCGCATATCGCCTACTCAGAGGCTATCTCTGCCTAACATACAAAGCTATGTCAAACCCAGAGCTCCACTTAAAGAAATCCCAATCCCTCTGAGCTACACGCTCTAGGGACCTAAACCTTGTCACCACAATAAACAGAACATGCTGGAGGGATAGATTCCTGTCCCAGAGACTTCCCATACTCTGGAACCGACTACCTATGTCAAACAGAGCTCCTCATTAGCACTCCAAGAAAAATCTTGATGATTGGATGGGTAATAGGAAATTCACCCCGGGGATCACTTCTGTGCCTCTGCTTGACAGGGGCACAGAAAAATAATTTTTTTGGGTGGCGAAAGCCAGGGTACCTTTTTGGCTAGGCTTGTATAGGCCCTAGGGCCAATAGCCTAGTACCCACCTATGAACCTATGACATAATAGTTAGGACTGGGTTTATCAACAGGGACAGTCACTGGGGAATGTAGTGCTTGAGGAGTGTCAGGGATTTTCTCAGGAACAGGGATTGCTGAAAGAATGTTCTCTGGAACAGAACACTGGACAAGTCAGTCTGAGAAACTAGAGTCTTTGTCACAGTCAAGATGCTGTAACACTGGTTTGGACACTGGGAACAAATGCTTCTGATTTCATCTGGATTTCACAGTGTATGATCTCTGCTCTTGACAAAAAACTTTTCACAAATCCAATGCAATCAAAACCTTTTGATGTCTGCATTCTCACTCTCTCCCATTTTTGTAAAGATCGGAGTGGTTTGTTGGTTTTATCACAGTAAGACTTCTGGGGCAAACGCTTTTTCAACAGTTGGGCTTTTACTACTTTGTTGTTCTTAGCACTTTGAACCAATAAATTACTACTGACTGTAGTGTGTTTCTGGTTTGTCTTGACTTAAGTCTCTGGGCAGGTGAACCAAGATGTTTATCATGAGGAATGTTTGAGATTTAACAAGTTGAGAAAAACAGTGGTACTGTCACATCTGGATTTCTCTAATTGCTGTTTTGCACTTTAAACTGCACGGTCAGCCAAGCCGTTTGACTGAGGGTATTCAGGACTACTTGTAATATGAACAAAGTCCCACTCTTCTGCAAATCTCTTGAAATGCTGACTAGTAAACTGTGCCCCATTGTCAGAAATACCTCTGTGTGGACTACTATGGAAAGAAAAATGTCGCTTCAACTTAGTAATGACAGTATTGGAAGTTAGGTTGGGAAGTAGGTCAATCTCGAACCAATCTGAATAAGAGTCTACTAACACCAAGTAATGCTGATCATCCCACTCAAAGATATTTGTGGCTACTGTCAACCAAGGTAGTTCAGGAACCTGGCTTAAGTGAAATGGTTCTTTCTGTTGATGCGGCTTTGTACTTCGACATACTGAACAAGATGACAGTACTTTCTGATTATCTCTCGACATAGAAGGCCAAAATACTAGCCCACTCTCCCTTTGTTTGGTAGAATCAGTTCATGGGTGAGCAAGATATAAGATCTTCATATACTTTTGTTGCAAGCACATGGGATCAATCATTTTTAGGACCTTTCATGATGATACCATTGTCTGACAAAATCTCATCTCTGTATGGAAAATAAGGTTGCACTTCTACCGATAAACAAGACTGCTTTGAAGGCCATCCTCGACTGATAAAGACAGAAGTGCAGTGGATTAGCAAGGAGGAAGTAAGGATAGCTATGAAGAGGATGAAGAACGGACAGGCTGTTGGTCCAGATGACATGCCTCTGGAAGCATGGAGGTGTTTAGGTGAAATGGCAGGGGAGTTTTTAACTAGATTGTTTAATGAAATCTTGGAAAGTGAGAGGATGCCTGAGGAATGGAGAAAAAAGTGTTTTGCTACGGATTTTTAAGAATAAGGGTGATGTGCAGAGCTGTAGTAACTACAGAGGGATTAAACTGATCAGTCACAGCATGAAGTTATGGGAAAGAGTAGTGGAAGCTAGGTTAAGAAGGGAGGTGATGATTAGTGATCAGCAGTATGGTTCATGCCAGGAAAGAGCACTACAGATGCGATGTTTGTTCTGACAGTGTTGATGGAGAAGTACAGAGAAGGTCAAAAGGAGTTGCATTGTGTCTTTGTGGATTTAGAGAAAGCATATGACAGGGTGCCTAGAGAGGAGTTGTGGTACTGTACGAGGAAGTCGGGAGTGTCAGAGAAGTATCTAAGAGTGGTACAGGATATGTACGAGGGTAGTGTGACAGCAGTGAGGTCTGCAGTGGGAGTGACAGATGCGTTTAAGGTGGAGGTGGGATTACATCAAGGATCAGCTCTGAGCCCTTTCTTATTTGCAATGGTGATGGACAGGTTGATGACATTGTGATCTGTAGTGAGAGTAGGGAACAGATGGAAGAGACCCTGGAGAGGTGGAGATGTGCTCTACAGAGAAGAGGAATGAAGGTCAGCAGGACTAAGACAGAATATATGTGTGTGAATGAGAGGGAGGATAGAGAAATGGTGAGGATGCAGGGAGTAGAGGTGGCGAAGGTGGATGAGTTTAAGTACTTGGGATCAACAGTTCAGAGTAATGGTGAGTGTGGAAGAGAGGTGAAGAAGAGAGTACAGGCAGGATGGAGTGGGTGGAGAAGAGTGTCAGGAGTGACTTGTGACAGACGAGTACCAGTAAGAGTGAAAGGGAAAGTCTACAAGAGGGTAGAGAGACCAGCTATGTTATATGGGTTGGAGACAGTGGCATTGACAAAAAGGCAGGAGTCAGAGCTTGACGTGGCAGAGTTGAAGATGTTAAGATTTGCACTGGGTGCGACGAGGATGGACAGGATTAGGAATAAGTATGTTAGAGGGTCAGCCCAGGTTGGAAGGTTTGGAGACAAAGCCAGAGAGGCAATATTACGTTGGTTTGGACATGTGCTGAGGAGGGATGCAGAGTATATTGGGAAAAAGATGCTAAGGATGAAGCCTGCCAGGTAACAGGAAAAGGGGAAGGCCTAAGATAAGGTTTATGGATATGGTGAGAGAGGACATGCAGGTGGTTGGTGTGACAGAGCAAGATGCAGAGGACAGGAAGAAATGGAAACAGTTGATCTGCTGTGGCGACCCCTAACGGGAGCAGCTGAAAGAAGAAGCAGCAGCGTTTGGAGAACTGGATCTGAAGCTGTGTAAGTTCTGAGCTCATCAAGATGTGTGGAAGAAAAAATTCTCATTTCCATGACCTCAAAATCAAGTTGCTCATCATTATGCTGTTTTGTTTTTTTTTTTCTTTTTCTGGGTGATCTGGATAAGTTAACAGCAAGATAAAGAAGTTTGCCTTTTGTGAAACAAGATTGAAATTGTACTTTTGCAATTTGAGCATCATGCTTTGCAGTCTGGCTGGAGCCGTGTTCATAGGCTTTCTCAAAAAAGTAACTAGCGGTTGGTGATGAGTTTCGATCTGGATAGGTCGACTATAAATATAATCATGGAACTTCAAACATGCAAACAATTGCCAAAAGCTCTTTCTTAATCAGAGTATACTGCATCTCGGTCTGGTTAAGAGATCTCAAAGCACAGGCTACTGAACTACCCTCTTAAAGAATGACTGCACCTAGACCAAACTTAGAAGCATCGCAGGAAAGAGTAACTGGTTTGTGAACATCACAGTAGCGGAGAGTTAGTGGGTTACGAATTTTCTGCTTCAGGACATCAAATTATCTTTGGTGCTGTTCGGACCATGACCAAATTACATCTTTGCGTATCTGCTCTCTGAGCAGTCCTGAAAGTTGGCTTAAATCTGGAAGGAACTTGCCCAGATAGTTGACCATGCCCAGAAAACAGTGTAGGGCTTGGACATTGTCTGGAACTGGCATCTCCAGAATTGCTGTTTGCTTTGAAGGATCTAATAATAACTGCACATGTCTCTTGACTATGAAAAATTGCAAGTCGTAGCTGTTCCCAGCAGAGTAACATGAAAGCACTACTGAGCCCTTGGTCTGAATCTCTTCACCACCATAAGCAACTAGCTTTGCACACTTTGTCAAATTAAATTGTTCTGCAGCTTTTACTCTAGCAAATGCTTCTGCTGACATAGCATTGCACTTTGAGCCAGTATCTACCTTTGAGCTCTACAGGACTCCCATTAATCCAAACAGTACAAAAGATCTCATTCTTTGCCCATAAATCTACTGCATTAACTGTTTCACCAAGCACAGACACATCATCAACATAAAAAAGTAGGGTTGCAGCTTTCTAATTGATTAACTTGCCTCTTGGAATGCCCTCTTTTAATAAAAGAAAGTGCCTTATTTGATTTACAAAACCTTTTGAAATGATTCCAATTGTTGCAAGAACACTGCTGACCAAAAGCTAAGCACATTTCTCTTTTGGATTTGTGATTTCCACCACAATTATGACAGCTGACTATGAAGCTAGGTGGGGGGCACATATTTTGACTTTGCTGATTCACCCTTCTGCTTCAATAAGCATGCTCTGGAATTTACTGGAAAGACTCAGTTTCCCAGGGACTGTTACAGGACCTGCAGTAGCTGCCATGTGCTTGGGCCTGTTTCTTTTAACCACATGCTGCATACTATCAACATGAGCTTTGTCACTGTGTCTTCTACAGCTATTCTAATTTGTAAGCATACTTGTGTGCTTTTTTGTAAGCTCGTATATCTGACAAATCTCAATGGCCTTATTCAACATTAAATCACTGTCTCGAAGCAAAATCTTTCTCACTGTGTCATTATTAATACCACACACAAGCCTGTCTTAACTCATCTCTCAAATCACCAAATCTACACATTTTAGTCTGTTTCTCAAGTCAGTTATATATGCTGCAAAGGTTTTACTAGGCTTTTGATCCCTTGTGTAAAAATAAGTGCCTTTCCATTGTAATATTCATTTGGGGGTTGCACATTTCTCTAAACTTATGTTTTAAGCACTCTGGGTCTTGTTTCAGCTGGTACCACTACATGCCGGTCTTCCCCTTCCACTGAAAACACAGCAGATGCATACACAAATGAACCCTCTCTTTCAATGGCCTCTGAACCAGCTAAGTTACGCAGAATAAATGCCTTTGTACGTGCGTCTGTCAGAAAAAACAGCTTGTATGGAAATATCGTATTCTTGCTCAAACACCCTCCAGTTTTCTGCAATACTATCATTAAACAAATGGTGCGGGTCAGTGAAAACCTTCTGCCATGTCCACAGATTACAGTAAAACACAATGCAAAATGGCCCTTGTAATCATGTATGAACACACACACACACACACACACACACACACACACACACACACACACACACACACACACCAGATACTTAGATATCAATCAAATGGACAATAAGCTCTTCAAAATACTGTACTCTGCGAAATATGGCTTGAAATAACTGTACTTTGTGAAACATTCTTCGAAACAACTTTACTTTGCAAAATAACTGCACAGTAATACTGCACACACTTGCAAACACTGCACAGTTCGGATAATTTGAATTGCTTTAGTTAATATGAAAAAGTAGCAAATAGTGAAAAAATACAATAGCTTTCCTTTTTTTTGTACATTTTATGCAATTTGGATATTGTTTCAAACATTTTCATAATTACTTCAAATATTTTTTATCAATATGATGCAGTTTCAGATATTTTGTTTAATAAGAAATTTGTTTTGAGCATTCTGAGTGCTTTGTTTTATATCTGTAGCAAAATAAATCATTTAAGCAAGTTTTAGTATCTGGAATTTGTTCCTGACCTGTTCTGCAAGTGAGCAGCAGGGATGATCCACTCCTGTATATTCCTCCAACTTTAGCTGGTTGCCTCATGGCTGCAACCCTGGATCCCATTCTGACACAATGTCGCTCTTATGTGCATTAAGATGAAATTGATGCTTCAGTGTTCATTTAAGTAGCTTATTGTATATAAATACATCAGGATGATTGGCAGGAACATTAAACAAACTATTTAACTGACTGACTGACTACATACTTGCATGCTCACACTCTGGCTACTCACTCAAAAATGGCACTCTTGCATGCACGTGCTCAGTACTTATATGCATGTGCTGACTGACTGCAAAGCATCTTAAAGGTATATCACACACTCTGATCTACAGGGACTGCTGTGTTGACAAAACCTGGCCTTTGAGGGTCTCGAACACAGTCCTGCCAGGGTCCATCAGATAACTTAACATTTGCAGATGGTTCTTGTATAGTAACTTACTTTTGAGAAGTATACAAAAAGTAGTTTGACATGAAGTTTACCTTGTCCTGGTTGCTTGAGTACTGAAGGGTCCCCAGTAATGCATACTAATGTTCTGGACAGAGTCAAGAGTGACTTGGGGAGACAGACAGCAAGACAGACAGAGGGGAAGAGGATCTGAAAAGTACAGTTGTGTACACTTACCACAAATGTAGATGTTCGAGTGTATTCACTGTTGCAGTCATCACACTTGGGTAATCTGCCTGCAGGTAGCCCTCAGTCAGGCCGAATACCAGAGACTTAGTATTTCTACGTCGGATGCAGTCGCTCCAGGACTGACGTCAGGTCATCAGGGGTATAAAAAACAGTCATCTGACGCCATTACATCAGTTTTTCTTGCCCCAAATGTCAGGAGCCCCCCCAAAAGGGAGCTAAGTTATGGTGGGGGAAAACACCACCAGTAAAAAGTAAATACCCATATCAATACCCCTGAAAAGGGGGGGGGGGGGTAGTAAAAGGCAGAGAGGGTTTAGAGAGAGTAACAGAGACAAAACCAGGGGGCTGGAGGGAGGGAAACCAGGACTGCAACAGTGAATACACTTGAACATCTACATTTATGGTAAGTGTACATACTATGTTCTTCGTGTTTCACTGTTGCAGTCATCACACTTGAGTAGATTCCCAAAGCTGAAGAATGTTGGAGGCAGTCAAGAAGAGTTAGGGCTGGCTAGAATGCCATGCAAGACTGCTGTTGCAAAACTTGTCCTGGATTTGGAAAAGCTAGGTAGATGGTAATGCTTGGTGAAGGTGTGTACAGAACTCCAGGTAGCAGCTTCCAGGATGTCCCTGGTAGGGACTCTCCTGAGAAATGCTGCAGAGGTAGAAATTGCCCTAGTGAAATGTGTTCTGACCCCCCTGAGGGGTTGGTTTCCCATGGTGCTTGTAGGAAAAATGGATGAAATGTGCTATCCATTTGGAAACTGTTTGCTTTGAAATGGCCTTGCCCTCTGCCCCTGTTCCAAAGCTGACTAGCAACTGGTCAGATTTTCTGAAGGGCTTAGTCCTATCAAGGTAGAATCTGAGCTGTCTGTGCACGTCCAAGGAGTGCAGGATCATTTCCCCTTTATTTTGAGGATTAGGGAAGAAGGTAGGAAAATGGATAGATTGGTTGAGGGCCACACTGGACACCACTTTAGGCATAAAGGAAGGGTTAGTCCTCAGGGAGACCCTGTCAGCATGGAAAATAATGAAGGGTTCCACAGCCATAAGTGCTTGTAGCTCAGACACTCTTCTAGCTGAAGTGATGGCCAGAAGTAAGGCTGTTTTCCAAGAGAGGAATTTTAACTCTGCTGATGCTGCAGGCTCAAAGGGGGGGGGGGGGGGTAGCACGAGCTTTTCCAGTACAAAGTTAAGGTCCCAAGCAGGGGTGGTTGCTTTCCTTGGTGGCCTTAAGTTGTTTGCCCCTCTCAGGAATTGTTTGATAAGAGGGCGAGAGAAGAGAGGTGGTTCAGTGTTGTAATGAGCCGAAATGGCAGAGGCATGGATCTTAATGGAGGAGAAGGATACGCCTCTGTGGAGTAGATCTGCTAGGTAATCCAGGATTAGAGGCAGGGAGGGCAGAGTTGAGTACTCTCCTTTAGACTGAATCCAGGAGCAGTACCTTTTCCACTTATCAGCATAGGATTTCCTTGTACTGGGTCTTCTGGCTTCAAGGATGACATCATCCTGCTTGCTAAGGCTGGTTACTGGGGAAGAATTCAAGGAATAAGCCAGGCTGCAAGATTTATGGTTTGCAGTTGTAGATGCAAGATATGTCCCCCCCCCGCTGAGAGAGCAGGGTTGGGTTCTGGTGTAGGTGACCGGCTTCGCAGGAGTGGGTCCCACTGTTGGGATGGCCAGTCCAGGGCAATCAGAATTGTTCTTTGTCTGTCCTGTCTTATCTTGAGCAATACTCTTGAGAGGAGGGGCAGAGGGGGAAAGGCATAAATTGAGAGATTTATCCACTGGAAGGATGGGACATCCACTTTCCAGGCCCTGCTGTGAGGTGCCCTGGTGCAGAATCTTCTGAGCTGGTGATTGCAGGGGGAGGCAAAGAGAACCACCTCTAGTGTCCCCCATTTCAGAATCAGAAGGTTGAAGAAGCATGGCTCTAGTTGCCACTTGTGTGGGTCTAGGAGATTTCTGCTTAAATAGTCTGCCAGTGAGTTTTGTTTGCCTGGCAGGAATTGAGCTTGCAGATATACCTGCATGTCCAAGGCCATGTTCCACAGGGCCATGGCTAACATGCAGAGTGGGTAAAAGTGGGTTCCCCCTCCTTGTTGGCAAGAGTGGGTTTCCCCCTGTTTGTTGATGTACCACATGACTCTGGTGTTGTCTGTTTTTATTAGCAGGTGTCCTGGTGAGATTAGGGATCTGAAAGCTGTCAGTGTGTGCTGCACAGCTAGCATCTCTTTCTGGTTGATGTGCAGATGCATTTGACTTGAGCTCCAGTGGCCCTGAATACACTTGCTGTCCATGTGTGCCCCCCAGGCATAGTCTGATACGTCTGTTGTTAGAGTCTGGGTGGCATGGGGTAGGGTAAAGAGCAGTCCCTTGTTGTGGTTGCATGGTGTTGCCCACCAAAGAAACTCTGTCCTTAGACAGGGTATTATGGGAATGTTTCCAGGTCCTGAGAATGTTGGCACCAAAGACTTTTTAAGTACCACTGAAGTTTCCTCATATGTAGTCTGGCATATGGAATTAGTAGGATACATGAGGCCATGAACCCTAGGGCCTGTAGGAGTTTCCTTGCCGACAGCTGTGTTCTGCTGCCCATTTGAGTAAAATAGCTTGTCAGACAGGCTTGTTTTTCTGGAGTGAGGAATGCCATCTGGGATGCTGTGTCCAAGCTTGCTCCCAGGAATACAATCTTTTAACTGGGGACTAGTTTTGATTTATTTTCGTTGATGGTGTACCCCAGGGAGGTTAGTAGTTTTTTTTTTTTTTTTTTTTACAAATGTCAGGTGCTGCAAAAGCATTTCCTGACTGTCTTCCTGAATCAGGCAGTAGTCCAAGTATGGGTAAATTTGAATATTTCTCTGTCTGCAGTAAGCAATGGCTGGAGCCAGGCATTTGGTGAATACTCTGGGAGCAGTGGATAAGCCAAAGGGAAGTGCAGGGAACTGATAATGCATAGATGCTGCCCTGAAGCATAGATATTTTCTGCATAACTCCCTTATACGGATGTGCAAATAGGCTTCTTTTAAGTCTAGGGTGACTAACCAGGCATCTTTGGCTAGCATAGATAGAAGCTGCTGCAGGGTGAGCATTTTGAATTTTGGTACCACCAGGAAGGTGTTGAGAATTGAAAGATCTAAGATTGGGTGCGAGTGCCCTCTTTTCTGGGTACCAGGAAGAGTCTGGAATAGAATCTTTCTTTGACCTATCTGTTCTGCAGGAACCAGGTGACTTGCCCTTATAGAGAGCAGGGATTAGCCTTGGTTTTGAGCCTCTGCCCACTGTTTTAGAGGGAGGTCGGGAACCCTTTTGGGGTTGTCAGTGAGTGGAAGTAAAATCTGTACCCCTGGGATACAATGTTGAGGACCCATTGGTCTTTGGTGATGGGAATCCAGTTTTTTGCATGAAGTGCAATTTTTCCTCCTAGGGGCACAAGCAGTTGGGCAGAGGAGGGGGTGGAGTTGAGAAGTAATTGGGAATTCTTTCTGTAAGGGGGTGGTTTAGCACTCCCTGCTTTAGAGGTGGAGGCACTCCACTGCTTAGATCTCTGCATACCCTGAGACTGTAGTCGGAGGGGGGGGGGTCTGTTTCCCCTGGGTCTAGTTTGAGATGGCCTTGAGGGAGCTGGAAAGGATCAATGTTTCGAGGGGTAATGCCTACTGAATCTAGGAGGCTGTACTTGTACGAATTCTTTGACTGACTGCATAGATTTAGCTTTTTTTCCATCTTTTTAAGAACCTCTCTGGCTTTGGTGCCAAACAGATTGTTCTTGTTCAAAGGAGCATCTAGTAACTTGGATTTGACATGATCTGGCAAGGTCTGCTCCTTAAGCCAAGCATGCCTTCTCAGTACAGAACCAGTGACTGTTGCCCTGCAAGATGCTTCTAGGGCGTCAAAGCCACACTGTAATGTATGCTTGCTGACATGGCTTGCAGAATGCATAAGCTCTTGCAATTCTTTATTTTCTGCACAGTCTGTAAAGATAGCTATTTTTTGCTCAACAAGTCCCATAATATGTTGTTGGTACTTCAGCATGTGAAACTGACAATTCAAAGCCCTAATGGCAAGTGTTTAAGAGGTATGTACTTTTTTACCCCATCTGTCCAAGGCTCTGGAATCCCTGTCCAAAGGGGTGGGATTCCTGGCTATAAGTTGCCTTGATACCTTTAGGCCCCTGGGAAATGATCTCTGGGTCAGCAGTGGGAATTCTGAAAAGAAAATGAGAGAGTCAAGTACTCTGTAGTACCTGTCTGGTTTCCTAGGGGCAGGGGGTAAGGTATCAGGAGCAAGACTAGATTCCATAAAGACATCAACTACTTCCAGGTGGTATTGATTAAGGCCTGTGCTGTGGCAAGTATAGAAATTCTCAAAGTCTCTTTTTGGACTGAGGATAGTCTTGGCATTCCCAGTGGAAATGCTCTCAAAGTATTTAAGGTTTCACCAAAAGAGAAATCCTCTGGAGGAGAGGCAGAGGGAATGGATTCCTCTGCATCAGAATCCTCATAAGCAGATAAGGACATGTCTTCATAATCAGAAACTTCAGAGTCGTCAGACTTTTAGTCTGTTGAAGCTGGTGGGGACTGGTTCTTTTTTCTCTTAGCAGTGGAAGGCTGACTTCCCCTAAACAGCATAATAAGGTCTTCTGGCATTCTAAGCATTTTATTTTGTGGCAAGGGAGCAGGTGCATGCGCTTTGGTTGTCGGTTTTCTAGGTGTAGCGCATACTCTTGGTCTTAGAAATTTGGTAGTTTTAGACAGAACTGAAGTAGTCAGTTTGTGTCGAACATCGGTATTATGAAGAACTTCCTCAGAAGCCGGTGCCTGCTCAGCAGCTCCAGACCATTCCAAGGTAGAGACATCTGCTGGTTCCATAGTCAGATAAGAGCCACGCAGCATACTGGACTCCAAACGGGTCTCAGTAGAGGCCTGCGAATCCACTGAAGCGGGCATCAGGGGCTGCGAAAGCACCTCACTGAGTACCGGCGAACTGGTGACTAACTTAACAGAAGCATTGTCGGCAGCTTTGAACCTGTGCTGTCTGTCTCTGTCTTTAGTATTTGGCAAGAATAAGGGCCCAACGACGAATGGTTCGGGCACTGAACAAGGCACAAAACCGACAGCGAGGTACGTCGTGGTCTGGGCCTAGACAGGTGATGCAGTAAGAATGAAAATCTCGGTGTGGTATTTGCTTCCCACAGGCAAGACAATTGTCAACTTTTTCTGACATCGGTTAGAGCAAGAAAAGAGGATCTCTAATGGGGTACTTAGCTTTAGAAGACTTCAGAATGATTTAATTAGTAAACAAAAACTCAGGTAGCAGCCGACCGGCACTTGTGAACTGCTTCTGCTTCGGGCTCCTCGGCAAGAAAAGACTGATGTAATGGCATCAGCTACCTGTTTTTATACCCCTGACATCAGTCCTGGAGCGACAGCATCCGATGCAGAAATACTACATCTCTGGTATTCGGGCCGACTGAGGGCTACCTGCAGGCAGATTACTCAAGTGTGATGACTGCAACAGTGAAACATGAAGAATATCCAACTTAATGGTGAACAACAGGACCTCATCTACTTTCCTATTCAGAGTGGACCAGACTAAGCAATCAGCCAGACATGGGTAAATGTGAAGGCCCTTAGTTATGAAATATGCAATCAGCAGAATTAAGCACTTTGTGAAGACCCTTGGAGTAGTAGCTTAATCCAAAGGGCAAAGAAGCAAATTGGTAATGAGAGACCCATACCTCAATCCTGAAAAAGCATCTGTGTTTTTTGTGGATTGTGCTATACAAAGTAGGCATCCCTGACATCAAGAATGATCACTGGCGCTTCTTTGAGCAGAAGGGATAAAATAGCTGGCAGAGATAGCATTTTGAAATTTGGAACCTTTAGAAATCTGTTTAACCTTGACAAGTCTAAAAAATTATCTTAACACATTACATCGCTCCCTAAACAAGCATACTTGGCAGGACATCCGAGTTGCTGTGTAGCTTGTAGGAGCATACTTGCCTGAATAGGAGAGTTCCTTGTGCTCCTGAGATGAGTATGTTCGTCAAGAGCTTCAGCCCATACAGTCTAGATAGATAATGTACTTACAGGTTACAAATTAAACTAAAGGTGTAACTTGCCTGTGCTGTAATAGCAGTAAACAAAACTGACACTGATGTTTGGGGGGGGGGGGTATATTAAATCAACCTTGCTTCCAGTTGCTGTTCCTTTGCATCCCTTGCATTCACTGGCGTAATTACAGACAAGATCTTCATTAGGTGCAAAGTTAGTTGCTGAATATAATTTGTTTCCTTAAAAGTAATTTTTTTAAAAACATTTCACAAAAAATGCTTAGTACTTAATTTGGTGACCATGCTTCACTCCCTCCTGCCATTGCAAAGTCTTTGCAGGTTTCAGTTAACTGCTGCACCCTTTGTATTCCACGCATACCTCTGCTTTCAAATCACCTACGCTAACAACTCCAGAATGGCAAAGAGGTGTGACTTTGTGTCCCCAACAAGGTCCACTCCTTTCTATTATTATGTTCTCTTATTCACTTACATTTCTTAAAGAAACATTCCCCGGACAAGAAAATACAGTTGTGTAAAATCTTACCATAACAGCACAGGTCATCCTCTTCAATGTTGCTGTATTCTTTACAGTAGGGTTTCCCTTGCCTAGAGCAGCCAAAGTTCAGCCAGTATACCAAAGCCTTAGGTTGCAATAGGGACGGCATATATCACATGTATGTGCTCCCCATGCAGGGCATAGGGAATAAAGGTAGCACATGGATGTACCCACCACAGAATTGAGAAGCCCCAGCAGGAACAACAGTCCTTGGAGAAAAGAGGAACATTTGCATCCAGAAGAAAGACAACAGGGGGAGGGAGGGAATGAATACTGCAACAGTGAAGAGAAGGACAGCAACTGTTATGGTATCATTTTACACAACTGAACTATGTCCTTCTATACCATTGTTGCAGTATTCCTTACAGTAGGGAGAGTACAAAAGCTCAGGAGGAAAGGTGGGAGGAGGAACGTCCAACAGAGCCTTCAAGAAAGTCATGCAGGATAGTCCTGGCAAATCCAGCTCTAGCCCCGGAAACCACAGCCAACTTATAGTGCTTGGTAAAAGTATGCACAGAAGTCCAAGTAGCTGCCTCAAAGATGGAGTTGGTATTCAATCCTTTGAAAAAAGCACATAAGAAGCCACAGCCTGGTAGAATGAGCTTTAACAGAAGATGAAAGGCTTTTCCCATGAACAGTGTAACAAAAGGAAATGGTATTAGATATTCATGTAAATCAACACTCACCAGAAAGTAAAATAAGAAAATCCCCAATGTGGCACTTATCTGAAAATGACTTGGCAACCAGCAGATGAAACAGCGTTCAGACTGATGAGCAGAGATGATGTTCAGGCTGGTGGCAACATTGTTCTGAGGATGGTATGTCCATACATCACCTTTATGCCTTAAGGCTTTGTTATACTGGCCGGACATTGGGCTGCCCTAGGCAAGGGATCCCTACTATAAGGGATACTGCAACAGTGCTACAGAAGGACATATTGGCTGATATCACTGATCTGCTGGAGTATAACTGTGATGATGACATGGCTGAATACTCAGAGTCTAATACAAAATGCCTCACATTGGAAGACAGTGAACTTGGAGAAACTGACTGAGGATGAACTTACATTTGCTGACACGCCATATCAGGAATCAGGGGAAAAAAGTCAGCAGTACCTGGATAAGGTATGGAGAGCATAGAGAGGAAGACAATATCCCACTAGCAGTTCTGTCAGAAGTGAGCTTCCAATGATATTAATGAAGATGATGTTCCATCAACACATTCACAAAAAGGAATGCTGACGTGCATCATAGGGGGTTTAACATACAAGAATATTCAACCATAACAGTGGATGGCCCTGACCAGCATACTTCTGTCCAATGGAATGAAATCCCATCTGGACTAGAACCTCTGGATCTGGGCATAACTAACAGTCATCCTCTACCAATACCATTTGTGAACAAGTGTATCATCTGTTCGCAGGTATAGAGTAGTTCGACCACCAAAGCCTTTATATGCCTAGCTTTGCAACCCAACTAAGTTGTGTCCCCATGAATCATGGATGTTTATTAGTTGAGGTATGTTAGTTTGGAGGTGGCTAAGGGCTTTGTGTATGTGTGAGGGGTATGATGTTGAGGTAATATTTTACATACTGACATGGGGGCCAGACCAGGGGGGATCAATGTTTGGGTCAGGGAAGAACTCCGCTTCACTTGGATGGTGAACTTATTCTGTAGTGTGATGATCCTTTGATGCACACATCAGTCTAACCAGCATGTTCTATTTATGTTGCAGGCAAAGTTTAAATCCTTTGATCTAATTTTTCTGAAGGGTTACGAGTGCATTGTACACATGTGTAGTGGACTTGGCAGATGCATCACCAGTGGGGTACCCTCCCTCTTAGAAGTCTGACAATGGCATCCCACTCTGCATGTAGTACCACTAGCAGAGTTTGTGCAGCAAATTGGTGCAGTGAAACTGATGCCTCCAGAAATACGGAGATTGATTTTCTGAATCTATTTTTCCCACCTGAGTTGTATCAGCTCATTGCTTAGGAAACAAACCGATCAGTGCACAGGTACAGACAAAGTCATAATGTAGATCCTCACTGGAGTCCAGTAACAGCAGAGGATAACACAGCATAATATGGTAATGTGTGTAGCAACATCCACTGCACACATGCCTGAGTTTTGGTTATACTGTGATACTATTCCCTACCTAAGTTGGGGAATATCAAAGGTGGTACCACGTGATTGGTTCTTCAAAGTTGTGCAGTACTTTCACTGCAATGGAAGCTTCAGGAATCCAGCCAGAGGTCACTCTGACCATGACCAACTGCACCATGTGCATCTAATACTGAATGCAGTGCTGAATGCATGCCGAGCCAACTACTACTTACACTGTGAGGTGTCTGTAGAAGAGGCTTTGATGTGATTCCGTGGAAGGCAGTCTTTCCATCAGTTCATGCCTGGGAAGCCTCAACAATTTATCATGAAAATCTGGATGCTGGCAGATGCACACAATGAATATATGCAGGACGTCCAGGTGTACACTGATGTGGGGCAAGAACTCCTGAACATGGTCTGGCACACTGTGTTTTCAAGGGCCTTACAAAAGATCTTCAGGTTATACATCACCATATTTAAATTGACAATTACTTTTCATTTATCATGGCATAGAATCTTCTAGAAAAGGGGTTGTCTGGGCTGTGCCACAGCAGTACAAACAGGACTGGATGGCCTTCTGACCTATACAAGCAAATTCTGAGAATGCTTCAGAGTGGCGAGTACAAGCAAGCTGTAGTCTGACCCCTTACCTGTCACAGGATGGAAGGACGACAGGTCTGCATTTGCACTATCCACCAATGTAGACCACACCATGCCAGAAACAGCTGTTACGCGTCACTGTCGAGATGGCAGCATAGTCAGTGTTGCCTGTCCTGCAGTTACAGCCTATGTACAACACACATGAATATTGTGGACATAGCAGACCCAGCTGCAGGTGCAATATTCATCAGTGAAAAAGGCCAAAAAATGGTGTACACACCCCTTTTGTTTTCTGCATTTCATTTCGTGAGAGTGAAAACCATGCAGTGGTGTCATGCAATGGACAAATGACAAATGCAAGGCAACTACTCTTCAGGAAAGCCCTTAAGGACCAGCTTATAAATGGGTATGGGCAAATGCCCTGATAGTAAACAACACATGGTTCAGAAAGAGAGACAGTCACAAGACCACATACAAGAGTGGCCAACATGCAACTCAAGTAGACTTCCTCCTAATAAGGAAATGGCACTGGGGTAGAATCAACGATTGCAAAGTCATTCCCAGTGAAACAGTCTGCCCACAGCATGCTGTGGGCAATCACCTGCAAGCAGTGGTCACAGAAGATTAGGTCAGCAAACACCAGGCGGAGGCCTGGAAGTTGATTGGAGAGAAAGCACAACAGTTTAAGGAATTACCTGGGGCTCTAGCACCTCAAGAGGAGGAAACAGGCAGAGTCGAATAAAAATTTCAATGCCTCAAAACAGCATGCGTGAGGACTACAGAACAGATATGCGGCCGAGCCAGATATGGAAATAAGTCTTATAAGGAAAGCTGGTGGTGGAATGCAGAAGTTCAGGAAGCCATTAAAAGAATGGAGGGTAGGAAAAAGTGGTAGGCAGAAAAGATGGACCAGGCTAAGAAGGAATACTGGTTGGCTAACCAAGAGGTTGAGAGCTGTTGCAAGAGCAAAGAACAAGGCAGGAAGTGCACTCTACCAGCTTCTGGAAACTAAGTCAAGTAGGTGGGACAAAGAAACTATCAGGATAAAAGGCAAAAACAGAAAAATAAAGAAAATAAGACTTTTCATAAGAGATGCCAGCAGCAATCTGCTCACCGGTCCACTGGACATCAAAGGCAGATGGAATGAGTACTACCAGCAGCTTCTGAATGAAGGAAACCACACAGAAGTTGTAATGCCCCAGACACAGCCTACGGTGAGAGAAGAGGAGGCGCCCACCATAGAACTACTAACAGCAGCACTAAGGAAAATGAAGTCAGGGAAAAGATCAGGCTCAGATGAGGTCACGCAGATATGATAAAGATCAGGCTCAGATGAGGTCACGCAGATATGATAAACATGTTGGGTGAGATAGGGGAGAAATGGCTCCTGCGGGTTCTCATTGCAGTGTGGAGAGAAAGGCATATCCCAGACGACTGGCGAATAAGTATACTAGCGGCAGTGTTCAATCTTCAACAAGACCACCAGTTATTGAAGAGCCCACATTCTGCCTCTCAGTAGTCATCTTGGGATTAGTGCTTCTGTTTTCTCCTGGTGAGAGAAGGAGTGCAGATACATTATTTCCTGGAGACTGCTGATCACCAGAAAGCTTAATAACTGCTCTATAGGTGACAGCTTAGAATCTGTGCTTATATTCTGACCCTGGTGAGAGTAGGAGCAGAGTGCATTGATTCCCGACTCTGGTTGGAGAGTGAGTATCTGTGCTTAATGTACCTGATTGGTCTGGTTGCTATTTGAGGCATCTACCAGAAAGGCTACAAGCCTGCAGACCCTTGCATAATCTGGGACAAGACTGTGGATCACCAAACAGGCCGTGGCCTGCTTCTCTTCTTACGATTGGTGCTAAAATTTTGCTTCTGATGAGAGAAGAAGCAAAGGAGTATTGTATCCTAACAGAGTGAAGCTGTGCTGGGACCAATATTAGTAGTAGCCAGGCAGTAGCCATTCATGCGACTCCCCTCTTTTCATCATTCTTGACAAGCTAATTCTTTATTTTTCAATAAGTACTGCTTGATTTCTTTCTAACTTCAGAATATCTGCCTAAATACTTCATCCTTAAATTTTCAGGGTCTACGTATTAGTTTCCTCTCAAGTGTTTGGTAATGCTCTGTACAGACTCAAGACATCTTGAGTGACATTTTTCCTGTAAAAGGAATATACAAGGAAACAGCTCCAGCACTTGGTAATAATGAACATCCCCCCTGGCATGTCTAAAGGTCAGTTACCTGTGCTTTCTCCTATGAACCTGGTAAACTTGGGCATTCTGAGGCAGTGTAGCAACTGCCTCATGTACACAGACAACCCTCTCCTCTTATCTCCCAACACACAGACTTGTGAGAGATGCACTTTTATATATCCAAATTGGAAGCCACACACTCTCAAGCCAAGACCGGAATAGTTGGTCAATAGGAGAAGGTCAACACCTGCACCGCTCCACATGCAACACATAGCCCTCCAGAACACCCACAGTAACAGCTCTCACACAAAAACACAAGCTACACACCCACCTTTGCAGAGGCTCTCAACAGAAATCTACCCAAACAGAAGAGATCTGCAAGGCAGAAATGCACTTGACCACCACAACACAACACAAACCACAAGACACACAGCTCACCTACACAGTGTGCCCCTCAAAATCCCCTAAGGCAAAACAGCTTGCCCAATACACTAATCATAGGTGACTCGATAGTGAGGCACACTGATATCCCACTCACTAGGTTGAATAAGAAGGCAACCATCAGCTGTTTATCAGGTGCCAGAATCTGACAACACACGCACTCAGGTCATTCCTCAACAAGTACAAGTAGGACTCTGTCACTGTCCATGTGGGTGGGAATGACCCAAGACGCACCTCCCTGGACTACATGAAGAGAGGCATGGAGGAGCTCTCAGATTATGTGGCCCAGGCAGGTATGACCCTAGCCCCAAGCAGCATCCTACCATCGACCAGAGTGATACCGCAGTACAAGCAGGAAACGATTGACTTCAACAATTAGCTAAGTTTCTGGTGTCATTCTAAGGGGATCCAATATCGGTCTGCTTGGGATGACATGACTGACAGACCTCGATGCTTTGCCAGAGATGGCCTCCATCTGTCACCCTTGGGTTTCTGGATACTGGCTAAGGCTCTTGTCACCCCTATAGTGCCTTTTTTAGACAATGTTCCAAAGACCAAATCACCACTGTAACAGCTACAAATAAATGCAATCTGAGGGTCATGCTGCTCAATGCTAGAAGTCTAAATCTCAGGATGCACTTGCTGGAAGCACTCCTCAAAATGGAGAACATCGACATTTGTGCGGCAACAGAGACCTGGTTTAAAGCAGCAGAAAGCACCCCTGCGCTACCAGGATATAACCCATTCCACACCATTTAGTCCCAGAACATGGACTGAAGCTAAAAAGGCGGTGGTGTCTCCATATTCATAAAGGATATGCACACCTCCAGACTAGTAGCCCAGCAAAATGCATCTGAGATACTTCAGGTACTAGAACCATTGGCTAAGACTGTGATTCAGGTCATAGCCTGCTATACGTCCCCAACCATGTCCCAAGCCTCTCACTCCACATTCCCAAGCACCCTGGAAACTATTAGCGAACAATCCAACACTCTCAAACTAGGTGACTTCAACTACCCCTCCATCAACTGGAAAAACTACTCATGCATCAATACACTGGCCCAACGCTTCATGGAATTCATCAATTCCAATGCCCTGGACCAGCTCATTCTTACCCCCACTAGAGGAAGCAACATCCTTGACATGGTTATTACTAACATGGGCAAACTAACATGGGCAACTGCTGCTCTACACCAATAGTCAATTCATCCCTCGTTAGATCTGACCACAAACTAATCACCATGGAAATCCACATCTAACCCACACCCCTTGCAAAGGTAACCACCATGAAAAAACTTCTCCAAAGCTGACTTTGGGCTCCAAAAACAGAGGTGGCTAACTTCACGGCACCCATGTCAATGGAAAACAGATGCATGACTGCTGAATCACACATCAATGCACTGTACAAACACGTACATAAATGCATGGAACTAGCCATATCCAACAGAATCAAGACGCTCTCCTCCAAAAAAACAAAGCCAATTTGGTGGTCCCCTGCCATTAATAAACTCTCCAACAGAAGGATGAAACTGTTGCAGAAAAAGGTAAAGCCCCAAGACTGGAAAAACTCCCTTATTAGCCTCAACAAAAAGTTGAGATCCCTCATCAAAACCTCTAAAGCCAGCTATGAAGGCAGATAGTTGAGAAACAGCTCCAGATGAGGAAAGAGTAAAACTGGGATTCCCAGACTTGGAGAAAGTATATGACAAAGGTTTCAAGAAAGCTGATTTGGGCAGTCCTGCAGTGGTTCAAAGTTCCAGAAGCATTGGTAGAGTTAGTGCAAGCTTTGTACAAGGACTCAATGACTCGAGTATGAACAGTGTTCAGTCTTACAGAGGGGATCCCAGTGGGTGTTGGTGTGTACCAGAGTTCACCTCTGATCTCACTATTGTTCATACTAGTGATGGACTACATTAGCCAACGGGTCAGAGGGTACAGATCAACAAAGCTGCCGTATGCAGAAGATGCAGCATTACAGGAAGACTCTGAGCAAGAACTTCATCAAAGGATAGGGGAGTGGAATGCCACACTGAAGGCTCATGGGATAAAACTGAGTACACATAAGACTGCTGTAATGGCAGTAAACAGAGTTCAAAAGAAACTGAGAAATGAGATAGAAGGGAAAATAGTGGAACAGGTTCTTCAAGTATGTGGGAGAGGTGGTCGAGAAGGGAATGAAGTCAAAGCTAGAATCTGAGGGGCTGCAATCAACTGGCACAGAGTGTCAGGGGTAGTATACAACAGAAGAATGCCAAAGAAGCTGAAACGTAAAGTGTACAAAACAGTGGTGTGAACACTTCTACTGTATGGTATGGAAACCTGTGCAGTAAAAGCAGAGCAGCTGAGGAAGCTAGAGATGATGGAGATGAAGTACCTGAGATGGGTGGTAGGGTGCACACTGTGGGACAGATGAAGAAATAAGGACACAAGAGATTAAGCCAAACTAGCTCTAACTGCAGAAAAGGTCAAAGAGAACAGATTACAGTGGTTTATGCACATGTCCAGAAATACAGAAGACGATCTAGTGAAGATGATTTGGGACAATCAGGAAAAAGGCAACAGAAAACAAGGGAGTACAGCAAAGATGTGGATGGATTGTGTGAGAGAACAGCTGCGACAGTCAGGCATGAGTGTCAAAGAAGGCAGGAGAGTGTCACTGAACAGAGAGATGTTGTTAATTTACACAACACCCTGACCCCATGTAGAAAATGGGGAAAAAGGAGATTGATGATGATGATTATAAATGGGTATGAAAATCATAAAGGAGCCATCACTAATATGCCAAGTTTTACCACGACATCACACAAATACCCAGGAGACAGCCAACAGATTTGGTCCTGGAGCACATCACCCCCATGTGAGTAAAGAAGGGATGATGCTGGAACTGTTTTGCAAAGGGTTTTCGAGCAGATTCACAGTGCCCGTGTATCAAATAAAAGTTGCACCTTTGTGTGGAATGCTTTGCAGAGTATCATAGCAACATCATTCAGAGTGCATAGCTGATGACAGTCCTTGCCAGTTATAAAGTAAGGTGCAGTCTTGCATGTAGTAAAGCACATGGTGTAATGCTTACTGCCAATAAATAATGGCCCTCCACTGGCATTCAATCCTGCTTAACAAGGTGATGGCTATGAATGAAGCAAAATGCTGTCTGCACCTTTACATGTACTGTTGCCTGAAACACTTAGCTTGAGCTGTGTAACTTTCCCTCACCAAACACAGGTAAGTACTCGTGGTAAATTTCTAGTCAAACTTAGCTACACGTCTTTAGGGCAATATCCAGGAAAGGTTAATTTCATATGAAAACAGAATTGCAGCAGATAGTAAAGACAACCACAAGGCCTTCTATAGTTATGTAAAGAACCTCCACGGCAATGCCCATATTTGCTCTGAGCTACTGCACAATGGTACCTCCTATACAGAGTCAACAGATATTGCCAATATAATGGCGACAGATTCCGAGCCAACCCCCACACCCCCCAAGGACCAATCATAATACCAGTAGTTTACCAGGCAGCCAGTATTACTGCTGCACAGGTTAAAATAACACTGTCCAAGGCCAATAATACAGCCTCTATGGGACCTGACAATATCCCTGAGTGTATTCTACATGAACTACAGAGTGAACTGGCACCTCACCTGTGTACCCTGTTCAATTGCAGCCTCATCTCAGGCTTTGTCTCTACCGAATGGTGCACTGCTATAGTCATCCCTCTCCACAAAGGAGGAGTGACTACAGACCCTGAGAACTACTGCCTCATTAGCCTGACAAGTCTGATATGCAAAGCTATGGAATGCATCATCATGGACCTAATAAACAAAGATATAGGGAATCTCCAAACTCTGTATCCCACACAGTTTGTTTTGTGAAGGCTAGATCATGCCTGCTCAATTTGGTCGACTTCTTTGAGTCAGTCACCAGAGCTGTGGATGAAGGCAAGGTGGTTCATACAGCCTACCTTGATCTGGTCAAGGCCTTTGATACCATTCCCCACTCAGGAATAATAGAAAAACTCACTAAGCTAAGCATCAACCCCTACATCACTAGGTGGGTTGCAAACTGGCTCACAGATAGAACCCACAGTGTGAAAGCAGCTGACTCCAAGTCAAACTGCCAACCAGTCACGAGTGGAGTCCCACAGGGATTGGTGCTGGGTCCTCTCCTGTTTGGTATCTACTTCTCAGAAGTCCAGTCAAACACGAAGGGACTCTGGCTGATGAAGTCCGCAGACGATTGCAAGCTGGGTGCCATTAACTAAGTGATGTTGACATCCTAATCAACGACTGGTGTCAGAACCATGGCCTTAAGCTCAATGACAAAAAAAAAAGTGTCATCCCCTTTGGGAAACACCCAGTTCTCATGAACTACCACATCGATGGTAGTCCACTGAACACAGAAAACGTTATAAGAGATATGGGAACACAGGTTCACAGCAACCTCTCTTTTGCCTACCACTTTGCCACTGTGGTCAGAAAGTCCTTCTATGTGGCACATTTCATTACTAAGGGTTTTGCATCCAGTAAGAAAGAGGTCATGGTCTTCCTCTACTCTTCTCTCATTAGGCCAGTCATCAAGTACAATGCCTCACTTGGCATGTACCTCACTAGACACCTGCAACAACTGGAGAGGCCACAAAAGTACCTCACAGAGAGGATCCTAGGCCTTAAACACTTGTCCTATATGGATAGACTCAAAAAACTCCAAATATTCTGTCTCATATCGCCTGCTTACAGGTGATCTCTACTTGACTTATAAAGCTATGTCTGACCCAGCTCGGTTAGAAATGCTACATCTAAAGAAATCCCAATCCCTCCGCACCACATTCTTCAGAGACCTCAACCTCATTACCACAATCAACAGAACGTGCTGGAGGGACAGGTTCATAATCCAGAGACTGCCCATGCCATGGAATAGACTCCCCATACATGTCAAACAGAGCACCTCATTGGCTCTCTTCAGGAGAAATCTTGATGAGTGAATAGAAAATAGAAAATTCACCCCAGGGATCACTCCAGTGGCTCTACTCAACAAAGGCACTGGGAACTAAGGTTGGGTAGCATGATGCCAGGGTAATCCTATGGGCTAGGCTTGTAAAGGCTCCAGGCCCATTAGCCTAGTAAACACCTATGAACCTGTATCAGGTGGCACTTAATTTTGTGTTGAATGTATGAATGTCCCACACAAACTGTCTACCTCACACACTGGTGTGATTTCCAAACTGAATGTGTGAGCAAAGTGGAAAGATAGCCAGTTTTCTTGTTTTTATTTCCATTTAAGAGGACAGTGGACGTCACCTCAGTCCACTGGACAGCAAAACCTGGTGTGAGTAAAAAGTATGGCTGCACTGCAATCTGGACATCTCATTAAGTAATGTCAATGCCCTTACTTGTTGAACACAGTCATGCACGTTTCTCACAAGCCTTACTGATATGTAGGACATAGCTTTGTTCATATGATTTGTTTTGCTGTGGGTTTATCACCAGTTGTGTAAAAAGTCATGTGTGGCGAGTGTTGGCAGCTGGAAACAACACTTCACATTGCCACTGTAGGTGAGAGGATGTCGTCACTCAGAGTATCATGTTTCTGTCCCCCCACACATAGTTTGGTTTATACAGGGCATACAGTGTTATACTTGTTGGTTTTGGGTTGCTGATATGTGAACATACAGGGGACTGAACATTGAGAGCTTACTGCCCAGCAGGTCAGGGGGCATTAGTGCATGGGTACACTATGTAGCACAGCCAGGAAGAGAGGTGGCCATGCCTTCACATATCTCAAACTGTGGAGGTGGTAAGGGAGGCAAGATGTGCATGGCTGTGAACTAGTGGTGCAGTTCTTGCTATTCCTAACATTTCAGCAAACAGAGAGGTTAAAATGTGTGAGCTTTGTGTCTGAATTTGTTTGGATTTACCTGAAGGATAAAGGTAATCAGTGTCCAAAATGCATGCTTTATTTCTCTTGTAGTGTCACAACAGAAGCCAGTCAGGGTTGTTGTAAGTGGATACTCTTACATATATTGGGCAGCAGAGATGGGTTGTCACAACGTGGCAGGGAACCTTTGGTTATCTAAAGGGTGGAAATTACGTGGGTCAGGTGTAAAGGTATGCTGTGGGATGGAGTACTTCCAGCTCTGAGGAGAGAGAATACATATGGACTGTCACCGGACACTAATACTTCACACTAGAGAAATGACATGGCAACTTACTGACATGGAAGGGTGCAAGGTCATGAAAAGTACTAGAGAAAGTTTGTTGGACAACAAATGGTTTCATGGTGTCCCTCATGGTGGATGTGTGTGGCACTGTTGTCCATCTTCCCTCATTACAGGCAAAGAGGTGAGAACTCTACAGAGCAGATAATGTACATCTGACACAAGGACTTTTAGAATTTCTAAATGACCCAAGACATGCTGTTCTTAATGTAATATATTGTGTGCAACAAAAGTAAGATATGCAGCAATAACATTTTTTAATTATGTTTTTGTCTATTTACATTAAGTGACCAATTCCTTTATTATATTAAAATGGAGTGTGATGCTCACCTTGGGGGAGGCTATACAAGCAGATTGTTGTTACTAAAAGAAACACCAGTAACGTGGCAGGCACACATCAAAATAGATAAACATTTACTTAAAGTTCACTATTAATATTCTAATATTGGCAGTAATACCACCTAAAATAACTCATGGGTTATAAAGTAAGGTGCAGTCTGCGTGCTGACAGGATAGTCATCTTGAGTAGAAGCTTATCTGTGGGATGTATAGGGTTCAAATCCAATGAGAGAGGATTAGAAGACAGTATTAAAAACAGTTGATATATTTACGTTAATAAAACAAAAAAAGTGTGTGTATATTGTAATCCCAGAGGAAACTGCAAAAGCGGGAGTTGAGAGAAATAGGACAGAGGCACAGACAAATATTTGTTTACATATGCTGTATGAATAACTGTAGCATTCTAATATTGAACCTAATTATCTCATTACTGGTAGGTCCTTCATGAAGGATGAATGTGCGATCTAAAAGATGACATGATTTTGTGGGAATGCGCAGCAAAGCAGTCCTTGTGGGATTTATAAGACTACAGTTAAGGGACGTTTGCAAAATGCAATGAATATTACACATTTTCCATATTTACATTACTTATGCAAAAATGGAATGTGATATCATAATGTTTGGTGAAGCTTATACAACTGAAGGGTGTTACTCAAAAATCAGCATTATAACATGGAGGTGAATGTGAAGGCTTTTATCGATATAAAATTTTGTTTGGTAAAGTATTTATGATTGTTACCTATGTTTTCTACATCAGAAATATTACTGTAAAATCTGGGTGCTGTACAGGACAAGTAATGCTGCTGTCAGATGTATAGCATCATGACACACAATTTTGCTACTCATTTGCCATTCTAGTTCAATCATGAATTTGATAATCTAGAGCAATAATATTGTTTTGAAATATTGGGAAAATATCACACTGCATTGATTGTGTAATATTACTAAACAGCAGCGTGCAACCTAGTCTTATGATATATCACTAGAAAGCCAGCAATCACACAAACATGGGTCTATTTTGCATGTTTACAAAGATATAACCCATTGTTCAAACACAACACTAATGCATTTTGGCAAGTAAAATAATATTTTTCTTTAATAAATATGAACTATAAATTCTGGGTTAAAAGACAGGCTTTTGATATTAACACTGTTCCAGAGCCCATCATCTAATGAATAACTTTCGTATTTTGCACTTTTTTGAAACTTGCATTGATTCTCAGTGTCTCAGAAACATATGAGGTTTTGAATTGATACTTTGGGAGAAATCCTCTCAGGAAACAAGTATTTTCCTGTCTTAAGAGACTTCAGGAAACAAAGGGATTAATTTAGCCTCCTGCTGTTCAGGGCCGAATGAGTTAAAGGACCATCTTTCCTGGGCACCAGAACAATCCTGAATAGAAACCTGTGACCTCTTTCTCATTCAGTACTCTTCCTATAACCCACTGTATTAGAAGGTCTTCTCCTGGGGGTGGGGTGGAGGCAGTATGGCTCTTTCCTGTCTTGGAACTACAACAGTAAGTGAGAAGGTCACTGAAAAACCAATCAGTAAAAACAAAATGAAAACTCCAGCAAAGCTAGAGCTTTCACTGAGTGACCTCCCAAACCTCTTGAATCAGAGGCACATGGGATATATGCAAATGACCTTTATGAACATCAGGTGTTTCAGCTCATTGGCAATTCTGAATGCCCATGACTTGTTTGCAGTGACCCTAATGATAATGGACATCAGCTGGGTATAACAGCCCTGTGTTTCTTATGCTTAGTCAAACACTGTGCTTGTGCTGTGCTGACGAGGTCATAACAAGGCCGAAATATGCATATCCACAGCTAATGGGGTTTGGCTTTATTGGGCCTGAAAATGTCCATTAAAACGACAAGTCACAGGCATTCAGAATTGCCAATGAGCTGAAACACCTGATGTTCATAAGGTTCATTTGCATATATCCCATGTGCCTCTGTCTTGGAACTAGAGGAATCCCACAGAATTCAGCTGCTTTATTAGTGAGTGCATTTTATATCCTTGTAATATTGCTTCCAAGACCCGTTAAGCCAGTATAATTTATTTCCACTGTTCTGCAAACAAGGCTAACTGGCCTTGTATCATTTTGCTTTCTGAGCTAGGGAAGGATAGGGTATCCAAGGGCAGGAGTGGGTGTAATCATGGCATAATCATGGCTTCTCCCTTTATGTTGATCAGCCCATAGGATATCTAGCCCCCCCCCCCCCTTTGGTGCACTTTCTTTACAAGAACATTTTCTCTCTAGGCCTGCTTACCTTGCCCTGGTGGCAAAAGCATCGCCAGCTCTTAGAAGTGCAATTTTTGTCAAAGTGGAATACAAGAATGAAATGGGTGCATGACTGACTTTACAGTTTTCCCCTTTTCCTCCACTCTTTTCAAAACTTTGAGAGTGGGGGAAGTTAAAAAGAACACATCCTTACTCTAAAATGGACAATAAGTATCAAACCTTTACATCCACTTGCAGGGGTCGAATCCTCAGCAATGCATGTCTCCTAACAGCCAACATCATAACAGCAGTTTTGGATGCTGCATCTACATCACAGCCACATTACTCAGTGGGACTCCCCACCTGAGAAACTAGCTGGGTAAATCTAAAAGCTTTGCCTTACAAGTACTGAAACTACTTCCCCAGCTTCTGTCATCAGTTCACTGAAGATCTTAGCTTGGTACCCTACTGTGTGTGTGTCTGACAGTTAACAGCTTTGAAGGACAGAGTTGCTCCTGGTGGACATGCAGGATTTTCTCCCAAAGTGGTGAACGACTTTACTCTCCCAGACGATGGGAAATGTGTTAGGAGGGCTGGAATCAATTTAGACTCTATCTGGATCCATGGACACCAGAGCTGGATCAACATTTCTGTATATTTGTTTTTAAAAAGTCCAGGACACTCACAATCAGGTTTTCTGAGGAGAGGGGAAGAATCTGATTCTAGGGAGACAGAAAAAAAAGAATCATGCAAAGCCTCTGAAACGGCCAGAATTACAACCAGAAGGTCGAAGTAATATTTCTGTGCATCAGATATCTTTTACTTCACAACTGAATTGCACTTTCATCCTGTACAGGGTATCCCCTAATGAGACATCCTCTGCTAGTGAACTGTATGATAACCTACAGAAGAAGATACCTGACAAGTGCAGACCAGATCTGTTGCTGGGGACATGGAAGAGACACTAGATACCAACCTGAACCAGCCTTGGACAGGTGCCAGAGAGGGACATATGGACTTGTCTACTGTCTGAGGGACCAGCACTGGCAAGCAGCCTGACTGGGTGAATATCCCAAACGTGGATGGGCACTCCAGACTTCCAATTTGTAACTTAGGATGTCCTTGCAGAGAAGGACCAAGACAGCTCTGTCATCCCAGTCAGAGATTACAAGCCAGGGCCAGGTGTCAGAGATGGACTACCCAAGGAGAGACATCGGGACAGAAACTTTGGCTTGGACATTCCAGCTTCATATGTTATAGCAGCCTTGACAGGGGCAATACTAGGGCCCTCAAACTATAGAGATCTCAGAAATGAGGGCTGCAAAAGCTCCTCTCTTGACTTTGAGCATACAAGCATGGGGGAACCATTGCTTGGCTGATGCCACATCCCTGTCCTCCTTTTCACTCTCTCATTATCTTACCTTTCTACATGTTTTTTTCTTTTTGAGCGGGCATACAGTACAATCAATGGGACACAAGATGACATGACAACATGGAGAGGGCCGCAAGCCTTTTCTATCCACACAGTTTTAGATAGAACATTACTTTTGTTTTAAAGCCCTTTTGTTGAAGCAAGAACAGATATCACTGGTGGCAATGTCATGTTCTGAGCCAAGGCAAAAAATTCACAGAGTATGGTAATCCTTGCACAGTTTACCTGTCGAGTGTACACTTAGTTTGCTTTACTTTATCTGGGGTGGACACATCCTATAAACATAAAAACTGCCTGAAACTAAGTTACAAACAGTGTTCTATACTGTAAAGAATAAGAAAAAGGTTCAGCCATGGGGTAATCATCTTACAACTCTAGAACAGGCAGAACTGCCAGACAGCAATGCTAAACATGCATATATTGTGAACAATACTGAAGCAAGAAAAAACTAAAGTCAGTGCAGGCAGGCATCATTGTTACAATATGAATGTGCTGATATCCCAGAGACACAGACAACAGCATGACAGGCGGGGGGGGGGGGGGGGGGTCAAAGTGGACATCAGACCTTTTGTGAGACAAGTCTCAGTGACTGTTGCTAATGCAACAATGATTCATGTGATGATCACACCAAGGTTTGAGTATGCACTGCAAATGACAATGCATCAGTTAAGTAATGTTCAGTACCCTGAAGAAAATGGAAGGTAATTATTATTGCATGGCAACCGTTTATCATAGTGCAGGATATACAGTTTTCTTTTAAAAAATAACAAAGCTTATATTACTGAAATAGCCTTCATCACAAAATGCCATATTTCAGAGAGAGAGGGCAATAGACAACACAGCTACACTTACCACAATTCTACATCTTCCAATACATTCACTATTGCAATTATAACATCTCAGATTCTCATCTGCAGGTAGCCTGATGGTCAGTCCAACTTCCAGAGCTCTACCTTCCACTTCTGGCTTAGTCTGACTCCTTCTCACGTCAGGACACTACTGGTATAAGACTGGCATCAGCTGATGCCATGTTCAGAGCATTCTGGCACTGTGTGAAACAACAGGTTTGCGCCAAGGCTTCACAGCAAGAGAACTGGGGGAGTTCTCTCTCTACAGTAGTGACCACACCAGAAGCACCAATCTGCTTCTCTGAACTGTAGGTCAATCTGGAAGAAGAAGGGTGCTTGGAATGGGCACAAGGAATTTATAAGATAAGATGACAACAGTACCCACCCACACTCCAGGATGTTCAAAGTGATGGTGGGTGAGAAATTGGGACTGCAACAGTGAATTAGATCGTCCTAGCTCTCCTTGAGAGAGAGGGCTGGCAGCATACACTTAGGGTGTACAGCTTTGTGGTCAAATGCCTTTGGAGACCAAAACAGCCCACAGAAACACTGGATTCAAGGGGACAGACCTCTCTCTTATCAAGTTTTCTCTGTCCAAGCAGAATCTCAGATATCCATGCATGTTGAAAGAAGATGGGAAGGAGAATGGCTTAGTTTAGGGACAGCTCTATTACCCCTTTATGCATAGTGATTGGGCTGATACACAGTGTGAATCTGTACTTGTGAAAAATTAAAAATGTTTGTACATGGCAGCCTTCAATTATGAAATCTTCCTAGCAGAGGCAACAGTCATCAAAAAGGTGGTCTTCTATGAACAATATCTGTGATCTGTAGGAGCAGCTGGTACAAGGTATGCCAAGTGTGAGTTTTCCATGACAAAGCTTAAGCCCATAATTGCATAATGTCTCTTTTTGGTGGTCTAATATGTAATATGAGCTTCATGAACTACTTAACTGGATGCTATGAACAGAGGGGTGATCCACTGCCAGGTAAGCAGATTTCTACTATCCAACAGGCATAAAATACAGTCCTATTCTGCAAAATCCTGACATGTACAAGTACCAGACAATGCCTGTTCCAAAACTGGGTATTGGTCTTCATTAAACATCTGAGACAGAGAGAAAATCTCTACTGTTTTGCACAGTAGGATTTCCTTGCATTAGGTTTTCTAGCCTCCTCCTAACATTTAGCATGTCTGCCAAAAAAATATTTGAATGGAATGATTGCTAGATCACCCAAGCTGTAAGCGTTAAAGTCTTCATATCTGGTGTAGAAGGGATCCTCAACACTGGGTTAAGACATCCACATAATAAGACAACAGTCTAGGTTTTGTTCTCACCATGCTTAGTAGGATGGAGAACCAATGTGGCATTGGTTACAACTTTGGCTACTAACAGATTTTTGGCTTCTCCTCCTCTTTGTTCTGCAATATTCTGGGATTCACTGATATTGGAAGGAAAGCATAGAGAAATAGACCCACATATGTGATGCAGAAAGTATGCACCGTGCATGCTAGTGTTCTTATGCAAAACTTCCTTAGCTGCCTGCTGTCTGGAAAAGCTAGACTTGTCTGCCAGGTCTAGGAACACATCTCTATAACACCCATTCTTGTGGGTTTGTTTGTGTATTGTGCTCAGCATGTCTGTCAAGATACTCCCCTGAAATATGATACAACTCATCCATAGAGTCAAGCCTGACTTCTGGTCAATCTCCCAAGCTTGCAATGCTAACAAAGGGAACAGACACCCACCTTGATGCATCATATAATTTTGGTATTGTTGCTCACAATGTTTAGGACACCCCCCGCTCAACATCTGCTAGAAGGCTTTGAAGACTAATATTTCTGCTACCTTCCTTTTGTACACTGGATGTCTCTTTTCCTGAAATTCTTCTCCCATGAACTTCAATACTCAGGTTTTCCAAATGCACTCCCCAAACTGTGACAGAGCAGTCTATGATGGAGTCTTTTATTGTACTCACCATTAGAACTCTTTCTTTATGCAAGGTAATGACGGGGTTGTGGTAAGGGTGGATGAGGTACTAGAGTGTGTGTGTGTGCTGACATCTGTTCCAGAAACACCACTGTAAATTCCTCATATGCATTTTTTTTAATTTTTAGAGGGGCCATGTTTCCCCAGGACTATCAATTCCCTGCATTTGTACTGCCAAGAGTGCTGCTTACTGATCAACATGTTGATTTGAACTCTACTAGTATGAAAAGAAACTGACAAAATGGCCACTGGAACTATCAGTCTGGATAAAATTCGGTCACTGACTAGTAATTACACTGCATGAATGTCTGCAATGAAGAAATCTGCAGAACCCAAGAGAAAATCAACCAGAAAAGGGGAAGAAAATTTTGACTGGGAAGCATTCTGCAGCTGTTCAGCAAAAAGTGGTCCATGCTTCTGCTTTGGTACAGGATATGATTTTCAGTAATTTACATAGCAAATAAAAGCATTGAAAGGCATTTAAAATAAACGAAACACTGAAGGTTTATATCAGCTTTAAACAGCAAAGGCTGGAAATTCTGAAGCTGTAACTAGATTAACATATGAAAAAAAATTGCAAAAATCAGAGGATGAAATGAAGGAAAGGCTGGGTGAGCACGAGTCTTCTCAAGAAGTGCAGCTTCAGAAAACAGACAGAAGACTGTGCACACTGAAAAACCTAAGAATTTCTTCTGTGTCAGAGAAACTGGAAGAAAAAGACTATTAAATGTTATAAAAGTACAAATAACCAAATGATGTGGTGTTCCACAGCTAAGAAGGCATATTGTGTGTATGCCCAAACTTGTCTGTGAGAAAGCAGACAAGACCAATATGAGTAAAGATGCAATCACACCAGAAGAGAGTTGTTTCTGACAAAACTGGGGTAAGAGGGAAAAGTATTAACTAGAGACAGACTGTTTATGGAAATGATTATTCACCACTCTCTAGGCAGAAGACAGGCAAGTTTATACCAGCAATTAGGGAATATTGAGAGGCAGCGAGAGAGCTGAGCTGTTGTATGCAACTGATTTTAGAATATTTTTACCCCCTGTAGGATCAAAGTAATTTTTTGATGCAGAACAGGCTAATGGGAAATATCCAACAAAAACAGTGAGCCAGCAAGCAGAAGGCGATTCTTATCCTCATTCTTCTGACAACAAAACCCATAGACAGACTTTGCAGTGAAACATTTTCCACTGTCTACAGGCGAATGCTTGAAAGACAGAAAATGCACAGAGTTGACTAGAAGAATCAAGAGTACTAGAGACTGGTAATATACAAAGTTATTAGCAAATGTTGTTAGTGGAAGACAAGTATGCACTTTTGCTCAAGGGAAGACTGTACACTGCGTTCTGACTGAAATTTATAAAGATTATTACACGCATCTGCAAAACTGTTAACATTTTTTTTCTCTCATGGTTGACTGCTTTTACTTGGAGATGAGCTGCTGCAGGGACACGCAATTAATCTTTTTTAATACTTTTACAGAATTAATCACCTAAGACACTGGCAAACATACATTTATATAACAGAAAACAAACCACACTAACATGTTCCTAGTTACAAACATTACAGATCACACCACACTAACATGTTCCTAGTTACAAACATTACAGATCACATTTTTTGTACAAGTATCATTAATCCAACATTACATAAATTGCTCAACTCCTGCCATTCTTTAAATCTTGCTCCTCCTCCAAAGCATTGTTTTGAATGTTGTTTCCATGATTTCCATTTTTGCTATGTAATTTGCTGCTACCATTTTCTAAAGATCTCACTTTCAGTTCTTCTATTGCAGGTATAAGTAATTAATCTTGACAGTTTTTGAGTACCCTCCGTTAAGAGAAATGTAACATTTAAAGTCACAGCAGCAAACAGTTTAGCAAAAAATATAGTTTAAAACAATGGGGCCATGGGTAAGCGAGGAGGATTGCACTGGCATATATTTATATTCTAAAAAAAAAATGCTATTAAGCAATTTTGGAGAGAAAAATCAACAACCATGATCCAAAGGGAATCAGGATGTATGAAAATAGTGCTGCTGTTGGCGATGCTTGATGCAGAGAAAGCATTTAATTAAAGGGCTATAGAAGCATTTGCATTCCCTGACAAAATAGTAGGATTAACTAGGAGGCTACAAATGTTAAGAGACAAGAATTAAGGTGGAATGATTCGCCTCTAACAAGCTTGAGTCTAAAAACAAGAACTAGAGGGGATGTCCTCTTCTCATGTTATTTGCTTTACATTTAGAGCCATTTGCAAAGAAAATAAAGGACTCTACAAATTCAAGGATATAATTTGCAAAGAAAATAAAGGACTCTACAAATTCAAGGATATAAATGGTACTGTGATCAAACCATTTAGCTTTATTTGCAGATTTTTTTTTGTACCTGACAAATCCAGAGAAGAACATTTTGATGTTGTGGAAATCTGAAGCAGGATCAAGCCTTTTGGGGATACAAAACTACTACAGATAAAACAAAGGGTATAGCAGTAAAGTATGTACCTACTCATGAATAATCAGCAACACCCATATTTATGGAAATAAGATTAAGTATTTTGATGTTTGGATTAAAAAAGTATAAGTGGGTAGAGACAAAACAAAAGATAATACAAAACTGAGAAAATAGATGGTCTTGACTATGGATACAGACAGTAAAATACAAGCAGTGAAAATGTTTTTAAACACTTTAGTCTGGTCAGGAATATACATGCATATATATTTTTTTTTAACATTAATAAAGAGCGGATGGAATTTATTTGGGAAGAGAAGGTGGCAATCATTAAGTGGGATAAGCTGATTGTCCCCAAAGAACAAAGTGGTTTAGGATTACCTGATTTACATGGATACTTCAGGGCTATTCAGTTAAGCAATTCAAGGGAGAAGGTTATAAATCAAAGTGGAAAATAATGATTAGGGGGGGGGGGTTAAACCCCTAAGGAAAATAACCATACAGAATATTATATTCAAAAAGTAGCAGAAGCTATTTAAGAACTAAGCAGTAGCAGAAGGTATTTAAGAACTAAGCAAACATGGGAATGGAGAAAAGAGATTTTGCCATTAGTGATGACTGCAAGTAGCAGTAGTATACAATTAGGCAAGAGGGCGCTGGAACTGACTGGAGAAAATTGCTAAAGGAACCACGATATTGACAGCAAATAATTAGAGAGGGAAAAGCAACATGAATGGGATGAGACCAAGCACAAGTTTGGACCGCAGTTTAGAGACTTCTGCCCTTACCAGGGACTGATATCGGAGTATAGGCAAAGAGAAAGGGATAGGGGAGTGCTACATAAAACACCAGCTCTGGTACAGTTTTCAGTCAAGTCTAGAACAGAAGCTACTGTTAAACAACAATTAAAAGGGCATATAAAAATATTGCATGATAACTATAAGAGTCAATTGATGGTGGTTAGAAAATATTGTAAACTGCCTGTCCAGTCTCTCTTACCCAAGGAACAACGGGAGGATATATGTATGACTGCCATATATGTAATGAAGCCCAGAAGTGTTTGCACTGGTATTTTCTCTTCTCCCTGGCAGCTTTATTGAGCTCACTATAGCTACCACCCAAGAAGAAATATGCTTCTGCATACTAGTTCCCCGCTCGGCTTCTTAGTGTGAATACACTATGGAGGTGCAAACTTGGCCAGCTAGAAAATCTACTGGGTAAACACCTAGGGCTCCACCAGCTGTCACCCTTATGGCAAGCCATAATGACCTTCCTTATCCTTGGATGGCTGAGTTGGTACTGGCCACTCACTGCCAGCCTCCCTGACCAGCATACACAGGCACTGGGTTGCCTACAACATATTCAGGACTTGATTAATACATGGAGCTCCTCCCTTATTTTTAAACAGTAATTTACTCGCTTTGCTTGTCAACCATCAGCCCCCCCCCCCAATGGATACATATTCATCTCCCAGTGGTGGGATTTCCCCAGAGCCACTGCAGCAAAAGCCATCCAAATAGGTGTCATCGAGGCATACCTCTGGGTTGCTTGTGCATCTGCCAGCATCCAAGTTATGAAGGCATTTTTTCCCCTTACAAATGGCCTACCCCTTTCGCTGGTAGTGATGTGAGCACCTATCACTACAAGGACAACCTACACACTTGTCTGTGCAAGCATGCTCCTCCACATGTACCAATGGTTACAATAACTGGCTTTGGAGGTCACACTCATGTCCTCAATGTACTGGCTCTCTGCATCTTGATATGCCTCTGTCCTCCAGTGGATGGTGTGCCAAAAGAGCAGGCTAGGACCCCCTCCCCAGATGGGTACACCCATTGTTCCTACCTGTAGTGTCAAGTGTCTTGGCTAGTCAGGGCTCTCTCTCTCTATTCATTCTCAGTAGTTTTAATACTATAGTATAACATTAGGGCTGCTACACTCATAAGTGTGTTGTCCTTAATATGGAGACATTAGGCCGAGGTTCAATCTACCCAAGTTGGTGGTAGCCCAAGTGGATGTAAAAGATCCCAAGACACTCAAGTGTAGAAAAATGTCCCTGGTGTCCTAGACAAAATTCCCATAGTCAGTATAAATACCACTTTGGGTCTCTCCTGAAAGAGGCCATTGTTCTTTTGCAGCAAACAGTCAACAAAAGACAGACCGCTATGCAGATGGAAAAAGAAAAAGTATGGTAATTCATCAGAATGCTGGTCTGCTCAGGAAATGGAAGTTATATTCCTGTCTCAAAATGATTATAACCAGTCGATTAAGGCTGATACTCTCCACACTCCTGCTCAAAGGGGGCTAAGGGTCCCTCTATTTTTATGGATGGACAGCATGTATGCGGAGGGTAGATGGGGTTTGGGGTCAGGTTTATAATGGATGGGGTTGTAGGAGCTGGAATGCATGACAGCTGCTCACCCTGACATTGGAAATGGGGTTATTGGATGCAGCCAGAGAGTCCCTTTCTGGAATCTAGGGATACCACAGCTGGATCAGCTACTAGTACAGAAAGTTACGGGAATCCTGAAATCTAGCTCTACAGATGCATTAATAAAACAAATTTCCCAGTACTTATACAAATGGAGGCACATCAAGTGGCTTTGTCTCAGGCATGTCTACAAACTCTCTGTATCTTAGCTTAGATTATGCAAACTCATTTGCTTCCCATTGCTTCCTTCATTCTGTGAAGAGTGACTCCAGATTACACATCTACTGGTGGCAAAGCAAAGAAGAAAGTATCCTCAGTGTCAGATACAAAGTACGAGTAGGGAGACATCTGGTCACAAAGCTATTTCCAAGGCTGCACCTTGGATTTCAAAAAAGCATGAAATGCTGGGCCAGGTGGAACAGTTCCTGTGTAGTTGCGTGGGTCAAGGTACTGCTAAGCCTCAAGTGTGGCAAGCTTATAGTTGCCCATTCAGGCTTCAGTGTCTTAGGCCTTTGGTACTATGGTACCCCCAATTTAAAGGCCTCTGATCACTAGCAGATGACTTGACATCGCTACATGGTCTCTGCTAATCTTTTCACAAATGAAGAATGTCAAGATGCTGTCCACCCATTCACTAATGACCCAGGCATCTGTTCCAGAGCCCCTAAGAGAGGACCAACAGAGAGCACTACAGATTCAGCCTGACAAGAATATGCCACAACTGTGGTGACAGCCACCTTATCTATAGTCTTGAAAAGCACTAGACGATGACTCCTTATAAAGGAGCACCAAAAAGTTCTCTAATAAAAAGAGAATTCCTATCTGAATCAGAAACACTGGCAAGTTTAATTTACTCAAAATTTTTCTTCCCATAAAACACACTTACTTTGTTTTTTGGAAGTATAGCAAAACGGGTTGTGGGAGAGACTCAAACTACACACATTTAGAAAAAACTGTATTAGAAACAAAGATACAAAAAGGGCATGCTTGCAAAGACGAGCAAGGATAGTATTCACAATGTCCCAGAAACATATGTTCTGAGGGTTCGTTTCACTTGACTGAAAACTCAAAATACCGAAACCTTAAAATACTAATTATGGGAATTTGGTCATTCCCCGCTGTTGTGTGATGCCAGAATTGGTATATGTAAGTTACAGGGGTTGTGGAGGGTGAAAGAGGGTGAAGGAGGACTGGACTCCCCCACGGATTATATAGGTTTTCAATATTTTGAGTTTGTGTTGTTATGATATAGATTCCTGTGCGTGATGTTGTCAATAAGTTCTGCGGTACTGAACTTCTCCTTAAATCAATGCAAATAGGATAAAATTGAAATAAACTCTGAGAATCATTAAATTATGATACGTTACAGAAAAAAAAGGGACACTTAATAGATTAAGTAAAAAAAAAAAAAAAAAAAAAACAATAGCAAAGGTACTGATGGTTAATGAAGACTGGAAAGTGAAAAGCTTTAGCGTATAAAAAGTTTTATTCAACGCTTTCGTCTCAGCAAGACTTCTTCAGAAAAACAGTACATTCACTAAAAGTGTTGCTTATATATATTGCAAATAACCAATAAAAAACAATTAATCAATAGAAACTTGGTGTTAAGAAACCACAAAATGTAATAAAAAACTAGTTTTTTTCATATAAATCAATACATTTCATTAAAAAAAAAGAAATTAAATGAAATGAGTTGATTTATATGAAAAAAGTATGTTTTTTAAATTTTGTGGTTTCTTAATTGACACCAAGTTTCTACTGGTTAATTGTTTTTTACTGGATGTTTGCTGCTTTTTTTGGTGTTTATTTGGCATTGGTTTCACTTTTCTGAGTTTTAGATTAAGTGTGCGTTAGGCCTGGCAAACTAGTACATAAAAATCTACTGCCAATCATTAGCGGACTGGAGTTCCGCTGTGGCGGCCCCTAACTGGGAAAAGCCGAAAGACACAAACAAACAGACTTTTTATTAAAAGAAAAAAATTTCCAGATTCCAGATCAAACAAGTATTCAGTTGGTATCAATGGCTGAATGTAAAAATAAGACATTATGCAATTTTGTCAGAAAAACGGAAAATTGTGAATGAGCCAAATTGTCAAACAACATTCCCTTGATCACACAGCCAAGAGCACACTAAACTTGAGTTGCTAATGTGCAGTAAATCCATCAGTAATGGAAGTTGATGTGCAAATGACATTCCATCTCTGACCAGGTGCCTTGGGCAGTGTTTTCTTGAAAAAGCCCCCAATCAGGGAAGCGTCCGTGGTCACCGTGGGCTACTGGAGGGGGTAATATAAACGGTCGACCTACTGTCACCTGGTGGCAGTTCAACCACCAGAGAAGGTCTCTCTTGCAAGCATCTGTCAACAGAATCTTGAATGACATCAGGAGCTGTTGGTAGGACCACTGGGTGAAAAGCAACCATTGGAGTATCCGCATGTGCATCCGGCCCAGAGGTACTGCTATGAGGGAAGCTGCCATTGTGCCTAAGAGTTTTAACACCTGAGAGGCAGGTGCTTTGTTTTCTTGTAACAAGCATGACATCTGATTTCTTAGAGAGGTGACTCTTTCTAGAGGTAATTTGACCAAGGCAGTGGTGGTGTCTAGGTCTGCACCGATAAATGAGATATGCTGCGATGGTAATAAAAGAGATTTTTCAAAATTTATGGTTATTCCTAACCGAGAACAGAGATTGATCGTATGATCCCTGGACTGAATGAGTTGATGCCTGGTGGTGGCGGATAGGAGCCAGTCATCCAGATACGGAAACACCCGGAATCCTAGACGCCTCAGGTGAGCCGTAACTACTGCCATACATTTGGTGAACACTCTGGGGGCTGTAGTGAGACCAAAGGGCAGAGCTCAAAACTGGTAATGACTGGCCCCCAGCCAGAAACGCAGGTGATCTCTGGATGGTCTGGCCATTTTGATGTGGTAGTACTCATCCTTGAGATCTAAAGAGCACATCCAATCGCCCGTTCCCAGGAATGGGAGTATCGATTGAAGCGTGAACTTCTCCTTCTTTATGAATGTATTGAGTTTGCTGAGGTCTAAAATGGGCCTCCAGTCCCTTGTTTTCTTTGGAACTAAAAATAATCTGGAGTAAGTTCCGGATCCTATCTGGTCTGCCAGGACTGGCTGGATGACTCTTTTTCTAGCAGGTTTTTGATTTCTGTGACTGCTTAATTCCTCAGACTGGGTGGAACATCTGGGATTCTTTTTGTGGGTAACGGGGTTCTACAAAGGGAATGAGGCAACCTATGGTAACTATGTTTTATACCCAAGAATCTGATGTAATTCTTGGCCAGGCATCTGGGTACAAAGCCAAGCGACCCCCGACTGCCTCCAGAGTAGGACAGTTGGGCCTCCTCTCAGGAGCGCTGATAAGGCTTGCCAGGAAACTGCTCCTCGTCATCCTGGTTCTGTGGACCCCGTCTGCCGCCAAAGCGGCGTCTTCCATTATTGCCCCCTCCTCTGCCCCTGAAAGGGGGGGGGTACACGTGTGTTCTGGAAAGCTCCTTGGGACTTCCAGAACCACATTTTTCCACCTCTTTGCCCTTTGGGGTATGGTCAAGTAGGGGTGGAAAAATGGATTCCTACGGCAGATAGAGTCTTTCCTTCCTGGTCACACCTAGTGAGGGTCTTCCTGACTTTAGGCCCAAACAATGAAGAGCCATCAAATGGGGTATTGAAAAAGGAAGACTTGAAGGCTTCCGCAAAGGAGCACAAGCACATCCAGCACGGTCTCCGCAGAGCAATCGCTGAACCTGCTGCTCGACTTGATCCCTCGGCTGCATAGTAAATGAGCTGCATGGATGGGTTGATGACGGAATTAAGGGTAGAAAGCTGAGCTGTAACCTTTTCTGAAATAGCCTCATCTGTGTTACCCTTTAGAGTATCTCTGAGTTCTTGAAGGAGATCTCGCTGAAGGCGAGTAAAATGGGTCAAGTAGTTAAGCGATCTCATGGCAAATGTCGCAGAACTAAAAATGCGTTTCCCATATCTGTCCATCATCCTGGAATCCTTATTAGGAGGCACAGTAGAAGACGTCTCTGACATATCTTTCTTGGTGGCCACCGCCACCACCATGGCATCAATAGGGACTCTTTTGATGAGGAAAGATTTCTCTTGAGGGGCAGTGATGAATTTATTGGGCCTCCGAGGGACTGGTTCCATGGTGTCATGGGACTCCCACACCCTTTGAGTGACCAGATCCATTAGTTCGTCGAAGGGCAGAGTAACCCAGGAGGTGGAGGGCTGAGACCCAAAGGTCTTCAGGAGCACTGATTCATCCTCAGTAAGGCGAATGGACTGCCAGTCGCCCCTATGCTTAAGATTTCCGCAAAGGAGACATCCTCCGAGGGGGACCGTGGGGACCCTTCCAAATCCTTTAAGTGGGTGTCGGATGTCAAGGATTCCTGAGGGGAATCCAAATGCCTCCTCTTGCAGAGTCTCTTTCTGGGAACTTCATCAGTGGGGGCGGCTGGTGAAGTTTCAGTAGAGCAGGGTTCACCCAAAGGGGATGCCTGAGGCTCTGGATCTCGTCGCTTAGTAGGTGCTTTAGACAAAGAGACAGAAAGTACAGTTGTGTACACTTACCATAAATGTAGATGTTAGAGTGTCTTCACTGTTGCAGTCATGACTGTAGGGTTCTCCCCTGCCGGCAGGCAGTCCTCGGTCGGCCAGAATCCCAAAGTCTGGGTCCGGCGTCGGCTGTTCAGCCATGCTCCCTGACGTCAGAGCGCCAGGAGTACAAAACTGACAGCCGAAGCCATGTTCTCCAGTTTTTCTTGCCCCAGATGTCAGGTGCTCCAAAATGAGAAAGATCCCATACCCTTTGCAAATACACCTCAAAAGAAGGGTGAAGAAGGGAACCACACAAAAGAAAAAAATAAGAGGGGACAGGAAGGAGGGAAACC
The DNA here is from genome assembly GCF_019279795.1 of Protopterus annectens. NCBI lineage: Eukaryota > Metazoa > Chordata > Ceratodontiformes > Protopteridae > Protopterus > Protopterus annectens. The sequence continues at coordinate 1,784,632,494 of NC_056735.1, forward strand.
CAGACTGCAACAGTGAAGACACTCGAACATCTACATTTATGGTAAGTGTACACAACTGTACTATGTTCATTGTGTTTCACTGTTGAAGTCATGACTGTAGGGTTGAATCCCAAAGCAGAATAAAAGGGAGGTGGTCATAAAGAAGAGGGGGCGGCTAAAAGGCCCTGCAAGACAGCAGAAGCAAAGCCTGCCCTAGACTTAGAGTAAAGAGGTAGATTGTAGTGCTTGGAAAAAGTATGCACTGAACTCCAAGTTGCAGCTTCCAAAATGTCTTTGGTAGGAACTCCCCTGAGGAAGGCAGCTGAAGTGGCAGAAGCTCTGGTAGAGTGAGTCTTTATATTCCCTGGGATTTGCTTTCCATGGTGTGAATAGCAAAATCTGATTCCTTGAGCAATCCATTTGGAAATGGTCTGTTTTGAAATAGCTTTACCATGGGAACTTGAAGCATAAGAAACAAACAATTGCTCTGATTTCCTGATGTGCTTGGTTCTGTCCAGGTAAAAACGTAGTTGTCTGTATACATCCAAGGAATGCAAGATCCTTTCCCCCCTATTTTGAGGAGTGGGGAAAAAAGTTGGCAAGTGAATAGTTTGACTTAAAGCCAATTTGGAAATCACCTTAGGCATAAAAGTAGGATTAGTCCCTTAAAGACACCCTGTCTTGATGAAAAATAATATAAGGTTCCACAGCCATGAGAGCTTGCAACTCTGAGACTCTCTTGGCAGAGGTCAGAGCTAACAGGATAGTTGTCTTCCAAGATAAGAACTTGAAGTCAGCTGTGGCAGCAGGCTCAAAAGGAGGTAAGGTGAGTTTTTCCAAAACATAGTTGAGATCCCAAGCAGGAATGGGAGGAGATCTAGGGGGCCTTAAGTTCTTAGCTCCTCTGAGAAACTGTCTCATGAGCTGGTGGGAAAAGATTGGAGGGTCTGTATTATAATGAGCAGAAATAGCAGAGGCATGTATCTTTATTGAAGAGAAAGAGAGACCCTTATGTAAGAGGCCTGCAAGGTAAAGTAAAATCAGAGGAATGTTAGGAATAAGAGGATCAGAATCCTGAGCCTGCATCCAGGAACAAAATCTTTTCCATTTTCCTGCATAAGATTTTCTAGTGCTAGGACGTCTGGCTTCTAAAATGACATCCATAACCTGCTTGGGTAAGAGAGAATGAATCAAAGACCCTGGATTAACCAGGCCGCCAGGCTGAGAGTTTTGACATGGGAGTGCAGAACCTGACCCTGGTGTTGGGACAGAAGGTTCGGAGTCTGTGGTAAAACCCAAGGAGGCTCCAGACAAAGGTTTTTCAGTGTTGGGTACCAAAACTGTCGAGGCCAATTTGGGGCCAGCAAGATTATCATCTTGGGCTTGTCCTGTTTGATCTTTAATAATACCCGTGGAAGAAGTGGAAGAGGCAGAAAGGCATACCCAGAGAGGTTTCTCCAACTGAATGATAGGGCATCCACTATCCAAGCTAGTTCGTGGAATGTCCTGGTGCAAAAAATATGTAGTTGATGATTGAGGTGGGATGCAAAGAGGTCTATGTGAGGACATCCCCAGACTGCTGTAATCATCTTGAATATTTCGGTGTCCAGCATCCATTCGTGTGTGTCTGATAGGTTTCTGCTCAGACTGTCTGCCAAGAAATTTTGCTTCCCTGGTAGAAACTGAGCTTGAAGGTCCAGTTTGCAAACTAGAGCTGTGTTCCAAAGATTCATGGCTAGTCTGCAAAGGGGATAGGAATGAGATCCCCCTTGCTTGTTTATGTACCACATAACTGTGGTGTTGTCTGTCCGTATCAGTAGTTTTCTTGGTTGTAGAAGATTCCTGACGGCCAATAGAGCTTTCTGAACGGCTAACATTTCCTTTAAATTGATATGCAGGTGTTTCTGATCCTTTGTCCAAAGGCCCTGCAGACAGTTGCCCCGAAAATGGACTCCCCATGCATAACCTGGGGCGTCCGTGGTTAGTATCAGAGTGGCAGGAGGCAGACAGAAGGGTTTTCCTTTGTTTAGAGTACATGCCTTGGACCACCAAAGGAATTCCTTTTGGAGACAAGGCAGGACGGAGATCTGTATGTCTAAACTGTGGCAATGCTGAGACCATACACTTTTTAGGTACCACTGTATTTTCCTCATATGTAGTCTTGCATATGGTACGAGATGGATGCAGGAGGCCATGTAACCCAAAGCCTGAAGGAATCTCCTTGCAGATAGCAGAGTTAATGTTGCCAAGGTTTTGAAAGGTGATGCCAGCTGTTAATTGTTTTTCATATGTCAGAAATGCCATCTGGGTTGTTGTGTTTAGAGAAGCGCCCAGAAAAATTATCTGTTGTGAGGGTGTCAAATTTGACTTTTTTATGTTTACAGTGAATCCCAGGAACTTGAGAAGATTCTGAACAAACTCTAGATGCTGGAGTAAGACATCCTTGCTGTCTGCCTGAATAAGACAGTCGTCCAGATAAGGGTAAATTTGAATTCCCTTGAGTCTGCAATAAGCTACTACTGGAGCCAGGCATGTGGTGAAGACCCTGGGCGCAGTAGACAATCCAAAGGGCAGCGCAGAGAATTGAAAGTGCCTCGATCCGGCCTTGAACCTGAGGTATTTTCTGCATTCCTGCCTGATGGGAATGTGTAAGTAAGCCTCCTTTAAATCCAAAGTTACCATCCATGCATTTTTTGGTCAGCATTGGAAGTAGCTGCTGTAGAGTGAGCATCTTGAATTTTGGTATCTCGAGGTAAGTGTTCAAGACTGACAGATCCAGAATGGGTCTCCATGAATTTTGCTTCCTGGAGACTAGAAAGAGCCTTGAGTAAAAACCTTGTCCCCTCTCTCTGAAAGTGGAACTAGTTCTATGGCTTTCATAGTCAGGAGACCTTAACCCCCTTAGGACCCTGAGAAATGGTTTCAGGGTCAGCAGTAGAATTCTTGTATAAAAACTGGTGGGAATCAGGAACCCTATAATATCTGTCTGGCTTAACAGGAGCTGGAGAAAAAGAGTCAGGAGTTAAGTTAGCCTCTGAAAAAGCATCATCCACAATATCCAAAATAGGAGGAATAGCCAGGGGTCTATGTTGGGGAAGAAGAAGAAAATCCCTAAGTCTTTTCTTAGATTCCGAGTACTCCTGTCCTTCCCAGTGAAAATGTTCCTTCATTTCATGCAAAGTTTCCCCAAAAGAGAAATCCTCAGGGGGAGAAGCTGAAGGAATGGATTCCTCAGCATCAGGATCCTCATAAGGAGGGAAAGAATATTCCTGGTCAGAAGAAGAAACTGAAGAAACAGAAGCCTGATCAGAGGAGTCATAATAAACTTCCTGCCTTGGCCTTTTATCTGGAGGGGGATGTGAACCCCTAATCATAGTAAGTCCTCCGCCATCTTAAGTAACTGTTTCTGAGACTTGGGTGCTGGATCAGAAGAGGCCTGGGCTGCAGTCTTTGATTTGCAAGGAGTCTTTGCCTTTGGCTTTGCCTTTATTAGAAGCTGAGTAGGCCTGAAAACCCCTTCGGAAGCCGGTACCTGCACAGCGGCTCTGGACCCATCTGAAGGAGCATTGTCCGAAGGTCCCGCAACAGAAATATTCAAAGGCCTAGTTGGCTCCTCGTGGGAGTCCGTTTCGGCCATCGGTTCCGAAATGGCCGATGACAGGGGCTGCAAAAGCGCCTCATTGACGACAGCCGAACTTGAAGCTGGCTCTGCTTGTACAACATCGTCTGATTTGGACCTCGGAGGCCTGTCTTTATCCTTGCGTCATTTGTGAACTCCGGTAGCCGGAACCGTATCAGACGACATTTTAGAATTAAAACGCCTACCGAAGTAATGAAATGCAAAATCGTACCTTCGTTTAATCGTACGTTGATTGAATCTAGCACAAAACCGACAACTAGCTATGTCTTGGTCAGGGCCTAAGCAAGGAATACAGTAAGAATGAAAATCCTTATGAGGTATTTGCTTCCCACATGAAATACAATTATTAACTTTTTCTGACATCCGACTGGAGCAAGAAAAAAGTTTCCCCAACGGGGTACTTAGCTTTGAGTAGGAGAAGAAAGTCTTCGGACTGAAGTACGTTTATAAAAAATTGTCAGGAGTCAGCCGACCGGCACTTGCGAACTGCTATCACTGCACGGCAAGAAAGACTGGAGAACATGGCGTCGGCTGTCAGTTTTGTACTCCTGGCACTCTGATGTCAGGGAGCATGGCTGAACAGCCGACGCCGGACCCAGACTTTGGGATTCTGGCCGACCGAGGACTGCCTGCCGGCAGGGGAGAACCCTACAGTCATGACTGCAACAGTGAAACATGATGAACATCTCGGCATCTTCATGGAGGAAAAGGAGAGACCTGTAGTGTGGGTCTGAACAGACAACACCCTCCTCATGACATCAAAGGCCCCGGACTCTCGGCCCGAGGAGGCCACTGGTTCCGAGCAAGACGGAGGCCTTGCAGGTGCTGAGGGCTCCGAACCAGAGGACGGAGCCAAGCTCACCTGTGCCAAAGCCCCGAGGGGAAGTGTCGGAACCGATGCGTCGGTTCAACCCCTCCCCCGGGAACCGATGAGAGAGTGTTGGATCAGAGACTCTTCGGACGGCACCGAAGAGGTCAGGGTGGGTGGAACCGAAGTCACTGGAACAGAACTCTGCTCCACGGGTTCCACAACCACCAGATCTTCCGCCTCCGAAGGCCTGGGTAGGCTCGGAAGAGGAGTAGTCACAGGCAATGGGGTGGGAACAGGGCTCGAACCCAGTTGGGACAAAGCCGAGAGCAGTTTAGCCAATGCCGGGTTCTCCAAGAACCTCTGCATCACACAGTCCACGTCAATATCGAACATCCTTGAAGAGTGGGTTGAAGGGGCCGAAGAAGCTACACACCTAAGTATTGGAGATTTTAAAGTCTCCAATACTGGCTCCGTTCGGCACATGGTTCCGAAGACCTTGGAACCGGTGACCGCACCTTAACAGAGGTGCGTGGAGCCGAAGACTTAGGCTCTGAGGACACCCGAGACGACTTCGACCCTTTCGAAGACTTGGAGGTCTGGTCAGACTTGTCCAAAGCTTCTTGAAACTCAGGTGTTAAGAGACCTCAATCAATAAGTTTCCTACGTCTCTCTAACAAAACTCTGCCACTAAAAGAATTTCAGATGGAACAATCCTCCTGCAAATGGAGTGGTCCCAAACAATAAACACAAGAAATGTGGTTATCTGTGATTGACATTTTTTGGCCACAGTCGCATCTTTTAAATCCAGACTTTTGCTTTTGGTCAGCCATCATGTCCTAGAGAAAGCACAATTATCAGATCCCTGATAATACCAAGTACAACAGTACTATCCAATAACAAAGAAGAGAAACACAGAGAAAAACACAATTATCAGATCCCTGACAATATAAAGTACAACAGTACAATCCAGTAATAATCTAATAACAATCTTGCCAAAAAGTAGGATAGGGGAGAAAAGATAGATCCCTGTACAACTATAGCAAAGAATGTAACCAACTGAAGAGAGGGCAAGGCACAAGAGCAACTCGCTCCAATAAAACACACTAAACAGGGACAAAGCCCTAACAAAGACAATATAATAAGGGAATACTGGTAGAAACACAGATATATAAACTTAGCTCTAGAAAATACTTCTTAATAAACCTTCACTGGCTCGAGCACACTGTAGACTTGCGATCCATTGCAGTGGCAAACTAGATCTGAGGGTTAGTCAGAGAGCATCATGGGATAGGTACTGTGCCTCGAGCTACTGAAAGATCTTGAGCTTGGAAAGCGGCCGACTTGGAGCCGATGGATCGGCTGCGTACCCACGTGTAAGTATAAACGGCGAGATTGAACAACTTCACATCTGCAATTTAAGACACTTTGCAGACTACTTGCATGGGACGATTAGTATATTCGTCCAGCTGATGAAGGGTGACGGATTGTAATAATGAATACCAATGACTACATTGAAAGTATGCTCAACATGTTAAATGATTCTACCACTTATACTGAATGAACTAAATTATATATATAGATTGATTGAAAAGGCCAATAATTATACGATTTATTGATGGTGTGTGCTATTAGTAAGATGTTTGATGATTTTTTTAGTCGAGTACTCTCTTATTCCCATGATATATGGGATCACAATAGTACACACAAGGGGCTCGTTAACCCACCCATGTGGCGGATTGCGTCTGGTAGGGGGTGGGTAACAGAGCCTCTATTTTTTCTGAGAAACAGCTTCATCCAGTTGTGGCACTACACTTAAGGACACCAAACATTTTTTTAAAAGGTTTGCAGAATGGTCAAACACTCATCAGGTTAAGAGACTTCATATTAGTAACATGGATGTGGTATCTTTGTTTACGAGTATTCCTGATGAAGTAGGTATACAATATGTTAGACAGTTTTTCTGTGACCACTCCGATTATACAGTGGATAAGATAATTTTGATATGTTCTTTGCTAGATGTAGTGTTGATCAATTAATGCTTTCTCGTTTGGTGAGAAATATTTTGTTCAGAATGTAGGTGTGGCTATGGGCACCATGTTCAAGAATAGTTATGCGAACATAGTGCTCACACAACAGGAACATGTATAGGTTTTTAATGTCCGTAATCCATTCTCTGACTTTATTTTACACCATGGTCACTTTATAGATTTTATGTGGTCTAGGTCGAAACTTTGAATGCTTTGATTGACTATTTAGCAACAGCAGCTGAACTATACAGGTTTACTTTTAACTGTTCAGTTTAATGATAGATTTTTTGGACGTTCATGTTCTTAGATCGTATAGTGGACTGGACGCTATAATGTTTAAGAAATCCTGTAAAGTTAACAATAAGTTGCATGCTTGGAGTATGCATCCTAAGAAGCTAAAGAATAATGCTATGAAAGGTCAGTTTTTAGGAATGCAAGGCTTCATACGAGAGAGATGTATGACTCATTTGACACTTTAGTTAATGAGTTTCAACAGATAGGTTATACTGACTCAGACATTTTACAAGTACAGAATGACGTAATATTACACAGACAAAACAGAGCGAGACCGTACTATTAGATGAACCTGTAGCATACTTTAATACCAATTTCCTTACCATCCTGGACTCTCACAATCCTGCTCGCTCTATTAGAACCAAAGCAAAAATTGCACAGTGGCTTTCAAAAGATACCAAATTAAAAAATCTTACTTGGAAACAAGCCATGGGTCACTTGGTGTGCCACAAATCCCCACTAGATCAACTAAGATGATGTCAATTAAGGAATGACACAAAGAAACCTGTTACGTTAGACAAAATTCTTTTTTACTGCCATCTTCAACAGAAGCATCAAAACAAACCTCAAAAATTCTAGACAGGAATAAACAAACTTCTTCACCCAGGTCAAACCAGCACTTCAACCACTTCATCTTCCAACCATAAAACCCCAGAGGATGTTGCCAACACATTTAATAGTTTCTTCACAGAGACTATCCAAGTCCCTAAGCTAGTCAGCTAACTCCCAGTTGCTCTAACTCAACTGCCGCTACACCCAGTACCCAACTTTCCTTTAGCTTTCAACCAGTACCTATATCACTTATCCGTGCCTTAATTAAGAAATTAAAGCCAACCACCCTATCTGCTGATCTCCTCCCTGCAGAGTATCTACAAAAAGCTGCAGATGCCATAGCAAACCTATCTCCATCTTAATCAATAGAACCGTATCTGAAGCTACCATCCCCTCCATATGGAATATATCCCATGTTATACCACTCCATAAAGGAGGTAGCTCCATTGAACTGTCAAACTTCAGACCAATAGCTATTCTGTCACCGCTGGCTAAAATTATGGAGAAGTGCATCCATAAACAACTCCTGCACTATCTTATGCAGAACAATCTATTGGTTAGCTCTCAACATGGCTTTAGGTCTTTAGGCCATTCCACAGTACTACCTCAGCCCTCCTCTCCTTCTCTGATGTCATAAACCATAACCGAAATAATAAACTAACCTCAGCCCTCTTTCTTGATCTCTCCAAGGCCTTTGATATGGTTAACCACCAAAAACTCCTCCATACTTTGAAGGCCTTCTCCTTAGATAACCAGGCTCTCCAATAGTTTCAATCCTACCTCCGTGGTGGACAACAGGCCATCCTATGACAGGGCAAATTATCCCCCCTTCTACCCATTACCCTAGGAGTCCCCAAGGGCTCTAATACTAGGATCCCTTCTTTTCTCTATCTTTATTAATGACCTCCACTCTGTCGTCCCAGATGCAACCAGCATTCAATACGCAGATGACTCCAATTTAATCTGCTCAGCCACCTCCCACACAAAACTAATGACATTGTCCCAGAATACGTTCAACACTGTTGAAAACTGGCTCTCTAATCATCTGATCTTAAACCCTAACAAAACAAAGCTGCTACTTTTTCCCCCACTCGTAGGTCCTCATCACTATTCTTTACCATTGAATCTAATAATGGCACCATTATCTCCCCAGAAGCCCAAACTAAACTCTTAGGTGTTATAATAGATAATAACCTTCAATTTGATATGCATGTCAACCAAACTAAAACCATTAATAAAAAACTTGGCTCCCTTTATAAGATTAAACCTTTTCTTAATCCACTTGCTAGAACTACTATTGCCCAGTCCCATTTACTCTCTACCCTTCTTTATGCCTCCCCTTTATTCACCAATCTGAACACATCCAACCTTAGAATGCTCTCTAGCTGTTATAACCATATTGCTAGATTTGCCACAGGCACAGCATTTAGGAAACACCACTGTCTTAAATCTTCTAGGGTGGCTTGAATTACCTAGCCTACTTCAATACAACCAGCTTATAGTGGCATATAAAGTACTCAACCAACCTGAGAATACGCCTGCACTTAAAAACATCATTAGCCCCTAGAGTAAACTCAGGTCACTTCGCTCATCTAACAGACTGCTGGTTCAAACATTCAAAACCAATAACTCAGCTGGGGACTCCCTGTTTGCAAACTCTGTCGGCAAAACTTGGAACTCCTTCCTGCCTACCTTACTCTAGTATCCTCACTAATTAAATTAAAAAAAAGTCTCAGACAACATTTTAAGACGCACTGTTTATGTCCTTGTTCTAATCCTGACTAGCTCCTTTCTATAATTGTGTGCCAAAGAGTACTTTATACTACATACAAGCTGTGACATAATTGTTAGCTTAGATACTTATATAAGTTTAATAATGATCGAATGTATAACTTGCTTGACTGAACAGAGTCTGTAAACAGTTTGCAACATGTATTGATATGATTTTTCCTGTATGTTGTGTTTGGAGCTTTTCTCCCCGGGCCTTCGCTGAAAATGGACATGTATCCAGTCGGACTATCCCGGTCAACAAATGCAAAATAAAATACATAAAAATAAATATATAGACTATGTACTGGATAGGAATGATTATGGTAATCAACTAAGAATGTGTTTGACATTCTTGCAATGTTGATTTTATAGGTATTATTAAGAAACACTGGCAATTTTTGATGTCTGATGCTAAACTTAGAAATGTACTTGACAAGGAGCCATATTTTGTTTTTAAAAATGGCCCATCTTTGAAGAAAATCCTTTGTTATAAATATTTGAGCTTAGGGGCAGCAGAGTTTCACACAGAAAAAGACAAGGGATGTATCCATGTAAAGGGTGTAATGTTTGTAAAAATATCAATACTGATAGTTGTTTTGTACACCCCATTAGTGGAAAGTGGTTTGAATTTGAGCTTTATGCAGATTATAGCACAATAAATGTTGTGTATCTTGCTGTTTGTCAAGCATGTAACTGTCATGTCAGTAACACCAACAGATGCCTAAGGGATCGTACAAGCGGTGTGTGTGTGTATATATATATATATATATATATATATATATATATATATATATATATATATCGTACTAATAGGTGAGACAGTAGAAATGCTTTGGTGAAACATGTAATAAATGAGGGTGCTACACAATTTTAGATTCATGGCCATTGAGAAGCTGTGTAATACAGGTAGAGAGGGTGATATTAGACTTGAATATAATGTCTAGAAATTAAATGGATTTTTATATTAGCAGCCCATAAGCATAAAGGACTTAATGAATATGTCCCTTTAAGACTGGCTTTGAGATCAAAAGGTCTGAGATGTTGATTGCTTGGACAATTAATTAGATTTGCTATACTATTCTTTGTTCTCATTGCTTTGTAGATCTGATGAAGCACCTTGAGTAGGTGCAAAAGCGCTCAACTGCTTTTATACATTTTTATTCATTTATGTGTTTACTTTATCGGTTATTAAAAGTACGTTCGGCTTCTGTGCTATTTTCTGTATTGCTCATTTTACTTGAAGCCAGCAGTTTACTCCATTTTTGTCTGTTTGTCCATGGAAAAAAAAAACACAAAGGGGAAAATGAAAAGGAATCAAAGCAGCAGCAGAGAAAGGGGACACTGTCTAAGAAAAATAAGAGGAATGACCCATGCAAACACCACAGCTAATTTATAGACAAATGATTTTCTGAAGTACATCATGTGAATATTGGCAAATTTTTATTTCAGCATCTTTTCTGGGTTCTTCTGTAACACTGAAAGTTTGTTAGGTCACTTTAAAGTGGAATGACTTCTATATGCAAAATTACTTTCTGTTCTTAGTGTAGAAGTATAACTGCATAACAAACTTAACAAACCAGCAGATCTTTAAGACCACTGTCACACCATTAGCAAGAACTATTAGGATTTCTAGATAAGGCCCAGACTTTTAGACCTTTGCACCCTTCTTCCCATGGTGGGATAATGCCTTATGCCTTCCTTCCTGGAATGTCATCATATTCCCAAAGATTAAGGTACTGCCAACTTGTGCCATCTTTATTTTTTACGCTAATACCCTGGCACTACTCTTTGCAAAAGGGGAAACAGTGCAAAGGAGTTGCTTGTGGGTAATCAATTAGATCTTTTGTAGTTCATACTAAAAGTGGAAAGCTAGCAACAAGAAAGCCAAGGAATGTATTCAAAACTTCCCACAGAGCTTGTGATGAATACAAAGTGGAGACCTCTGCAAACAAGCAACAGTTCCAGAAGCATACAGTATGCATTCAAGAAAGTGTTCTGTCAGATACTTCTGGAAGAAGCAGTGCATGGCCCAAGAATTGTTCATCCAAGTCCAGAAGATAGTGAAAAACTGGGGGGAACTTATCTGGCAGCAGTTATTACATCAAATAATCAGCAAATTCAAACTGTCCCAAGCGCTTCATGTAATACACAGACAGAAGAGCTAAAAAGTCATTACTGAACATCATTTCTTTGCCCTGCTGACTACTGTACCAATAAAAGGGGGTTCTACTTTTTAAATTAAACAATTAAATTGAAAATGTTGAAATGTCTTTGTGCTATGAAAACAAATTTATAGCATTATATTTTCTACGGATGTAGAGACCAGAGATGCAGTATTAACAAGTAAAGTGATTAATCAAACATCTGTGCCCAATAACATACTTGGCTCTATTTCCAAAGAAAGATCTTTGACAAAAAAAAAAGCTGGAGTATAATCTATGCACAGTACTTTAGGAAACTGGCACCTCTAGCCTGTATCAATTATTGGAATGTAGATCACCTGATCTGAAATGCATGCTGATGAAGTTGGCTGCATGCAAGTGGTGTCTGTCTCCATTTTTACCATCCTGATATAGTCAACACAGGTCAAGACAAAAAGTAAGAGCTGTGCAAACTACTGAAAATTGTAAGAAGACAAGATAGAAAGAAAACATCACCATTAGTTTTGTACTACTTACTTCTTGAAGTCGGAAAACAACAGAGATTTTCTTCTCTGTACAAGCTGCAATAAAGTTGTCTGGTAGTAACTGTCCTGCAGCAAGAAACTGGTCATCCTTGCCCTGGTCTATCAGAATGTCCAGTTGTGGACCACTGTATTTCTTCACAAGACAGGTAGCATCATATGCCTAGAAGCAATCATTATACACCAGTGATTTGCTTTTCTTTAATAGTCAATGTAAAATCTGCACACTGATTAAAGCACAACAAGTACATTAGTAAAATTTACTTTGGCACACCATCCTTTATATCTCAAGTTTACTAGCAGGTTAGTAGATGAAGGAACCTGAACATTTTAATGTCAGACATTAACAGTGCGTGTGGTATGAAACATATGTCAATCTTAATATTCTCTGACAGACATAAGGCTTGTACTATAAAGCAAAAGGATTTGTTTTGGGAATTCAGAAATGAAAATGCAAAATGGCTATGTCAAAACCAGATTATCACAGGCTCAACAAAATAATTTAGGTGACAGCTACTGTGCCCCTGTTAAATTGTCATTTTCACAATCATTTGAGCTCTGGCCTCAGTACATGAAAAGTACTTTGTCAATGGCTTCACCTTTCTGATTCCAGTAATGAATTAATCACCACATCTGTTACACAGGCAGTACTCAGCAGTACTTCACTCAGCACCAATAGCCATTTACCTCCACACTTTATCAGCTTTTCATTTCATTAATATTTAAGAGCAACTTATTTTCAGCAGTAAGTTAACCGCCACATGCCATCAACTCTACTAGATCTAATGGCAGTCTGACTATTCTAGAAAGTCAAGACGACCCATTGCCACCTTTAATCTTCATCTCCACAGCATAGATCTCTATTCCACAGGTCATGTTTTTCCTCCTTCCCTTGCTGGAATGGGAGTCTCATTTCACCAAGCAAAGATTTCTATTCTGGCTTGCGAAAACTACACCATGCCCCAACAACTGGGGAGTGGAGCAGTAGGGACAGACCATCATGCAGCAAAAGTAAAGGCCTTACCCTGTATATTCTAGCTCTCCTTATAGGCCACTGCATGGTAAGAGGAATGGTTTAAGTGTGTGTCCCCCCCCCCCCCGGCAGTCTGTGGGGAAACAGACAACAGCAGACCCCCACCAGCATGTTGCTCAATCCTCCTGCCTCAAAGTTACGTTGGTAGACATATCCTTGCCAATCCCCTCTTTTCCATGCTATTTTGTGCTTATGCACAAGCTTCTAACTAAATGCGGGTCACCTGGGCCACAAAGAACAGTAACATTAGTACCATTTACTTAAGTCAGGCAAACAGTCCTTTTTATACAAGTTCTACTAGCAGGTTACTACTCAGAAGGAGGAACATGATACCCGACATCAGGATGTTATTAAAGTATCTCTGTAATACTGAAACTTAAGGACAGAGGGATAAGAAAATTCTGAGTACTACTATGCACAATTCTTGAACTGGCCTGCACACAGCATGGACTGGTGCATGAGAGAAAAACAGTACAGTTTTGTACCTACCATAAATGTAGATGTTCGAGTGTTCACCCTGCTGCAGTCATCACACTTGGGTTATCCTGTCGTCAGGCGGTCCCGCAGTCGGCCGGATTTCCAAAGTCTTGGTCCGACATCGGTTGCTGTCGCCTCATCCCTGACGTCAGTGTGCCAGGGGTACATATACTGCAACTGACACCATTTTCTTCAGTTTTTCTTGCTCCAGATGTCAGGTGCCCCCAAAAAGGAGATCAAAATTAGTACCAAATGGTGTTAACACTGTACAAACACAAAATCCCTTCAGCTATAAGCAAATACATCAGTAAGGTATAGCAGAGATTTAGGCAAAAGATCAGAGGGGTTGGAGGGAGGGTAACCTGGACTGCAGCAGGGTGAACACTCGAACATCTACATTTATGGTAGGTACAAAACTGTACTATGTTCATCGTGTTACCCTGCTGCAGTCATCACACTTGGGTTGAGTCCCAAAGCTAAGGCAGGGTGGAGGTATCATAGAGGGTTAGTGGAGGCAATGAGGCCCTGCAGAACTGCTGTGGCGAAGCCTGCCCTGGACTTAGAATAAAGAAGTAGGTGATAGTGTTTGGTGATGGTGTGTACTGAAATCCAAGTTGCAGCTTCTAAAATTTCCTTGGTAGGGACCCCTCTGAGAAAGGCTGTAGAGGTAGCTGTTGCCCTGGTAGAGTGGGATCTAATGGTAGTAGGAACTGGTTTCCCATGATGGGTATAACAGAACCGTATGCAATGGCCTATCCATTTAGAAATGTTTTGTTTGGATATAGCCCTCCCTTGAGAAGCTGTAGCATAGGATATAAAGAGCTGGTCTGTTTTTCTGAAAGCCTTAGTTTTGTCCAAGTAGTAACAAAGCTGCCTGTGAATGTCCAAGGAATGCAAGAGTCTCTCACCTTTGTTCTGTGGATTGGGAAAGAAGGTGGGTAGATGGATGGTTTGATTTAAAGCTACAGTGGAAACCACCTTAGGCATGAAGGAAGGATTAGTTCGTAGAGAAACTCTGTCTTGACGGAAAATGAGGAAAGGTTCCACTGCCATTAGTGCCTGTAATTCTGAGACTCTCCTAGCAGAAGTTATTGCCAGGAGCAGGGCAGTCTTCTAAGATAGGAACTAAAGGTCTGCAGAGAAAGCTGGTTCAAAGGGAGGTAACGTTAGTTTTTCCAGAACAAAGTTGAGGTCCCATGTTGGTGTAGGAGCTCTTCTAGGTGGTCTACTGTTTTTTGCCCCTCTGAGGAACTGCTTTAGAAGAGGATGTGAAAATAAAGGTGGATTCGTGTCGTAGTGAGCTGAAATAGCTGAAGCATGGATTTTAATAGAGGAGAAGGAAAGTCCTTTGTGCAACATCTCTGCTAAATACTGTAGAATGTGAGGCATATAAGGCTGAGTTGTGTCTTGGCCTTTAGCTTGGTTCCAGGCAGAAAACCTTTTCCATTTGTCCAAGTAAGCCTTTCTGGTGTTTGGCCTCCTGGCTTCCAGAATAACATCCAGAACTGCTTGTGAAAGAGGGGCTGGTTGGATGTTTAAAAAATTCGCCATGCAGCCAGGTTTAAGGTTTTTAGCTGGCTGTGTATAATCTGTTTGTTTTGCTGCGTGAGCAAATGAGGTATTTGAGGCAATATCCATGGTGGGCTGTGAGTCATATTCTTCAATAGCGGGTACCACTGCTGGCGTGGCCAGTCTGGAGCTATGAGAATCAGTCGAGGTTTCTCCTTTTTGACCTTCAAAAGAACCTGTTTGAGAAGAGGTAATGGAGGAAAGGCATATGCTGTCAGGTTTTTCCAACTGAAGGAGAGAGCGTCCACTTTCCAAGCTTGATGGTGGAATGTCCTTGTACAAAATTTTGTCAGTTGGTAGTTTTGAGGACTGGCAAACAGGTCTATATTTGGAAGGCCCCATTTTTGAGTTATCATTGTAAATATTTGTGGGTCTAGCTTCCACTCGTGGGGATCTTTGATGTTTCTGCTTAGGTCGTCTGCCAATGTGTTTTTCTGTCCTGGCAGGAATTGAGCTTGTAACTGGACTTGGTAGGCCAGAGCTGTGTTCCATAAGATTATTGCTTGCCTGCAAAGAGGGTAGGAATGTGTTCCCCCTTGTTTGTTTATGTACCACATTACTGTGGTGTTGTCCGTCTTTCTTGCAAGTTGTCCTGGATGTAGAAGATCCTTGAAGGCTGTCAGAGCTTTCTGTAGAGCTAGCATCTCTTTTTGATTTATGTGCAGTTTTCTTTGTTCTGCAGTCCATAGGCCTTGAATGCATTGCCCTGCCATGTGTGCCCCCCAGGCATAGTCTGAGGCGTCTGTTGTGATAGTTTGCCTGGTTGGGGGCAAGGTGAAAGGCTGACCCTTGTTGAGGTGACATGCCTGTGCCCACCACAGAAATTCCTGTTGAAGGCAGGGAATGAGAGATATCACTGTGTCCAAGCTGTGGATGTGTTGAGACCATACACTTTTTAGGTACCACTGTAATTTCCTCATATGCAGTTTTGCAAATGGTATTATCAGAATGCAAGATGCCATGAAGCCCAAAGCCTGCAGAATTTTTCTTGCAGTTAATTGGGTCTTTGTTGCCATTGTCTTGAAATATTGAGTCAGTTGTAGTTGCTTGTCTGGTGTAAGATAAGCCTTCTGGGCCGTTGTGCCCAAGCTGGCACCCAGGAATGTCATTTTTTGTGAGGGTACTAGTTTTGACTTCTTTTCGTTTAGTGTGTACCCCAGACAATTTAGTAGATGCTTCACAAAAGCTGGATGATGCAAGAGAATGTCTTTTCTTTCTGCTTGGATGAGGCAGTCGTCCAGGTATGGATATATTTGAATTTCTCTTTGTCTGCAGTATGCAATTACTGGTGCCAGGCATTTTGTGAAAACTCTGGGCACAGTAGATAAGCCAAAGGGCAGTGCAGAGAATTGGTAATGGGTTGAACCTGAAATGAAACGGAGGTATCTTTTGCAACTTTGTCTGATAGGGACATGCAGGTATGCCTCCTTGAGGTCCAATGTTACCAGCCATGCTTCCTTGCCCAACATGGGAAGTAGCTGCTGTAGTGTTAACATCTTGAATTTTGGGACTTGTAGGCAAGTGTTTAGAATTGAAAGATCCAGAATTGGTCTCCAAGCATTGTCCTTTCTGGGTACTAGAAAGAGCCTTGAGTAAAATCCTTGGCCTTGCTCTTGAATCGGTACCCGTTGAATGGCTTGCATGGCCATGAGAGCTGTAATTTGTTTTTGAGCCTCTGCCCTTTGATTTAGTGGCAGGTTTGGCATTCCTCTTTTCATTGGCAAGGTGTGAAAGTGGAATCTGTATCCTCGTAAAATTATGTCTAGGACCCATTTGTCCTTTGTGACCATGTGCCAGTTGTCTGCAAAAAGTGCTAGTTTTCCCCCCAAGGGGGCTAACAAAAGAGCTTTGTTTGGCCAGTTGAGGTGCAAGTCATTAAGTTTGCCTTCTGGTGGGTTGAGACCTGTCTTCTCCTCCTTTCTGGGTTGGAGTGCCCCACTGGCGAGGTTTATACTGGGCTTGTGGTTGTCCTCTGCCCCTTGGGTGCCTGTATTTACCCCTCTGAGGTCTGTCAGTGGCTGGAAAGGACCAATTTTTTGTTGGCCAGTTTCTGCTGAAGCGAGGGGGTTGTACCTATAGGAAATCTTTGACTGTCTGCATTGATTTCGCCTTATCTTCCATTTTCTTTAGCACTTCTTCTGCTTTAACTCCAAAAAGAACATCCTGCTTTAAGGATGCATCCAGTAGTTTTGCTTTGACATGATCAGGTAGACTTTGTTCCTTTAACCAGGCATGCCTACGTATAACTGTTTCAGTGACAGCTGCTCTGCAGGAGGCCTCCAAGGAATCAAACCCACATTGTAAGGTATGTTTGCCCACCTGCTTGGAGGCGTGCAACAAATCCTGTACTTTTTTCAATTCAGATTGTTGGGGAAGGGAGGTTATCTTTTGTTTTAACTGAGAGATTAGAAACTGCTGATACTTGAGCATATGAAATTGACAATTTAGTGCTCTCATAGCTAATGTGGCTGAGATGTAAACCTTTTTCCCCCACCTGTCTAGTGCCCTTGAGTCCCTCTCAGAAGGCACTGGGTTTTTAGCCATGGAAGCCTTAGCCCCCTTGGGACCCTGGGAGATGGTCTCTGGGTCAGCTACTGGGCTTTTGTAAAGAAATTTGTGGGAATCAGGTACTCTGTAGTATCTGTCAGGCTTAGCCGGAGAAGGAGGTAGAGAGTGTGGGTTGAAATTGGATTCTAAATAGACATCATCCACAATATCCAAAACAGGCGGGATGGCTAGAGGTCTGTGTTGGGGGAGTAAAAGAAACTTTCTGAGCCTTTTCTTGGAATCAGAGAAATCCTGACCTTCCCAGTGGAAATGTTTCCTCATAGTGTGTAAAGTTTCCCCAAAAGAGTAGTCTTCAGTAGGGGAAGCTGAGGGAATAGAGTCCTCAGCATCAGAATCTTCATAAGGAGAGTAGGAATAGTCTTGGTCTTCAGATGAATCCGAAGAAATCGACAGTTGCTCAGAAGAAGCAGAATCTTCCTCTTGTCTAGGCCTTTTGTCAGGAGGAGGCTGTGAACCCCTGATAAGAGAAATCAAATCTTCAGCCATTTTGAGCATCTGTTTCTTAGGCATAGGGCCTTGAACAGGAGACTGAAGTGTAGTCTTTTTAGCTTTAGAAGGAGTCTTAGACTTAGAAAACATTTTGACTGTGAGAGTCGTCGGTCTGAAAACGCCCTCATAAACCGATGGCGTTTCCGAAGCACCGACGTCCTTAGAAGGTATGTCGTCAGAAGGGCCTGAAGTAAAAGGCTGCGTCGGCCTAGTACATTCCGTCAAAATATCCGTAGCGGTCTCGGGTTCCAGGACTGCAGTAGTCAGGGGCTGCGTCGGAGCCTCACTGATAACCGGAGGACCGGAGACCGGATCAACTGAGGCCTCGGAATCGGGTTTAGGCCTTGGCTGTCGGTCCTTGTCCCTGCGTTTTTTGTGCACGCCGGTAGTCGGTAGCTCCGACGGCATGTTATAGTTAAATTTTCTACCAAAAAAGTGTTGTGCGAAATCAAATCGCCTTTTAATAGTACACTTATTAAACCTAGCACAAAAACGACAAGTGACGTCGTGATCAGGGCCTAGGCAAGGTATGCAATAAGAATGAAAATCCTTATGAGGTATTTGCTTCCCACAAGAAATACAATTGTTAACTTTTTCTGACATCGGTCTGAGGCAAGAAAAGTTTCCCCAACGGGGTACTTAGCTTTATAGAAGACTTCGGTCTGAAATTCGAATTCGACAATCTCAGGAGTCGGCTTGCGAACTGCTTCTGCTTCGGGCACCACGTGGCAAGAAAGACTGGAGAAAATGGCGTCGGTTGCAGTATATGTACCCCTGGCGCACTGACGTCAGGGATGAGGCGACAGCAACAGACGTCGGACCAAGACTTTGAAATCCGTCCGACTGCGGGACCACCTGACGACAGGATAACCCAAGTGTGATGACTGCAGCAGGGTAACACGATGAACATCTGTGTACACAAAGTGTGCCTCTAGCTGCTGACACCTATGTGCTACAGATAAAGGCTGGAGGAACTTAGATGGATGGGGATGAATAACAGGGAATGTCAAGATCAGAAAGTGTTACATGAGGGCTGTCACTCAGCCTACAGACAATTCTTCTGCAGTATTAAGGGTGCATGCCACACTCAAGTGGTCTGAAGAATCTCTGCTACTCAAGAAATGTTAAAGTGAAATACAGATGAATTTCACTTCTTTTATTTATGCCATGTTATGCACGGAGGAAATCTGCAACTTAATACACAGTGGACAAGGCCCAAAGTTTAAAATCTGGACACAAAATAACAGAGGAGGTGGTGGTTGGGGTACAATTTTGAACAAGTGATACTGGGAAAAAGTCTGGGCAAACGAGAGTAAGAATATTATTGAACTGATGCTAAGGATATAGGAAAACTACAGTTGTGTACACTTACCATAAATGTAGATGTTCGAGTGTATTCACTGTGGTTGCCATCAGTCGGCCTGATTAACAACGTCTTGGGTCCTGCATTGGTTGCTGTCCCTTCTTCCATGACGTCAGGTCGTCAGGGATATAAAACATGCAGCCGACGCCATTACATCAGTTTTTCTTGCCCCAGATGTCAGGTGCCCCCTTAATGGGAAGCAATTAAATCTATAAATATACAAGGTTATACCTCCAACAAAAAAGCAAATACACCAAAAAGCTTTTGAAGATAGTAAAGGAAACTAGAGGTATATCCAAAAAAGAAAAAGAAGGGGGCTGGAGGGAGGGTAACCAGGACTGCAACAGTGAATACACTCGAACATCTACATTTATGGTAAGTGAAAACAACTGTACTATGTTCTTCATATTTCACTGTTGCAGTCATTACATTTGGGTAAATTCCCAAAGCTATGGTTGGGAGGAAGGATTTATACAGCATTAGGAGCAGCTATAAGGCCCTGCAGGACAGCAGTGGCAAAGCCAGCTCTGGATTTAGAGAAGAGAGGTAAATGGTAATGTTTGGTGAACGTATGAACTGAGCTCCAGGTAAAGTAAGGTCGGTAAAACCCAAGCATGTATGTTGCCCGATATAAAACCGATACACATTCATAGAAAATGGGTTTGCTAAACAGCAGGAGGGTCCTTAACCAAATCCACCCACAGAGATCTGGGCCTAGTCATAAAGGCATGCAGATGCACCCCTGTTGATTCATCTACATTTATGGGTAAAACAAAATCGTACTTGTCCAAGGGACTTGCACTTTTTTGGTATACAAATGGCTTCCAGTTTAACAGCCAAAAATGGGAGGAGGTAGAAGAAAGTAAAAAAAAGAATACAGCTCGACATATAGCAAGCATAACCCTGACAAATAAACAGTTGGTCCCAAAAAAAATGAGGCAGTCACAAATGCCTTACTGCAGATGCTAGCCTAGAAACAAATACACTTGGTTGGGGTAGGTACTAAAGGAGTGGTATATAGCAGTTATCATGTAGAGTGAGGTCTGGTATCCAAACTGAAGATGCTTTCCCAAGTAGGAGTAATTT
This sequence comes from Protopterus annectens, assembly GCF_019279795.1. NCBI lineage: Eukaryota > Metazoa > Chordata > Ceratodontiformes > Protopteridae > Protopterus > Protopterus annectens. Next base: position 1,784,652,835 of record NC_056735.1, read on the forward strand.
ATTCTATGTAATGGGTTATCTGTACGGAATCAAACAAGGATGAGGATGAAGTCTTAACAATGGTGTGCAATTTGCTTTCCAAGCTGGCTGTAAATTGTGGTGTGAGTCTTCTGTCCTGTCTTGTTATTGTGGCTGTCAAATTGCATCCAAGAGTTCCAGCAAGTCATTTCCCCCAGGTTGTGGATTTCTGTTTCTGTAGTAGCATGGATTCGGTTTAGAGACACCCTGCATACCAATCTTGGTTTCTGCTGTAGCCCTTTCTGGTAGATTCCTTATCTTCTGTGGCAGAGGCTTTCCATTATTAAGGCCCAGTTCTTCAAACTCTCTCTATCCCTTCTGGAGATTGTGAAGGCCTGGTTTCCAGGTACTCTGTTCTGTTGTTGCATTAACTGTGTAGGTAGGTGGAATTCTTGGTTTCTTTCTGTGCAGGTAGTAAGCAGCTGTCTTGTACTGCCTGTAAGGCTGGGAGGTCTTTACATTCTGAAGATGGGAAGGAAAAGAGACTTGAGGATAGGATGGTTTAAGACAGGGGGATGGTTTCTAGTTCCCGTAGGTGAATTTGATGCATGTATGAGTAGAATGAAGGATCTGTAGTTCTGGTTGGAGAGGCACTAAGGATTGTGTGATTTTTCTACAGGCTTGGCAGGTATTCATATTGAGAAGCAGCTTTTCCTCTCAGAAGGGAGGAATGCACAATTCTTTTCCAAAGGAGTGCATAGTTCCTGGTGTAATGTTGGTTTCGTGGCTTCCAGGATAATGTTTTCCTTCCTTTGGACATTCTGAGAGGTTCCATCTCTATGGAGTAACTCAAATCTATAGGAGTTGCAGATGCTCCCTCTTTGTTCCTATCTGATTTTAAGTCTTTATGAGATAAGGAAGCAGGCATCTGGGCTTTGTTCCACGTTCTACCCCGAGACATGCTGTAACATTTTGGATTTTTACATGCAGAGATGACTCTGAGTCCACATGACATATCCTTTCCATCTCTCTTTTAGTTGCTTAGTATAGAATGTCTCAAAGGCTTTGGTGGAAATCTTTGAGTTGCTCCCTGCTCCTGGGTTAGTTTCTTGTGCAGAATTTCTAGAGCTAGAATATTGTGAGGATGCTTCTTAGGTCTTCAATGCAATGTCCCCATTTCTGTGTGAACATCTTGATTTGAGGAAGTGTGTCCATGCATGTGTCCTCATCGAGTAGTTCTGCATTTGGTGTCTGCTGTGATATCCTTGGCCAATCTACTTGATTAGAATGTTGAGTGGGTGATCTTAAATAAAGATCCTTCATGCAGCATCTTTCCATTCGCTGGAAATGTATATGCCTTTGCCTGTGTTCCAATCCTGTGTTCCAGAGAGTGAATGTTGCTGTCCAGTGGGTGGTATGGCCTCTTGCATGATTTCTGGTCTGAAATATGGATTGCTAGTTTTACATAGGTCATTTTGTTTGATGTAACTTTCTGTGTGTAATCCATGGGGTCCATAATCCTTGTACCTGCTAGTTGTGGGTCCCGGCAGGTTCCTTTCCTATTATGGCCTGTTGTTTTGGTTTGGGGGTCCAATATCCTTTTAGTTTGAATAAGGGCTTTTTGATTTGGTTGCAGGTCTGGCTCAATTATTTGCATAGGTTGTTTCTCTTATCCCATTATGTGGTATTTTCGGTGGTCTGGTTTGTGCCTGTGTCTTCACCCGCTTTCTTTTAGGTACCACTGTAGTTTTTTCGGGCAGTCTGTTGTGATGGTTTTTCTTTGGGTGCATGATGCCATGAAGCCTAGGGTTTGCAGTAGTTCTTGTCTTTGCTTGTAGTTATCTGGCATCAGTTAATGGATTATGTATGTCGTGGAGTCAGTCTTGAGAACTTCTTGTTTGGAATTATGGATGTTTTACGGTTTGCAATTCTGCTTTTAAGAACCATTTGCTTTTTTTCAGGCAGTGTCTGTAGATTTTGTTTCTAAGTTCTGTGCCTCCCTTCCCTTGCTATTTTTTTTACCACTTTTGTAAGTCTTTTTTTTTAAATTGTTGTTGTCCTGTTCTTGTTTGTTGATGCCAAGGTACTAATGTAAAGTTTTTGTCTGTGTGCTTTTGGGCCCGCTTTGTTACTGATACTGTGCCCTTGGTTTTGTTCTGGCTGTGCCCCAGTAGAATGCTATTATTATTACTGTGTCCAATAATGTCTGTAATGTTTTTGCTAGCCTGGTATTGCAAGTTGACTGGTCTTATGGGACTGTGTAGGTATGCCTCCTTGAGCCCAATTCTGTTTTGAGGTCACACAATGGGCTAATCCTGCAGAAAATCCAGGAGCTCTGCATTTTTACCTTTGGGACAATGTCCCTGGCCTGCAATGAGAGATGGTAGGGCCAGCATTTTGAATTGAATTCTCTTTTCTATGGCTCATAAGCCAGTTTGGAATAGAATCCTATGCAACTTCCTCTGTTGGTGGTACTAGTAATAGATGCTCTCATCTCTTGTCTTTGAGCGTGTTCTGTTTGTCTGGCTTCTCTGTTTTCTCTGTTTTGTTACTGGTTTGAGTCTCTTTAGAATCCTTTGTGATGTTCTGGACTGGTAGCCTGCTTCTTCTTTCTGCAGGTTAGGTCTTTTTGCATTTTCTGATCTATTGGTTGAATTTTTTGAAAAATTTAGCTTCTTTCTTCCTATTGGTGTTGCCATTTGTTCCCTTGGTGCCTGGTGTCAGAGCTGCAAAACTATGCCTGTCCTGTTGGTGTGGTTGTGCCAATTTTTAGTTGTTGAGCTGCCTCATTTTTGGCGCGTGCTGCTAGCTCCTGCAGGCTGGATGTTGTTCTTGTCTGGGGAATTGCCCTGTGATGGGGCGTGAACAGCAGTGGAGTCCTCCTTTGAAGTTTTTTTGGAAGGCTAGTTCCTATTTTCCCCTCTGAGTTTTTGAGGAGTCTGAATCTTTAACTGTTTGTGTACAGAGCCTTTGCCTTCTCTTCCATTTTTTTCCCAATTTGCTGGGCACCAGAACCCAAGACTTTGCCTTCTTCCATCTTTAACTGTTTAAGCCTATTGTTTTAACTTCTCTTTTCTCTTTTATTTGACTTACTTGCCAGCAACAGCTTTTAAACTGATCCGGCAAGACCTGTTCTAAAAAGCAAGCATCCAGTATATCACTGTGCAGCCACAAGTTTGAGTCATATTATGTTGAATGTTATTGTGGTTTTCTAAATGCTGCTTCTTATAAACATAGTCATCAGAGCCAGATTTAAAGATAAATTTTCTAAGGATAATCACCTTTTCACCATTTCATAAAACTGATTTTAACTAATCAGTCATGAGAGAGTAGCAATTAACTGAACTAGCATAACCCATCTCTAAGGAGTCGGAGAGGAACCCTGAAGACTAAGGGTAGCTTTGAGAGAAAGCAGAAGTTAGGCCCCTTTTTTACCCCCTGGGTATCTGCCTGGATTCCCTGCAGAAGGGAAGTGATGTGAGTCTGAGGTCCTGTAAACTGCTCTTAGGTGTGGGCTGGAGTCTAGGTATCAGGAGTGGGGCAGGTTGTGGTAAGTGTATGGTAACAACACCTGAGCATGAGGCTCATCAGGGGCTGAGGCAAAGTATTGGGAGCAGTGGCAAACCCAAGCCTTTCATCTTGGAATCTGGAGAAATCTTTGCGTTGCCATTGAATTATGTCCTATCTTTATCTGAGGAATGGTCCCTTTTTATTTCTGGTGGAGAGTAAAAGAGGAAAATAGATTCTTCTCTCTCGGGGCATTCATCAGTAGAAAAAGAAAATTTCCCCAAGTGAAATGACTGTGATGTCTAAATGCATCGGAATTGGAGGACATCATCTCTGGGGGCTCTTGGATGGTCTGTAATCTCTGAGCTGGAGGGCTCTGTCTCTGAGAGACACTGATTGGGGGCTCAAAGAGAGAGATGAGATTGGAGGCTCTGAGCAGCATCTGAGAGATGAACTGAGCTAATGAGAGGGGTGGAGTGAGAGCACCTCTAAGCACGGCTTTTTTAGCCCTTTTGCCAGCCTTTAGCCTGGGGCACTGATTTAATAGGATTGGCTTGGGCAGGGGTAGAGACAGCCAAAAGGGCTGTGGTCAGAGCATTCTGAGGTGGCATAGAGTGCTGGCAAGGAACCACATTAGACATTCAATCCAGGGGTCCGAGGAGCCCTCGGGTAGTAGATTACTTCAGAGGCCGCATTCTTCCGCTTGCTTTGATCGCCGAAAGCAGACAGCCGCAAAACTTTTCGCTCGAGATTTGCTTAACCTCGGTTTCGAGTCGAAAGACATGGTTTCTTTGGCGCTTTTTTTTTTTCTTAAAGGCGGAGGATCCGAAGGGAGTGTCGGGAAATCTGATTTCTAAATTGAGAAGTCAAAGGATCCGGACGACTTCTGTAGCAAACTTCGCAGAAAACGCCTTCAGCTAAACAGAACGCTACTGGCGCGGCAGCGCGGCTGTGGAAAGGTAGCCAAACAGGCTGGAAATCTTCAAACAAATAAGGTTTATCTGTAGAAAAAGTTAAACAGAGGTATTGACATCGCTATTTAAACATGAGTTTCCCAAGAGGGTACTCGGCTTTTAGAAGTCTTCAAAGTAGTATTCGGTAGTAAGATAGAAGTCTGTGAATCTCGACCGACAAGTCTTCGCACCTGGATCTTGCTTCTAAGCGCCACGCTGCAAGAAAGACTGAGGAATGGCGCCGGCTGAGCTTTATATACCAAGTAGCAGCAGACACCCGCAGAGTGCAGCGCTTACACCAGCAGGCCAGATCCAGACTTTGGACCAGGGCAGAAATCGGGCGGGCGGCCTGACGACAGGACAACCCATTTGTTATGACTGCAGATGCATCCTCGAAGGACATCAGCCTCTAGAATGTCTGTGGTAGGAACTCCTCTGAGAAAGGCTGCAGAAGTAGATGCAGCCCTGGTGGAATGAGATCTGATCCCCTTGGGGGTAGGTTTACCATGGTGCATATAGCATAAACGAATACAATGGCTTATCCATTTGGAAATAGTCTGCTTTGAAATGGCCTTTCCCTCTGCCCCTGCAGCAAATGCCACCAACAGTTCAGATTTTCTTACAGATTTTGTCCTGTAAGTAAAATCTAAGTTGTCTGTGTACATCCAATGAATGCAGAATCCACTCACCCTTGTTCTGTGGATTGGGAAAGAAAGTTGGCAGATGAATGGTCTGATTAAGAGCCACACTGGATACCACCTTAGGCATGAAAGATGGATTGGTCCTGAGAGACACCCTGGCCCGCATGAAAAATAATGAAAGGCTCCAGTGCCATAAGAGCCTGTAATTCAGAAATCCTTCTAGCTGAAGTGACTGCTACAAGGAAAGCCGTTTTCCAGGAGTGAAATTTTAGGTCTGCAGTAGCAGCTGGCTCAAAAGGAGGGAAAGTGAGTTTTTCCAAAACAAAATTGAGGTCCCATGCAGGGGTTGGCGCTCTCCTGGGAGGTCTTAAGTTCTTGGCCCCTCTGAGATACTGCTTTAGCAGAGGATGAGAGAAGAGGGGAGGATCTGTGTGGTAATGAGCTGAAATGGCAGAGGCATGGATTTTTATGGAAGAAAAGGATAGGCAGAGGCATGGATTTTTATGGAAGAAAAGGATAGACCCTTGTGAAGCACCTCAGTTAAGTATTGCAGAATCTGAGGAATATTGGGCATTGCTGTGCTTATTCCTTGTGATTGGTTCCAGGCACAGAATCTTTTCCATTTGTCAGCATAAGAGTTTCTAGTACTAGGCCTTCTAGCCTCCAAAATTACATCCATCACAGGCTTGCTGAGGGATGCCAAGGGTGAAATTAGATGATTAGCCACGCTGCAAGAGTCACAGTTTGGACCAGAGTGTGCAGAATTTGGTAGTTCTGCTGAGACAGTAGGGTAAGGTCTCTGAAACAGGTGCCACAGAGGAAAGTGTGACACATTGCGCAGGAGTGGGTACCAGTGTTGGCGAGGCCAGTCTGGAGCAATCAGAATCATTTTTGGTTTGTCCTGTCTGACTTTTAGTAGAACTTTGGAGAACAGAGGCAGATGGGGAAAAGCATAGACTGATAGGTTTTTCCAGCTGAATGATAGAGCATCCACTTTCCAAGCTTTTTTTTGTGATGAATTCTTGTGCAGAATTTGTCCAACTGCTAGTTCTGGGGTGAGGCAAAAAGATCTATGTCTGGACTCCCCCATTTGCGTGTCAACATGTTAAAAATTTGTGGATCCAGTTTCCATTTGCGTGGGTCCATAAGATTTCTGCTTAGTTCGTCTGCCAGAGTAATTAGCTTTCCTGGCAGGAATTGAGCTTGTAGTTGTATATGGTAGGTCAAGGCAGTGTTCCACAATGCCATGGCTAGTCTGCAAAGGGGGTAGGAATGTGTACCCCCCCTGCTGGTTTATGTACCACATAACTGTGGTGTTGTCTGTCTTTATCATTAATTGTCCTGGATGAAGGTAGTCCTTGAAGGCTGTCAGAGCATTCTGTACAGCTAGCATCTCTTTTTGATTGGTATGAAGGTGCATTTGATTTGGGCTCCATTTGCCCTGAATGCACTTTCCTGCCAGATGAGCCCCCCCAAGCATACTCTGATGCATCTGTAGTTAGGGTTTGGGCAGCATGGGGTGGAGTGAATGGCAGTTCCTTTTTGGTGGCAGGCCTCTGCCCACCATAGGAACTCTAGTTGCAGGTAAGGTATGATAGGAATCATTGTTTCCAGGCTGTGACAACGTTGACTCCATAAACTTTTTAAGTACCACTGAAGTTTTCTCATATGCAGTCTTGCATATGGAATTAGAAGACTGCAGGAGGCCATGAACCCCAAGGCTTGCAGAATTTGTCTTGCACATAGCAGGGCTTTTGTGGCCACCTGTTTGAATTAAGTCACCAATTGAATTTGTTTTTCTGGAGTAAGGCAAGTCATCTGGGCAGTTGTATTCAAGCTTGCACCCAGGAATGCAATTTTTTGAGAGGGTACTAGTTGTGATTTATTTTAGTTTATGGTGTACCCTAGACAAGTTAGAACCCTTTTTACAAATGCCAGATGCTTTAGAAGAATGTCCTTGTTTTCTGCCTGAATTAGACAATCGTCCAGGTATGGATATATTTGAATATTTATTTGCCTGCAAAATGCAATTACTGGAGCCAGGCACTTTGTGAAGACCCTGGGTGTAGTATATAAGCCAAAGGGCAGTGCAAAGAACTGGTAATGCAAGTAGCCTGCTTTGAAGTGGAGGTATCTTCTGCAAGATACCCTGACTTGGATATGCAGGTAAGCCTCTTTTAAGTCTAGAGTTACCAACCAGGCATCTTTGCCCAGCATAGGTAGTAACTGTTGAAGAGTCAGCATCTTGAATTTTGGAATGTCCAGAAATGTGTTTAGAGTGGATAAGTCCAGAATTGGATGCCATGATTTGTCTTTTCTGGGTACCAGGAAAAGTTTTGAATAGAAACCTTGTCCCTTTTCCACTTCTGGTACTGGTTGAATAGCCCCCATATTCATGAGGGACAGAACTTGTTTCTGGGCCTCTGCCCACTGATTTGGGGGCAGGTCTGGCCATCTGTTTGGGATTGGCAATGCGTGGAAATGAAATCTGTATCCCCTGGGATACTATATTTTCTGTTTAAGTAGTCCCATGATATGCTGTTAATATTTAAGCATATGAAATTGATAGTTTAGTGTAAACCTTCTTACCCCATCTATCCAGTGTCCTGGAATCTCTATCAGAAGGGATAGGATTTTTAGCAGAAGAGGCCTTAATGCCCTTGAGACCCTGAGAAATGGTTTCAGGATCAGCAATAGGATTTTTGAAAAGGAATTTGTGGGAGTCAGGACCCCTGTAGTATCTGTCTGGCTTAGAAGGAGCCGGAGGCTGAGAATCAGGAGCCCTACTAGATTTTGAAAAAACATCATCAACAATGTCTAGAACAGGAGGTATAGCCAAAGGCCTATGCTGAGGAAGAAGAAGAAAATCCCTAAGTCTCTTTTTAGATTCAGAGAAATCCTGACTTTCCCAGTGGAAATGTTCCCTTAAGGTATGTAAAGTTTCCCCAAAGGAAAAATCCTCAAGGGGAGAAGCAGAAGGAATAGAATCTTCTGCATCAGAGTCCTCATAAGTAGGAATAGACAAATCCTGTTCATTAGAATCAGAAGAAATAGAATTCTGTTCAGAAGATTCATAATCAATGTCTTGCCTAGGCCTCTTAAAAGGAGGGGGTGGCTACCCCTGACCAGAGTAATTAAACCTTCAGCCATTTTGATCATTTGTTTTTTAGGCATAGGGGCCTGCACATGTGGCCCAGGCATCGTTTTTTTAGATATAGATTTAGATTTTGGCCTTACTTTTGAAGATGGAGTCGGTCTAATATACAAATCTGTAGGCCTGAAAACACGCTCAGAAGCCAGTGCCTGCACAGCGGTTCCTGACCCTTCTAAGGCAGAGACATCCGTGGGTTCCATAATTTAACATCTCGCGGCATACCGGACTCCGAATGGTTCTCAGTAGAGGCCTGCAAATCAGAAGTAGCAGGTATCAGGGGCTACGAAAGTGCCTCACTGAGTACCAGCGAACTGACAACTGGCTTAGGAGAAGCATCGTCGGTTTTGGACCTCGACGGTCTGACTCTGTCTTTTTCTTTGCGTTTTTTAGATATGCCGGTAGTCGGATTGCTAACCGATGACATTTCTGGATAACTAATCTTGAGCCAAAATATTTAGAAGCAAAAATATACCAATGTTTAATCGTGTATTGATTAAATTTAGCACAAAACCGACAGCAAGGTATGTTGTGGTCAGGGCCTAAGCAAGGAATACAGTACAAATGAAAATCCTTATGAGGTATTTGCTTCCCACAAGTAATGCAATTATTAACTTTTACTGACATCGGTAAGGAGCAAGAAAAAGTTTCCCCAATGGGGTACTTAGCTTTTAGTTGAAGACTTCAGTTCTGAAACTCAAAAAACGAACATTTCAGGAGTCGGCCAACCGGCACCTGCGAACTGCTTCTGCTTCGGGCACTGCGCGGCAAGAAATACTGGGGTAATGGCGTTAGCTGCATGTTTTATATCCCTGACGACCTGATGTCATTGAAGAAGGGACAGCAACTGACACAGGACCCAAGACTTTGTTAATCAGGCCGACTGAGGGCAACCTGCCAGCAGATCACCCAAATGTAATGACTGCAACAGTGAAACACGAAGAACATCAGATAGGAGGACCGTTTATAAAAAGCTGACACTGCAGAGATTGCTTTGGTGGATTGTGGGAATATTTATTTTAAATTAGAGAGTGCAGTCATTAGAAAAGTAGCTGCAAGTGCAGTTTACATAACAGTGTGTACTATCTAGCCAAGCTATACTATCAGAGGCCTTCATTGTGCCACAAAGACAACAGACTAATTTATTTACTGACCACTACGCAACCCAGTACTTGAGAAACTAGATCATAAAAATGCTAACATGAATAATATGAAAAGGAATTCTTCATTAATCATACAATTGATCTGTAAATCTCTTTACTATTTCAGTTTAGGCACCTTATGACGCCATTCAACTAAAAAAAAAGTAGGAATAACTTTTCTTCTAATGCACTTGGAGAGTAATGAGGTCATTCACAGTACACGTGCAGGTTTTCATAACCATTCCACTTGTAAATCATAAGTATGTATGGATTTAGTACAGCTGTGTGAGAACACACCATGACTGCAGATGTTCAAGTGCAATCACTGTTGCAATACTGATTCTTGGGGGGGGGTTCCTGCCTGCAGAAACTAGACAACTAGCTCATCTTCCAGAGCTCTCGGCTCAGTGGACTTTTTCTTACTTGCTGCAATACTGACTACTGGGAAGACTTCCATAGCTTACAGACCAGAGGGTGCCAGGTCCTAGGAAGAGGCTGCGGACAAGCATACTCTGGTCCTGAAAGTACTGTACAGATTATGTTTAGAAAATGTGTGTACAGAAGACAAAGTCACTGCCTACAAGACAGACTGTGTGATACCCCTTCTCAAGGGAGGCACTGGTAGTTGAAGTGGCCCTTGTAGAACAGGGTCTAACATAGCTTTGAACTACCTTACCATAACAGGAGTAATGGTAGCTAATGCAATATTGAATTCATTTTGATGTAGTCCATTTGCTAACCAGCTTACTTTTCCTGTCCATAACAAAAAAATCATTAACTGATCAAGGAAATCTCAGTTCTTTGTGCTCATCTAGCAAATATATATTTTATTTCCTTTACTTTGGGATAATTAAAAAAAATAGAGGGAAACGAATAGCCTATGTTATCACCGCAGGCAAAGAGGAGGATTCAGTATACAAGGTGATTCCGTCCCTGTGAAAGGTTACATGATGCTCCTTACGTGAGGGCTTGTAGCTCCAAATTTCTTCTAGCAGAGGTCCATGTCACTAGCAATGCATTTTTCCAAGACAATCAAAAGCACCTCACTCAAAAAGAGCAAGATGGCCTTCTTTCTCAAAGACATAATTTAGGTCCTACAGTAGAACGATTTTTTTTTTTTTTGTCTCAAAAGCAAATTCTTAAAGAGGTGCTGCATAACTGGCATGTGGAATAGAAATAGAATAGTAGGCCCAGTATTAGACATACAGATATGGTCAAATCATGTACCTTTAGTGAGGCACAAGACAGGGTTGTTTTGTAGAGGTTTAAGAGGCAAGTGAGAACTAAAGACATTTGGGAAGAATGAGTCTTGCTCTCTGCTGAGGGGGAACTGTTTTCACTTTATGCAAGATTTCCTTGCATAAGATTTTCTCGTTTACCTCAAGATACATACAGCATATCCTCAGAAAACACATGGTTGAAAGGGAAGAGTGCTAAATCATTTACGCTGTTAGGCTTAGCTTACTCAGGTTGGGATAGGTTAGGGACCACTTGCTCTGAGTTAACAGGTACAGATGCTCGAAGAACTGGACTAGTTCAACTTTACTAGTCTCAGCAGAATTGGGAAGTAATATTCACTTGGCCAGAACAAAAATGCCAACAGATTTTTGAAATGCTCTCCTTCACCTTCTGTGACACCCTTAGAAGATGTGCAAAAATAAACTTACTCAGCATATACAGAAAGCATCTGTTTCTGGGGATCCTTTATCAGTTTCCTGCTGCATTATTTGCACATTTTGTTTTCCAGGGAGGCAAAGGTCTACTTCTGGCATACCCCACCTATGAACTGTAGCTAGAAATACATTCCTGTTTAACATTTAACATTTACTTGTTGGTGATCTGTTTCTGATCTGCACAGATGGCCTGCCAACACATCCTCTTATGATGGTACGCAAGACACCTCAAAGGCCAAATCGGACTTCCAGGCCAGGTCCCATGCTTGCACAGTATGTAAGGCAGAGTACCTTCCCTGTATGTTGAAGTACCACACTACTGTGATGCTGTCTTATTTGTGTGTGTGAAGTTCCCTCTTGCCAAATTTGTCTTACTGTGTTGACAGCTAGAATCACTGCCATCATCTCCTTTGCGGTGATCTGACAACTCTTAAAAGGCCTATGCCAAGTTTCTTGCAGCAAGTCTCCAGCATATGCTCCCCAAGCTGAATATGAAGATACTGTAATGAGGATCTGAGTGTTAGCTTGAAGAGTGCCAGCAGGTTGAGGTAAACTTAGTTTATGCCTCACGAGAGAGAGCTTTTTTTTTATTCAGGGCAATACTGCAATGGAGTTGTACAGGGGTTGGGGTATTTGGAACCAACACGGTTGATAAAATAAAAATGAAATATGCAAGTGACCAAAAACAAACTTTATAATATAAATGCTTTAATTTCAATTATGTATTTAAGAACATCCTACATTTTGTTTCTTAATCACTGCAATTCCCTCAAACACAAACTTGCCAGGGGGTCCATCAGAATGTAAGAGGTCCTGCAGAGCAAAATACTCAGGAGCTGCCTCGCTGAGGTCTGGTTCTGTTCAGAAACGGTCCTTGAGGGGGAAGGAACTTTCCTGCACTGGGCACAGTAGTCTATCTCAACACAACACTTATCTTGAGGATGAAACGTATGACTTTGTAGGTTCAAATAGAAGCCCAAGGTGTGGGAGTAATTCACAGTAAAATCTAGACCCTTCTTGTTCATCTCCAGGGATGATGCCTGCATGAGGCAATCATACAGGTATAGGTAAATGTGAATACCTTTTGTCCCGCAAAATGCAATTACAGGAACAAGACACTTAACTTTGCAACCTTTTAAAAAATAGCTTTGAAAATTCCTCTGACTACACCTGTTAGGTCATTTGAAAGACAACCACTGGCTTAAGTGAGACTTAAACTTGCAAGCTTTGGTTTCTCAGTCCAGCACTTCATTGCTGAGCTATCAGACCACAATTTAGAAATATGTTTAATCTTGATAGGCTTAAAATGGGCCTCTTGAGTTCCTTCTCTTGGAAGCGCAAAAAGTCTTGAGTAAAATTCTATACCACCTTGTTCTGGTATCCCCTCTGTGGCTCACTGGGATAAATTATCACAGCGGTGAAACGGACATGATCCTTGGGAGAGAATGCCTAAACATTCTCTTCTTTTTGAGAACTTAGTCTTTATCCCTGCTTTAATATCAGTAGAACTAACCTGTCCTGCATGTCAGCCTCCCACAGCTGTGCAAATTTGATAGTTTGCCTCCCATCATTAATTGGTGGGGAGGTGTGTGTGTGTGTGTGTGTGTGTGTGTGTGTGTGTGTGTGTGTGTGTGCAAGGTAGGTGTGTGGGGTGAGGGATTAGCTTGGAGTCATAACTGCTCCCCATTGTGGGTGTCATAGCCCACAGGGCCTCCAGGCTCCCCCTGTAGTCTACCAGCCACTTCTTGTAACAACCTTTCTTACTCCTTGGTGGCATGCCCCTCTGTTGTATAGGGGATAACAGACAGGTTTTACTGAGAAAGTTTGTATCCTTCAGTGCAAGGCAAATGAAAAGGATCCTACAACTTCCAACATAAAAGAAACAGAATCCAGATAACAAGGTATTGCTGCTCAATGCCAGGAGCCTTACATTCCACTCCTTACAGACATTCTTTACCCTGGAAGACACTGCCATATGTATCATGACAGACCTGATTCCAGACCAATGCGAGAAATGCATCAATACAGGGTTTCAATGCCTAGCACATGTTTAATGTTTAAGCCCATTGCACTAGACAAAGGCACTGAAGGTGATGATGTCTCCATATTCTTAAAAAAATTACCTCCATAATAATGACCTGGAACTCCTCCACATCCAACTTACTATCAACAAAACACTGGAATCATATCATGGCTAAATACAGGAACCCTTCTATGCCCTTCAGCCCACACCTCTTATCTAAACAGAATGTCTGACAGGAAATCTGCACATGCTGTCACTGAACACAGCAGTCTAAGCATATGGGGATAAGCATGAAGCTAAAAAGCTGGACTATGAAGGCTTTGTCCAATGGACAAACGTTGGAAAGTAACTCAACAAGTAAAAATTAAGTTCTCTCCCACAGGCTAAATTCAGAGGAAAGCTTAAAGGTAAAAGCCCAGATGTCTGAATCCAGCAGCACAAAGGTACCAAAGAAAGCTCAATAAACAGTTGGCTGTTGCAGCATAAAGGTCTTTCATGGGCATTTTAAAACAAGCACTGAAAGTAGCCACACCCTTGATGAGGTGACCTTTAATGACATTGTTCACTGGGGGGTTAACCATCTGGTGGCAAAAGGAGTGTCATCAATCCTCTTACAAAAGGATGTGCTTTCTTTTCCCATTCTGAAGACAAACAAATGGCTTGTTTTCTAATCTCCAGCAGCCTCTTTAGGTAAAACCAGAGTTTCCTGACCTGGGAAGGAAAAAGGGGAGAAGTTTTTCTAGGTTAACAGTTATGAAACCACTTTTGTAAGAAAATGTGAGTTACTGTTAAAGGCTGCTAACCCCTGGGAATACCAAAGTGAGGAATGACAAACAGTACTTTTTCAAAGGTATGAACCTCTTAACTGCCAAATTGCCTGTAAGAATTAAGACAGGAAGGCCTGTCAATCACAAAGTTCAGGTCCCAAGGATGATGAGAGACTACAAACATGGATAAAAATACAAATACGTATTAAGGAACTGATGCACTAGCCACTGTTAGACACAGTTCTTGCCCTGCACAAGGATGAAAAGTGCAAATATGTCAGTGTCATGTACCCTGACCATGAAATTCTTGTTAAACACGTACTTAAAAAAAAAAAAAAAAACTTTTTTCTCTCAGTCTGTTTCCTGATCTATTTTAACATCTCAAAATCACTCTAAGTACTTTATTTGTAATTTTAGCCTGTTTTCCGCAACATAGCTACCAATGGGGCTTGATGTATCGATGTGATCTTGTTCTCCCTAAACCCTCTTTCCAATAATACTTTGCATGACTCATGCAGACATAAGGAAGTAACTTTGAATTCCCATGCCATGCCATTGACATATAATGGGATTTGGGAGGGTCACGGTTATTTTCTTTACCTTCTGTAAAAGGACTGCTGCTTTTCTGTCTCTAATCCCCTTCATTTATGTTTGGCTCTGACCTTTTTTTACACTATACTTAGAAGTTATCTAGCTACAGCCAGAAAAGTAACTAAACTGCAGGCCTTTGTTCAATGTCTTCTTTTGTAGTTCAAGAGGAATTGAGAGTTCCCTCCCCTCACACTATTGCAGAGGTGTTAAAACTTTCACTGCACTGACAGACCCTTGCAGACTCAATTCCTCAGACTACAAAAGAAAACACTGAACAAAGGCCAGCAATTTAGTTACTTTTCTGGCTGTAGCTGGATAACTTGCAAGTATAGTGTAGAAAATGGTCTGAGCCAAACATAAACGTGGGTTATTAGATACAGAAAAGAAGCAGACCTTTTACAGAAGGTAAAGAAAATAAGAATGACCCCTCCCAAATCCCATTATATGGCAATGGCATGGGAATTCAAAGTTACTTCTTTAAGTCTGGCATGATAGTCATACAAAGTGTTACGGGAAAGAGAAAGGGTTTAGAGAGAACAAGATCATGTTGACGCATCAAGCCCCATTGGTAGCCATGTTGTGAAAAACAGGCTAAAATTACAAATAAAACACAAAGTGATTTTGAGGTGTTAAAATAGGTCAGGAAACAGTGTGAAAAAAAAACAGTTGTTTTTAGTTCTAGTGTGGAGTTTTCCTTTAAAGGTCAGGATCATCTGCAAACTAAAGGAGTGTAAGATACCTCTCAGGCCAGATTGAAATCATATTTCACACAGAGCTATGTCTGATGAGTGGATAGTTTTCTAGTAGAGTCAAATAATCCTGCTGGGAGATGTGGCTGAAAAGTTCAGCTGTGTATGAGCTCAACATAAATGCCAGAGTCATTAGTGTGTTGATGGTTGTACTAATTCTTGGGACTCCTTCCTGCAGGAAGCCCAGGGCTTCTTCGGGGTCCATGAGAGCTAGGTGGAAGAACCACACCCATTTTGGTCACAACAATGCTATAAGGATGAGATCTCCTTCTCCCTTTACCTTATCTATAACAGTGGAATGAGAAAACAGGAAGCAAATGCATACAACAAAATCCTTGATTCCAGTGGATGAAAGTCTTCTTGATAGGTTGTTGGAAGTGGAAAGATGGAAGCTGGTGTTTTCTTTTCCCCTCTCTCACACACAACACACACAAACAGATCTTTTAATGAGTTCCACAATATTACTGTGATCTCAGCAATGCTACCCTATCCAGTCTCTATTCAAATTGGGTGCCTTATATTTCTCCTTACATTATTTGGAAACTCATTTTACTTGCTGAGAACACATTGTTTGCAGGTAGGCATTTATGTTGATAGCCAAGTCCCACACATCCTCGGCTAGCCAACAAAGGTGATAAAGACAGAGAACAGAGCTGAAGGCTTCCAGAGCACAAAGAACTTACACAATCTCAGTCATGTTTATGTTATCTTTTTCTGAGGTCGCTTGACAAGATGCCCTGAATTCTGAGTTTGCTTATGTCTGCTCCTCAAGCTAACTGCCAACACGAGTGGTCAGCTCCCAAAAGAGATTTGGGATTGTGAAAGGGAGACTTGGGTTAAGTTTTATGGACTATGCACAACATGGGCACCTTCCTGATTTGTGGATTAGCATCATTGGCCCTACAAGCTTCTTAGGTACCGATGGATATTACATATGTACAAGTCTTGCAATATGACAACCAGAATGGATGACAACTTACTCCAGTGCTAAAAAAGGATCTAGTTGTTAGAAAAGACTTGGTTGAAATGCAAAGGAATAACTGTCATTGCTTCACAGTTGTACTAAGAAGCAAATTAAATTAAGACAACTCTAACCCCCTACCAATAATTCACTCAAAATCCCAATACAATTCAACTCTTATTTCATAGATAGTATAGCATTTTCTAACAAAGGATTCCCCAAAATCGAATCCTAAACCTGCCCAGCAGCCACGTATCACCACATCCATTTTCACATTCAAAACTGTGCCCACATCATATACAAAACTACTCAAACCATGCTCTATTCTAGCTGATGACCTTTTAAAGTACCTTAAAATAGCAGCTGATAGCATTCCCTACCCTGTCCAAATCCTTATAAATTGGACAGTCCAGAAATCCAATATTCCCTCTCTCTGGAAAAAGTTGCACATTATCCCTCTACACAAAGGAGGAAATTCAACAGACTTTACTAACTTTAGAACTATAAAAATCTTATCCCCCCTCTCCAAAATACTTGGTGTATTCAAAAACAACCGCTAAACTATCTCCTGCAGGAAGAACTCATATCCCCCACATAACATGGCTTCCATCTTTCCCATAATACTAAAAGTGCACTTCTAACCTACATATTATATACATACATACATACATACATATATATATATATATATATATATATATATATATATACATATATATATATATATATATATATATATACATACACACATATACACACACACAACACACACATATAGATAGATATAGATACAGTGGATATAAAACGTTTATACACCCCTGTTAAATTAAAATATCAGGTTTTTGTGATATAAAAAAATTAGACCACAATAAATCATTTCAAAACCTGTACAATTCAATTGAAAAACAAACACATCTGTTAGGGGAAAAATATAAAAAATTAAAAACGTAAAAACCTGAACAATGCTATTACAAAGTTGCTAAATTTGCAGCAAATACCCCTTTCAAAACCTACCATTGTATAGCACTAACAAGCCTAATTTGGTTAGGAACAACCCCATCAAGTAACATATACACTTATAAAATTATCCAGAATCCATCTGCTTGTTCATCACTAAACATTCTACACACAACTATATTCAGTCAGTTATTACGATACAATGACCAAAAACTCCTGTCTGCCCACAAACCCATCAAATCTGCTTAGCATGGTCTGTACTCGTACCATGTTGCTAAGGGCTAAAACTCCTCACCTCTGTCCATAAGGTCAAATATCCCCCCCCCCCAATTCTTCAAAATCATTCTGAAAGACTTCCTAGTCAATAGCTGACTCTGACTGTTCTTTCTAAACACCAGGATAAACTATATCCCTAAATGTGAACAAATACTTGTTCATAACATACATATTAGCCATAACATACATTTTCTTACTTTCCCTTCTTCACTCACTTCCTTAGTTCTATCAATTTCTCTCCCCTGGATTTCTCTCTAAATATATCATAAAGCCTGCTTTTCCTATCACTGTGTATTGCAATTCCAGTTTGTGTTATAACTTCCCTTTAATTTCCCTATAAACTAGCTAAAATTTCTCTATTAAATCATGTTACTTAACCTACTGAACTCGGTGGTGCAGCAGTAGCATTGTCGCCTCACAGCAAGAGGTTCTTCCGTTCAATTTTCGGCTGGAGCACCTTCTGTGTGGAGTCTGTATGTCCTCCCCATGGTCGAGTAGCGTTTGAAAGACATGCGTGAATGGGCATGCCTTCGTTGAAGGTTGGGCATTGAGCTGCCACTGTAAAAATCTACTGCCAATCATTAGCGGACCGAAGTTCCACTGTGGCAACCCCTAACCAGGAAAAGCCGAAAGAAAAACAACAACTTAACCTACTGAACTACAATCTGAAAACGACTTGCAAATAACTAGACAGGAGATATGATAAGTAGGGTGTAGTTACCCGTAGCTGCATTAGGAGCTGTTATAAGAACTAGAGATTCTTTTAGAAATTCTGTAGTTAATAGGTTCATACATTCGACTGTGAAGCTTGGTACATACTGGCCTGAAAGATGATTGACTGCTGTAATCACATGTTGACATTTTTTGTTTCTTATATGCATGCACTGAAAAGTTTTGTAAGACTGACTTCTAATCAAAAGGGAAATTGACTTTATCTTGGAAAGCACTGTGTTGCCATTTTCTCTTTTAGTGATTTAACAATACTAGTTCTAGGATTCCCAGTCTTTAGTTAGTGATCTGGCCAAGGTCACCTCTAAAAAGTATAAGAAACTGAATATGATGACAGCTCTTGAAGCTTTTATGAATAGATTTTTTCCAAACCTTTGACTTTTCTCATAAGAAAGTACTGCACTTTTTCAAGTTCATTCAGATGAATTGTTTGAAAGCTACAAAGCATATGATTGTATTCAATAAATGATCAATGTAAAAGGTATTCACTGGTACAATGATCTCCCTGAATGACAAGTCATACTCTTTATGATTAGGTGGGCTACAGAATGCTTTTCTGACTTGGTACAAACATACTAATCAAAGTTTAAGTTATCTTTGTCCCTGGATCTTAAAGGATGACAGTGTTTCACGTGAATTACCATTTATTTTGTAATTTTAATTTCCTTTTCGTTAAGTCTTATGTTGCTGCATTTACTGACATTACAGCTGAGGCCATTATTTTTATACCATCTGTGTTATGTAAATGACCTGAAGTAATCAGCATATCTGGTTATCCAAAGCTTATTTCCAACTTTTACAGCCGAGAAGGCTAATCCAAAAACAATCAAATGACCCACTGACTTGTGTCCTACTTCTTACCCAGCAGTTTACCCATATGCATGGGTTGGCATTTAATGTTTTTCCCCTAAGTTAATGAGCAAAACCTGTGGTGGTGGTGGTGCTGCGGTAGCATTGTCGCCTCACAGTAAGACGCTGTCCAGTTCGATTCTCAGCTAGAGCGTCTTCTGCGTGGAGACATGCGTGAATGGACGTACCTTCGTTGAAGGTTGTGCGCCAGGCCTGACAAGCCGGTACGTAAAAATCAACTGCCAATCATTAGCAGACCAGAGTTCCGCTGTGGCAACCCCTAACCGGGAAAAGCCGAAAGACACAAACAAACTGAATGCCTTAGCAAGGTCAAGATAAGCAGGAAGAACTGCTAGCCTTTTATCACTGTTGTCACCCTTCATAAACCCACCCTACTACATAACTAATAGAATTAAGTCCCCTGTCACCCTTCACAAACCCATCCCACTACATAACTAACAGAATTAAGTCCCCGGTCACCCTTCACAAACCCATCCCTACTACATAACTAACAGAATTAAGTCCCCTGTCACCCTTCAGAAACCCATCCAACTACGTAACTAACAGAATTAAGTCTCCTGTCACCCTTCACAAACCCATCCAACTACATAATTAAGTCCCCTGTGCCACCTTAGATGAACTCCATTATGACTCTCTTCACACACAATACCAGTCAGGCTGACTGGTGTAAAACCGTTTGGTCTGATGAAAACCCTATATTTTGTAAACTGGAATACACTACAGCTTACTGTTCTTGGTCAGGGCTGCAGCCACATGCATGAACAACAGTGATTGATTAATCAGATTTTCCTTGAGTCTATGTAAGATACCAGCAGGCATGCCATCTGGCCAATGGAACTGAAGACATTTTTAATGTGACCTGCGGAAGAAATTACGTCTGCAGTTAAATGAAACAATTGCTTTTCTTGGCTATATAACCACTCCAAATTATTTTCAAGCTTACCACAAAGCTCCTACAAATATGCACTATATCTAGTGGATAACATTTTATATTCAAAACTTTTCTCATTCCATTTTTATGAAAAAATACCTTATTGCAATCCCTTAACACAAAGGTAGTTTAAAATCCTTGAAGATGAGGCAAGACAGACAAGTGGTTTCTGAACTTAATGAAATCTAAGCTTGTTTTTATATCTACAGTAATTGTATAGGTTTCATAGATGGTTAATCTAGGCTAATGACCACTGGGGTCCTTATAAGCCTAGCAAAGTACACCAACTGTATCTTGCAAGTTTATGTGCTTTGGAGGTTATTTTAAAGTTTATATATAAGCTAAGGCAGGATTTATAGATTGCCTCTATATTAGAGAGGTTGGTGGTAGATATGGGGTATATTTCCAATTTCCCATCCGCAGATCCAGGTTTCTCTTGAACAGGGTTAGGTAAGAGCTCTGCTTTACATACATGGGAAGCCTGTTCCAGAGAAGGGGAATGCTCCAAGATACATTCCTGTTCCTCCAACATGTCCTATTTTGGCTGCCAGCAAAGTTTAAATCCCTAGATTGAGCAATTCTGATGCTATTTGTTTTGTGGATATTTAAAAGGTCCATCATAGTGGGATCCAAGTATGCCTTGTAAGACTGTCACAGATTTTCTAAAGATTGTTGAGAGGCAAAGTACAGAGATAAAGCTTTGAGGTGATCTGCATTGGACACGTACTCTTTTTGTAAGGAACCTCTGTGGACGTCCCAGTTGCTGCATGTGCCTAGTTTGGTACATAGTGAATGGAACATTTTACTCAACGTTGGACATGATGAGGGCCAAATTCAGTGGAATGATGACTTCCTTGGACCTAGATGCTGTGTCCTTGCTTACATACAAAAATATTTCAAGCACGGGCATTAATGCCCTTCTAGCTTACCAATATACCAAAACAATTGTTCCCATAATAAATGTCCAAGCTGTTCTTAAAAAAATCTAAACTAGTACTTGCTTTAATGTAATTTGGTAGTCTGTTCCATGCATCAGCTATTCTGTCAGAGAACCAATTAGTACACTTCTCATTCCTATAGAATCTTCTACATAGGTTGTCTGATGATTCTCTAGTACTTTTTGATAACCCCAAACATTCCCAGAGGTGGTAGTTCTAAATGCCTTCTATACCTGAATAAGATCTCTTCTTGGATATCTGTAAGAGACACTGAACAAGTTCAGATATTTTAGTCTTTCATAGTAACAAATTTTCACATCCATGGATGCTCTTGGTATACTTCTGCTGTACTCTTTCCAGTTTATTCATGCTTGTTTTCTTACAGGCTTTCCATATTGTTATTCCACACTCAAGTTTGGTTCTAATGTTACTAACAATGACTTCATCATTTCTGATTTTCTGGACATAAAAATGTTTTTATATAACATACAGTTCCATAACTATCATTAACCAATTAGTTGATATGATTAGAAATACTCACAGTTGAATCTACCCATTTACCCAAGCCCTTAAAAGAGTCTACAGTTTTAATCACTGTGTGCTGTATTAAATATTCACCTTTCAATTTATGTCCCCCAAATCTCCTAAGTTTAGTCTTTGATGCATTTATCAGCATATTATTCTCCTGTGCCCAAATGGTCAAGTTATTTTGGAGACATGCCTTATCTGTACCACATGTAATCAGTTAACCCAATTTCAGGTTGTCTGCATATAGACTGTAGAACACCTCAGATGAAAAAGTTAGGTCTGAAAGATACAATTGAAACAAATAAAGGGCTAGGACAGAGCCCTGTGGAACACCGCGACTGTAACCAAGGATTTCACTTGTTCAGTTGCTGTATGATACTTGCTATGTCCTATCTGTAAGCCATGCAGCTATCCATCTTATCAAGAGTACATCAATACCTAGTTGTATTAATTTATTGAACAGTGTTTTGTGTATGACCCTGTCAAATGCTGAAGTTAAACCTATATAAATTACAACACAGCACAATTTTTATTCATAGCTATTATATTGTTATAGAAAATCATGTTACAGGTGGTAATAGATCTATTTTCAATGTATGCATACGGATATAAGGTTTCAAATCATAACCTATCCAGTTCTGACAATAACTTATCCAATATTACCTTCTCCATTATTTTTGCACAACATAAAAGTAGACTTAAGGGTCTATATGACTCGGGGTTTGCCCTACTTCCCTTTCCCTTAAAGACAGGTTTAGTAAGCGCATGTCTCCAATCTTGAGGAATCTCCCCATATTTACATGATGTAGTGAATAATAGATATAATTATACTATAAGTTCTTGCTGAAGTGTTCTCAGGTCATTGTTACTAATTCTGTCTCCTCCCTGTGCTTTGTTTGGATCCAGTTTGCTCAGTTTGTTTTCAATATAATCTAATTTGATTCCAGTATCTGGGGTTACATGGATGTTACTAGGACAACTTATCGCACCTTTTGTGGAGCCAAACTGTTTTGAATAAGATTTTGTAAATACATCTATAATCTGCTGTGTCTTGAGAATAAATTTTAAAATCTGTACAGTTTATCAATTTGTGCGTCTTTACTCCTTCCACATGTTATGCATCTATAAAAAAGGTTTCCTATTATGTTCAGTATCGCTCATAAATTTTCTTGATCTTGTCTCATACTATGCTTGATATGTTTGTCCAGCTTATTTCAGTTTTCAAATTTGTAATTCAACATCGCTTCCATTTCTCATCTCTCTTCCATTTCTTATATTTTTGTCTGTCCCCTTAATCAGATATTGTGCTTATAAGTTTTGCAACACAGAATTACTTTCTTACTACCTTAGACTAATGGTGGTTGAACGCCTGGATGCGATCTACACAAGTAACAACATCCCTGACTACTGGGTATACTCTTAGGGTGTGTGTAATTTCCTTGTGTGGCTGACTTCCCCAACAGTGCTATTATAACATTCCTTGGAACTGACTTTCAAGCCGTGGCACCTGTCGTTTGTCTGGGTTAATCCATCTTCAGGTAGACAACAAAGCTCAGCTGAATAAAAAAGGTTCTCTTCCTTGACATCCAAACCAGATGATGAGCTGTACTACAAAAATGAAAGATCCCCCTTAAAGGGTGGGAGGATGAATATCCTCTCTTATGATGCAATGCATTTTTTTTCCAGCAAAAACACTTGTAACTTAAATGGCAGGAGGCCATGGAAGACAAAAGTAGATGAGAAGAATGTGCCAAGAACAGGAGTCTTTCCCCTGGCATAAAACTCAGAGGCCCACAGAACTTGGTTCTGTCCCAACTTGCTGAAATCATGATGCTCCTGTCACTTGAAGCCTCTAGCTTCTGTACAAACAATGGAGGGGGTGCTCACAGAAGAAAATTCCCTAGTGGTATGCACCTGTTGACCATTAGTGGGGATGCTTAGAACCTGCTGTGTAATACAGTTAAAATGTGTTGCAGACTGGAAGTCTTGAGAATCTGTTCTCTCATGGCTGGCCTCTGAGGGGGATATGAAAGAATCAGGTGCCAGGTGTAGACAATGCTGTGCCTAATAATGGCCAGCATAATCAAACTCTCACAAATTTTAAGTGGGCTACAGGGCCACACACACACACACACACACACACACACACACACACACACACACACACACACACACTATTTAGAGCCACTCACAACTTTTTATGTTTAACTATTTTACAGATGGTTCATTTCTTGCTTGTTAGAATCACAAGGTGGAATCTCCCTTACTATGGAATACGCTCTTTTCACTAAATGTCAATCTCTGTGCATTGGACGAATGGGCAGAAGCTGATGCAGAGTCAACATTTTGAATTTCGGAACATCCAGAAAAGTATTTAGAATGGACAGGTCCAGAATTGGTCTCCATGCTTTGTTCTTTCTCAGTACTAAGAAAAGTCTCGAGTAGAATCCTTGTCTCTGCTCTTGTTGTGGCACAGGTTGAATGGCCCTCATGTCCATGAGAGATGAAACTTGTTTTTGTGCCTCTGCCCATTGATTGTGTGGCAGGTCTGGCATACCTTGTGCCTTTGGAAGGGTATGAAAGTGGAACCTGTAGCCCTGAGAGACTATATTTAGGACCCATTTGTCTTGAGTGATCATGTGCCAATTTTGTGAAAAAAGTGCTAGTTTTCCCCCTAAGGGTGCTGCCAAAAGATAAGTGCTTGGCATTGGCAGAGGGAAGTTATTGGGACTGTTTCCTATATGGTTGTGATTTGTCTTCTCCGCTTTTGGAGATAGAAGCACCCCATTGTTTGGGCCTGTATGAGCCCTGGGGCTGTTGTCTGCCTCTAGGGCATCTGTATCTGCCTCTTTGTGGCCTGTCTGACAAGGGAAAGGACCAATTCTTAGGCCAGTTCCTGCTAAATCTGGGTGGCTGTACCTGTAAGAAATCCTTCACTGTCTGCATAGATTTAGCTTTATCCTCCATTTTCAACACCTCTTCTGCCTTAACACCAAAGAAAGTATCATGCTGTAATGGAGCATCCAATAATTTTGATTTAACATGATCAGGCAGAGTCTGTTCCTTTAACCAAGCATGCCTTCTGATAACAGAACCTGTTACAGCGGCCCTGCAAGAGACCTCCAGTGAATCATAATCACATTGCAAAGTATGTTTTCCCACTTGTTCAGCTGCATGCAATAAATCCTGCAATTCCTTGTTCTCAGAACATTCAGAATTTGTCAATATTTTATGTTTTAACAGAGACATTAAGTATTGCTGATATTTAAGCATATGAAACTGATAATTTAAAGCCCTTACAGCCAAGGTAGCAGAAGTGTAAACTTTTTCCCCCCATCTGTCCACTGCCCTAGAATCTCTATCTGAGGGGGCAGGTTTTTTTGCAGTAGCAGCCTTGACCCTTTTGGGACCCTGAGAAATGGTTTCTGAGTCAGCAGCAGGGTTTTATATAGAAATTTATGAGAATCTGGAACCCTGTAGTATCTGTCTGGCTTAACAGGTGCAGGAGGTAAAGAGTCGGGAGACAGGCCGGACTCTGAAAATACATCATCTACAATGTCTAGAACAGGTGGAATAGCAAGAGGTCTGTGCTGAGGTAGTAGAAGAAAGTCTTGGAGCCTTTTCTTAGAATCTGAGTAATCTTGGCTCTCCCAGTGGAAATGCTCCCTCATGGTATGCAGGGTTTTCCCAAAAGAGTAATCCTCAGGAGGAGAAGCTGAAGGAACAGATTCTTCAGCATCAGAATCCTCATAGGGAGGAATAGAGTATCCCTGTTCTGAAGAAGAGTCAGAGGAAATGGAAACCTGATCAGAGGAATCATATTCAGTATCTTGCCTAGGCCTCTTATCGGGGGTGGGGGGGTGGGAACCCCTGATCAAAGTAATTAGGTCTTCGGCCATTTTGAGCATCTGTTTCTTAGGCATGGAAGTCTGTCCTGGAGAATGCTGTACTTGTTTCCTTGTCTTTAAAACTGTTCTAGTCTTTGTCTTTGACACTGAAGTTGGCTTGATATAAAGTTGTGTAGGTCTGAAAACACCCTCAGAAGCCGATGCCTGCTCAGCGGCTCCGGACCCATCTGAGGGATTAGTTTCCAAAGGCCCAATACCTTGAGTATCCAGAGGCCTAGCTGTCTCCACATGGGAGTCAAAGGCGGCCTGTGGCTCTGAGGTAGCGGGTGTCAGGGGCTGCGAAAGCACCTCACTGAGAACCGGCAACTGGCCTAGAAGAGGCTTCGTCATCTGTTTTGGACCTCGGATGCCTGCCCTTTTCGTTTTCCTTGCGCTTTTTATGAATTCCGGTCATCGGTTGTTGCGACGGCATTATATAGTTAAACCTTCAGCCAAAATAATGAAAAGCAAAATCGGACCGACGCTTAATAGTGCGTTGGTTAAATTTAGCACAAAACCGACAACTAGAGCTACATCGTGGTCAGGGCCTAGGCAAGGAATACAGTAAGAATGGAAATCCTTATGAGGTATTTGCTTCCCACAAGAAATACAATTGTTAACTTTTTCTGACATCGGTCTGGAGCAAGAAAAAAGTTTCCCCAACGGGGTACTTAGCTTTATAGAAGACTTCGGATCTGAAATTCAATTTCGAAAATCTCAGGAGTCGGCCGACCAGCACTTGCGAACTGCTTTTGCTTCAGGTACTGCGCAGCAAGAAAGACTGAAGAAAATGGCGTCGGCTGCATCTTTTATACCCCTGGCGCACTGACGTCAGGGAAGAGGCGACAGCAACAGACGCCGGACCAGAACTTTGGAATTCAGGCCGACTGCGAGTAGCCTGCCAGCGGGATAATCCAAGTGTAATGACTGCAACAGTGAACTGAACATGTGACAGTAAACATGTTACTTACCTTGCTAGTTGCAGGGTTTGTGCCAAATTCTATGTTGGCAAGACAGATAGACATCTTAGGGAACCTGTTTATAACATAAGGAAGTGCAGCAGATCTAATGCACTTGCCAAGCACGTCTCTAGTACGAATGATTTACATGTGTTTAGTTTCAGAGTTATCAGTTTACTCTATGAGAGTCCTAGACAGGGTGATATGTATAATAGGACTGAGAATTTAGAAGCTATATGGATCACCAAATTGAGAAGCACTGAGGGGCATGGTCTTAATGAGTGTATTCCTTCAAGACCAAGATTGAAGAAGAGGCCGTTGAAAAGATGATTTTTTTGAGTGTCTAATATGTTGTTTTTTATATGTTTAGTATTTTATATGTATTAAATGTAGATACATTTTTTGAACATGTTTTTATATATATTTTTTATATATTTTATATTTTTATATTTAGAGGTTTTGTCAGCTTTGTGTCATGTGACTTATTTTTTGATATAAAAGGTGTGTTTCAATAGTGCTTTATGTACACCTGAGGAAGCTCATTTGTGAAAGCGCTTGTGTTTTTGCACTAGTAAAGGCCTTTTTTGGAGTCTACAGCCATCAGCGTCTTTTTTGGAGTCCTAAAGTTTGTTCATTCCCATGAGAATGGGAAAATGCATCTTCTCCCTGAACAAGAGGCAAAGCTTAATACTTTTTGTTAAATGGGTAAGACGGCTGATCTGAGGACCCTTTACTCCCATGAGGCAGGCCATCAAGGCATAAACCACACACAAAGAAATTCTAAAAAAGCACACCTAATTAAATAGCAGTAAACAATAATAAAAATTGCATTAAGGAAACAAATATACATGATAGTGCATACCACATAACATTGACATAGAACAAACTTGACATACCTCAATAAAATAATTAAAGAGAAAGCATTGTGGAACAGAAGTACAGCAGTAAAACTAATTACAGCCTTCAGAGTACAGTAGTAGATCTAATTATAGCCTTCAGGATAGTAACCCATCCCCCCTACATTAAAAACTTTCAATACTATGAGCATGAGAAACACCAAACACGGGAAGGTAAGAGGCAAGTTCTCTATTAGTTATGTTAATAAATTTGAGAATTTTGTTCTCGGTACACTTCTTCTTCTTTCGGCTTTTCCTGGTTAGGGGTTGCCACAGCAGATCATCTGTCCGCTCATGATTGGCAGTGGAGTTTTACAGTGTCGAGTTGCCCAACCTTGCACAGAAGGCACACACACACACACACACACACACACACACACACACACACACACACACACACACACACCCTAGGGCCAATTTACAGTGTCCAATCCACCTACTGCATGTCTTTGGGATGTGGGAGGAAATCACAGCACCCAGAGGAAACCCATGCAACCACAGGGAGGACATGCAAACTCCGCACAGAAGGCACCCCAGCAGAGAATCGAACCGGAGAACCTCTTACTGTCAGGCAGCATAGCTAACCGCTGCACCACCGTGGCCGCCCTGTTCTTGGTACACTAAATTATTCCAATATTATGAGCAGAGCTCAGTGCACTAATTAGGAGGATGTATTCAATTCTATGTAACAGAACATTTGTATCATAAGCATGCTTAGCTTTGTCAGTTAACATATTTGAAATTTTGTATGAAACACAGTTGTGTATGGAGGTGGTCAACGTGTTTGTGAAGTGAAGGACTGTGGGCTAACGCGATGGACAGATAATTTTGATGCTTTACCCAAGGAATGTAATTTCCCTTGGGGTCAGTGATAATGATATTCAGAATGATTTTTGTGCTTCCTTGCCTATTTAGGTCCATTGGACTAGCTGTCTGCCCACAACAGCTCAGAAAGCTATGTCTCAAAGCCCTTAAGGACCAAGAAGACAAAGACTGCTCTTCACTTCAACTGGTTGACACAGATCCATCTTTTCAGGTTACCCTCAGAGACTAAGTGAACTTCACAGCACAGAAGTGAAAGTATCTATTACCTCAATCTGTACCAGGTTTGGTTGAAGAAAGGTAAAACCCACTATGAGGTTGGTGAAGACTTTCACCACTGCAGAATCTGGCCAGGTGAGTGTAGTCACTTGCACCTCATAACCCATTGCAACAAAACTTATCCTCATAAATGCAAACAGCATCATAAACAATGCACTGGTCATCAGGCCTAGAAGATGCAGCAGAAGTTGGCCATTGGCTCTGAGATTTGCTCTTAAATACTCAGCAAAAAGCTCCAGACACCATCCAAGAGCAAAGATGACTAGCAATAGATGGTGTCAAACTCTGTCTATAAAACTGAACCTTTGAGATATGATCACTGAGAACTTAGCTCAGTTCTTGATGATCTCCACATAGTGCAGCCCAGGCAGCACCAATCACAGATACATTTCCTAGAGGTCTGATGAGGAGGACAATAGTAACAAGGCATCCAAGTGAAGTACTGTGTGGATGGTTCTTCTGCAAAATGTCCATCACTACAGCAAATAGCACTGTAAAAGACATTACAAACTGAAGAAAGGCTATGCATTAAAATTTTGTACAACAGAAAATTTTCCCGATTGAAAAATGGATTTGCCTGTGAGGTCCCCAACTGATGCAGCAAAATATGTCCGTCGTGTCAAGTGCCATCTCTCAGGTGAGTGCTGGGAATAACGGCACAAGCCAGTTAAGGGTGAGCATCTGCAACACAATGAACTCCTTCTGGACTGAAATGGGAAAACCTCTATGGCCCTCCTGAGCAAAGAGACTGAGCATGTCCCATGAGTGCCACTAAGATAAACTGGTCTTCTGTAAGACAAGATTTTTCTGGGGAGGACAAGGGAGCTACAGGAATATGGTCAAGACAGACTAACTCTACAATCCAAAGGCCCTGTGCAATAGATCTCTAAGCCTGTGAAAAGAGAGTCCCCTCCAAAGCACACACAGGCAGTCTCCAGAAGACTGTACAGTCAGTTCAGTATGGCTGCTGGTGGGTCAGTCCTCTTTGAAGATTCTGCCAGGTGAACGCTACTGCACAGTAATTCGTCTTTTCATGCAGGGGATAGCACTCCTTTCACTTTATGGATATGTTAGGTTTAATAAAACCAAAGAGCAGGACCAAAAACAAATGACCGACCACAGAGCTGACACCACCAAGTTCAAGTAAATCCACAAACTGGTCTTTAATGTAAAAACACACCAAAGAAATCACGTAATGGCTTTCGCTAGGATGTTCCTAGCTTTATCAAGTTGTTGAACCATTCTACCATCTTGACTTAAATAGCTGCTTGCAATCAATTAAACAATTTAATAATCAATTAAAACTAAATTGAATCATACATTAATTAAAAAATATTTGAATAAAATATTCAACATTTAAATCCATTCATTACACAGTATTGAACAATTAAAAACTTTTTAGTTACCCACTGTTGTGCCCCTTATTTAATAATTTAATAATTTAATAATATTGCTAATGTTTCTGCGAATTAAACACTTAAAAAAATTTTTTTACCAAAAAACAGAACATTTTACCATGTTTTTACATAATTACATGCTTGTGAATAAAAGGTCACTAAAATAAGCCTGTAAACCATACTCTGGGCAGTAAAATGAATGTGCAATATACATCTGTGTGTAAGTATAAAGATAAATGTATATGTGTACAGACAGATCCAGTTGTAACACAAAAAAATACATCGAAATGAACAACAACCAGGAGAAAAAGGAAAAACATATGCCTAAGCAAATCAAGCCATATTCATATCCTAGTACAGTCTACCGAGAAAACTTGTGGCTATGCATGAACCTAGTGCCAGTAATAAAAATAATTTATTTATAATCTGGCCCTTCTTAATTTTAGAATGGGTTTTATGCTGATAGTGTCGTTTAAACCAGGCCAGCTTGCTGCATTTAGCTTAAGCTGCCACACTAGCTCCCTATATTCTAGGGTAGCTTCCCAATCCCCACCTCTCGAGTCCCTATTGATCTGTTCCAGAATCATGAATTTAAAATTGTTGTTGGGACATGTAAGGGAATGTTTAAAAAGAGCATTTGTTTCCTTGTTTTTGCCCATCTCATAAAAATGTTCATACATTCTTCTCTTAATTTCCCTTTCTGTCTTTCCCACATAAAAACTTTTGCAAAACATGCACACAGCTAAGTATACCACCCCTCTTGAATTGCATGTAAAATGCATGGGAGAATCAACTCTCATCTTTCTGGAAGGTAGGTATATGCCTTTACCATTCAAAATTGCATGGCATTGTTGGCATGCACCACATTTAAATGTACCAGGTTTTTTTGAATTATCTAAACTTGACTTTCTTTCGAACATGTGCTTCAAGTTAACACCCTTCTTTCTAATAAATTTCGGTCTGTTCGGTAGAATGCTTTTGAATTCTTCATGTGCTGTTAAAAGTGGCCAAAACTTTGTAATTGTTCTCTCTATGTCATCTGCTTGACTACAAAAGGTATATATAAATTTAGGTCCCATGAATTCATTGTTTTTTTCATTAATCTTATCTTTTTCAACAACTAGTTGATCCCTTGTAGACTCTTTTCCCAATAAAGGGGAATACAATGTACCTCTTTTGCTGTTCACTTCATTATATAAAACCTGAAATAAATCCAAGGGGTAACCCCTTTCCAAAAACATTTTTTGCAACACCATGACCTCATTTTGAAAATCCTTCACTGCGCTGCACATTCTTGAGGCCCTGATCAATTGGCCTTTAAGAATCCCCTTTTTTTGGGAAAAAGGGTGGGCACTTTGGAAATGCAGAAACGAGTTCGAAAATGAGGCCTTGCGATAAATTTTCGATTGAAAAGTTTTGTTGCTGTAGTCTTTGTATAAATTCACATCCAGATAATGCAATTCATGCAATTCTGTTGCATGGGTGAATTTCAGGAAGTTAGTTGAATTATTTATATGAATTAGAAATTCGGATAAACTATCCTGGGTGCCCCTCCAAAGGATGCATATGTCATCCAGAAACCTTCTATAGAAGAGCAAGTGCTGATTCCAAGGGGGTGTAAATACATTCTCATGCTCCCATCTGTGAAGAATAATGTTGGCGTAAATGGTGGCACAAGGTGCCCCCATTGCTACCCCCTTGAGCTGCTTGAAAAATTCCCCATTGAAAAATACAACGTTATTTTCCAACACTGTACCCATGAATTCCACAATTAAATTTGTTAAATTTGGACCCAAATCTGTTTCCTTCATAAAAAATTCACCAAACCATTGCAATCCAGTGTCATGAGGTATACTTGGAAACAAATCTTTTATGTCAATGGTTACCATCAATGTGTCTGGCTCAAAACTGTTGCATGGAACCTTTTGTAAGAATTCCCAAGAATCCTTACACACATAGCTTAACAAATGTGCGTATTTTTTTGCTACATGCTCAATAAATTTTGATAGTGGTTCTGTTATGCCTCCACTACCCGCCACAATTGGTCTAAATGGTAAAGGGTCAAGCCCTTTGTGCGTTTTGGGAATCCCAAATATTATGGGGGACCTAGGTTTTGGGACAAGCAAAAAATTGAACAGTTTTTCATTAATGACCCCTTGCCATAAGTGATCATTTAAAGAGTACTTAATCTTGGACCAACAAATATGCAATTCATTTCTAGAGACCGGTATATATTGACTATCGTCCTGCAACATTTGATGAAGATGCTCATCATAGTTATTCTCATACATAAGGACAATGCCCCCCCCCCCCTTTATCGGGCTTCATAACCCTTATTTTTTCATTCTTTAACATTTGAATAAAATCAAACTCCACTTGCTGAAAATTGGATTTACCAGACTGAATGTACTGTAAATTCCTAAGATCATCCTCTACCAGCTGTTCAAAAAGCTTGATTAACAAATGCATGGGGGGATTGTATAAACTTTTTCTGTCCAAATCAGAAGATATACGTGTTTGCTGTTTAAATAAATGCTGTAAATTGAGACTTCTGGTAAATAACCTGACATCAATTAAAGGGGTATGTTACAGTTTTTAAATGGAACAAAATGCAACCCTTTTGTAAATACATCAAAGGCAATATCATCAATTACAGTCTCTGTATAGTTATAAATAGTGAAGCTAGACTTTGTGTGTAAAGTACATGCTCCATGCTTGGAGCTTACTATTGTTCATTAATTTTTACCTCTCCTTTCCAGATCGTTATTCCTGCCTACAGGCGTGTTCTCATTTCCTACCCTTGAGGTGTCAGAAGCCATGCAAAGCTCATGTGTTCCAAAAGCGTAGCCCCTGTTGCTTCTGCTTCCACTGCTTTGCCTGGAGGTTGGTGAAAATCCTGTACCGACCCTTTTCGTTCTTTGCCAGCCAGTCTTTCACTTCTCCTTGGTTGTTCTCCCCCCCCCCAGTTATTAGATGTAGGATTTTCTGTGTTGTTCACATTCTGGGACTCAGCCCTGGGTTGCCTAAATAGGGGATAAGCCACCCCCTCCCTGTATTCATGTAGGTCTCTCTCAAGTTTACGTATTTTTCTGTTAATCACTTTGTTACAAAAAGCATCAACCTCATCAAATGCTTTACTGTAATCAAGCTTAATAGACAAAAAGTTAGAATCAGTTACTATATTATTATTTAATACATTTAAATCGTTTGTAAGAACTTTTTGCTTTCCTTCGTACTCTTCAATCATGACAGTTAGCATTTCAACCCCTGCCCTGTTGAAAATATCACATAATTTAAAATAATACGGTGTTCCCACTTGAACATTGTTCGGAAATTTAAACATTCTTAAGCCTTTTGGAATGCGTTTTACATTTACGCATTCTTTCAGATAATCCACTTCAATTTGGTTGTTTTTTAGGGCATACAGTTTCTTTTTTAATTCATCAAGCTCTAGCTCAATGTTGCTTGTCTTACTA
The DNA here is from genome assembly GCF_019279795.1 of Protopterus annectens. Taxonomy (NCBI): domain Eukaryota; kingdom Metazoa; phylum Chordata; order Ceratodontiformes; family Protopteridae; genus Protopterus; species Protopterus annectens. The sequence goes on from NC_056735.1 coordinate 1,784,685,896, forward strand.
GATTGAACAGTACCTTTAGTAAATGAGAACTGTCGCTCCATCCAGTCCTCAAAACAAAAATCCTTGCGTTGCTGTTTTTTATCAGTTCTTGAGGCATTATTCCTCTCCATGTCGTTGGACCGTTCAGCTCGAACCGATCCCACATCACCAACTGTCCTTCCATTAAGATTTCCATCAGAGCCGTTTGCTAGTCCAAACGCATTAGTGCCCGAGCAAGCTCCACCAAACCTGCTTGTAGCGTGTGCTGCGCGCTGCTGGCTTACCACCACTACATCCGCATCCGGTTCGCTTCTTTTCAGGAGCTTTGTAATCTCAGATAAAGCTGCTAACACAGAATTGAACTCCGCTCGAGTTACCGGAGCATCGGAATCAGCATTTTTCAAAATTTCTGGTGTTTCAACCGGATCGAAGGTGTCCGCTTCAGCAGCCATAACGCCGTAACACAATCCAATAAAACCAAAGAGCAGGACCAAAAACAAATGACCGACCACAGAGCTGACACCACCAAGTTCAAGTAAATCCACAAACTGGTCTTTAATGTAAAAACACACCAAAGAAATCACGTAATACAAGCGCTTTCGCTAGGATGTTCCTAGCTTTATCAAGTTGTTGAACCATTCTACCATCTTGACTTAAATAGCTGCTTGCAATCAATTAAACAATTTAATAATCAATTAAAACTAAATTGAATCATACATTAATTAAAAAATATTTGAATAAAATATTCAACATTTAAATCCATTCATTACACAGTATTGAACAATTAAAAACTTTTTAGTTACCCACTGTTGTGCCCCTTATTTAATAATTTAATAATATTGCTAATGTTTCTGCGAATTAAACACTTAAAAAATTTTTTTTACCAAAAAACAGAACATTTTACCATGTTTTTACATAATTACATGCTTGTGAATAAAAGGTCACTAAAATAAGCCTGTAAACCATACTCTGGGCAGTAAAATGAATGTGCAATATACATCTGTGTGTAAGTATAAAGATAAATGTATATGTGTACAGACAGATCCGAACAGACCGAAATTTATTAGAAAGAAGGGTGTTAACTTGAAGCACATGTTCGAAAGAAAGTCAAGTTTAGATAATTCAAAAAAACCTGGTACATTTAAATGTGGTGCATGCCAACAATGCCATGCAATTTTGAATGGTAAAGGCATATACCTACCTTCCAGAAAGATGAGAGTCGATTCTCCCATGCATTTTACATGCAATTCAAGAGGGGTGGTATACTTAGCTGTGTGCATGTTTTGCAAAAGTTTTTATGTGGGAAAGACAGAAAGGGAAATTAAGAGAAGAATGTATGAACATTTTTATGAGATGGGCAAAAACAAGGAAACAAATGCTCTTTTTAAACATTCCCTTACATGTCCCAACAACAATTTTAAATTCATGATTCTGGAACAGATCAATAGGGACTCGAGAGGTGGGGATTGGGAAGCTACCCTAGAATATAGGGAGCTAGTGTGGCAGCTTAAGCTAAATTTGAGATATGATCACTGAGAACTTAGCTCAGTTCTTGATGATCTCCACATAGTGCAGCCCAGGCAGCACCAATCACAGATACATTTCCCTAGAGGTCTGATGAGGAGGACAATAGTAACAAGGCATCCAAGTGAAGTACTGTGTGGATGGTTCTTCTGCAAAATGTCCATCACTACAGCAAATAGCACTGTAAAAGACATTACAAACTGAAGAAAGGCTATGCATTAAAATTTTGTACAACAGAAAATTTTCCTGATTGAAAAATGGATTTGCCTGTGAGGTCCCCAACTGATGCAGCAAAATATGTCCGTCGTGTCAAGTGCCATCTCTCAGGTGAGTGCTGGGAATAACGGCACAAGCCAGTTAAGGGTGAGCATCTGCAACACAATGAACTCCTTCTGGACTGAAATTGGAAAACCTCTATGGCCCTCCTGAGCAAAGAGACTGAGCATGTCCCATGAGTGCCACTAAGATAAAAGTACAGTTTTGTACCTACCATAAATGTAGATGTTCGAGGATTCCATTGCTGCAGTCCTGACTATTGGGTATAGTCCGCGTCCCAGTCGGCCCGAATACCAGAGTATAAGGCTGACGTCGGTCAGGGCGCATTAGACTGACGTCAGTACGTCAGGGTACTAATGCGCATGACCGACGTCATATCCTCAGTCTTTTCTTGCCCCAGATGTCAGAAGACCCAAAAAGACAAGTCCCAAAACAACCTGCACCAAAAACATGTATAATATATACAACAATATATATATATATATAAAATATAAGCATGTAAACTCACCTACACAACCACCCCTAAACACAGAGGGGAAGGAGGGAGTAAATTGGACTGCAGCAATGGAACCCTCGAACATCTACATTTATGGTTGCTACAAAACTGTACTATGTTCTTCGGCTTCCATTGCTGCAGTCCTGACTATTGGGTAGAATCCCAAAGCAGAGGTAAGGGAGGCTGGCAAATTATAAAGCAGCAGGAGCTGACAACATGCCTTGTAAAACAGCTGTGGCAAACCAGCCCTAGTCTTAGAGTATATAGGAAGGTGATAATGCCTAGAGAAAGTATGCACTGAACTCCAAGTAGCTGCTTCCAGAATATCCTTAGTTGCCACCCCTTAGAAATGCTGTTGAAGTGGCAGTAGCCCTAGTGGAATGAGGCCTAATCCCAGCTGGAATCTCCTTGCCATGATGGGAATAACAAAATGCAATGCAAAGCCAATCCACCTAGAAATAGTTTGTTTTGACACAGGCTTGCCCTGTGAACTCAAAGCAAAAGAAACAAGTAACTGCTGAGACTGCCTAAAATTCTTAGTCCTGCTCAAATAATAACGCAATTGCCTGTGTACATCTAAAGTGTGCAAAATCTTTTCCCCTTTATTTTGAGGATCTGCAAAAACGTAGGCAAATGAATAGTTTGGTTTAAAGCCACACTAGAAACCACCTTAGGCATAAAGGAAGGATTAGTACGTAATGATACCCTGTCCTTATGGAAAATCAAAAGGGCTCTACTGCCATAAGGGCCTGCAACTCAGACACCCTTCTTGCAGAAGTAATAGCCAACAGAAAAGCAGTCTTCCATGACAAATATTTCAATTCAGCAGTAGCTGCAGGCTCAAAAGGTTGTAGAGTAAGTTTTTCCAACACAAAATTGAGATCCCAAGCAGGAGTAGGAGCTCTCACGTGGGGTCTTATATTCTTTGCCCCTCTAAGAAACTGCTTGAACAAAGGATGTGAAAACAAAGGTGGGTCACAATCATAGTGAGCTGAAATTGCTGCAGCATGAATCTTTATGGAAGAGAAGGACAAACCTTTGTCCAATAATTCAGTAAGATATTGAAGAGCCACCTCAAATTAGGCTCTGAAATGTCCAAATGCTTTGCTGTACTCCAAAATAAAATCTCTTCCATTTTTCTGCGTACACTCTCCTAGTACTAGGCCTTCTAGCTTCCATAATCACATTTAAAACTTGTTGAGGAAGTTGAGACCTGCTGTGTTTCAACACAGAATATGCCAGGCTGTGAGATGAAGAGATTGAAGCTTGACATTGAGCAGATGACCGTCCTTCTGAGATAACAGATGAGGAATCAGAGGTAAAGGCCATGGAGGCTTCTTTACCAGACTCCGTAGAAGTGGGTACCAGTGTTGCCGAGGCCAATCTGGAGCTATCAAAATCATCCTTGGCCTGTCTTGTCTGACCTTTAATAGTACCTTTGGAAGAAGCGGTAGAGGTGGAAAGGCATACACATGAAGGTTTTCCAACTGAAAGACAGAGCATCCACTTTCCAAGCTGTGTGATGAAACCCCTTTGTGCAATACTTTGGCAGCTGGTGGTTTAGTGGAGAAGCGAACAGATCTATGTCTGGAGTTCCCCATGACACTGTCAGTTTCTGAAATACATGAAGATCCAATTTCCACCGTGGGGATCCATGATTTGTCTGCTTAACACATCTGCTAAGGAGTTCTGTGCTCCTGGCAGAAACCTTGCCTGAAGAGTTAGTTGCAAGCAGCGCAGTCTCCCATAAAATCATTGCTTGCCTGCATAGAGGATAAGAATGTGTTCCCCTTGCTTGTTGATGTACCACATGACAGTTGTGTTGTCTGTTAGAATCAACACCTGCCCTGGAAGAAGTAACTCCTTGAAAGCCATTAATGCAAACTGGACTGCTAACATCTCCTTCATGTTGATATGTAGATGCTGTAGTCTGGCAGGCCACTTGTCTTGTATCCACTTTCCATTTAGATGAGCTCCCAAGCAATGTCCGAGGCATCTGTCGTTAGAATCTGACTTGCCTCTGGCCGGGTCACAGAGAGTCCCTTGTTTAGGTGACATTCCTGAGCCCACCACAAAAATTCCTTTTGAATGCAAGGTATTATTTGAATGACAGTGTCCAAATCCTGGCAGTGCTGTGTCCATACATTTTGAGATACCATTGTAGTTTCCTCATATGCAGTTTGGCATTGGGAAGCACCAGAATACAAGATGCCATGAACCCTAATGCTTGAAGGACTGTCCTTGCAGTCAGCACGGACTGATGAGATAGTTGATGGAAGTAAAGTGACAGACTCTTTTGTTTGTCCGGGGTTAAAATGGCCATCTGGGCTGCTGTATTCAGTCTTACACCCAGAAAGCACATGTCTTGAGAGGGTACTAGACTGGACTTTATTTCGTTCACAGAATACCCTAGGCATCTTAGCACTGCTATAACATATTCCAGATGCTGTAGAAGGTCTTCCTTTTCTTGAGCCAGAATCAGGCAGTCGTCCAAGTAAGGATAGATTTGAATTCTTGAAGCCTGAAGTAAGCTATCACTGGAGCCAGAACCTTTGTGAATACTCTGGGCGCAGTAGATAAGCCAAAGGCAATGCAGAGAACTGATAATGAGAATTTCCAGCTCGAAACGCAGATACTTTCTGCAACTTAGCCTTATAGGCACATGAAGGTAAGCTTCCTTGAGATCTAAAGTTACCATCCAGTGATCTTTGCCCAGCAGAGGTAAAAGCTGTTGTAACGTCAACATCTTGAACTTGGGAATGTCCAAAAGCGTGTTGAGGAGATAAATCAAAATTGGCCTCCACGTGTTCCCCTTCTTTGGTACAAGGAACAGGCGAGAATAAAATCCTAGGCCCCTCTCTGACACAGGGACTGGCTGAATGGCCCCTATGTGAAGTAACTGTAAAACTTGCTTGTGAGCCTCTTTCTTTGTAGAGGAGGAACGTCTGGCATGCCTTTGAAAGGGGCATTGTATGGAAATAAAATCTGTAACCGTGGTGAATGATATCCAACACCCATTTGTCTTGAGTAATTAAATCCCAATTTTCTTTGAAAGAGACAGTCTTCCCCAAAGGAGCTGCCAGGCGTGAATCTGCTGGCAGCTGAAGAAACAGGTCATTGGGTCTGTTTACGAAAGGACTGACCCCTGCCCTCACCAGAAGTCTGAGCAGGTGAACTTCCTGTTCTAGGCCTAAAAGAACTTTTGAGCCCTGCCCCTACCACGTCTAGACCTACCCCTAGACTGAGAATCATAAGCAGGATATGTCCACCCCTTAGCAGGCCAATTTCTACTAAACTTGGTGGCTGCACCTGCAAAAATCTTTAACAGTTTGCATAGACTTAGCTTTGTCCTCCATTTTCTTTAAAACAGCTTCCACAGGCGAACCAAACAACACATCAGACTGTAAAGGAGCATCCAAAATCCTTGTCTTAACATGCTCAGCTAAATTCTGATCCTTCAACCAGGCATGCCTCATGAAGAACAGAGCTGGTAGCAGCCACCCTCGAGGAGGCCTGTACAGCATCAAAACCACATTGCAAAGAATGCTTACCCACTTGTTCGGACACATGAACCAAATCCAGCAACTCTTTACACTCAATACCTTCCGCCAAAGCCTCCACCTTAGATTTCAATTGTGAAAGAAGGTAATTCTGATATTTTAACATGTGAAACTGACAATTCAAAGCTCTCATGGCTAGAGTGGAAGAAGTATACACTTTCTTTCCCCACCTATCCAAAGCCCTCGCCTCTTTATCAGTGGGGACAGGATTTTTAACCACAGAAGCTTTTACACCCTTAGGCCCCTGGGAAATAGTTTCTGGGTCGCCCTAGGACTCTTAAACAAATATTTATGAGCTTCGGGCACCCTATAATACCTATCAGGCTTAACAGGAGCAGGAGGCAAAGAGTCAGGGTTCAGGGAAGCCTCTGCAAAACATCTTCCACCACATTCAACACAGGAGGAATAGCTAAAGGCCTATGCTGGGGTAAAACAAGAACTCCCTAAGCCTTTTCCTGGAGTCAGAGTAATCCTGGCCTTCCCATTTAAAGTGCTCCCTCATGGAATGCAAAGTCTCTGAAAATGAGAAATCCTCAGGTGGAGACGCTGTAGGAGTGGAATCATCCACATCAGAATCAGAATAGGTAGGATACTCCTGCAAATCTTCCACAGAAGATTCTGAAGCCTCAGAACACTGTTCAAAACTCTCAAACTCAGATTCCACCCTAGGCCTCTTATCAGGCGGGGCATAGAACCCTAATCATAGTAATCAAATCTTCTGCCATCTTAAGCATATGTTTCTTAGGTACAGAACCTGAAATGGTAGGAGAAGCCCCACTGAAGCTGAAGTAGGCCTACCTCTCATAGAAGTTTTGGCAACAGAAGGAGAGGCCCTAACTACCTTGGGAAGAGAGGGAAGAACAGTCACCTGAGAAGCCCCTCAGCCTGGCCTACCTCCTGAGAAGGCACATCCTGTAAGAGTATAGTTTCTGCCTGGGACTCCATGGAAACTCCTGGCAAAACCTCCGGCTCCACTGAGCCTTCCAAAGAACCGGCGTCCGGGACTGCGGTTCCTCAACCCTAGGCTTCACTGTTTTATCCTTGCGCTTCTTGAGGAAGCGGGCGTCGGAGCATCCGACGGCATTTTATAATTGCAACGCTTCCCAAACACTAACCTGGCACAGTCTAACCTCCTCTTAATAGTGCGTTTGTTAAACCTAGCACAAGAGCGGCAACCAACAAAGACGTGCACAGGATCAAAACAAGGTATAAACAAGGTATGATAATCCCTATGAGGTATCTGTTTCACAAGAAATACAGTTATTCACTTTTCTGACATCCGGTAAAATACTGAGGCAAGAAAAACCAAAATGTTCTAGCGGGTACTTAGCCAACTCTGTTTGGTCTGAAACTCCGGTTTCGGAAATATTTCAGTACGCCAACCTGCACTCGCAAAATTGCTTCTGCATCGGACCATGCGGCAAAAAAGACTGAGGATATGACGTCGGTCATGCGCATTAGTACCCTGGCGTACTGTCGTCAGTCTAATGCGCCCTGACCGACGTCAGCCTTATACTCTGGTATTCGGGCCGACTGGGACGCGGACTATACCCAATAGTCAGGACTGCAGCAATGGAAGACGAAGAACATCTGGTCTTCTGTAAGACAAGATTTTTCTGGGGAGGACAAGGGAGCTACAGGAATATGGTCAAGACAGACTAACTCTACAATCCAAAGGCCCTGTGCAATAGATCTCTAAGCCTGTGAAAAGAGAGTCCCCTCCAAAGCACACACAGGCAGTCTCCAGAAGACTGTACAGTCAGTTCAGTATGGCTGCTGGTGGGTCAGTCCTCTTTGAAGATTCTGCCAGGTGAAGGCTACTGCACAGTAATTCGTCTTTTCATGCAGGGGATAGCACTCCTTTCACTTTATGGATTTGTTAGGTTTAGAAAATGAAGCACGAAAAGAGGTCAAATATCATCCACAGGGCTGAGGGGGCAACTTTTTCTTCTTCGAGAGAGAACTGACAATATCCTCAGTGGAATGACCAAAAAACGTTTCTCCTCTGAAGTGGCAATCCGGGGATATTGTTCCAAATATCTCACCTACTTAAGGGAGAATAATCTCAGCCACATTAGTCTATTTACTGTGTGCACTTCCCTGACCTTAATCCTTAGCCAAAGTGAACAGTCAAGGTCACACAGGATGATATGCGACTTCTGGAGTCAGTTAACCTATCTACAATGGATATTTCTTAAGTCCACAATGAGGAATGTTCTCAAGCTTTCCAACTGCCTGCTTTACCGTGTGGGACTCGAGCTCAAGACAGACCCAACAAATAGTTATGTGCCCTAAGCAGCAATGTGGTACACAGTACAATCTCTCATCATTGAGTTCTAAAGTTTTGTGCTCATTGTAACCTTGTAAGTCAGAAAAGTGTTGTGGTTTCTGAGATCTATGCAGGACTGAAGAGATCACATAAGAATCAGCAGAAGAATACTTTGCAAACAGCTCTATTCACTCAGGCAGAAGCTTGCAGCCTGTGGGTCTATATTACAAGCTCAAAAGCTTAAAAGAGCAAATGCTCTTTTACTGAGCTGAAAACAATCGACACGAGTAAAGAGCGAAGACACAGAACAGTGATTTTTTTCCCCAGGGAAAAAAAAAAAACAAAACAAAAAAATATTGCTGCTCCGCAAAAAAAAAAAATGCAAACACAAAATAAAGTGGGGGGGCTTCACCTCCCACTTAAATATACCAACTTCAAGATCACACCACAGAGGAGGAAATGGCAAAGTCTCGAAAACGGCCCAGTGATTTTTTTCCCCGGGGGGGGGGGGGGGGTCGCTGTTCTGTGTTTTTGCTCTTTAGTGGTGTCTATGTTTACAGCTCGATAAAACAGCGTTCATTCTTTTAAGCTTTCGAGCTTGTAACATAGACCCGTAGACTGCGCCCAACTTCTTGGAGGCCAGAGTTTATGCACCCTCAGGCTGCCTGAAAGGTTTACTTAATGGCCAGCGCCATATGGAAACAATTCAAGGCACTTCAAGCTTCTTCCCCACTATCTGCAAAGTATTTCTGTGGAGGTTGGATTGGGGCTCGAGTCCAGTCCAAGCTTCAGAAGGCAAAGGGCTTCTTCAAAGGGATCAACCTATAGAAGTGGTAGGAGAAGCAAACTCCCCATCTGGGAGAGAATAGCTTCTGGAATCCTCTATCTCAACAAACCTGAGTGAAAAAGATACCACAATGTCCACTAACTGCAGTTGTGATCTCATGGCAAGGCATTTTCAGTACCAAGGCATCACATAAATGTCTGTATCCAAGTGATGGAGCTGGGTGTTGTGTGACAAACTGGCAAAGATTGTTTTCCAGTCAAACATGGTGTGTGTCTGAAGGAGATGGCCTTGCACTATATCCTTTGCTGGTTTCACATTACAGTACCCTGTAGTGGAATTCATGCACCTGTGACAAATTTGAAGCAAGCATACACCATTTCAATGATATCTGGGCCCTCATGTGCAAGTTCTGAGGAAGAAGACCTGATGAACACTCCTCAGTGAGGTAGAGATGGTTAGCACATGAGTAAGGATGTGTAAGAGGACAGTCCTCAATCAAGGTTCTACTAGTCTGATCCTAGGTGACTCAAAAAGCAGCTCTCCTGGAACAAGCTTGGCAGCTGCATGCACCACCAAATCAAAACTGGTTGAGAGCTGTTAGCACAAAGCATGCATCCCCTAAGGTGTGAGCCCAGTGGTTGTCTCCCTAAACCTTTTCTTAATCTTAAACTAAACCTTCAACCATTGCTATCTAAGTAGCAGCTTGGCACCTGCATAGACTAGGAGGCAGACTCGGCACCTGTATCATCTTAAATGGTGAAACCATGACACGTACTCAAGGGTCTGTCATCTTTTCAGTGGTCTCATCAGCTAAGTTTCTTTTGATATCTACCATTATTGTAGCTGAAATTGTTGCAGTCATTCACTCTGTACTCCTCCAAAAGACTACGGCAATACTGGTGCGAGTCTTTGCATATTTGATGGCCAAAGAGACGCAGAGTACTTCCTAGGCATTTGACTGTAGAACTTCATTTACAAATGTAAGGATCATGGTGTATACTCCAAGCAGCAAAAATGAACTTTGTGTGCCTGACATTTTATTGTACGGCATTTATCAGAATAAACATTCAGACGTCTAAAAACAAATGATCTTCCAAGATTTTTTTTAACTTAATTATGACTGTTGAAGGAGAAGAAACTAACCATTGGGCCCATTTAGAAAACTCCTCAAGGTTAAACACTGCCTATATTATTGCCAGAAGTCTCTCCTGCAGGCATTGTTCTAACAGCATCTGGGGGCAAACATTCTTAGCCGCATCTTAAACGTACTCGGATCCTCATTCCGTTTCCAACAGTCTTTCAAGTAAGAAGGGAAGGTGAACAGCATACAATGCCCCTTACATTGTTGACTCATCCCAAAACATCAACATGTTGTTTAAAGTAAAGCAGGCATGGGCTTCAACATGTAGCAAAGGGGTGATTTTGGTGGTGCTCTAATAGTACCTGTATTCGAAATATGCAGAAAAAGTACAAGCATACTTGGCTGCTATCCAATTCTGTCTGCTACAGTCCTAAAAATTCAAATGAGAAGAAAGCAGATACTGAAGTATTGTAGCTCAAGTGTGCGATTTACTGTCACAGCTTCAAGGTGGTACAGATCTTGAATCAAAATCCAACAAATGATCAGCATCAATCAAAGATGGTGCATGTTAGAAATAAATCCTTTATGCCAGTTTTAGACAGTATATTGAACACAAGCTAAAACACACACTTAACAATGCACTTGGCTCCTTCTTGAAGTTAACATATATTCTATATCAACTGCTTGCCAATGGATCAGACAAGGTAGTTCCACTCAGTATGCAAGGAGTTTTTATACATTGTAAGAACTTTCTCAGATCTAGAGGACCAGCGGAGGTAGTCACAATGATAACACAGATGGTGGAGTGTTAGTCTACTCTGCCATAGTATGCCTCCATCCCAGCCAGTGGTACTGTATTTATAAAAAGCAGGTGTGTTAGGACCACACAAACCTGCAACTTTGTTCTGGAAGAAACAAAATCGTAAAATATATAGATTTTTGTATAAAGCTTGTAATTGTGGATTTCTATGAAAAGCAGTAGATATGTAAAATGATTATGCAGAGAATGGAATTGATTTACTGTGCAACTGCAGTTAACTGTAAGAAGTAAACTGACACTTATTCAGCCAAACTCTGTGGGTTGCTTACTGCTGCACACTGCATTCAGTCATGAATTAGTCCTTTTTGAGTACACAAGGCATTACATCATTCATCTGAGGTCTAGCATTTTAATTCAAATTTGATAAATAAGTACCATGGACTGTGACTCGATCAATAAAGGGCAAATTTAGTCACTTTTGCTATTCTGACATACCTCCCAGTACTGAATTATCTGGGACATCCCTCCAGTGAATAAGTGGAATGACTATCTGGTAACCAAGTTCAAAGAATCATCATCTCAGTCTTTCAGCTCTGCTTTGATATGCTTTCCTCAGGACCGTATTCCTTTCTAAAGGAGTAAGCAGAGTTTTTCAGTTAGTGGTTTTACCTTTTATACTGTGCATCTCTAAAATACGGGCAGGGAAGGGGGCCAATGACTCTCAGAAATATTTTCCTAAGAAGCCATGCAGTTGTAAAACTCTTATCTGTTCTCACTACAAAATTGCACCTTGTCTGTACAGTTCATTCCTCAAACTATGTTACTCAATTTTCTTTTAGTAAAGAATTCTATTGCATAAAGCTTGTGGCTTGTTATTTACTTATTTATATAGGGCATTAACATCTGCTGCAGGACTACTGGAATTTGACTCGGATCTCTCAGGTAAAACTACCATTGTTTTTTGTTTCATATGGCTCATTTCAAAGAGTGGTACACCGACTGATCATCTTTTCTGGTCTGGCAGCTGGCAGTACTATCACAAGCTAAGAAAGGTTTGAAGCATTACAGAATATTAGTAGCCTCTCTAGGAAATTACCATGCATGCGTGCCTGTGTCTGCACACATCTGGGAATGCAATAGTTTAGTTAAATTGCAGTCACTGCGGATGAACTACCACTTTAGGGCATTGAACACAGAGTAGGGTGGGGGATGACCTGGGAAGCCATTGTTTATAACCTTGCTCTGCCATGAAAGCGTAAACTGTATCTGGGAGTGGCTGCTGTGGGCGATACCCCAAGACAATGGAGAATTTTGCTATATGTTCATGATAAAAGTTGGCCATTTACTTACTTGTACCAATTTACATTTACCTTTGTTTGCCCATTTTTCCTTCTCAATATTCACTGAAATCGGTAAGGAATGGAATACTGCAGCCACTTTTCCTAACATAACTGGTTTGCAATCATGTGACTGCTGTACCTGGACTTATTTACCTGAAAAACAGATTTGTCACAATGTATGTATCCTTAGATAGCAAGGTACTGTACAGTATTTTTTTTTGTAGTATAGTAGTTTAGAAATATGCAAAATGAGCTCTGCAGTGTATGGAAAAATGTCAGCTTCACAGTTGACTAAAGAATGTAAAGCAAAACTAAACTAACAGACTGCTATCTCCAAGTATGACAAGATAATTTAACACCTTTATTGAATTATCACTTAAGACATAGGGAAATGCACATTTATAATAAAAGAAAAAAATGTCAACATACTCCCAGTGGCAAACATTATACATCACATATACTCTTTTGTATAATTATCACCAATCCAACATTACATGCATCGATCAATTCCTGCCTTCCCTAATATTCTCTAGTCCTTCAAACCTTTCTACTCATCCATTCTCCAAAACATTATTTTGAGAGTATTGCTCTTACAATTTTCATTTTTTCCTAAATAGTTTACCTCTACCTTTTTCTAACCATCCCACTTCTGGTTCTTTTATCTTTTTTGCAAGAGTCAATACTTCAAACACAGTTGGTTTAGTTTTATTTTCATTTTATAGTAACTTTTTTTTTTTGACAGTCACCAGAAAGTGCAGTTTCTTACCTACCATAAATGTAGATGTTCGAGTGTTCACCCTGCTGCAGTCATCACACTTGGGTTATCCTGCCGTCAGGCGGTCCCGCAGTTGGCCTGAATTCCAAAGACTTGGTCCTGCGTCGGTTGCTGTCGCTTCTTCCCTGACGTCAGTGTGCCAGGGGTATAATAAGAGGCATCCAACGCCATTTTCTTCAGTTTTTCTTGCCCCAGATGTCAGGTGCCCCCAAAAGGTAGGCAAAATATATATTATATATATATATATATATATATATATACACACACACACACACACACACACACACACACATATGGCTATATAAAAATAAAACAAAACCCTTAGGTACAAGCAAATACACCACAGAGGTAGTGGTAGAGATAAGTTCAGAGGGGATGGAGGGAGGGTAACCTGGACTGCAGCAAGGTGAACACTCGAACATCTACATTGATGGTAGGTACAAAACTGTATTATGTTCATCATGTTACCCTGCTGCAGTCCATCACACTTGGGTTGAATCCCAAAGCTCAGCAGAGGAGGTGGAGTCAAACAGGGTTAGAAGCAGCTAGTAGGCCCTGCAAAACTGCAGTGGCAAAACCAGCTCTAGTCTTAGAGTAAAGAGGTAAGTGATAGTGTTTGGTGAAGGTGTGCACTGAACTCAAAGTAGCAGCTTCCAGAATATCCTTGGTTGACACTCCCCTGAGAAAGGCTGCTGATGTAGCTGTAGCCCTGGTAGAGTGGGACCTAATGTTAGCAGGTACTGGTTTCCCATGATGTGTGTAGCAGAAACGTATGCAATGTCCTAGCCATTTAGAAATGGTCTGTTTTGAGATAGTTTTCCTTGTGATCCTGTAGCATAGGTTACAAAGAGCTGGACAGTTTTTCTGAAAGCCTTAGTTTTATCCAAGTAGTAACGTAATTGCCTGTGAATGTCCAAAGAGTGCAGGAGTCTTTCTCCTTTGTTCTGGGGATTTGGGAAGAAGGTGGGCAAGTGAATGGTTTGGTTTAGGGCCACACTGGATACCACCTTTGGCATAAAGGAAGGATTAGTTTGTAGAGAAACTCTGTCTTGATGAAAAATGAGGAAAGGTTCCACTGCCATTAGTGCCTGTAGCTCTGAGACTCTTCTAGCTGAGGTTATTGCTAGTAGTAGGGCAGTTTTCCATGAAAGAAATTTTAAATCAGTTGAAAAAGCTGGTTCAAAGGGCGGCAGTGTAAGCTTTTCCAGGACAAAGTTGAGATCCCAAGTAGGTGTTGGAGCTCTCCTTGGCAGTCTTAAGTTCTTAGCCCCTCTGAGGTACTGTCTTAGGAGTGAATGTGAAAATAAAGGAGGATCCGTGCTGTAATGAGCTGAAATTGCTGAGGCGTGGATCTTAATAGATGAAAAGGAAAGCCCTTTATGTAACATCTCAGTTAAATATTGTAGAATCTGAGGAATGTTCGGCTCCAGAGGATTTAGGCCTTTAGCCTGGTTCCAGGCGCAAAATCTTTTCCATTTGTCTGAATAGGTTTTCCTGGGGCTGAGCCTCCTGGCCTCTAGAATGAAATCCATAACAGCTTTGGATAAAGGTGTCGGCTGGTTGTTTAGGTAATTTGCCATGCAGCCAGGTTTAGAGTCTTGAGCTGGCTGTGTAGAATCAGATTGTCTCGCTGGGTGAGCAGGTGAGGAATTTGTGGCAAAATCCATGGTGGGCCCTGGGCCATGTTCCTTAAAATTGGATACCAATGTTGGCGTGGCCAGTCTGGTGCAACGAGAATCATTTGTGGCCTCTCTAATCTGACTTTCAGCAGTACCTTTGCTAGAAGAGGCAGTGGAGGGAAGGCATATACTGTTAATGTTTTCCAACTGAATGAGAGGGCTTCCACTTTCCAAGCAGGTGGATGGAAGGCCCTTGTGCAAAATTTTTGAAGTTGGTGGTTGTGGGGGCTTGCAAACAGATCTATGTCTGGGCATCCCCATTGTTGAGCTATCATTGCAAATACTTGTCTAGTTTCCATTCGTGTGGATCCATGATGTTTCTGCTTAGGTCATCTGCCAATGTGTTTTTCTTTCCTGGCAGGAATTGTGCTTGTAATTGAACCTGGTAAAACAGTGCAGTGTTCCACAAGGTCATTGCTTGCCTTCATAGAGGGTAGGAATGTGTGCCCCCTTGCTTGTTTATGTACCACATAACTGTGGTGCTGTCTGTCCTTATTAGTAGTTGTCCCGGGTGTAGAAGGTCCTTGAAAGCAGTTAGGGCATTCTGCACTGCTAGCATTTCTTTTTGATTGATATGCAGGTGTCTCTGATCTGTAGTCCATTTGCCCTGAATGCACTGTCCTGCCACGTGTGCTCCCCAGGCATAGTCTGATGCATCTGTTGTCAAAGTTTGCCTGGCTGTGGGTAAGGTGAAAGGCTGACCCTTGTTGAGGTGACATGCCTGTGCCCACCATAGAAACTCCTGTTGAAGGCAGGGAATGAATGGAATCATTGTTTCCAAGCTGTGGCTGTGCTAAGTCCATACACTTTTCAGGTACCATTGTAATTTCCTCATATGCAGTTTTGCAAATGGTATTAGTGGTATGCAAGATGCCATGAATCCCAAGGCCTGCAGAATTTTTCTTGCAGGGAGTTGGGTCTTTGTTGCCATTATTTTAAAATACTGAAACAGCTGTCGTTGTTTGTCTGGCGTGAGATAAGCCATCTGGGCCGTTGTATTCAAGCTGGCACCCAGGAATATTATGTTTTGTGGGGGCACTAGTTTTGATTTATTTTCGTTTACTGTGTACCCTAAGCAACTTAGAAGGTGTTTGACAAATGCCAGATGCTGTAAAAGGAAGTCCTTGCTTTCTGCTTGAATAAGACAGTCGTCCAGGTATGGGTATATTTGAATTCCTCTGTCTGCAGTATGCAATTACTGGTGCCAGGCATTTTGTGAAGACCCTGGGCACAGTAGATAAGCCAAAGGGCAGTGGAGAGAATTGATAATGCGTTGAACCTGCAATGAAGCGGAGGTATCTTCTGCAATTTTGTCTGATAGGGACATGCAGGTATGCCTCCTTGAGGTCCAAAGTGACTAGCCAAGCATTCTTGCCCAGCATGGGAAGAAGCTGCTGTAGTGTAAGCATCTTGAATTTTGGCACTTGCAGATAGGTGTTCAGAACTGAAAGATCCAGAATGGGTCTCCATGCTTTGTCCTTTCTTGGGACTAGAAAGAGTCTCGAGTAAAATCCTTGTCCTTGCTCCTGTGTAGGTACCCGTTGAATGGCTCTCATGTCCATGAGAGCTGTAATTTGTTTTTGTGCCTCTGCCCATTGATTTGGTGGCAGGTTTGGCATTCCTCTGATCCTTGGTAAGGTATGAAAGTGAAATCTGTATTCTTGAGAGACAATGTTTAGAACTCATTTGCCTTTTGTGATGATGCGCCAGTTGTCTGCAAAAAATGCTAGTTTTCCTCCCAAGGGTGTTGCCAGGAGAGATTTGCTTGGAAGTTTGAGGATAGAGTCATTGTGTCTGTCTTCTGCTAGCTTGGAGCCTGTCTTCTCCTCCTTTCTGGGTAGCAGAACCCCATTGGCAAGGTTTGTAAGGGCCCTGTGACTGACCTCTGCCCCTTGGGCGTCTGAATTTGCCCCTCTGTGATATGTCTGAAGCTGGAAAGGACCAACTTTTTGTTGGCCAATTTCTGCTGAAGCGAGGGGGTTGTACCTGCAAGAAATCCTTGACCGTTTGCATAGATTTAGCCTTATCCTCCATTTTCTTTAAAACCTCTTCTGCTTTGACACCAAATAATACATCCTGTTGTAAAGGTGCATCTAATAATTTTGCTTTAACATGGTCAGGGAGGGTTTGCTCTTTTAACCAAGCATGTCTACAAATGACAGAGCCAGAAACAGCTGCTCTACAGGAAGCTTCCAGTGAATCAAATCTGCATTGTAAAGTATGCTTGCCCACCTGTTCAGCTGCATGCAACAGATCCTGCATTGAATTCAGGCTGTTCTGAATGTGTGCTCATTTTTTGTTTTAACGGAGACATCAGGAATTGTTGATATTTCAACATGTGAAACTGGCAATTTACTGCTCTCATAGCCAGAGTTGCAGAGGTGTATATTTTCTTTCCCCATCTATTTAGGGCTCTGGAATCTCTTTCAGAGGGCACAGGATTTTTAGCCATAGAAGCTTTTTTCTGGGTCAGCTACAGGGCTTTTATAAAGGAATTTGTGTGAGTCAGGTACTCTGTAGTATCTGTCTGGTTTGGCTGGAGCAGGAGGTAGACAGTCTGGATTTAAACTAGACTCCCAAGTAGACATCATCCACAATATCTAAAACAGGAGGGATAGCAAGAGGTCTGTGCTGGGGTAATAAAAGGAACTCTCAGAGCCTTTTCTTAGAATCTGAGTAATCCTGGCCTTCCCAGTGGAAATGTTCCCTCATGGTATGTAATGCTTCCCCAAAGGAGTAGTCTTCAGGGGGATATGCTGAGGGAATAGAGTCTTCAGCATCAGAATCCTCATAAGGTGGAAAAGTGTAATCCTGTTCCTCAGAAGAATCTGAGGAGAGAGAAACCTGGTCACAGGATGCGTAATCCTCCTCTTGTCTTGGTCTTTTCTCAGGAGGGGGATGGGAACCCCCGATAAGGGTAATTAAATCTTCAGCCATCTTAAGCATCTGTTTCTTAGGCATGGGGCCTTGACCTGTAGACTGAAGAACAGTTTTCTTAGGTTTTAAAGGAGTTTTAAGCTTAGCATAAGATTTAATGATGAGTGTAGTCGGTCTGAAGACACCTTCTGCAACCTAAGGTGTTTCCTCTGCACCGGTGTCGGTAGATGGCTGCGTCGGCCTAGTAGACTCCGCTTGGGAGTCGGCAGCTGTCTGGGGTTCCAGCTCTGCGGTTGTCTGAAAACCGGAGAACCGGTGACAGGCCCAGCTGAGGCCTCGGGGTGTGGCTTATTCCTAGGCTGCCTGTCCTTATCCTTGCGTTTTTATGAATTGCGGTCGTCGGCTGCTCCGACGGCATGATATAATTAAATTTCCTACCAAAGTAATGCTGTGCAAAGTAAAAACGGCATTTGATAGTGCGTTGTTTAAACCTAGCGCAAAACCGACAACCTGTGACGTCGTGGTCTGTGCCTAGACAAGGAATACAATAGGAATGGAAGTCCTTATGAGGTATTTGCTTCCCACAAGAAATGCAATTGTTAACTTTTTCTGACATCGGACTGAGGCAAGAAAATGTTCCCCAACAGGGTACTTAGTTTTATTGAAGACTTCGGACTGAAATTCAAATCAAAAATCTCAGGTGTCGGCCGACCGGCACTTGCGAACTGCTTCGGGCACCGCGCGGCAAGAAAGACTGAAGAAAATGGTGTCGGATGCCTCTTATATACCCCTGGCGCACTGACGTCACGGAAGAAGCGACAGCAACAGACGCCAGACCAAGACTTTGGAATTCGGGCCGACTGCGGGACCGCCTGACGGCAGGATAAGTATGATGACTGCAGCAGGGTAACACGATGAACATTTGACAAGGCCTTAGTATGTCTAGGCAATTCAGATCCTGTATCCCAGCTCAAAAAATACATTTCCTTAGTTACACTCATTTGCAAAACCAATATTTCTGACAGAGTATTCTTGCCAAGAATTTTTAGTCTCCCAACTCAATACACTCTCAAAACATATGCCTCAATTACCACTTTCTTCCCCATCAAACCTCCATTTGCCATCTTCCACAGGGTGAATTCTTTGGCATCTGCTTGGGTATGAAATTACCTATGCAAATGCTTCCAAGCAAAAATCCTAAATGTTCTATACTTTGTTGCATATTTGGCAGCCATATCCATGTTCTCCAATTGTTTCCCTGTGAATTGCTTATTCAATCTCTCTTCCCAATCTTTTCCAACTACAATTAATTGATTTTTATAGCTAATGTGCAATATTTTATAAGCTCTACTAATTATCCCCTTTTCAATATCAGCTTCTGTTCTAGATTCAACTAAACACTACCAGATCAGGTCTTTCACTTGGGATTCCCTTTATCTTTGCCTATACTCTGATATCAATCCCCGATAGGGAAGGCAGTCTCTAGCCTGCAGTTCAAATGTCTTCTTGGCTTCTTCTCATTATTACCTTCTCCCACTACCTTGGTTCCTTTACCAGTTTTCTCCAGTAAATTCCAGTTGCCTATTCCCTGTACCCTTAACTGCAGTCATCCTTATCGGCAATATTTCCTTTCTTCATCCTAAGGTTGGCTTAGTTCAGAATACTTTTTTGCTACTTTATGGATATAAGATTCTGTACAGTCATTATTATCCTTACTGATCTGCATCCAAAATCCCACGCTCTCCATCATTATCCCTTTCCACTCTGAATCATAGCTTTTTACTTGCGTTATATACATGAGCCTTAACTGTGCAACTCTAAACATCCCTTTGAATCACCTAATCCTAAACCACCTTGTTCTGTTGGAAGGATCAGCTTATCACACTTGAACCTTGCCCCTTTCCCCACCCAGATAAAATCCTTCAACTTTTCATTAATGTCCACAACTTCTCCTCTGGTTGATAATAAACAGGCCTGACCTGTATATAAAACTCAAAGGACTACACATTTTCACTGCTTGAATGTTGGCATCCATATAAAAAAGCTTCCAGTTTCTCAGTTTTTATATTATCTTTTGCTTAGTCTAGATCCACATATCCTTAGCTGCCAAAACAGAATCTTTTTTAATCTATACTCCTAAATGTTTCATTTCATTATTGCCCCTAATGCTGAAAAAATTCATGTGTGGGGGTACATACAGCTATAGCCTTTGTTTTATCTTCATTAATTTTATATCCTGAAAAGACTTGAAACTGTCTCAAAACGTTCCACAACACTGAAATGTCCTTTTCTGGTACTATCTGGTACAAAACAATATAGTCTGCAAATAAACTCAACTTTTCTTGATTAACATACTAATTATATCCTTGAATTTCTGAGTCTCTTATTTTCTTTGCTAATGGTTCTAAATATAATGCAAATAAAGGGGAAAGAAGACACCACTGCCTGGTTCCTCTGTTCAGAGGACTTACCAGAGAGGAGCCCCTTCCTCTAACTTCCGCATTCGATCAGTTATATACCCTCCTAATTAATCTTATTATATCATGGCATGTAAATGCTTCCATTGCTCTACTTATGAAGTCTCAGCTTAACCTGTCGAATGCTCTCTCTGCATCAAGACCTACCAACAGCAGTAGTGTTTTCTCACATTCTGCTTCCCTCTGGATCATCACTGTTCTATTAACAATCAAATGTTTGCCTTCCCTCCACAAAACCACAAAGATCCATATCCATCAAATATGACAACACCTTTCTCATTCTTTTAGCTATTGTAGATAAATACTTTAATAATCGTGGTTTAAAACTGAAATGGGCCTATATGAAGCCGGGTCTGATGAGTCTTTACCATCTTTAGATATTACAGTCACCATAGCTTTCTTCCAGGATGTTGGTGCTTCCCCTCCTTTTAAAATACTGTTGCACTGTATTTTAAAAGGAGGGGAACAACTAACCTAGAATCCCCATCAAACTCCAAACCTGTTAAAAACTTTGCTAAGGCCAATTACCTCAAACTAAGTAACAATTTTTTAAACGTGCAAACGAACAAGCCCGGCACAACAGGACCCGGAAGAACCAGCAAAATAATGTATTAAACCAACTGTGTTGTAGAATCAAACCAGAAAAGTCCTTAGCGTAGTAAACCAGCTTTATTGTAGAAAAAACAAAAACAAAATAAAACCAAGCGCTTTCGCTCGGTTATTACAGAGCTTTATCAAGGTAACGAAAAACATACTGACTCAGTTCAAGTCATTAAATAGTAATTTCAACAATCACATGACCCTCCTGATTAACTAATTTGAAGTGTGGCTCTAAAATATAGCCATGGTATACTCCAAATCTTAACTTGAGCATAGATAGAGCAATATCAAAAACCTGAACCAAAACCAATGAACAATGAAAATTCCCTACTTAAAACTGTTTACATATTTAAAATATGAGATAAATGATAAAATATATAGTGTAAGTTAGTAGGGAATTTTCATTCATTGATTTTAATTCGATATTCTTCTATCTATGCTCAACTGGTAATAACGGCGAAATGCTGGTTTTATTTTGTTTTTTTTCTACAATAAAGCTGGTTTACCACGCTAAGGACTTTTCTGGTTTGATTCTACAACACAGTTGGTTTAATACGTTATTTTGCTGGTTCTTCCGCTTGTTTGTTTGCTGGCTTGTTCTTGTTCTTTGAATTTTTAAAAGTCCAAGCTCCCCCGAACCAGGATGGCAGTGAGGCCCTACTCTGTGCTGTACACAAAAGCACTGTACAACCACATTCAAAGAAGAGGCAGTACCCATCTAAGTCAAACCTATGACTACTTGCAAAAAATAAACCACCCTGGTGGATCCCATAAATAGGCTATTCAACAAAAGGAAAAAAAACTCTCCAAAGCCAAGAAGGAACAGACGAAACAGTGCAAAAAGACACTCACCAGTCTAAGCAAACAAATTAGAGATGCTGTAAAATCTGCCAAAGCAAACTACATTGCAAAGACAGACTCCTGGATGAAAGATAACAGTAAGGTTTTTCTAATTACGTTTGTAACCTCAGGGAAACACTCAGCAATGTGCCGAGTTAATTATGAATGTCAACACTTAAACCCAGCCTGAAACTATAGCAAACTTGCTGGCCAACAAGTTCAGTTCAAACTTCTCCACTCTATCACATCCTACCACACCCAAACAAATACCCTCAACCAACCCCTACCACTCATTATGGGGGAAACTGTCTTTACTGCACTCGCTAAAGCCAAAAACATGGCCTCCACTGGTCTCGACAACACTCCAGGGTCACCAGAAACCCTATTTAACCACAGTCTTTGGATGGGATTAGTCCCAGAGGAATGGAGGTCTGCAGGGAACTACAGACCTATAGGCTTGAACAGTCTTATCTGCAAGGTCATGGAGAGAATTATCATGAGCCTGATCAATAACATAGGGAATCTCCAAACACTGGACTAGACTCAATTCGGCTTTGTCAAAGGGCTATTTTGCCTGCTCAATCTGGTGGACTTGTTCAAGAAAGTCACCAGGGGTGTGGAGGAGGTAAAAATGGTACACACCACTTGTACAGACCTAGCCAAAGCTTTTGACACAATCCCCCACTTGGGGATTATAGATAAACTTACTAAGTTAAGCACAAACCTCTACATCATCAGATGGATAGCAAACTGGCTCACTGACAGGACACACGTCTATACAGGCGAATCCACTTCCGATAAGAATCCTCTTACTAGCGGTATGCCACAGGTCTCAGTGGTGGGGCCCTTCTGTTTTGTATATACAGTACTTCTCTGAAGTGAAGGTCAATGTTGGGGGCTTCTGGCTCACCAAGTTCGCTGATGACTGTAAGCTGGGAGCAATCAGTGAATCCCCAAATGATGTCAATATTGTACAAACAGGCCTAAAAAAATGACTGCTGCCAAAACCATGAGCTGAGACTAACTTAACACTAAAAAAGTTGCAGTCATACCTTTTGGTAAATCAGATAATATTGATAGTATACCCCTAAAATCAGGTCCAGTGGTGAGGGACACAGACAGTAACCTAAACCTTGACCAGCAGATAGTGAGGAAATCCTTCTGTGTGGCTCAGCTTGTAAGTGAAGGCAAGGCATAAAGGTCAAAAGTCATAGTGCCATTGTACTTGGCCCTCATCAGGCCCATAAGAGAGTACAATGCTTCCTTCTGCATATACCTAACTAGGCATGTGCACTAATTGGAATGGCCCCCAGAGATTTCTCACTAAAAAAATACAAAGCGTAAGATACTTATCTTATGTGGATTGTCTGAAGGCCGTATCCTTTTACTCCATTTCATATTTATTAAGAGGTGACTTCTTTGATCCAGCCCTGATGAAAATGTTACATGTTCGCACGACAAATGACATGAGGGTTACACGTTCTATCGACCTGAACCTTATTTGTGACTAACAGAACTTGCCGGAGACCAATTTGTATCTCGAAGGCTACCTCGTCTATGGAATAAACTTCCCATCTTCGTAAAACAAATCCTATCCCTCACTCTCAAAAAAAATTGGATTAATGGATGGGGAACCATAAATTCACTCCTGAGGTACTGCCCATATGTCCCTTACAGACAAAGGCAGTCTGTAAAATAAGTCAGGGCTCCAATACCCAAGGACCCACTACCCTGATACTACCCTATCCTATATCTTGAGAATCAAGATATAATGTCATATCCTGGGTATTATCATCTAGGTTTGTAAAGGCTTTTGTGCCATTAGCATAGTAATCATCTATGAAAACCTTCCAGATCTTTAGCACTTTCTTCTCTCCTAACATCCAAACTTCCACAGGAATACCATCTATTCCTGGAGACTTTCCTGCAGACTGATTATGCATCACAGTTTTTATCTTATCTCCTATCCTAACCGTTAATTGTTGAGCCTCATCTACCTCTAATCTTGGCATATTTAAGTCTTCCACAAATATTTCCATTTGTGCTCTTTCCTGATTTCCACGTTTCTCTTCTTTATACAAATTTTCATAACATCTCCAAAATATCTAACACCTCATCTGGATTTCTAGTCATTTTCCTTGTAACAGACTCTCCAAGTTTGGCAACAACCCTTTCTACTTTTGCCCAAGTTGCTATGCTAAAAATGTTTGTGCTCTGGAGTTATCAAATGGCAGTTGCTTAATAGAAACCATTCTAAACTGATGCATATTATCCAGATACTCCCTTTATTTTCTCTTCATTACTTTTCAGTTGCACCTCCTCTTGTTATGCAATACTTTAACCCTTGTCAGCTCCTCTAAATAAATCTTTCTTAACCATATCTTTCTTTTATTTCTTCCTCTTTTTTAAAACTCCACTTTCATTTTATCCCACTCACTAGCTATAGCTTCTGAAGAAATTTGTACCTCCCCAAATAACTCACAAATAATTTCTACTACCCCCTTCCTAAATATTCTTCTAATTTTAACAGATAGGAGGGAACACCAGTGTCTCATTTTTACTTCATTACTCTGCATTTTTATCTTGGTTGTTACTGGCACATGATCTGAAATAGTTATTAGATGTGTGTCGAAGCTTTCAATTAAATGCAAATTTCTGTCTAGTGTAATCCAGTTATTATATGCTTCAAAATTATATGTAAATTCTCTGAGTTCCAACTACTGAATTAATGTCTTCCATACCAAATATTTTCAACATTTTTTTACAGAAATCTTCCCTCTTACATTTTTCAGTTTAAGGTCCCAGATACATCCTCACTGTTGCAGTCCCCTCCTATAAGTAATATTCCTGCTGAAAGCTAATTTCTCCCAAATTTTTCCTAAGCCCTATAATTGCAGTTTTAGGTGGAATATAAATACATGTCAGAGTAATACTCCTCTCTTGACAACAGTCCTTTAACTGCCCTAATCTACCATTACCTTTCTCCTTCTTCTACTGCTACCGAAACTCCTCTAGCAATTAGTAAAAGTACAACCCCTTTCTTTTGTCCTGGATATTCCATTGAATATCCATCCTGAAATCCTTTGTTTATCAAATCCACATAAACATTTCTTTCCAAATACGTCTCCTGTAGCATTGCTATTTGCACTCTGCTTTCCTAATATAATTTAACACTCTTAAGTTTTTGTCTATACCTGTGAGGCCATTCACACTCCGAAATATGGTTAAGAAATGATAACCACCCATTACATGTCAGCTTTTTTTAAATGTCTACTACCAGCTTTTGTGTTAAAGTTGCCCACTCACTTTTGGCAGGATGATCCTTTATGCAGTTGTTTCTTGTCATCCCCATTTGAACCTATGTCACATTTTACAACAATTTTTGTTTTAATGAAAATCCTCAAACAAAAAGCCAAACACAACTCCAGAACATATTAATACAAACCCACAAAACTATGTACATCTTGAAATAATCAAGTTTAACCCTCCTGACAGGAACAACCGTCCCAAACTGACAGCTGCACCAATAGACATTACTTAATCTAAAAGTAAAGTTATCCATGCTAAAGCGCATGCTACAGCTTGTACTCCTGCTTACACAAATTATCTGTTCTTGTCTCATCTTTATTCCCCCCTAGATGGAAAAAGCACTCGCATGCTTTCAGAAAACATTAGCTTAACTTTTAGTCTTAAAAAAAAGTGCATTGGCTATCTTTAAATAAAACCAAATTACACACTGTTCCTGTAAATGCACTGATGTACTTGGGTACCAGGAAAACTGCTATCCCTTATTCACTACAAATAATTTCAAACTTTGTTTACTAAGCCGCTTGCCCTTGTGCCTTTTAATTTTACATTTCTCTCAGCAAACAAATGTCCATAGCTCTTAAGATTTATTGCCAGGACCAGTAATCAGCTTGTTGTCATGGAAACAGAATGTACAGCTACTCCCATATGCAGACTTCTCATTGTCTCAACTCACACTGAACATTTGCTGAAGGAAAACTTTTCATAACATTCAGTGTTCTCTTATATTTATAGCACACATGCTTACATAAGAAATGTGTTATTTAATTAAGAAACAGTGCTGGCAAGAAGTCAGCGTACCAAGGCATCCAGGACAAATTGTAGTTGTACAGCAAAATGCCCAAAGTTAACAAATCTCACTGAGAAACCTCCTTGTAAAAGCAGATAAACTGGTGAAAATCCAACTCCAGAAACAGCATAGAAAACGAAATCTTCGTTTGAACTAAAGTTGTTCATTAGAAATTTGAACTTGGCCATTTTTTTCAAAGATTTGACTCCACCAGATAGTGCCATTAGCAGGCACAGTACATTTAACCCACCCACGCACCCTAGTCTTAAAACATTTGAAGAGTTAGTAGAGAAAACACTTAGGTCAAGTCTTTCTAGAAATATTAATACTCCCTACAATTATTGTAATTCTCAACAATACTTAGTGGTTGATTCACTAAAGAAAGAGAACATCAGGGTTATGAAACCCGACAAGGAGCGGGTGGTTCTCATGTATAATTTGGATTATGAAAATTCTATTCACAACCTTTTACAGGACATCAATACTTATGAGCAAATTTCGAAAAATGAGCTCAACATTGCTTATGCTAACATTAATTACACTTTGCAAGACCATCTGCTTCAAGGGGCAATCAATGAAAAGCTATTTAATTACCTCTTTGTCCCTAAGCCAAAAATTCCAGTCCTCTTCGGAATTCCTAAGGTCCACAAGGATCTTGAGCCTCTGAAATTTAGACCTATTGTGGCTGGGGCGGGTGGAATCACAGAACCTCTTAGTAAATTTGTGGACCACAACCTAAAACAATTTGTCTCCACACTTTCCTACATTTGTAAGGACTCATGGGAGTTCCTGGCCAGCATCCCCTTGAATGTCTTTACCCCTGACCTTTTAATGGTCACAATAGATGTCATTGAATTATTCCCCAGTATTCCGCACACCACGGGTATTGATTGGTTCAATGAGATCTTAGTTAGTGAATCTGGGTTGAGTAACAACCTAGTTAATCTACTAGTTGAATGTATGGACATCATTTTACACAACAATTTTATCTTTTTTAATGGGGAATTTTTCAGGCAAAGAAAAGGGGTGGCCATGGGTGCACCGTGCGCATCAGCATACACGAACATCGTATTATACAAATGGGAGAAGTTGTACATCCATTCTTCAAAATGGAAAGACTTTATTGTCTTTTACAAGCATTACTTGGATGACATTTGTTTATTTTGGCAGGGCAACAAAGAAAGTTTTTTCGAGTTTTTTGAATACATTAACTCGACCACTGACTTTCTTTCCTTCACCTATGACATCAGTGAGGTGTCTTTGCACTATCTGGATGTACTCTTAACTAAGGACACAGAAAAAAACTGATTTCCAAACACAAATTAAAAGGAAAAACACCTTTTCAAATGCATTTTTGCATTTTGATAGTTTTCATCCCTATTACATCAAGAAAGGCATAGTCAAAGGCCAACTTATAAGAGCATCTAGGATGTGCAGTTCCCCCATTTTGTTTCTTAAGGAGGTAGAATTTTTGAGAACTTTATTTCTTGAAAGAGGCTATCCCATCCAACTGATCCAGAACATTATTTTGGAAATTGAGGCGAAAAGGGATTCTGTATACCCCCCTCTGTTAGGTAAAGGTTGGCCCTTGCCTACATTGCCAGTAGTCAGTTCCTTGAACACACAGAGGAGTTTTGTGTACACACACACTAATGATGCACAACTGATTGAGAACACTATGCGTTCTTTTTGGCCCATATTGTCATCACAGGAAGACCTTGGCATAGCATTACCTGACTAAATACACTTCATAAGGAAGTGGGACATTAACCTTAAAGGCATGTTTGAACAATCATCTTACACCCAGAGCTCCTTCACCACCATTGTTTCATCTAAAAGGGCAGGGTCGTTTAAATGTGGGATGTGTAACCAATGTCCTTACATTTTAAACGACGATCATGTTCATTTACCATCTAGACATACAACTTTAAGGGCTCAAGATCATTACTCCTGCACTTTCTCCGGAGTGGTTTACCTTGGGATTTGTCTCACTTGTCACGGTTTTTATGTAGGTAAAACTGAAAGAATGCTTAAAAAGAGAATCTATGAACATGTTTATGAAATTGCTAAGAACAAAGAGACTAATGCTTTTTTCAAACACTCGCTTACTTGTAGTCACATGAACATAAAGTTTTTTGTTCTAGAACGAGTAACTCAAGATCCCAGAGGTGGTGACTGGGAGACTCGTCTTGCCAATAGAGAATTGACATGGCAGCTTAAGTTAGACTCTACTAAGTTCCCGGGTATGAATGACAGCATTAGTCTTGCTTGTGTCCTTAGGGCAAACAGGGACAAACTATGATATTTTGTTGGAGTTTATCATATCAAACTGATGTGTGTTTTAAATTACTTTTCATACAATACTTATTTCTAGTGCAAACAAAAGTTCATTGACTTATGTCATCTCCTACTAGTTTTTGCTTCAGGGTGTTATGTCAAAGTTGTTAAGCTTGATTTTTGATTTGACTTAGTAGTATATTATTTGTGTACCCTATTTTTTGGGGCACAATTAAAGCACAACACAAGTTTATTAACATTTTGTTATGTTTATTACATTAACATACTGTCCTTGTATTGACCATCGGCTGGTGCACACTGTGGCATAGTGTTTTCGCCCGGTTTAAGTCTTATCTCCTCATTTTTTTTGGCTCACATAGGTTTTGACAATAGAACAATAGATGTGGGTTTTAAACATCTTGTAACTCCTCACTGCACTCAAGCTAGCATTAGTTGAAAGCTGCAAAATCATTAGTTTAGAATTAGTACTAATGTCAAGGTTTATTATTTACGATTATTTTCAGCATTTTGTTTAAAGAAATTTTTTGGTTTTAAATCCAAGTTTTAGACAGCTGTAATTGGCATTTTTAAGTTGTGCAAAGCATTTTAAAACAGTTTGACTGAATGTTTTATTTAATTAATTGACTCTGATTATTGTAATTGGTGATTTTTAATTGTTTAATTGGCTCAGCAGTTTAATATAAATGCACTGCACTGCCAGAACAACATTGTAACTTGACAAAGCCTGGGATTGCCAGGCGAAAGCGCTTGTTTTATTCTGTATTAAAGAAGATTTCGTTTTCTATGCTGTTTCTGGAGCTGGATTTTCACCAGTTTATCTGCTTTTACAAGGAGGTTTCTCAGTGAGATTTGTTAACTTTGGGCATTTTGCTCTACAACTACAATTTGTCCTGGAAGCCTTGGTACGCTGACTTCTTGCCAGCACTGTTTGTTATTTAATTAAGACAAGGGTATTAATCCATATATTTACCAATGGAAAACTAAGAGAAACTATGTGAACGCTACATATAGTCCATGAACTTTTACACCTCATTTCCTTCCCAAGAGCCCAATATTACAACATACTAATATGAAGATGCTTTTGTCCAGTCTTTCTTTTCTTTTATATTGTAATGCCTACATTTCATTAAACTAAAAATAAAAGATGTACTTGCTTACTTTAGGATCTTTATCACATCAAGCAATCACTGACAATGCAAGTTATATCATGAAATGTTTTATATAAACACGGTTAAAATTGTTTTACTTGGTTACTGTTTTTTTCTTTTCTTTTTAGTGCTCTTCCAAACATTAATGACATGAAATCGGGTATATACCTTTTGCCCCTCCCCCATAATTTTAACAAAGAAAACAAAAGTCCAGCCTTACTCGGCCACTTCTTGTAAAGCAATACATCATAAGTGTGATTTATGCTTTATATTCTCAAAATTTGCAGTAATTTCAGTGTTGCTGGTCTTTTTCCTTTTATTTCCTTGTCCCAACCTGACTCCAGTTCAAGTCTAAGGTACTCCTGATTCTTCTAGACAACTCCTGTGCTTTTTTCATTGCCTCATGCATTTTCCTTTGTATCACTGGAAAAGGTTTTACTAGCAGTCTCTCTATGGGCTTTATTATCAGAAGAAAGGGAAGCAGAGTCCACTTCTATTTGATGGGTAACTTTATGTTGGACAAACTTTTATATTTCCTTCTTAGCCTGTTCTGTACCAAAAAATAACTTTGATCCACCTGCAAAAAATATTCTGAAGACAGACGGATACAGCAGCTTGAATCTCACACCTGCCTATTTATATTCCCTGACTGCTGGGTAAATTTGCTTCTCTTCTGCCTGATATACAGTGAATAATCATTTCCCACAAATACTCTGCTGTCTTCAATTTTTAAAACTGCCTTTCTGCCACAGTTTTGTCAGGATCAACTTTTTCTGCTGGTATGATTGCATCTTTACTAATACAGGTCTTGGCTGCTTTCTTATGCCCAGGTTTGTAGCATAAACACGACATGCCCATTCAATTAAATCCTGCTGTGGTATACCAGTTTAGTTTTATTTGCGCTTTTATAAAATTAAGATAGTCAGTTTCTTTCAGTTTCTCTGGTACTGCAGAAAATCTCAAATTTTCTTTGCGTACTCTGTCCTCTGATTATCATTTTTTTTAAATGGCTCTTCTTGAGCAGTCTCATACTCAGGCAGCCTTTTCTTCAATTCAACCTCTGATTTTTGCAGTTTTATCAGCTGATCTGAATAGCTGTTTAAACCTTCTTCCATTTTTCCAGCCTTTTATTTTAGTTGATCTACTCCATTATTTCACATATTTTAGTAAGCTTCTGAGCACATTTGATTTACTTTTCCCCCAAATTACTGGAAGCC
This sequence comes from Protopterus annectens, assembly GCF_019279795.1. Taxonomy (NCBI): domain Eukaryota; kingdom Metazoa; phylum Chordata; order Ceratodontiformes; family Protopteridae; genus Protopterus; species Protopterus annectens. Next base: position 1,784,715,975 of record NC_056735.1, read on the forward strand.
AACTGTTGTACCAAAGCTGGAGCTTGAATTGCTTTTTGCTGAACAGCTGCAGGATTCTTAACTGTCTGTGTTTTCTCTTCATGTTTTAGGTTGATTTTCTTTCAGGCTCTCAAGTTTCTTCTTTGCTGGCATCCAGGCAGTGCACATACTGGCCAGTAACATAATTTTACTAAAACTTGTCAGAATTACTAGTCCTTATCTCAGTTTCTTTTTTTCACACTGGAAGAATGAAAGTTAAGCTGTTGTGTGCGGCCATCTTGGAAGTGCTTCAACAAGACAGACAATCACCTTGGGTGTAGTTACCAGTCCACAGTGAACCTGGAGACAGCCTGGCAGGGGCTTAGATGCACAGCGCAGAGCATCAAACAATCCTTCAGATTACCACAGAATGCAGATCAAACTGAAAACACAAAATGGAGCTTGAGGTAAAATGCCTCGAAGCAGCTGAGGGCATGAAGCTGTAGAGGAGGAATGTGACAACATGAAATGTAATGGTCTGGGAGGGGGAATAACAACATAAGGAATTGCTAACCCCTCAAAGGCATATGAGTAGCAGGGTCTATATTAGAAGCTCGACTGCTTAGTTTGTCGAACGTCAAAATGTCGACAGCTAAACGGCAAAAGCTTAAAATCGCGAATGGCCACTTATGCAAATTTTTTCATTGGGAAAGAATTCACTTGGCCGTTATTGGGAATTTACCCCTTTCTGCAATGTAGAGGGATCTTCAGAGTTGGTATATTTAGTTAGGGGGTTGTAGGGGGTTAGGGTTTGGAAGTTTATTTTAATTTGTGACTACCAAGCAAATTTTTCCCAATAAAAAAATTTGCGTAAGTGGCCGTTCGCGATTTTAAGCTTTCACCAGTTAACTGTCGATGTTTCAGTGTTCGACAAGCTAAGTGGTTAAGCTTCTAACATAGACCAGAGTAGCAGGTGTGAAAACTCAGTCATTGAAGCCAAGGTCATCATTTGTTTCCTCAGAATAAAGAATGGGATTGCTTTACTTTGGGGATTTAAAAAAACTGTGTAATCAACATTAACTAAACTAAGGACAATGTGTGAAGTTTTTTTTTTAACCTATCCAGGGCTAGCCTTTGATCAACTGCTGCCCTAGGCAAATAGGCTCCACAGCACTCCCCCACCAGCTGGGGCCCTCTTTCTGTTTGTCTACACCATCCAGATTACTGGAAAAGTGCCCCTGCTAGAATGGTGCCCTAGGTGGCTGCCTAGTTGGCCTATGCCTAAGGCCGGCTATGAACCCATCTGCACACAAGTAAGGCAATGCCTGCTTTGTCTACGTCTGACTCTGCCCTATTTTAAAAAGTCTGAGTTAAAACTGTTCCTTTTCAAAGGTTTAAGCCTATTTATGAAACTTGTAAGATACTGTTTGGAAAAAAAAGAAGAAAGGCAAAAGAACAGCATTAGAGATCTGACTAAAGAAATAAACACTTATTTTCACAGGTGAGTGAATTGATGTCAACTTTGCTTGAAATGTGGGAAACAAGCACTGAGTACTTTGCCTGATGATACCAGAATCTGATTCCCAGACTGTGAATGTGCCACTGCTGAACAGCTGGGTAGACTGGGTGATCTCTAGCTAGTCAGTAGATGACAAACGCATTAGAAGAAGTAAGCAACACTACACAGAGATGCAACTGAATTTGTGGGGGCAATTTATGTTATCACAGCAGGTACAGCTGGCAAAAGGGAAAGCCACTGGTTCTAATACAGGTCCAGGTCTTGCACACATCCTGACTGAGAAAGGTGGAGAATAAAAGTCATGTGAGGAAACCAGGAGAAGGTACTACACCAGTGGTAGGTTGTTTGCAGACCATCACTGTTTTAAACTACCATAGCTGTGTGTACCCTATCTTGATGAAGGAGAAATGGACCACTGCTAACAGGGATACAGCATGAGACTTAACTGTTAAGTTTGCATTGGTTAAAAAAATGCCATACTTGTCTGGAGGGTCGACTTCAGATAGGGATTTTGGAGGAATACATTCTCAGGTAGCACTGGCCAGAGCTTATTTGGCATGGGAAGAGGTGGACAAGTGGATAAGCTGGTAGTGTATTTAACAGAAAATGGCTATGATGCAGTACTATGCACACAGCCAAACAATGGGGCAAGCATGTGGGGGTGGCAGTGAGGGGGAAGGAGACCCAGCTAATGCCAACACCTCCAATCATACCAAACTCCTCGGTATTTACCAGTTTTGAGGTCAAAATAACAAGATCCCAGCAACTGTTCTGTTATTTTTTTTAATAAAAAGTACTAGTTAAAATGTCCTTGATTTGAAGTTTTTTTTACCCCACCTCCAACATGTTTGGCTTTGGCCAAATTTCTCCAGTAAAGAAGTTGCAACTTGATATCTGTCAAATACAAATAGGAAAACATCCAAAACCAATTCCATCATTTTAGCCACAAAGTTTCTTCATCTCACACAGAAAAAACAGACACCTCATAATTCTCCAACAGTATACCTTGATTAATCCACCAATACTTAGCGAAAGTCTCTCAAACTTAAGATGCCATCCAGCCTTCAAGATGCAAATTACACATACACTGGGACAACCAAGACACTGCCCATTCCCTTTCAGCCTCAATGCATGTGTATATAGCATGCACCTTCCTAGATTCACCCAACTACTCAGGCATCACCCATTCCTGCTCAGCCTTAAACACATGCCCTTTGACAAGGAAATAGTCTCCTCCTACTTGCTACTGGCAATATCCATTCCACAAGTGCTATAACCACCCGATCCTTGAGAAGCCAGGGGTTCATTTAAAAACGGAGATTGTGAAGCATGACTTTTTTCAGCTGCTTTAATGTAACAGACTGTGGCAAAAGGGGTGGAGCTGCACAACTGAACTTAAAAGTATTAGATAACTAACAATTCACAAACCCATCAGCACTGCAGTAAAGTTAAAAGTTACTCAAACGAGATTCTGTTTTCTAATTACTGTAGTATAAAACTTTTTAAATGGGTGAAAGTCAAACTTATCACTTAAACGAAACTCATGACTAACCAACATACAAAATGAGAGTCTGGAAAACAAAATAAAAGTTAACAAACAGCTGGAATGTATGTGTTTATCATCAAGAGTCAGTCCACATACTTTACAGGTGTAGTTTATATTAACAACACTAAATACAGATTATTACTTTATAGTGAAAATACCAAATGCAGTCTGCTGCAGAACTCCTCTTTCTCCATCTCCCAGTCTCAGCATGACAGGCAGCCAGGCTCTACCTTATGAAGCTCATGTCATCACGCACGCCTCTGCACATTGATGACATTGCAGGATACCAGTTTTGATGGCAAAATAATGGGGTGGCACCTTCAATTCCCAATTTACAATTTTAAGTTATGGCTGACATCATCAGCTCTCAAATACTACCTTGAAGAACTTGAAAGTGGTGTTCACGAAGGCTCCTGACACGAAGTGTCCACATACTGGGACTAAGGACTATGCTACAGAGAATGGACTCGTCAAGGAGGGCTACAGGAAAAAATACTACAGCAGCTGGTTGTCCCAAAGGTCCTATCAACATTCACTTCTGACCATATCCCATGTCATTTCCTTTTTCATTCCATATCATCCTAAAGCATTCAAAAAGAAGGTTTATGCAACATTTCGATTGGTCAGTATTACAAAAGTGATAAGGTAACATGAATGCACTACCATAAGGCTGGTACAGCAAGAGATGCACAAAGATCTCATTGGTGCCTTTGCCTGTTACTGAGGAACCATTACAGAGTGTTGCCATGGACTCCTGTGAAGTCTCTACATACCCCAAGTGACACAGTTAAGAGTATATTGGTGATGGCAGACTACGCTACTAGGTACCCAGAGGCAGTAGCTCTGTCATCCATTGATGCAGGCAAGAGTCCTGTTAGAAATTTTCAGCAGGATGGGCTTTCCCCACTAAATATGAAATTAACACCTATTTCAGTATCATTTCTGCTAAGCTCTTTGTGGAAGAACTCTGGGATAAATTATTTAAAGACTATCACACCACTGACAGACAAATGGCCTGGTGAAAATATTTAACTACTCATAAGAACATATTAACATTTGTAGATCAGTTCAGGCAGGAATGGAGCAAGTATCTATGCCAATCTCCTCTTTGCATACAGAGAAGACCCCCAAAATCAATTTTTTTCACCATTTGAGCCACTGTATGGTTGGCGGTCCCCTAGACGTAGTATGTGGTGTGTGTGAGGATGAATGTGAATACCTTAATGAGTCTGCAGTTCTGTATGCCAATAATTTCAGGACTAGGCTTGGGGAAGTCATGGGGTTGGCAACAAAGCACCTCACAAAAAGCGCAACAACAAAATGTCTGTTATGACTGGACATCAAAAAACAATGAATATACCACTGAGAAGAAGGTGATGGTGCTTATTCCTGTCTGACAGGCAGACTGGGAGAGTCACTTCACGACTGAGACAAAAGCGAGTGATGTTAACTACATGGTAGAGTTGCCAGTTGAAAGGCTGAAACAGACTATACAGCGCCTGCATGATGAAACCATATTACAACAGAGTACTGTGTGACACTGGTATTCAGTATTGACAGGACAAATCAGAGGGGAATCTTGTGGCAGACTACCTCAACGAGTCTCGGTTTGGCACATCACTGGATGGGGTAATGCTTTCACAGCAAATATCTTATTAACCAGTTCATGAAATCTGTATAGAACTACAGGAATTTGGGGCCATGTTCACAGATGATCCATGGTGTAAAAAAACTGGTGTGCAGCATACAGACACAAGGACCCACAGAGCCATCAGAATTCCCCTTACAGGTTGGCTGAGTGAATCAAGTGAGTTATGTGATAGGAACTGCAAGAGATGCAGGAGTAATCCAGGAATCCAACAGTCTCTCAGCTTCACTGCTGACCTTCTTTTTATTTCGGCTGTTCCCATTAGGGGTCGCCACAGTGGATCATCCGTTTCCATTTCTTCCTGTCCTCTGCATCTTGCTCTGTCACACCAACCACCTGCATGTCCTCTCTCACCACATCCATAAACCTTATCTTAGACTTTTCTCTTTTCCTCTTACCTGGCAGCTTAGCATCCTTTTCCCAATATACCCAGCATCCCTCCTCAGCACATGTCCAAACCAACGCAATCTCCCCTCTCTGGCTTTGTCTCCAAACTGTCCAACCTGGGCTGACCCTCTAATATACTTCATAATCCTGTCTACCCTCATCACACCCAGTGCAAATCTTATCTTTAACTCTGCCACATCCAGCTCTGACTCCTGCCTTTTTGTCAATGCCACTGTCTCCAATCCATATAACATAGCTGGTCTCACTGCCCTCTTATAGACCTTCCCTTTCACTCTTACTGGTACTCGTCTGTCACAAATCACTCTTGACACACTTCTCCACCCACTCCATCCTGCCTGTACTCTCTTCTTCACCTCTCTTCCACACTCGCCATTACTCTGAACTGTTGAGCACAAGTATTTAAACTCATCCACCTTTGCCAACTCTATTTCCTGCATCCTCACCATTCCTCTATCCACCCTCTCATTCACACACATATATTCTGTCCTAGTCCTGCTGACCTTCATTCCTCTCCTCTCTAGAGAATATCTCCACCTCTCCAGGGTCTCCTCAACCTGTTCCCTACTCTCACTACATATCACAATGTCATCTGCAAACATCATAGTCCACGGGGACTCCTGTCTGATCTCGTCTGTCAACCTGTCCATCACCAGTCCATCACCACTGCAAATAAGAAAGGGCTCAGAGCTGATCCTTGATGTAATCCTACCTCAACCTTAAATGCACCTGTCACTCCTACTGCAGATCTCACCGCTGTCACACTACCCTTGTACATATCCTGTACCACTCTTACATACTTCTCTGCCACTCCCAACTTCCACATACAATACCATAACTCCTCTCTAGGCACCCTGTCATATGCTTTCTCTAAGTCCACAAAAACACAATGCAACTCCTTCTGACCTTCTCTGTACTTCTCCATCAACACTCTCAGAGCAAACATCGCATCTGTAGTGCTCTTTCCTGGCATGAAACCATACTGCTGATCACTAATCATCACCTCCCTTCTTAACTTAGCTTCTACTACTCTTTCCCATAATTTCATGCGTGACTGATCAGTTTTTTCCCCCTGTAGTTACTACAGCTCTGCACATCACCCTTATTCTTAAAAATTGGTACCAAAACACTTTCTCCACTCCTCAGGCATCCTCTCACTTTCCAAGACTTCATTAAACAATCTGGTTATAAATCACACTGCCATTTCTCCTAAACACCTCCAAGCTACACTGATACTGGTGCCAAAGAGATGGAAACACCAGTTTGTATGTAGACTATATGAAACAGAATAGTCTCATAGTTAGATGCTTATTGCATGCCTTGGGGAGATAAAGTCTTATAGCATTTCTAGGTACTACTAACTTAAAGTTCACTGACAGGTACCCTTCACATCAGCAGCTAGGGTGCGGTCAGGTTTTTGGTTATAAGAGTTTACCAAAATGCCCTTTGGGATGGAATATGCCCCAGCTACCTTTTGGAGGATGGCAGAGATACAGACTATGCTCTTGCTATACCACATAATACTGTAACATACAACTGGTCTTAAGGACAGATCTAACATATTCGAGGGCTGCTAGGCAGAGTATAAAAATGGACAGGGGTTAGCACAGTCAAGAAATTCCAGGGGAAAATGACAGAATTGTCCTATATGGATCATACATAGGGTGGTAAGAAAGATCAGGCCACAGTTTGCCAAGTGCAGGCAACTCCTGCGTGCCTTATCAGTGTTTTTAAGGATGTAAATGGTATGGAAAGACAAGGTACTGAGTAGTATACCATGCAGATGCATCCTCAAGTCTGTTTTCTTGGAGGTCTCAAGAAACCTCATGAGTGCTGAAAGGAGTGGTAGTGGTGATTTTAGTACTCAATATAAATGTGCAATTGATTTTAGTCACACTGCAACAAAAACATGAAATGTACAGAACTGTATAAAACTTGCAACTGTATTTTTCTATGAAATGCAGCAGACATGTCTTTCACAATAAAAAGAAAATTGACTAAGTGGTCCATCCTAGGACATAAACTTGTTTTGCTGTGGAGCCACAGTTGACTGTAATGAGAAAATTGAGAAGGAAACCATTATTACTTCATTTACCTAATGCATTATGCCATTCAGCTGAGATCTGTTTGACTTTAATACAGTGACTAGGGAAGCAACATGGAATCTGACTGACTAAAAAGGGAAACTGACCTGAAAAACATATGCTGACTGAATACTTCCCAGTATTGTATTATCCTGGAAATCCATTTAATGACCAGGTGGAATGACTATTTTCTTGGTAACCCAGATCAGAGTAGCCTTTTTCTTTGTTGTATTCGGTTTAGGAGTGTCTGCCTTGGGACAATATGCCCTTCTGAAAAGCTAAGGCTCATTTCTGTTAATGGTTTGCCTGTTTCACTGTGTACTTCTTAGTGACAGATAGGCCCTTCAAATTCTTCAAGTCAGAAGTTAGTTGGTTAGAAATAAACAAACACCATGTTAGTTAAAACTATTTTATGCAAAACTGTAAATTAACTGTACACTTTATTCCTCAGTTATTCTGATCATTTGATTTTAAATGCTTGCCCCTGGTTATTTACTTTAAGGATTCCTGTTGGTGTAGGACTGTTGACATCTTCATCTAGTTACCACCTGCTCAGCTAAAAATATTACCAGTTTTTAATCTGTCTTATTTCTAACAGCGGTACAGTAACTGGCAATTCTGTGTGTACCAACACTGTCTGACTGATGGCAGTAGTACTAAAGAGTATTACTAGACTCTTCTGGAAAGTATTGCATGTGAATGGATGTGTACATTCTTTAAATGTAACATTTTAGCCAAGTTGCAGTTAATGTAGAAAAGCCAGCAGTGGCAGGCACTATGCTCGGAATGAGTTACAGGAGGGCCTGAAAAGCCACTGTACACATGTTCTTGCATTCAAATTGTTAATGTGAACCTTATTTGTGTTTGCCTTGTGTGGACTATAACTTAGAGTTATTAGTGCTTACTTTACTAGATGCTTGAGGCCAAACACCATGTATTTATTTATAAACAAATAACATTTTGCTTGTCTTTTGTCATTCTTCACATTTACTGGGAGTAATGGGCATGGAGGATTGTAGCCCCTGTCCATGACAGAAGGATTAATAAAATCACATACCTTATGCAGAGGTTTTACACTCAAGATGTCATCTATATACTATGCTGCTTTTAAAATGCCATTCATGTATGAACCCCCTTGGAATATGCCAATAACACCTTATAAGAAACTGTCAAGACAAAGGCAGATGAATACTTGCAACCCTCATAAATCATGAAATTAACAAGTGGAATAGAGTATGAATGTCCTGCATCTTGCTATAGTCAGTAAAATACTTCCAATAGCAATGCTTACCTCCCATTTTGTTTGGTCTGGGCCCAAATATCCACTGAATGCCTTTTTCCCCCATGGACACTGTACTGGATTGCAGATTGGAGCAAATGCTGAAACAGACTGAAAAGGAAATAGAAAAATACTTACACATACATATAAACTCCTTAGCTAATTCATAACAAAACTGATTCAACAAAAAGTTTTCAGACATCACAGTGACTCCTCTAATTCACTACCCACCCTGTAAACTTTCGCAGCCTACATGAAAAATGTATATGCAATGTATTCATGCGCCAGACTTACTAACCTATCTGGGATGCAGGCAGAAAACTGTGTACACTCTTTTGCAGGTTTCCTTCTGTTATACAATTGTGGCTACTTCCAGAAAACACGACTGTTGGATTTCGAAACAATGTAAACAAATGGTGAAAAAAGCTTGTACAATAAATATTTTAAAAAAGTCATCTGTGAAATAAAACTTATAAAGTAAGCCAAAGAACACATTTTAAACAGTGGCAATTAAGATTTTTGGGGTGTATGATGAGTTTGGCACAGCTCCACCTTTTAAAACTACTGCATACAGCACTAGCAAATCACCTAATTTAGTCAGGTCTACTTCTAAATTTCGAAGTTTCAAAATGTCAATTTTCTTATGGTCGAGACCATAAGATAGAAGTTCTGAAACTTCGAAATTTTTTTTTCTTTTTTTTTACATTTTTGCAGGGGGGGGGGGGGCAAACCCCCTGCTCATTAAATATACCAACTCCGAGATCGCACTACAGAGAGGAAAATGGTAAATATACTCATCTCTGCATTTAATTTTGATTTGAAGCTCTTTATTTAAGGTTTGATCACTTCTATTTGGTATCTTATTCTAGTATTACATTTGTTTTAAGTTTCCTGTTCTGTTGGAGTGAGTTCTTGGCCAAGGTCAGTTAAAAAAAGTTAACAAGAATTCCTTTGCAAACTGTGAATAACATCAGTTAATTAGTGGGAGGAGCTGAGAGACAGCATTGCTATTTTATTTAGAAATATCTGTAGTTATCTGAAGTGTTTGTGTGATCTGCATTGCTCTGAGTATCACTTATCTCTGCATTTAATTTTGATTTGAAGCTCTTTATTTAAGATCTGATCACTTCTATTTTTGTATCTTATTCTAGTATTACATTTGTTTTGCTTTAAGTTTTCTGTTCTGTTTTAGTTTTAAGAGTTCCCCACGCACTCTCCCAGTCCTTGTTGTGTTCTTAAATTTAATGGCTTTTGAGTTGCCCCCCCCACTATAAATCTCATTTGGACACTCCTCCCAGTCCCATCTCATCAGCTTATTCTACTAAGTAGTGAGAGATCATTTGGGAAGGCCCAACCCCTTAGTTTATCAACCTTAAAAATTATCGTGTTTCATCCCTTCCCACTTAACCAAAAAAAAATTTGCACTTTATTCATCTGCTTTTACGATATTTGTATTTCTTCCTACTTTATTTTGCTTTTGGTGCCTGTTAAAAGTACTCAATTGTATTTATTACTGCTGGTTAGCAGCCTGATTGAATTGTAACTGTTATTCTAAGCCTTTTGGTTTAAGCACTTGGGCTTCAGACCAGTTATTTTACATTAAGAAGGTTTATGGTCTGCACTCTTGTGGGTGGAGAGGGTAGATTCTGCCCTTCTGAGCTGGGAATTTCTGGTTAAATATTTATTGTGCCTGCTTATTTGAACTGTTTCTCAAATTGGTGCACCTTGTTTTCTGTAGCATAGACTAGATTCAGACCTGCTGAATCTAGCTTTGTTGGTATAACTTGAGCACTAATCCAGGCCATCTTTTTGGAGAAGGTTCCCTGCACACTAGGGGCAGGAGTGTGCAGTTAGAACTTGTCTGATTAAAGACTGATGGAACAGGGCTCAGTTTTGAGCTTTTTTACTGGTTAATTGAGTAATTTGTTTAAAGCAGTTTGCTCCTTTGATACTGTTATAGTATTCATCTACTTTTATTGTACTTGTGTTTCTTCCTACTTTATTTTGCTTTTGCTGCCTACTCTTAAAAGTACTAAATTGCATTTATTCTGCTGCATTTATTACTGCTTGTTAGTAGCCTGATTAAATTGCAACTGTTATTCTAAACCTTTTGGTTTAAGCACATGGGCTTCAGGCCAACTGTTTTACATTAAGAAGGTTTGTGGTCTGCACTCTTGTGGCAGGACAGGTACCTTAAATCCTTCTAAGTTAGGAGTTGCTCATTGAAGGCTTAGTGTCGGTTATTCTAAAAGTGTCTTACTTCTGGTTTAAGCACTTGGGCTTCAGGCCAGTTATTTTACATTAAGAAGGTTTGTGGTCTGCACTCTTGTGGGAGGAGAGGGAAGATTATGACCTTCTGAGCTGGGAATTTCTGTTTAAAGGCTTATTGTGCCTGCTTATCTGAACTTTCTGAAATTGGTGCGCCTTGTTTGCTGTAGCATAAACTACATTTCGACCTGCTGAATCTAGCTTTGTTTGTATAACCTGAGCACTAATCCAGGTCATCTTTTTTTTGGAGAAGGTTCCCCTGCACCCTAGTGGCAGCAGTGTGCAGCTGGAGCTTGACTGACTGAAGACTGCTGTAACAGGGCTCAGTTTTAAGCATTTTTATTGGTTAATTCGTTTAAATCAGTTTGCTCGTTTGCTACTGTTATGTTAAAAAAGTTATAGCTTGTTTTCCTACCTTTCCTGTTACTAGAGTAGTCCAGATACAGATCTGTTGTATTCAGGTCTGTATTGTAGTTTGAGTTCCCCAGACCTTTCTGTGTTAGAGGGAAGCCTCTCAGCTTATCAGTGGTAGTGGTAAACACTAGGTAGCCTATCGACCACAAGAGGAGTGGTTTCTAGCTCCCTTTCAACTTCTGCTTTAAAAGCCCATGTTTGCACAGGTTTGCGTGCCGTGCAGTGCCACTAATTTAGGGTAAACTATTACCAGTGGCAGAAAGTCTGCTCTTCAATTTTTCCCTTAGATCTTACTAGTTATCTTCTCTCTTGCATTTAACTAGCTTATTCGCCTAGCACTTCATCTGGTTTCTTGTAGCAATTATTGTAGCACATATAAGTGCTAGCAGCACTAAATGTCCTACAAGGAAACCACTCCATTACTTATTAATAATGACCATCTCTCCTGGCATGTCTAAAGATCAGTTCCCTGTACTTTCTCCTGTTAACCTGGTGAACTTGGGCATTCTGAGGCAGTGTAGCAACTGCCTCATGTACACAGACAACCCTCTCCTTACCTCCCCCAACACTCACAACTTGTGTGAGATGCACTTGCATATCCAAACTGAAGACATGCACTCTCCAGCCAAGACCAGAATAGCTGGTCAAGAGGAGAAGGTCAACACCTGCACCACACCACATGGAACACACAGCCCTCCAAAACACCCACCATCACAGCTCTCACATAAAAACACAAACACCCACCTTTGCAGAGGCTCTCAATAGAAATCTACCCAAACAGCAGAGACATCCAAATCAGAAACGCACTATACAACCACAACACAGCACAAATCACAAGACATGTAGCTCACCTACACAGTGTGCCCCTCAACCTAAGCCCCTAAAGAAAAACAGCTTGTCCAATACACTAATCATAGGTGAATCAATAGTGAGGCACACCGATGTTCCACTCACTAGGTTGAATAAGGAGAAGGTAACAGTCAGCTGTCTGTTGGGTTCCAGGATCTGACAAAACACACACACTAAGGTCACTCCACAACAAGTACAAGTATGACTCTGTCATTGTCCATGTGGGTGTGAATGACCTGAGATGTACCTCCCTGGACTAAATGAAAAGAGACATGGAGGATTATGTGGCCCAGGCAGGTATGAACCTAGCCCTGAGCAGCATCCTACCGTTGCCCAGAATGCTACAACAGTACAAGCAGAAAATGATTGACTAACAGTTGGCTAAGTTTCTGGTGATATTCTAAGGGGATCCAGTATCTATCTGCTTGGGATGACATGACTGATAGACTTCGATGCTTTGCCAGAGATGGCCTGCATCTGTCACCCCTAGGTTTCAGGATACTTGCTAATGCTCTTGCCACTCCTATAGTGCCTTTTTTAGGTGGTGTTCCAAAGACCAAATAACAACTATAAATAAATGCAATCTGAGGGTCATGCTGCTCAACGCTAGAAGTCTAAATCTCAAGATGCACTTGCTCAAAGCACTCCTCAAAATGGAGAACATCGACATTTGTGCTGTAATGGAGACCTGGTTTAAAGCAGCAGAAAGCACCCCTGCGCTACCATAACTCATTCCACACCTTTTGGCCCCAGAAAATGGACAAAGCTCCAAAGGTGGTGGCGTCTCCATATTCATAAAGGATATTGCACACCTGCAGACTAGGAGCCCAGCATAACGCATTAGAGATACTTCAGGTACAACTAACAATGGGTAAGACGGTGATTCAGGTCGTAGCCTGCTACAGTTCCCCAACCATGTCCCAAGACTCTCATTCCACATTCCTAAGCACCTTGGAAACTATTAGGGTCCAACCCAAAACTCTCATACTGGGTGACTTCAACTACCCCTCCATCAACTGGGAAAACTACTCGTGCACCAATACACTTGCCCAACAGTTTCTGGAATTCATTAATTCCAATGCGCTGTACCAGATCATTCTTACCCCCACTAGAGGAAGCAACATCCTTGACCTGGTTATTACTAACATGGGCAACTGTTGCTCAACACCAATAGTCAATTCCTTCCTGGTTAGATCCAACCACAAACTAATTACCATGGAAATGCACATCTCACCCACACCAACAGCAAAGATAACCACCATGAAAAACTTCTCTAAAGCTGACTTTGGGCTCCTAGAATGGCTAACTTCACGGCACCCATGCAAATGGAAAATAGGTGCATGACCACCGAATCATACACTAATGCACTGTAAGAAAATGTACATAAATGCATGGAACTAGCCATACCCAACAGAACCAAGACGCTCTCCTCCAAAAAAAAGGAAGTCAATCTGGTGGTCCCCTGCCATTAAACTACAACAAAAGGAAGAAGCTGTTGCAGAAAAAGGTGAAGTCCCAAGACTGGAAAAACTCCCTTACTAGCCTCAACAAAAAGTTGCAATCTTTCATCAAAACCTCTAAAGCTAGCTATGAAGGCAGAATTGCAGCAGACACTAAACAACCGCAAAGCCTTCTATAGTTATATCAAGAATCTCCACGGCAATACCCAGATTTGCTCTGAGTTACTGCACAATGGTACCTCCTAAACTGAGCCAACAGATATTGCCAACATACTGGCCGACAGATTCAGTGACAACTTTACGCCCTCCCCCAAAGGACCAATCACAATACCGGAAGAATGCCAGGCACCCAGCATTACTGCAGCATAGGTTAAAGCTGCATTGTCCAAGGCCAAGAATACAGCTTCCATGGGACCAGACAATATCCCTGGCTGTGTTCTACATGAACTACAAAGAACTGTTACCACACCTGTGTGCCCTGTTGAATCATGGCCTCACCTCAGGCTTTATCCCTACAGAATGGGACACTGCTAAAGTCATCCCTCTCCATAAAGAGGGAACGACTACAAACCCTCGGAATTATCACCCTATTAGCCTGATGAGTCTGATAGGGAAGGTTATGGAGCACATCATGGACCTAATTAACAAGGATATGGACCTAATTAACAAGGATATAGGGAATCTCCAAACTCTGGATCCCACGCAATTTGGTTTTGTGAAGGGTAGATCATGCCTGATCAACCTGGTTGACTTCTTTGAGTCAGTCACCAGAGCTGTGGATGAGGCCAAGGCAGTTCATATAACCTACCTCGATCTGGCCAAGGCCTTTGATACCATTCCTCACTCAGGAATTATTGATAGACTAACCCAACTAGGCATCAACCCCCTACATCAACAGGTGGGTGGCAAATTGGCTGACAGATAGAACCCACACTGTGAAAGTAGCAGACTCCAAGTTCAGGCCAACACGGAGCGACTCTGGATGACTAAGTTCACAGATGACTGCAAGCTGGGAGTCATTATCAACTCCCAGAGTGATGTAGACATACTTGTCAAAACCATGACCTTAAGCTTAATGCCAAAAAATGCGTGGTCATTCCTTTTGGGAAAAACTCAGTTAGCACTAATTACCACACTGATGATAGCCCACTGAACACTGAAGGCATTATAAGAGATCTGGGGACACAGCTTAACAGCAACCTCTCCTTTGACCACCACACTGCCACTGTGGTCAGAAAGTCCTTCTATGTGGCACATCTCATTGCCAACGGTTTTGCATCCAGTAAGAAAGAGGTCATCTACTCTCTCTATTCTTCCCTTATTAGACCATCATTGAGTACAATGCCCCATTTGGCTTGCACCTCATTAAACACCTGCAACAGCTGGAAAGGCCACAAAAGTACCTCACAAAGAGGATCCTAGGCCTTAAACACATGCCCTATATGGACAGACTCAAACAACTCCAGCTTTTCTCTGTCTCATATTGTCTATTAAGATGTGATCTCTGACTTACAAAGTCATGTCTGACCAAGCCCATTAGAAATGTTACACCTAAAGAAATCCCAATCTCTTCACACCACATGCTCCAGGGACCTCAACCTCATTACCACAACCAACAGAACATGCTGGAGGGACAGGTTCACAACCCAGAGACTGCTCATGCTCTGGAATAGACTTCCCATACATGTCAAGCAGAGCACCTCACTGGCCCTTTAAGAAAAATTTTGATGAGTGGATGGGAAATAGAAAGTTCACCCTGGGGATCACTCCAGTGGCTCTACTTGATAGAGGCACCAGCAACTAATGGCAACATGATGCCAGAGCACTTCTATGGGCTAGGCCTGTAAAGGCTCCAGGGCCGTTGGCCTAGTACACACCTATGTTCTGCTTCATACGGCTATCTCTACTTAAACATTTCGAAGTTTCAAAATCTCGATCGTATGGTCTTGACCATAAAAAAGTGGACATTTTGAAACTTCGAAATCAGAAGTAGACCCAATTCAGCCACACCGTAGCAAAGTTTGTTTGAGCAACAAGCACAACATTTTGTTAAGGTTATCTACAGCAGTACATGTTTAAAAAATGCAGGGTATAATCATGCAAAATTTTCAGTCAGCTAGGTCTGTACCCATAGACTTCCAGTGGCGCAATAAACGTGTAAAGTAAGTATTAAAGAAGTACAAGAAGTGCTTGTCAAATCAGAAAGGACCTTAAACAAATGGCACACATACAGCACCTATCAGATTTGCTCCTGCTTACAGCATGGGCAGAGTCCTAATGAAACAAAGACAGAAAGGGTACAGTACATCTGTTAAAGTGGGTGTTAACAGCAATGCACACCATTCGATTCTACTTTAAGTCACTCTATCAATAAAACCTTGTATGTGGAGGTGCCTTGTGTGCAAGTCTCTTCATTGCAGGCCACTCCTAACTATGGCATTATAGAGTCTTTAAAAACATGGCACAAAAACCTGATTTTGTTGCGCATTCAACTCATTAATGTCTCAAGCTGTGAAGTGGTCAGAAATGGGATAATTTTCCTTTTAAGAGATTATAAAAAAAATTCACAAATGTCTTGATTCATACTGCCATAAATTAAATGTTATTTCTTTAAGTTATGAAATAATGTTCAGAAAAAGTAAAACTGTTGTGTGTGCAGAAATGACAAATGAAATATACAGTACAACTACATTTTGGTCAGAAAAGCTGATTATACTTTTAAGCTTGGCAATGGTGACAAAAGTACAGTTTTGTACCTACCATAAATGTAGATGTTCAAGTGTATACACTGCTGTAGTCATTACACTTGGGTTATCCTGCCATCAGGCGGTTCCCCAGTCGGCCCGAGTTCCAAAGTCTTGGTCCGGCGTCAGTTGCTGTCGCCGCCTCCCTAACGTCAGTGCGACCAGGGGTATATAGGATGCAGCCGACGCCATTTTCTTCAGTTTTTCTTGCCCCAGATGTCAGGTGCCCCCAAAAAGGTAGGCTATTCCAATTGCTAATAAAACATACACAAGAAAAGCAATCAACAACTTTCAGTTACCAGCAAATACTCCCCATAGGTAGTAAAGGGTAGAAGACATAGGTACGTACCAGCAAGTATGAAGGGAAGGAGGGAGGGTAACCTGGACTGCAGCAGTGTATACATTCGAACATCTACATTTATGGTGACAAGCTTGAGCCCTCCATCGAAACTCCTGTTGCAGGCAAGGAATTAGTGGTATAACTGTTTCCAAACTTTGACAGTGTTGAGACCAGACACTCTTTAGATACCATTGTAGTTTCCTCATATGCAGCTTGACATATGGAATTAGTAGTATGCAAGATGCCATGTAACCCAAGGCCTGCAGAATTTTTCTTGCAGGGGGTTGGGTTCTTGTTGCCATTAATTGAAAATATTGGGTCAGATGTCCTTGCTTGTCTGGCGTGAGATAAGGCATCTGGGCCGTTGCATTCAAGCTGGCACCCAGGAATATTATCTCTTGTTAGGGCACTAGTTTTGACTTCTTTTCGTTTACTGTGTACCCTAGGCAACTTAACTGTTTTACAAATGCCAGATGCTTTAGAAGAATGAACTTGCTCTCTGCTTGAATCAGGCAGTCGTCCAGGTACGGATAAATTTTAATTCCTTTCTGTCTGCAAAATGCAATTACTGGTGCCAGGCACTTTGTGAAGACTCTGTGCGCAGTAGATAAGCCAAAGGGCAGTGCAGAGAATTGATAGTGCATTGAACCAGCCATGAATCTGAGGTATCTTCTGCAGTTTTGTCTGATAGGGACATGCAGGTATGCCTCCTTGAGGTCCAATGTTACGAGCCAAGCTTTCTTGCCCAGCATGGGAAGAAGCTGCTGTAGTGTCAACATTTTGAATTTCGGAACATCCAGGTAAGTGTTTAGGGAAGAAAGATCCAGAATGGGCCTCCAGGCTTTGTCCTTTCTGGGAACCAGAAAGAGCCTTGAGTAAAATCCTTGTCCTTGCTCCTGTGGTGGTACCTTTTGAATAGCTCTCATGTCCATGAGTGCTGTAATTTGTTTTTGAGCCTCTGCCCATTGATTTGGTGGCAGGTTTGGCATACCTCTCAAGTCTATCTCATTATGAGGAAAGTTCCTCATTTTGAGTCTTACAAAGTTCATGATCCTCACAGTTCTACACTGAAAGTGTCTTTCACTCATTCAGTGTCAATAATTTTTATAACTAAATATCCATATTAAGTAATACTGAATCATATTAAACTCATTATATCCAAGTGACACCTCCAGGCGCATCTGCAGTTACCTCCTACTGATGTCTCGAGGCATCAAATATTGCTGGTTCTTATTTGCATCAATAATTCCAAAACCATACTACATACAAGGCTTTAAAAGACTTTACCTTAAAGTTTACACAATGGCAAACTCAACTGCATTAATATTTGGCCTCTATCTAGTGCAGGTAGAGACACATGAACTGTTTTTATGATATTAATTTATATAGATATAATTTTCACAATTTTCTAAATATCTCAAAAACCAAGTATCAGACTAAACTGCTTAGCTTCATATGAAAGCTCTCAGCATGATGAATAAAATGCTGCTGACTGTATGTGTGCGACTTGAGACCATGAGAGGTTGATGAGATACTATAAGTTGTTTACAAAACATTACAAATGTAATAGTTACTCTGTTTACTGTGACTTATAAAATGCAGTTTACGACCTAGAACCTAAAGAATACTACCACTATAAAAATAGTTTGTTCTGAAGAGTTTGCCATTTATACTTCTTTCATAACCCCTATGGTTCCAGAGATATGAATGTTTGTTTGAAATGTGAGGACATAATTTGATTCTGTCAAAAGGCTTAGGCTCCGTCCATCGGAAGTTACAATGCAAACTTCCTGAGCTCCATTGGAGTGAATGAGCTTTCAACAAAATATCTTTTCATTAAGTACAAGTTAACCTATTTTAACCATCCTGTCAGCTTCTTAGGTGAAGATGTTAGTGCTCCACATTTTTCCCATTTGTTCCACATTTTGGAGACAGACGACTAAAGAGTAAAGAGGCTAGGAAGAGTGTGCATCTTTTACTAATGTACAACCATGTTCTTTTGATTATTACTGAACAATGCTATTCACTTTGGGGTTTGACTAATGCAATTAATCTACAGATTTGACTGGATAAGGTTTGCAGAACAGAGTTTTTTTTTTTGTCACTGAGGTTTTGGCAATAATAGGAAGGCCAAAGTCTAGCAGTGGTGGTGGTAGAACTTTTCTAACTGCCTGTCTACCTTTAAGTGACAGGAAGTACGACAGTTTCTTGCCGAGAAAAGAAAGGTATTTGCTTTAGATTTAGTATTGGTGATGTGAATTTGAAAGTTCAAACACTGATGCAGCCACATACCAAGGTACATCATGTGTGGTTGCCAAGTCATCTTTGAAGTTATGCCTTGTTGTATAGTTCTGCAGAACTGTTGAGAGTCTTCGCCTTGTGCCAAAGATCATGCTTTCAGGTTTTTTTTTTTTGGGTGATCAGTATGCGGTTATTGTGTAACAGCCCAAGTGATGGTGTATTCATGTCTTTTTCAAGAGGTTTTTGATATTCCAAGACTTTCCATCCTCTTCTGGTAGAAATGAACTCCTAGGAACTTCTATAACCAATAGCACAGTTAGGTCTCATACCTTAAGAATTACTGTTGAAACCATTAACTATACCTCCTTTCTGTCTCTAATATCCACCCACTCCAACCTCATTCTTCCTCTTACCAGAATACACACCATATTGATGCATACAATGACAACTGTCCTATTTGAATACCCTAACATCCGTAAAATAGCTACCAAACCCCTTATCAATCAAAACTTTGATAGCAGCAGTTAAGTATTTCTATTATTTCCCAACTCCTTACCTTTATTATATTATAAAAATAGTGAATCATTCCAGAAAATAGTAAACTGCTATTACTGATCATCCTAAAAATGTCAAACCCTGCAGAACATGAACACTACATATTTTGCTAAGTTAAACTAGCAACGTACCCATAGCTCATTCTCTTATTTCACACCCACTATGAACATAAAACTGTTTGGACTTAAAATAACTACTTGAGAGAGACTGGATAAGCAATTCACAAACAAACAACAGGGGATATATGTGCGTCTCCCAGATACACAACAAAGTCTAGAAGATTTATTTAGGATCTCTGCCTGGAAGTGTTTACATATGTATTTTTATACCCCAAGTAAATTCCAAAGAATTTTTCCTCGGGTAGACAGTAAATGGTGGAGGTGTGACAGGGAAGAAAGAGGTAATTGGGAACATATTTTCTGGGAGTGTAATGAGTTGGTAGACTTCCAAGATTCCCTGCAGACTACTCTGTCAGAGATACTGGGTGAGCATATTGGTGTAACTAATGAAATTATTTTTTGAGCTACGATACAGAATCGGAATTGCCTAGACATAAGTAAGGCCTTGCGGAGTATAATTATAGTGGTTGCCAAAAACATAATTACTAGAAAGGGTAATCAAAGTCTAAACCAACAGAGATGGAACAACTGGAACTGGGATATTCAGAAAAGGGTAGGAGCAAATTACACAGAAAAACTGGGAATTGTTGGAACAATACATGCGGGGGAACAAGGTATAAAATAAGGTAGGACATGAATGAGCTATGTAATGTTTGACAATGACTGGATAGATTAAGTGATGTATAATGTTTAACTAAATTATGTCAATAAGGTTTGTTTTCATTTATATAAATGTATGACTGCCCATGTCATTCATGATAATTTAATAAATTTTTTTTTTTTTTAAACAAGTCAGAACTATTCGACTCTCTGCTACCATATAAAGCTCTATTCGACTCTCTGCTACCATATATAAAGCTCTATTTGACTCTCTGCTACTATATAAAGCTCTATTTGACTCTCTGCTACCATATAAAGTTCTATTTGACGCTCTGCTACCATATAAAGCTGTATTTGACTCTCTGCTACCATATAAAGCTCTATTCATTCCCTTCCCTGGGGCAGTAAACCCATTAAACCTTTTATAGTCTGAAGATTAATAAACCAGATAGCAACTTCAATAATCAGCTTATCTTTGCAAGCAAACGTTTACACTCCAGCTGATTTCAAGGAAAGACGAGTCAGGAAACTTACAAAATAGGCTTTTAAAAAAAAAGTTACTTCTTTATCCTTTTTCAAGACCTATTCCTATATACAAGAAAAACATTTAGGGTCTATATTAGAACACCGAACTTTCAAAATTTCGAGTGTTCTAATATCGACCCATTTTCAGCGAACGCTGAAAATATCGAAGAAACAGAAAAAATAATTTTTCCTAGGGAAAGAATTTGGTTGTCCGTTTCTGTTGCTTCGATATTTTCAGCGCTGTGGTGGAAAGTTACGAGTCGGGTTCAGGTAAGTGTGCGATTGTGTGGACGTGAGGGTTAGGTGAGTTAGGGTTAGGGCGCGAGTCAGGTAAGTGTGCGATTGTGTGGACGTGAGGGTTAGGGCGGGGTAGGTGAGTTATGGAGCGGGTGAGGTGACTGTGCGATAGTGACAGACCTTAGGGTTAGGGTTTGGGTTAAGGTAAGTGGATAGTTAGTGGTGTATGTATATAGTTTAATGTAGGGTTAGGTGTAAGAGGTTTAGGTGTATGTGTGTGGATTGCTGTTTGGTGTGCTTGTGTTGTGTATGTGTTTTGGAACAGCAATTTTTTTCCCTAGGAAAAAACTTACTGTTCTGTATGTTCAATGTTTTAAATTTTCGATTAATAGGGTTTGATATTAGAACACTCGAAATTTTGAAAGTTCGGTGTTTTAATATAGACCCAACATTTATAAGACACTGTACTAAAAAGTCACAGACATTGTTGTTGTTGATTCTTAAACTTGGCAACATTTCTCACTACGTCCACTCGGAGTAAATGGAACTGTGATAAGACAACAGATTTGGGCACTATAATCTCATTAGCTGCACTCTCACATTGCATTATAGGCAAGAAATAGCTTTCCAAGCAAACAAGATCACACTGGCATGCCTATCTACATAAGGGCATTCAGGGTGAGGAAAAATGTAAATTAGCATTAAGTAGTTAAAGTAGTTCAGACAGGCTTGGATTCTGTAGAAGCTCACTGCAAGAAAAAATATATATTTTTCTGTCCATAGTGGTCCTGTTAAGCAAATTTCTTTAAAAAGTATGTATGAACAGATACTATCCTTCATAGACTACAATCGTACATTAATCAGTTTTCAATATGGCTTTCATCCAGGCCACAATACCTCTACTGCTCTTTTAACTGTTAACAGACTTCATCTATCAAAATATGGATAAATGTGAGCGAAGAGTGATACCATACAAAGAAATGTTCTTCCTAGTACATTACACATTTTTCTATTTGGGAAAGCTAAACATATTGGATTCCCTAACTCTGTTATAACATGGTTCAAATGGTACACCACTGAAAGTGCAATAAATCTGTTTGCCTAATACTTCCATGAGCACCACACTCCAGGGTGCCTAAACAGGCTTTATCAACTTACTCCCTTTTACCTTTCCTGATCACAAGCTCACCTAATATGCCAATGCTCTTGTACTAATAAAATCAGGCAGCAACTGCGAAGAACTACAAAGAAAATCAACCCTTACATATCTGTCACTGATGCCACTCGCACAAACTTCTTGTTAATCCTGACAAAACTAACAAACACTATTTGGTAATCCCCCCACCTAAAGAATGGCCAAGAATACTTCCATGCCATTGGACAATTGGAAAAATAAAACCCTGCTAATCCAAACAAACACTTTTACATCTTGACCATCATCTAACAACCATTTCCAAATTTCTTTTAAAAGCTTAAAATACTGTTGTAAATGCTCAAACTACGTCAGCTGGGAATCAGATTTAGCAGCTGTTGACAATATCATTTTCCCTAAGCTAAACTACTTCAAAAAGCTCAACATAAAATTTGGGGATTTCATTACTGCCCCCTATCACATGGTAACTCAGTGCCCATCACTAAAACGGTGGCCTACTTAATCACTGGCACAGTACTGTGTAATGTCTGTCTGTCTTTTGTTAGCTAACCGAATCAAAATTAATCTCAGTAGCCCCAAGGAATCTCTCCCTAGAGCAGCACTATACACTTGTAGTTCATAATTAATACAACAGAAAGGGCATTCTTTGAGCTAGAACCAACAATGTGGAATGCAGTTCTACCCAATACAAGACATAAACCTTCCATTCATCTGTTTAATGCCTTCCTACCAGAATAAGTTAAAGAATCGAATACATGTTCCCATTTCAGTCGTAAACCCAGTCCTACTTACTACACATTCAATTTTCCCTCCCAAGATTTTCTCTTCAAATATACTTCTTCCTCATTTCTCTCAATCATCTGTACTTCAGTTATAGGCTGGTGATGAAATATTATTTAATGTCCATAACTGTATATGCCTCCAACACAGAACCAGTACTGTCTAAACAAAATTTTACCTTGAGTGAGAACTGTAGTACAAATATTTTCTACTACAGTCATTTATGAATCAAACTTTATTCAAGAAACTAATAACTATATATAAATTTATGTCTCTGTCCAATATGAAACCTATGTCCAAATCAAAGCCCGAGTGAAATACCTTCCTGTTCATTTCCTCTGAGTAAACAGCTTTAAAATTATAATATAGAACAATCCAACTCAGAAAACTGCGAAAACTACAAAATCCAAAAGTATGATAGGCAAGAGAGGGGCACTCCGACCAGTTAGCAAAAATCACTCGATTTATTAAATATCCACGAACAGCATCACAAACAGCATTAACGCAGTTGATTCACAATACGCGTTTTCGTCCACATACAACTTGGACTTCATCAGATAACCTGATGCTGTTCGTGGATATTTAATAAATCGAGTGATTTTTGCTAACTGGTCAGAGTGCCCCTCTCTTGCCTACTGCGCTCTTTTGGATTTTATAATATAGAACAATGTTTCAACAGAATTTTCTCCATCTTTTTTGTCAATACCTACTCAAGAAGGAAATTCATCCCTCGTTTGGCACCAGTCTCTCTTATGGACACAGGCCCTTGTGGTTGTTAGCCTAGTAAACACCTGTGAACATGTGAACCTCTGTAAAGAACTTTCTCCATTATTTGTACATATTGTGAGCATAATGATAGTCTCTGCAACATCCCTTAATTATGCAGTTTCATACCATTAGTCAGAGTCCCTCTCCTTAAAACAAGGTAATAATTCAAATGTTTTGTGTCTCTGTGATTTGGGCTGTGGTTGAAAGAGAGTCATGTTATTTATGCCTACTTACCCGATTATCAAATGAACTAAATTTTTCAGATCTGGAGCAAATCAAGGTTTCTTCTGGGAAATTAAGCTAGATGATGCTAGCTCAAAGCCAAGTTGTTTTAACACTCCCTTGGAGATAAGGGGGAGTAAACTATAGTAAATAGCCACACAAATTCTACAATACTGTGACATTTAGATAAAAACAGGTTTCAGTGTAAACTTACTATTAAAAATAAATAAATAAAAAGTTTCACAGACAGGCATAACTTCTACTGAGGTCAAGTTTAGCAGCAAGCACCTATTTACTGCGCATCTCTGAAGCAGTGACTTTCATAGGTTCGTGAGGTTACCTACTTGTATATCCTCAGTCCCTCAAACATTTGAGAAAGCTACGGATGAACTAATTGAAGACTGAAAAGTGTTGCGAATATGACACCTGCTATCACTCAAGAGCATGCCATGAAACAGATTGAGGCAGAAAGGTCTGAAACTCTAAGTGTAATGTCACATATGTCTATCTGAAATAAATGGGTGAGAGTCTAGCCTCACAGGGCTTCAAACCAGATGGTGAGAATGTCAAGGCACATTTGCTTTTATCTGATTACTATGAATGGTTTGGTCTCACTAAATAACTAAGCTACCAGATACAACAGCAACACAAAGGAAGATGCTGGTTCTGGTCTACAGAGCAAGCAATAACACAGTTCACCAGTAAACCAGAGGATGCAGATGCACCTTACTGTCTAACCATCTTCCATTTCAGGCCATTTTGATTATATTTTAGCAGAAGTACATATATTACATGGACACCTTTGCAGGTCAGTACTGGAAAGGTTTAGCACAGTCACTTTCAACTTCTACATTACTTTAAACTACCTTAACGGTTATTGAGGTATATAAACAAGCCAATTCTAAAGATAAGAATAATGAAAATAAAACTACACACAGCCCAACTTAAATCATAACCATTAAAAAAAATTACAAATGCAACCTTTGTGTAATTCCTAAAAATAAGAGTAGAGTGAAAAAGGGGGGAATAATTATTCTGAGATTCCAAGCAGAGAGACTGAATTCTAAAAGCAAGATGGGTAGTCTAACCTTGGCTTGGGTGAGGCTAGGTTTGCTGCACCATGGAATTCATCCAGGGCTGAACAATTTGCCCAAACCTCCGGGATTGACTTCAATGAAAACTAGGGCAGAGCAGGAAAGGTGCATGTTTTTACAGCACAACCAACAACTGCATATTTACTGCAGTTTCATACCACGAGTTAGTCTCTCTCCTTAAAACATAAATGTAAACTGGTTGCCCATTACTGACCTGATCCACTCTGCCACTTGTTCTCATTTATAAACTACTGAAGCTAGAATTCCGTCTCCATCTAGCCATGACACATTTAGTAAACTCCTACCGCTCTCCTCTACACTTAGAAAACCAAGGTGCATTATCACTGAAAAAGATAAGCTTTGGACTCATAGGTGAAAGGGGTTCTAGTAAAATTTACTCCTGCAAACTAGAACATTTGCCCAGAGAAATACAGGAATGAGCAAAATTACACTTGTTACAATATACTTCAAAATACTACAAAAGTAACTGCTTCAGAGATACGGGGTAAATATGTACTCGCCGATAAACCCATCTGACCTCGATGCAGGCTACGTCTGTGAAACTTGTATGTTTACACTGAAACGTGTCCTTAACTGTCATAGAAATGTGTAATTTATCCTGACCGTCACTAATTATGGTATGGAATGTTATTTTATTTATGCTACAAACAGCTTTTCTACAGCAAGTGATGATTCTGGCCAAAAATCTGCTTTTCGAAAGACCCTAGGATCAGCCTCTAACCTGGTTTAAAAAACAAAACAAAACAAACAAAAAAAAAACACAACTTTGAAATGCAGCAGATCAGCGGAAATGCCTAGAGGAGCCCCCTGTTCGACAGGACAAGGAAAGTTCCCACTGCTATCTTCCTTTACTGAACATGGCAGCATGGGGGGAGAAATTCATTAAAGCAAACAGGTCAGCCCCAGAGTGCCTTTCCTTCCAAAGACCTTCAGCAGGCATGGTTCCTAAATCTGAGCTTAAGGACAGGAATACAGTCCAGGATTACAGCGCCTAACAGTATGTTTGTCTTACCGTGGAAGAACAATCATATGGACCTTT
The DNA here is from genome assembly GCF_019279795.1 of Protopterus annectens. Taxonomy (NCBI): domain Eukaryota; kingdom Metazoa; phylum Chordata; order Ceratodontiformes; family Protopteridae; genus Protopterus; species Protopterus annectens. The sequence continues at coordinate 1,784,741,843 of NC_056735.1, forward strand.
CTTGACTGGGGCATCTTGGCTCACAAAGGCCTGTGGGCTGGTCCTTTGAAGAGCGTTACAAGTATCACCTACACATGACCCAATGATTCTACAAGACTGACCTCTGGGATCAAGCTAGTGGCCCATGGCAAACAGCCCTCTATTTGAAGGGAGGGACGATGGGCAAGAAGCTTGGCATGAATCCTACAGGGTGGAAGCCAAGGGAGCATCTTCCCCCAATATCAACATATTTGAGCATGGCAGAAGAATGCTTTAGGCCTCAGTCCTTGATAACAAAGGGAGAGATCCCTAACTGCAGGATTCGAAAACTGGTCTGGACACCAGATCCTGAAGTCTAGACCCCGGCCTACTCTCAAAGTGCTTGTAGTGGTGATAATGTTCTAACATGTACCTTGGATTATATTTCTCCTCCACTGGTCTCCATGAGATCAACTCTTGACTGCCACCAAGTGGACCAACAACAGTTCCTCCTTTGACATCAAATAGGCAGGTTGAACCTCTTGACACTTGCAGCAAAAGACAATAGTGTTCCTCCCTCCTAAGAAAGTGCAGACAAAAGTAGTACAAGTCTTGGGTTGTCAAGAGACCACAGCACATGCAATTTCTTGTAATGCTTTGGCACTGAATGCAGGACATTCACTGATGACCAGAGTCATGATCTGAACTCTGCAAGTGGCAGTCTCAAAAGACCTGCATGCTTACCTAACTAACACATTTTGCCACAGTCTGCGTCATTACAGCCGCAAAGCCCTCTAAAAAAATATTGACTACAGAAGAAACAAATCGGGAACCATCAAGGAGGGTACTGTAATCTAGACTGTCAACTTGTGGCATCTTACTACTTATGCTATCAAAATGTACGTACCATCAAAACAGACATCTCAGAAAATCCAGTTAGAATAATCCTGCACTTGCAGTGGTCCAAAAAAGGCATGCAGTGTTTTCAACCCAGCACAAGAGGTTTTTGACTTGCGATCCAGCACAGTTCCAATTAAACTGGTGGCGTTAACATGGATAACTTCTCTGCATAACAAGCAATTACTACAAAAGAGCCAGGAAACAGTTATGCCTAAAAGTACCAAACTTGAGTCAATCAGCAGCCATTTGCCAAGGGAAGGAAAGTCACAGCCAGAACTAAGTTGTAACTGAATATCAACACAAAACGGAAAAATAAAAGACAGGCATATACATTTAAGATTTTTTTTGTATTTGCTCTTACTCTATCACCTGCTCTTCAGTAAAGACCCTTCCTTGATTGGTCTTAGGTCGGGCAATTCCTTTTTCACCAGTTGAAATAAGGAACTGCTCAAGAAATGTCCATGCTGTGGATACATGCATGCCCGTAACAAAGCATGCCACAACTTCCCTTGTCTACTATGTGAATGCACCCCCTCCATGCCTGTTGGTCTGCCTCACTCCCTTAAAATGCATCTTCTTGCAAACCAATAAACCAGAATAAGGATTTGTATCCCTACTGCAACTAAATGATACACAAGTATGCACTTGTCAAACTTGCAGGGAACCCCTCCTCCATCTGAAGACATCTGTGGGGAGAAACCCCTTCCTCTCTCACAAGAGGGGATATGAGGAGGGATATTTTTTGCTCCTTGCAACTGGACCATTAGAAGCCCCAGGACCTCCATTAGGTGACCAGATCTACCAGGCAACTCCTTCCTCCCTTATTCAGAGCTGACCCATGATAGGGGGTTGATAAGGGGACTGTAGGTCCTGATACAGCATCATACCGCTTGCCAAGGAGATTTTTCTATTATGCCCCAACTTCTCTTAGTGTGCTTGAGTTGTACGTCCATGGGAGGACTTGCAATGGGGATGTGTTGGCATATCATCGCACCTTAGCAGGGACTCAGCCAATGCCGCTCACCTATTCCCCTACATGGGAACATCCACCTGTGCATCTCCAGCTTCTGCCAGGGATCAGCTGTGATGTGCACCCATCACAAGTCTGAGCCACTAACTAAACCTGGGTCTTTAGAGCAATAGTCAGGGCTTTATCCTTCTACGCCACACAGCTGGGAGAAGAACATTTCTGAATTGTCTAGGAGGGTCTTCCTTGTATGTTAACTGATAAGGTTAGAATGTATGTTGCATCTAATTTTGAGGACACTCTTTGATAGGTTCAGAGCTGGGTTGAATCCTAAAGCAGTAAAACCCTCCTGCACTGTAGGGACCAGAAAGTATAAATGGTAATCTAGGAAAAACCAAGGGATCCTAAAAGACGGACTTGCAGGGCTGGGTATACTTGCACTGCTGAAAAAACTTCTTTGAGAAGCCAAAAAATCACAACCCCTTAAAGAGGTGGGAGATGCACAGAATAAGAGGTACAGCCCCATCCTGGAGGGGAAGGGGGGACCCCCCTAACAGCTGAAGAAAGGGAAATACAAGAAACACCAGAGTGCCATATAGCAAGAGGGGGAACACCACAGTAAGAGAGAATGACGAATGAGCCTCAACTTTCACTCCTTTCAAAGAACATGAGCCCAAGAGATCAGACAACCCCACATCAGGGCAAACACTGCCCCTTCATGAAGGTGGAGAAATCTGTCCCCATCAGCAGGTCCTAAGCATTAGACAACACCACTGGTTGCCAGGCTATTCACAGTAGAGAAGAATACCAACCTAATGGACTCTCTTTGGGACCAACAGCAGACCCCTGGAGGAAGACAACCTGGCAGGACAGAGTTTGGCTGGCAATCTCACCCCCTTCTCCAGGAGCTAATGACAAGAACTGCTCAACAATCCAGAAGGGATTTAGCCAGGTCCAGAAGTGAGAACTGGAAGAGTACTTTTGCACCACTCATTTCCATAAACAGTCCAACCACCGCATTACAGTGGAACTTGCAGTAGACACTCTTGCTATAATCCACTCCCAGACTCAGCAAGGTCCCTAGAGTTTAACTAAGTCAAGAAACTCAAATCTCAATCTGAAAGCAAGGCTGGCAGCAGGCACCCTGGAAAGGGTGTTATCAACTTCATATCTGAGGTGGTGCACAACAATCTGACCCAGATCCACCTTGGAACTCTAGTGATTGAGGGCAATAAATACAATCACTCTGGAAAGGGTGAATAGTTTGGCATCCTGCAGTAATCCCACTCCACTCTTAAGGCCAGTGCTGGCCCTCCACAGTGAGGACAGGTACCCAAGGACTCTCAGGCTACTTCTGAACCACACAAAAATCTTAAATTAGATGACCTGAGGGCAAATCTAAGAAGGTCTGGGAGGAAGTAAACTCCTGTTGACCACCTAGGACACAGATCTATAATCCTAGTATAGAAGATGTCAGAGTCCCAATGGTAGGCTACCTGCTAGATCATGGAGAATACCTCACAGTGGTCCAAAAACCTTCCCAGCACCCCACGTCTATTCACCTACAGGGACCAGAGTGGGGAGTGAGTGAAAATGGCTGCCCTTTTGACAGGTATAGCTGCCCTAAAAGGCACCCACTTACTCCGATACTAAAGGACAAGAGAATGAGAGAGAAAAGTACAGTTTTGTACCTACCATAAATGTAGATGTCTGAACAGGATAGCATCTGCAGTCCTTACAAATGGGTTGCCCTGTCGTCAGGCAGCCCTCCGGTCGGCCGGATTCCAAAGTCTGGGTCTGGCCTCGGCTGGTGTCGCACTTCACCCGACGTCATAGCTGCAGTTCTTCGGGTATAAAGGCATCAGCCGACGCCATTTTCCTCAGTGTTTCTTGCCCCAGATGCCAGTTGCCCTCTTGGATAGCTAATTTTTTGGATAAATGCCAATGTTTCCAAATAGTAGAAGGCAAACACATAAAATTATCATGTATGTACATATATACAAACAAATACACCATAAGAGATCCCCCCCCAGCTAGCTATTAGGTGGGCAAATACCCTAGGAGTACCACAGAGGGGAAGGAGGGTGGGTAATCCTGACTGCAGATGCTATCCTGTTCGGACATCTACATTTATGGTAGGTACAAAACTGTACTATGTCCTTCAAGGATGCATCTGCAGTCCTTACAAATGGGTAGAATACCATAGCCAAACTAGGGGAGGAGGAAGAAGAAATTATGGTGTAGTTAGGATCCCTTGCAAGACAGCAGTGGCAAACCCTGCTCGGGATCTAGAGTATAAAGGTAAGTTATAATGCTTGGCAAATGTATGCACGGAGGTCCACGTAGCAGCCTCTATAATGTCCTTGGTAGCCACTCCTCGTAAGAAAGCTGTGGTAGTGGCTGTAGCCCTTGTAGAATGAGGCCTTATGTTCTGTGGAATTTGCTTTCCATGGTAGGAGTAACAGAATCTAATGCAATTTCCTATCCACTTGGAGATTGTCTGTTTGGAAATTGCTTTTCCTTCCCTTCCTGTTGCATATGCTACCAGAAGCTGGTCAGTTTTTCTATTGCCCTTGGTTCTGTCCAGGTAGCAGCGTAACTGTCTATGTACATCCAAGGTATGCAGCAGTCTTTCCCCCCTGTTCTGTGGACTGGGAAAGAAGGTAGGTAGGTGGATTGCCTGGTTTAAAGACACTCTGGATACCACCTTAGGCATAAATGTAGGATTAGTTCTCATGGACACTCTATCTTGATGGAAGATTAGGAAGGGTTGTACTGCCATTAAAGCCTGTAGTTCAGAAACCCTTCTTGCTGAGGTAATTGCCAGCAGGAAAGCAGTTTTCCAGGATAGGTGTTGAAGATCTGCTGTTGCTGCTGGTTTGAAAGGGGAAGTGTCAATTTTTCTAGTACAAAGTTCAAGTCCCATGCTGGCAATGGTGGTTTCCTAGGAGGTTTTACATTCTTAATTCCTCTCAGAAACTGCCTGAGTAGAGGATGTGAAAAGACAGGTGGATCGAAGCTGTATTCTGCAGAAATAGCTGATGCATGCATTTTGATGGAGGAATAGGACAGGCCTGTATGGAATAGCTCTGCCAAATACTCCAGGATGTTGGCAATGTCTACCTTTGACACATCTTTGCCCCTCTCGGTACTCCAAATGAGAAACCTTTTCCATTTTCCTGCATAGTTCCTTCTTGTTGAGGCCCTGCGGGCCTCTAGGATGATGTCTTTAACCCTTTGGGATAAATCTGGGTTAGCTGCTCTTATGTAATGTTCCAGGCAGTCAGTTGCAGGGTTTTCAGGTTTGGATGCAGTATGTTGTAGTCGCTCTGAGTTAACATCAAGGGAATCAGGGGCAGTGTCCACATTCTCTCCCGGGACATGCTCCTTAGTAATGGGTACCAATGTTGTCTTGGCCAATCTGGAGCTATCAAAATTATCCTTGGACGTTCCTCTTTGATTTTCAATAGCACCTTCTGCATCAAAGGAAGAGGTGGGAAAGCATATGCTGTCAAGCCTTTCCAAATGAAGGATAGAGAGTCCACCTTCCAAGCAAGTGGGTGGTATGTCCTTGTGCAAAATTTCTTGAGCTGGTGATTGAGTGGGGATGCGAATAGGTCTATTTGTGGCAATCCCCATTTCTTTGTGATGGCCTTGAAGATGTCCGGGTGTAGCATCCATTTGTGAGCATCCGAGGTAGTTCTGCTTAATATGTCTGCTAGGATGTTTTCTTTTCCCGGTACAAAAATTGCTTGTAACTGAATGTTGTAACTCAGAGCCATATTCCATAGGTCCAGGGCCATTCGGCATAGAGGGTATGAATGAGTGCCTCCCTGTTTGTTGATGTACCACATGACTGTGGTGTTGTCTGTCCTTATCATCAACTGGCCTTCTTGGAGGAATGGTCTGAAATTCTGGATTGCTAGTTGTACTGCAAGCATTTCTTTTTGATTTATGTGCAGGTGCAGCTGCTCTGGAGTCCATAAGCCTTGTATGCACTTGCCCAGCATGTGGGCCCCCCAACCGAGGTCTGAGGCGTCCGTTGTGATGGTTTGGCTTGGTTGAATCCTGTGGAAGGGCAAACCTGGGTTTGACTGGCATATCTGAGCCCACCATAGGAACTCTTGTTTCAGGCATGGAATTAGTGGTATTTCGGTTTCTAAGCTGTGCCTGTGTTGAGACCATAAATTCTTTAGGTACCACTGTAGCTTTCTCATATGTAGTCTGGCATGGGGGACCAGGATTATGCAGGATGCCATGAAGCCCAAGGCCTGCAGTACTTTCCTTGCTGTTAGTTTGCTCTGCTTTGTTAATGCCAAGAAGTAGAGGAAGTTGTTCTTGTTTTTCTGCAGTTAGGAATGCCATCTGTTTGACTGTGTCCAATTCTGCCCGTAAGAAGGTTATTGTTTGGGATGGTATCAGTCTTGACTTTGTTATATTGACTGTGTATCCCAGGGCCTGTAGTAAGCAAATGACTCTTTGTAAGTGTTCTGTTAGCTTGGTTTTGTTGTCCGCTTGTATCAGGCAGTCGTCCAGGTATGGATAAATTTGGATTCCCTGAAGCCTGTAGTGAGCGATTACTGATGCCAGGCATTTCGTGAACACTCTGGGCGCAGTAGATAAGCCAAAGGGCAATGCTGAGAATTGATAATGCTCTGATCCTGCAAGAAATCTGAGGTATCTTCTGCAATTTGGTCGTATGGGGACGTGCAGGTATGCCTCCTTGAGATCTAGAGTCACCAGCCAATACTCCTTGCCCAGCATGGGAAGAAGTTGCTGTAGGGTCAGCATTTTGAATTTTGGAACAATGATGAATGTGTTTAAAGCGGACAGGTCGAGAATAGGCCTCCAATTTTTCTCTTTTCTTGGTACTAGGAAGAGTCTGGAGTAAAATCCCTTGCCTTGTTCCATACGTGGTACCTTTTCCACAGCTCTCATCCTTGCTAATTGAGCTATTGGTTTTAGAGCTTCTGTCTTTTGATTTGGTGGTAGGTTTGGCATTCCTCTTTTTCCTGGTAAAGTGTGGAAATGAAACCTGTAGCCTTGGTCTATAGTTTGCAAAATCCACTTGTCTCTTGTGATATAGTGCCAGTTTTTTGAAAATAATGCTAACTTTCCGACTAAGGGTGCTTCTATTTGTTCCCTGGTAGGCGGTGTCAAAACCAAGTCACTGTGATTGTCCTGTTGCAGTGGTAGTGGTTGTGTCTGTGCCTCGTTGGTTGTTACCTTGCCACTGGCGTCCCCTGTAGGCACCTCCTCTGGATTGATTTCTGCCTCTTGAACGCCTATTCCTGCCTCTCTGAGTTTTAGAGGAGTCTGGAAAGGACCAATTTTTGGAAGGACAGTTCCTGCTAAACCTTGGAGGCTGAACCTGCAAGAAATCTTTCACTGTTTGCACAGATTTTGCCTTCTCTTCCATTTTCTTCAGTACCTGTTGGGCAGGAGAACCAAATAAACTGACCTTATCCATAGGAGCATCTAATAGCTTTGCTTTAACATGATCCGGCAAGACCTGTTCTTTCAACCATGCATGCCTTCTTATAACTGTGCCAGTCATGGCTGATCTAAATGAAGCCTCCAGTGCATCATAGCCACATTTTAAGGAATGGTTACTAACCTGTTGAATGTTATTTACCATTTCTAGAATATATTTCTTATCTAAAGAATCATCCGAGGACAGTTTCTTAGTTAACTGATCAAGCATAAACTCTTGGTATTGGATCATATGAAACTGACAGTTCAATGCTCTAGCTGAGAGAGTAGCAGAGGTGTATACTTTTTTACCCCATCTCTCTAAGGACCTGGATTCCCTTTCAGAAGGGAGAGGGTTTTTAGCTGAGGTCGAAGCTACTGCCTTAGGCCCCTGGGAAATAGTCTCAGGATCTGCGAAAGGAGCCTTGTATAAATGGTGATGAGTGTCCGGGACCCTGTAGAACCTATCGGGCTTAGCAGGGGCCGGAGGTAATGAATCAGGAGCAGTGCAAGCATCATTAAATGCATCATCTACAACAGAAAGAACTGGAGGTATAGCTAAAGGCCTATGTTGTGGCAAATGTAGAAAGGTTCTAAGCCTTTTCCTTGAATCTGAGAAATCTTGTCCCTGCCATTGGAATTGCTCTCTCATGGCATGTAAAGTTTCCCCAAAAGAGAATTCCTCTGGTGGAGAAGCAGAAGGAATTGATTCTTCAGCATCGGAATCTTCATAAGTAGAAAAAGGAGCCTCTGGATGGTCTGTATTGTCTGAATCATCAGAAGAGTCATCTGAGGACACTGGCTCAGGGGGCTCTGCTCTAGGTCACTTTTGTGGAGATTGAGAGGCCCTGTCTGGGTGAGATTGGGATCCCCTTATTAAAGAGATGAGATCCTCTGCCAGAGTAAGCATTTGGGAACTGGAACTGGGCCTGTGAGTAGGGGGCTTAACAGGCACAGACTTAGAAGTTTTGGCTGCTTTGGCCCTGGCAAAGGCCTTTATAGACATGGCTGCAGGAGGCCTAGCAGCACCACGTGCTGGGGTAGAAACATCCAAAGGGATGGTGTCCGATAAATCTTGTGAAACCACAGTAGTAGGTAAAACTTCAGAGGCCGATTCAGCAAGGGTAGAAGGGGCCTCGGTAGTAGTCATGGATTCGGCTGAAGATTGAACCGTTTGCTCGGTTTCGGCCGAAACCGAGACACTCGCGGTTTGCTTAACCGTGGTTTCGGCCGAAACCGCGGACCGCGAGTGTCGGTCCTTTTCTTTGCGTTTCTTAATTTGAGTAGTCGGAGGATCAGACGGCATTATGTACGCAAAATCTGAGCCGAAAAACTGTTCAGCAAACTCCGACCGACGTCTAAGCGTTCGTCGGTTGAAAGAAGCACAGGCTAAACAAGCTGCTACGTCATGGTCTGGGCCTAAACAAGGTAAGCAGTAAGAGTGGAAATCTTTATGAGGTATTTGTTTCCCACAAGTTAAACAGTTATTCACTTTTTCTGACATCGGCTGAGGCAAGAAAGAGTCCCCAACGGGGTACTTAGCTTTTTAGAAGTCTTCGAAGTAGTATTCGGTAGTAGTAATCTCTGGATCTGACCGACCGGCACTTGCGAACAGCTTCTGCTTCGGGCGCCACGCGGCAAGAAAGACTGAGGAAAATGGCGTCGGCTGATGCCTTTATACCCGAAGAACTGCAGCTATGACGTCGGGTGAAGTGCGACACCAGCCGAGGCCAGACCCAGACTTTGGAATCCGGCCGACCGAAGGGCTGCCTGACGACAGGACAACCCATTTGTAAGGACTGCAGATGCATCCTTGAAGGACATCCTTTGATATTGCTGCCAAAGAAATTATTCAAAATGACAACTCCCACTTATTTTGAAAGAAGGTGACCCAAAGCAGTGAATCCAGTGAGTCTGAGCTCTGGACCTAATAAATACTTAATGCTTTACAAGCCCCCCCCCCTCCCCCCAAGAACTCAAAGCTGTAATGGGAACAGCTATTAAACAAAACTGTTCTCAAAAGAAATGACAAGCATGCATAAATAAAATAAAAATGGGCAAAGAAAATAAAACTTATTTTTCCTGGGGACATCCTCCTCTCACAGAACCAGTCTTGTTTACCTTCACATGAGACCTGTCCTTGGGGAAGCCATGCAGTCATTACCGCCATGCTGCACTGCAAGACACGATGGATATGGACGTGACCAAAGTTACTGATCCAGTTCCCACTAGGACTCCAAAAGGAAGAGAGCACTGTAAAGAGCAAGGAGAAGGAGGGGTCCAGAAAGTGGACACAGCCTCTGATCAAGCAAATGAAGAAAGGGCCTCAAGAGGATGCCACATCTCTAATTCCAGGATTGAAGAGAGACTGGCCTTCTCTCCTTCCCTAGTACTCAAAGAGTGTGGGGAAAAGGACAGCAAAGGGAGAGAAAGTACAGTTTTGTACCTACCATAAATGTAGATGTCCGAACAGGATAGCATCTGCAGTCATAACAAATGGGTTGTCCTGTCGTCAGGCAGCCCTTCGGTCGGCCGGATTCCAAAGTCTGGGTCCGGCTTCGGCTGATGTCGCACTTCACCCGACGTCATCTCTGCTGGTCTTCGGGTATAAAGGCATCAGCCGATGCCATTTTCCTCAGTGTTTCTTGCCCCAGATGCCAGTTGCCCTCTTGATAAGCTAAATTTTGGATAAATGCCAATGTTTCCAAAAAAAAATAGAAGGCAAACACAAAAAATAACAATGTATGTACATATATACAAACAAGTACACCATAAGAGACTCCCCCCCAGCTAGCTATTAGGAGGGTAAATACCCTAGGAGTACCACAGAGGGGAAGGAGGGTGGGTAATCCTGACTGCAGATGCTATCCTGTTCGGACATCTACATTTATGGTAGGTACAAAACTGTACTATGTCCTTCAAGGATGCATCTGCAGTCATAACAAATGGGTAGAATACCATAGCCAAACTAGGGGAGGAGGAAGAAGAATTATGGTGTAGTTAGGATCCTTGCAGTACAGCAGTGGCAAACCCTGCTCGGGATCTAGAGTATAGAGGTAAATTATAATGCTTGGCAAATGTATGCACGGAGGTCCAAGTAGCCGCCTCAATAATGTCCTTGGTTGCCACTCCTCGTAAGAAAGCTGTGGTAGTGGCTGTAGCCCTTGTAGAATGAGGTCTTATGTTCTGTGGAATTGGTTTTCCGTGGTAGGAGTAACAGAATCTTATGCAATTTCCTATCCATTTGGAGATTGTCTGTTTGGAAATTGCTTTTCCTTCCCTTCCTGTTGCATAGGCTACTAAAAGCTGGTCAGTTTTTCTGGCACCTTTGGTTCTGTCCAGGTAGTAGCGTAACTGTCTATGTACATCCAAGGTATGCAGCAGTCTTTCCCCCCTGTTCTGTGGATTGGGAAAGAAGGTAGGTAGGTGGATTGCCTGGTTTAAAGACACTCTGGATACCACCTTGGGCATAAATGTAGGATTAGTTCTCATGGACACCCTATCTTGATGGAAGATTAGGAAGGGTTGTACTGCCATTAAGGCCTGTAGTTCCGAAACCCTCCTTGCTGAAGTAATTGCCAGTAGGAAAGCAGTTTTCCATGATAGGTGTTGAAGATCTGCTGTTGCTGCTGGTTCAAATGGAGGAGTGTCAATTTTTCTAGCACAAAGTTCAAGTCCCATGCTGGTAATGGTGGTTTCCTAGGAGGTTTTACATTCTTGATCCCTCTGAGGAACTGCCTGAGTAGAGGATGCGAAAAGACAGGTGGATCAAGCTGTATTCTGCTGAAATAGCTGATGCATGTATCTTGATGGAGGAATAGGACAGGCCTGTATGTAGAAGCTCTGCCAAGTACTCCAGGATGTTAGCAATATCTATGTTCGACACATCTTTTCCTCTTTCAGTACTCCAAATGACAAATCTTTTCCATTTTCCTGCATAGTTCCTTCATGTTGAAGGTCTGCGGGCTTCAAGGATAATGTCTTTAACCCTTTGGGATAGGTCTGGGTTAGTTGCTGCTATGTGATGTTCCAGGCAGTCAGTTGCAAGGTTTTTAGGTTTGGGTGCATGATGTTGTAGTTGTTCTGAGTTAACATCAAAGGCATCAGGGCTATTGACCACATTCTCCCCCGAGACATGCTCCTCAGCAATGGATACCAGTGTTGTCTTGGCCAATTCGGAGCTATCAGGATTATCCTTGGGCGTTCCTCTTTGATTTTCAGTAGTACCTTGTGCATCAAAGGAAGAGGTGGAAATGCATATGCTGTCAGGCCTTTCCAACTGAAGGATAGAGAGTCCACCTTCCATGCAAGTGGGTGGTATGTCCTTGTGCAGAATATTTTGAGCTGGTGATTGAGTGGGGATGTGAATAGGTCTATTTGTGGCATTCCCCATTTCTTTGTGATGGCCTTGAAGATGTCCGGGTGTAGCATCCATTCGTGAGCATCCGAGGTGGTTCTGCTTAACATGTCTGCTAGGGTGTTTTCTTTTCCGCACAAATACTGCCTGTAACTGGATGTTGTAGCTCAGAGCCATATTCCAAAGGTCCAGAGTCATTCTGCATAGGGGGTATGAATGAGTGCCTCCCTGTTTGTTGATGTACCACATGACTGTGGTGTTGTCTGTCCTTATCATTAAATGGCCTTCTTTGAGGAATGGTCTGAATTTCTGGATTGCTAGTTTTACTGCCAGCATTTCTTTTTGGTTTATGTGCAGGTGCAGCTGGTCTGGAGTCCACAATCCTTGTATGCATTTGTCCAACATGTGCCCCAGCCTAGGTCTGAGGCGTCCGTTGTGATGGTTTGGCTTGCTTGAAAGTTGTGGAAGGGCAAGCCTGGGTTTGACTGGCATGCTTGAGCCCACCATAGGAACTCCTGTTTCAGGCATGGGATTAGTGGGATTTCGGTTTCTAAGCTGTGCCTGTGTTGAGACCATAAATTCTTTAGGTACCACTGTAGCTTTCTCATATGCAGTCTGGCATGTGGGACCAAGATTATGCATGATGCCATGAAGCCCAAGGCCTGCAGTACTTTTCTTGCTGTTAGTTTGTTCTGCTTTGTTAATGCCAAGAAGTATAGAGGAGTTGTTTTGTTTTCTGCAGTTAGGAATGCCATTTGTTTTGCTGTGTCCAATTCCGCACCCAAGAATGTTCTTGTTTGGGATGGTATCAGTCTTGACTTTTGTAAATTGACTGTGTATCCCAGGGCTTGTAGTAAGCAAATGACTCTTTGTAAATCTGTTGTCAGCTTGCTTTTGTTGTCCGCTTGTAACAGGCAGTCGTCCAGGTATGGATAAATTTGGATTCCTGTAGCCTGCAGTGAGCGATTACTGATGCCAGGCATTTTGTGAATACTCTGGGCAGTAGATAAGCCAAAGGGCAATGCTGAGAATTGATAATGCTCTGATCCTGCAAGAAATCTGAGGTATCTTCTGCAATTTGGTCGTATGGGGACGTGCAGGTATGCCTCCTTGAGATCTAGAGTTACCAGCCAACACTCCTTGCCCAGCATAGGAAGAAGTTGCTGAAGGGTCAGCATTTTGAATTTTGGGACAATGATGTATGTGTTTAAGACGGACAGGTCGAGAATAGGTCTCCAACTTTTCCCTTTTCTTGGTACTAGGAAGAGTCTGGAGTAGAATCCCTTGCCCTGTTCTGTTATTGGTACTCTTTCCACAGCTCTTATCTTTATTAATTGCGCTATCTGCTTTAGAGCTTCTGTTTTTTGATTTGGAGGTAGGTTTGGCATTCCTCTTTTTACTGGTAAGGTGTGGAAGTGGAACCTGTAACCTTGGTTTATGGTTTGCAAAATCCACTTGTCTTTTGTGATATAGTGCCAATTTTTCGAAAATAAGGCTAACTTTCCACCTAAAGGTGCTGTTATTTGCTCCCTGGTAGGCGGTGTCAGAGCCAAGTCACTGTGATTGTCCTGTTGCAGTGGCAGTGGTTGTGTCTGTGCCTCGGTTATTGCCTTGCCACTGTCGTCCTCTGTAGGCACCTCCTCTGGATTGATTTCTGCCTCTAGAGCGTCTATTCCTGCCTCTTTGAGATTTTGAGGAGTCTGGAAAGGACCAATTTTTGGCAGGCCAGTTTCTGCTAAATCTTGGGAGCTGAACCTGTAAGAAATCCTTAACTGTTTGTACAGATTTTGCCTTCTCTTCCATTTTCTTCATTACTTGCTGAGCAGGTGTACCAAATAGACTGGCTTTATCCATAGGAGCATCTAACAGCTTTGCTTTAACATGATCCGGCAAGACCTGTTCTTTCAACCATGCATGCCTTCTTATCACTGTGCCAGTCATGGCTGATCTAAATGAAGCCTCCAGTGCATCATAGCCACATTTTAAAGAATGGTTACTAACCTGCTGAATGTTATTCACCATTTCTAAAACATATTTCTTATCTAAGGAATCATCAGTGGACAGCTTCTTAGTTAACTGATCAAGCATAAACTCTTGGTATTGGATCATATGAAACTGACAGTTTAAAGCTCTAGCTGAGAGAGTAGCAGAGGTGTAAACTTTTTCCCCATCTCTAAGGACCTGGATTCCCTTTCAGAAGGAATGGGGTTTTTTGATGAGGTCGAGGCTACTGCCTTAGGCCCCTGGGATATAGTCTCAGGATCTGCAAGTGGGGCCTTGTAAAGGTGGTGATGAGTGTCTGGCACCCTGTAAAATCTATCTGGTTTGGCAGGGGCTGGAGGTAAAGTATCAGGAGCAGTGCAAACATCATTAAATGCATCATCCACAACAGGCAGTACTGGAGGTATAGCTAAGGGCCTATGTTGTGGTAAGTGCAGAAATGTCCTAAGCCTTTTTCTTGAATCTGAGAAATCTTGTCCCTGCCATTGGAATTGTTCTCTCATGGCATGTAAGGTTTCCCAAAGGAAAATTCCTCTGGTGGAGAGGCAGATGGAATGGATTCTTCAGCATCGGAATCTTCATAAGTAGAAAAAGGAGCCTCTGGCTGATCTGTAATGTCTGAGTCATCGAAGAATCATCAGAGGACACTGGCTCGGGGCTCTGCTCTAGGTCTCTTTTCTGGGGGCTGAGAGGCCCTGTCTGGGTGAGATTGGGATCCCCTAATTAAGGATATTAAATCATCTGCCAGAGTAAGCATTTGTGAACTAGAAGTGGGCCTGTGTGAGGGGGGCTTAACAGGCACTGATTTAACAGTTTGGCTGCTTTAGCCCTGGCAAAGGCCTTAATAGACATGGCTGCAGGAGGCCTAGCAGCACCACGTGCTGGGGTAGAGACATCCAAAGCAATGGTGTCTGATAAATCACTAGGAACCACAGTAGTAGGCAGAACTTCTGAGGCCGATTCAACTAAGGTAGCGGGAGCCTCAGTAGTAGTCGGCCGAAACCGAGACACTCGCGGCTTGCTTAACCGTGGTTTCGGCCGAAACCGCGGACCGCGAGTGTCGGTCTTTTTCTTTGCGTTTTTTAACAATTTGGGTAGTCGGAGGATCCGACGGCATAATGTACGCAAAATCTGAGCCGAAAAACTGTTCAGCAAACTCCGACCGACGCCTAAGCGTTCGTCGGTTGAAGGAAGCACAGGCCGAACAAGCTGCTACGTCGTGGTCTGGGCCTAAACAAGGCAGGCAGTAAGAGTGGAAATCTTTATGAGGTATTTGTTTCCCACAAGTTAAACAGTTATTGACTTTTTCTAATATCGGCTGAGGCAAGAAAGCGTCCCCAACGGGGTACTTAGCTTTTTAGAAGTCTTCGAAGTAGTATTCGGTAGTAGTAATCTCTGGATCTGACCGACCGGCACTTGCGAACAGCTTCTGCTTCGGGCGCCACGCGGCAAGAAAGACGGAGGAAAATGGCGTCGGCTGATGCCTTTATACCCGAAGACCAGCAGAGATGACGTCGGGTGAAGTGCGACATCAGCCGAAGCCAGACCCAGACTTTGGAATCCGGCCGACCGAAGGGCTGCCTGACGACAGGACAACCCATTTGTTATGACTGCAGATGCATCCTTGAAGGACATCCTCTTGGTGATTACCCAATTAAGGGCATATACAGCTGAGGACCCCTCCTCTGAGGCAACACTGGGTCAGAGAAGTGGACAGGAAGGACATGACACAGAGGGGAGAATTCCTCCGATGGCTGACTGGGAAGAACTTCAAATTTCATCCTTCATAACAGACCAAAAGGCCCTGCAGTAGGGCATACACTGCCCCCCTTGAAAGTGGAGGAACATGTCCCCATTAGCAGACCATAAGCACCAGGCAACATGTTTGAGTACACTCAAGGCTTCCTACCCACTCTTTTACCTAGATAATTACAAATCCAAAGGGGGGTGTTATCCCTAAGGCAGAGGCAGACTTCCTCCATTGCAAAAACAGTATTATTTAGGGCAGAGACCACATTCATTGGCCAAACAACCTGCTCCAACTCAAGGAGCACCAAGGAGAAGCGGTTCTCAAGCTTGGCCTCTCCCCCACACTAATTACTACCTGTGGCATGGGCTTTCCCTATAAAATGACTAAGACAATACGGTTTTAAACAGACATTCCACCTATCCACTTCCTGCACATTTAAAAAAAAATTGCAGGGGGTGCACCTTTGCTAATATATATTAACTACACAGTCAGAATATAGTGGGGAAAGGACCATCTCCTCAATACAATGTACATTAGTCTCATACAAAATACAGTCTGGCAATGCTTATAAATGAATAATTCAACTTGTGAGCAGCTGTATATTTAATCATGTTTTTGTGCAGCCAGAACCCACTCAAATGGCCACCCATCAGTAGCAGGAAAACAGTACTCCGTTTAACTGTGCAGGCAAACCTCAATGGTGTTGTCCCAGCCAGAACATATGCTACATTCACAGAAAAAGAAGTTATGTACTCACCATAACGTTCCATCTTAGTAGTTATACTTCATTTTTCTGCAACCTGTGGGTATTCGGATCCATATCAGATTCGAGCCAGCAACTTTACAAGCATCTGCTCGAGCTCCAAGCTCCACCCCCTTACCCATAACACACCACCATCTTGTGCCTTCCCTCAGATCGAGTTTGCCACAACTCAAACCAATCAGCAACTCAAACTACAGTAAACCATACATGCTAATCACATGAGAAGGTTAACGGGAAGGAGGGTGGGAAGGTTGTAGAAAAATGAAGTATAACTACTCAGATGGAACGTTATGGTGAGTACGTTAACTTCTTTATCTGAAGTAGTTAACTTCATTTTATCTGCAACCTGTGGGACAAAGTCCCCAGCTACTGAAACTCCTGGGAGGCCCTCATGGAAGGATATTCCTGAGCACTGCAGAGCCGAAAGATGCTCTCCCTCTGGAGACTAAATCCAACTTATAATGAGAAATGAAGGTATGTGACTTAGCCCAAGCAGCACAAATGTCATCTAATGATACCCTAGACCAGAAAGCAGCAGATGTCACTATAGATCTGGTAGAATGAGCTTTAACAGGTCCAGGTGGAGACACGCCTTTGTCTTTGTAAATTTACAAAATACATAATTTAATCCATCTAGCTACGCAAACGTTGGAGATGGCCTTACACAAAAAGGGCTTAGAAAAGGACATAAATAACTGGTCAGACTTATGGAAGGGCTTTGTTCTATGTAGATAAAAATGAAGTTATCTATGAACGTCTAGCAAATGCAGTTTAAATTCACCCTTGTTCTGAAAATTTGGGAAGAAAACAGGCAGGTTAATTGTTTGATTAATGTTCGATTCAGAAGCCACTTTTGGTAAGAAAGAAGGGTTTGTACAGAGAAAAACCCTATCCTTGTGGAAGATCAAGTAAGAGGGCACGGCAGACAAGGCTTGAAGCTCAGAAACTCTCCTAGCCAACGTAATGGCTACTAGGAAGGCTGTCTTCTAGGATAAGAACTTCAAATCTGCTGATGTTGCAGGTTCAAAGGGGGCAGCAACTAAGGCCTGCGGAACCAAGGTAAGGTCCCAAGGAGAACAGGGTTTTTAACTGGAGGACGTAAAATAAAGGTGCCTTTTAGAAAAGCCTTACACAATCTAGAAGAGGCCAGAGCATTCCTGTTTTCGCCGACATGGAAATTTGAAATAGCTGCCAGTTGCACTTTTACAGTGGAAAAACTGGCCCCTTGCTGGAAAATGCTGGCTAAGAAATCCAGTATCGCAGAGACAGGGGGCGTAAAGGGATACAGCTTTCTCTGAGAGAGCCCAAATAGAAAATAGTTTCCATTTATTGTAGTAAATCTTCCTAGTGGAGGACTTAAGAGCCGCCACTAGAATAGTTTTCACTGAAGATAAAAGACTGGGAGTCCTGGCAATCAAGGGAACTGGAGCAACCAAGCTGTCAGCTTGAGGCTTCCAGGTTGGGCAGACAGGTGCCCGAAGGATGAGAAATGAGATCCGGGCAGGGATCTAGAATCCAAGGAGGAGCTAGAACATGAGACCAGAGGAAGGGGAACCGAACCTGACAAGGCCAGAATGGGGCAGTGAGGATCACCTTGCACCCCAGTGCAGTTTTATGTTCAACTTCTGAGAGACTTGCTTGGCTATAATAACCTGCATTAGAAGCTGAAGTTAAGTACAAACTTGCAGTTTTAAAAGTACTGTATTTCATTTTTTCTGTACCTAATTGTGTGTTTCACTGAATAGTGTGTGCTGTCTCTCTCTCTCTCTCTCTGCTATAAAAGAGGGGGTGGTGTCTTCTCACTTCTTTGTTATCTGATATTTAACTGTTAGCCTAGAGGAATTCCTCTGTACTTTAAGTGCTAGCCACAAAGTTTGAGAAATCATTTTATGCTCAACGTCTGAGAGATTTGCTTGGCTATAAATCACCTGCATTAGAAGCTGGAGTTAAGTACAAACTTGCAGTTTTAAAGTATTGTATTTCATATTTTTCTGTACCTAATTGTGTGTTTCACTGAATAGTGTGTGCTGTGTTTCTCTCTGCAGTTTGTCCCCAGCCACCCTCCCTGCTCTTGTTTTGGTGTTAGTGTTGGTGGCTCTGGAAGTGCTCGCCCCTCCTGTAAGTCTGTATTTGAACACTCCTCCTGAGCCCATCTCATTTGCTCACTTAACAGAGTACAGTGAGATCATATTGAGTCTAGTGTTCACTCTACGTAATACAGAGATAAGATTTTGAGAAGGCCAACCAAGTTAGGTTCTTCCTTCCTCTCTCCTTGCACTTTACTAACAAAAAAAAATTGCACTTTATTCATCTGCTTTTACTGTATCTGTGTTTCCTCCTACTTTATTTTGCTTTTGCCTACTCAATTTTATTTATTCTGCTGCATTTATTACTGCTTGGTAGTAGCCTGATTAAATTGCAACCGTTATTCTAAGTCTTTTGGTTTCGGCACTTGGGCTTCATATCGGTTGTTTTACATTAAGAAGGTTTGTGGTCTGCACTGCTGTGGCAGGACAGGTAGCTTACATCCTTCTAAGCTGGGAAGTGCTGATTGAAGGCCCAGTGTCTGCTATTTGAAAAGTGTATTAGTTCTGGTTTAAGCACTTCGACTTCAGGCCAGTTATTCTACATTAAGAAGGTTTGTGGTCTGCACTCTTGTAGGAGGACAGGCTGGATTCTGCCCTTCTGAGCTGGGAATTTCTGGTTGCAGGCTTATTGTGCCTGCTTATTTGAACTGTTTCTTTCTGAAATTGGTACGCCTTGTTGCTGCAGCATAGGACCAGATTCAGGCCTGCTGAATCTAGCTTTGTTTGCATAACTTGAGCACTGATCCAGGCCATCTTTTTTGGAGAAGGTCCCCTACACCCGAGTAGCGGGAGTGTGCAGTTAGAACTTGTCTGATTGATGACTGTTGGAACAGGGCTCAGTTTTGAGCTTTTTTCTGGTTAACTGGGTAACTTGTTTAAATCAGTTTGTTCGTTTTCTACTGTTTATATATATATATATATATATATATATATATATATATATATATATATAAAAATTGCACTTTATTCAACTGCTTTTACTGCATTTGTGTTTCTTCCTACTTTATTACTAGGGGCATTGACTACGACTTTGAATTGAGATATATAACAATAAGCATCCTTTTATGTGCATTTAAAGTGTTTTTTTGATTGTATCTGCTTTATTTTCTGGAAAAAGAAAAAAATTATATATATATATATATATATATATATATATATACATACATACATACATACTTGTTTCCCGCCTTTCTAAGCTAGTATAGTCCAGTTTTCAGGTTAGTGCTGAATTCAGGGCTGTATTACAAATCTCTGTGTTTGCCCATACCTTACTTGGATAGAAGGAAGTTTCTCTGTTCACCTGTGAGAGACGGGAGCTTGGAGCAGCCTATCTGTCCCTGGAGGAGTGGTTTCAGCCCAGAAATTAGTAGTTTATTGGCCATTTTGGGCTAATTTCTGTCTCTCATTTCCCTGCTATAAAAACTGCATTTGCCCGGTTTTGCGCGCAGGGTAGCTAGGGTATAACTATTCCCGGCTCCACAAAGTCTCCTCTTCAATTTTTCCCTTGGAACTAGATAAACTTTCAACTTAAGCCATTCATTTCTCAGCCCGGCACTTGCTCAAAACTCAATATAAACCCTAGCACTAGACCCCCCTATACTGTACAGAAGGACAAGGCGCCTCTATTCAACCTTAGTTCACTGTACCTATTCCAGGCATGTCCAACGGGCAGTTTCAGGTGTACTCTCCATCCAACTGGTGAATCTAGACATTTTGAGGCAATGTTACAACTGCCTCATATACACAGATAACCCTCTCCTCCCTACCACCAAACACTAATACATGTGAGAGATGCAATTATACAGCCAAACTGGAGACTAAGCTCTCTCAACCAAAGACTGGATCAGACAGTCAAGAGGAGAAGGGAAATACTGGCATCACACCACCAGTCTCACACAGACCCATTAAACCAGCACCGGCAAAAAACACATATAAATACATGAAAACATACTCAGAGGCTCTAAATAAAAGTCTGCAAGAGCAACAGAGACCTCCAAAGCAGACATCCAAGCAACCTCCACCCCCCCCCCAACACAAACCATGAAACACATATTTCACAAAACCAGTGTGCCATGCAATCACAGCCCTTAAGGCAAAATAACATACCCAACATACTAGTAATAGGTGACTCTATAGTCAGGCATACTGACGTCCCACTCACTAGGCTAAATAAAGAGAAGGTTAATGTTAGCTGTCTGTTGGGTGCCAGGATCCACCACATAGCACAAGCACTCAGGTCACTCCAGAACAAGTACAAATACGACTCTATCATTGTCCATGTTGGTGTGAATGACCTGAGCCGTACCTCCCTGGACTACATGAAGAGACATGGAAGAGCTCTCTGATCACGTAGGCCAGGCCGGTATGACACATCCTGCCCTCACCAAGAATGATACCATGGTATAAAGAAAAGAATTATCAATTTCAACAATTGGCTAAGTTTCTGGTGCCATTCAAAGGGGATCCAGTGTCTGTCCGCCTGGGATGACATGCTCGACAAGCCAAGCTGCTTCGCTAGAGACTGCTTGCACCTATCACCCTTAGGCTTTCGAATACTGGCCAAAGCTCTTGCCACCCCCATAGTGCTTTTTTTAGGCAAGGCTCAAAAGACAAACCCACCGCCGTAAATAGCACAAGTAACAAAAATCTGTGGGTAATGCTACTCAATGCCAGAAGTCTAAACCTCAAAATGCACGCACTCGAGGCACTCCTCAGTATGGAGAATATCGATATATGTGCAGTAACAGAAACCTGGTTTAAGGCTCCAGAGAGCACCCCAGCACTACCAGGCTACAACTCATACCATACATTTCGGCCACAGAACCCGGACCGAAATACAAAAGGTGGGGGAGTATCCATATTCATCAAGGATACCCACAACTCCAGGTTAGTGGCACATCACAATGCTTCACAGATCATCCACGTGCAAATAACGGGCAAAACTGCAATTCAAATTGTAGCTTGCTACAGATCACCCACCATGCCCCAGGACCCCCATTCCGCATTTCTGGAAACACTGGGAAACAAAGGTCCTACCAAACACCCTAATATTGGGTGATTTCAATTACCCAAACATTAATTGGGAGAACTACTCAAGTACTAACTCCCTTGCACAACATTTCCTAGAATTTATAAACTCAAACGCTCTGGAATTAACTGGTCAACACTCCCACCAGATGTGACAACATATTGGACTTGGTCATCACCAACATGGACTACCGGTGTTCCACACCGGAGGGTCAACCCCTCGCTGGTTAGATCTGACCATAAACAAATCACTTTGGATATCCACATTCCACCCCCATCCCCAGACAAGGAAACCACTGTGAAAAATTTTTCAAAAGCAAATTTCACGTTACTTAAGACCGAGGTGGAAAGTTTCAAAGCATAATGCTGTCCAAGCTGCAAATCCTTTACTAATGCATTCTACGGGCACCTACAAGAATGCATGGATCGTGCTACCCCAAGCAAAACCAAGACTCACTCCTCCAAGAAAAGGAAACCAGTCTGGTGGATCCCTGTCAAACAAGTTATACACTAGGAGGAGGAAACTAGGACAGAAAAAAAGAGAGTAAATTCCCAAGAAGGGAAGACATCCCTGATCAGCATCAGCAAGAAACTACGATCCCTCATAAAATCGTCCAAGGCGAGCTTCGAAAGAAAAATTGCCAAGAACTCCAAAGATAACCACAAGGCATTCTTTAGCTATGTCAAGAATCTAAGTGGCAATGCTCATATCTGCTTGGAGTTGGTGCAGAATGGCATAAAATACACTGAACCAACCGATATCGCCAACATCCTGGCAGACAGGTTCAGCGCAAACTTCACCCCCCTCTCACCCCCAAAAGGGCCCATAACCATACCAGAAGAATGTAGAGTCCCTGAAATCACAGACACTCAGGTTAAAACAGCCCTCTCCAAAGCCAAAAACAGCATCAATGGGACCGGATGGTGTCCCAGGCTGCGTCCTACACGAGCTCAAAGACGAACTAACCCCTCACCTAAAAGTGTTCAAACTCAGCCTCTCCACAGGCTACGTACCCATAGAGTGGTGCACAGCAATGGTTATTCCACTCCAGAAAGGTGGAGCCACAAGAGACCCCAGGAACTATTGCCCTATAAGCCTGACTAGCTTGGTATACAAGGCTATGGAGTGCATCACCATGAAACTCATTAACAGAGACATTGGGAACCACCTAACACTGGACCCTACCCAGTTCGGCTTTGTTAAGGGCAAATCATGCCTCCTAAACCTGATGGACTTCTTTGAGACAGTTATCAAGGCTAGAGATGAGGGAAAGGTGGTACACACAGCCTACCTAGACCTCGCAAAACCTTTGACACCATTCCCCATTTTGGTATTATAGACAAGCTCACCAGCCTAAACATAAACCCCTATGTCACAGGATGGGTTGTCAATTGGCTCATGGACAGAACCCACATGGTGAGAGTTGCGGGAGCTAGGTCTGACTCTAAACTGGTTACAAGTGACATTCCCCAGGGCTCAGCCCGAGGACCCCTGCTGTTCGGCATATACTTCTCAGAGGAACAGGCAAGCACAGGACTATGGCTGACCAAGTTCACAGATGACTGCAAACTAGGGTATATAACTGACTCTCCAGCTGACACAGACATCCTCCAAAAGGGTCTCACTGAGACGGATACCTGGTGTCAAAATCATGGCCTCAAGCTAAATGCCAAAAAGTTCATAGTCATCCCCTTTGGAAAAAACAAAGTACCCACAACCTAACACATAGGTGGTAGTCCCCTAAATACAGAAAACGTAATAAGGGATCTCGGGATCCAAGTAGATAGTAATCCCTCCTTTGATAATAACATTGCCAAAGTGGTTAGAAAATCCTTCTATGTGGCCCAACTAATCACAAAAGGGTTTGCATCCAGATGAAAATAGGTCATTGTGCCCCCTCTGCTCATCACTCCTCAGACCCATCATAGAGTACAACGCCCCATTTGGGATGTACCTTACAAGACACCTACAACAGCTGGAAAGACCACAGAAATATCTCACCAAGAGGATCACTGGCCTCAAACAGAAGCCCTATGCAGCTCGACTTGAAGAAACTCTAGCTGTACTCAGTTGCATACCGCCTACTCAGAGGTGATCTCTGCCTGATATACAAAGCCTTATCCAACCCAGAATTGATGGACATGCTCCACCTGAAGAAAACCTTATCCCCTCAAGCCACACGCTCTACAGATCTAAACCTCACCACAACAATAAATAGGATGTGCTATAGGGATAGATTCCTGTCCCAGAGACTTCCCATGCTTTGGAACAAGATTCCAATCTACATTAGCCAGAGCTCCTTGCTAACACTCTTCAAGAGAAACCTTGACGAGTGGATGGGAAACAGAAAGTTTACCTCGGGGATCACTTCAGTGGCTCTGCTGGACAGAGTCACAGGGAACTAATCTAAGGGTGGCGGCGAAAGCCAGCACATTCTGGCTAGGCTTATAAATGCCTTCGGGCAGATAGCCTAGTACCTGTCTATGAACCTATGAACCTATAAGCCTTCTGAAGAAACTTCAAAATGAGTGGTAACAGGGGATAAGCGTACAGTAGCCTGGGAGGCCAAGCATGGACTAGAGCATATCTGGGGGGGAGGTCCCCTGGTGAGGGAATCAGAGCAAAGAACTTGTTGCACTTTGCGTTTGAAGGAGATGCAAAGAGATCGCAGCAAGGTTGTCCCCACGCAAGGAAGATCTCCTCCGCTATTGACCGTTTTAGAGACCACTCGTATGGCATTAGAATAGCCTAACTCAATCTGTCCGCTAAAATGTTGGAGTGTCCCCGTATGTGCATTGCAATCAGAAACTGACTGGAGGAGATCGCCCACTCCCACACTCTCATGGCCTCGCGACACAGCTGGTTCCTCCTTGTTTGTTGATGTACCAGACAACAGACATGTAGACAGCAGACATGTTGTTGACTGAATTGCAATAGTCCCCGGAGGAAGAACAGTGTGGAAGGCTTGCCACCCTAAAAGCACTGCTCTCATCTCCAGAACATTGATGTGCATTCTGGTCTTGATCTGGGACCACGTGCCAGATAATGCCCCACCCACCCGAGCTGGGAGGCATCCGTGGCCACTGTGGGTGGAATAAATGGGCATCCTGCTGCAATCTCCGGAGACTGCATCCACCAGAAAAGTGACGCCCTGCAGGTTTTGCTGATTTGAACTGGGTATTCCATGGGGAGATCTAGCCAAGGCCACTGTACGGCTAGAGTCCATTGTAGAAGACACACACAAGGGAGGATAGAAACTGCTGCAGCCATAGAGCCCAGGGCTCTGAGAACATCCGCTGCCTTCGGTAACCTGGGGCCAAGAAGTACTGATACATGAGGCCTTAGACTCTGGACCCTTTCTGGAATTAGAAAGACTCAGTTGAAGGGTGTCCAGCCATGCCCCGATAAAGTCCAAGAGGGACTTGGGAATATTGACCGTAATCCCTAGCAGGACTGCAAGATGAAGGTAGGAGTCACTGGCTTGGCAAAGACGACGCTTGGTGGAAACAACGAGGAGCCAATCGTCTAGGTAAGGGAATACCTGAATCCCCTGAAGCCTCAGGTGAGTTGCTACGACTGCCATTACCTTGGTGAACACCCTGGGGGCTGTGGTGACACTGAAGGGTAGGGCTTGGAACTGGAAATGACTGGCTCCCAGACGGAAGCGAAGGAATCTCCTGGAGCCTCTGTGAATCTTGACATGGTAGTAAGTGTGCTGGAGGTCTATCGAGCACATTCAGTTGCATTCTCAAAGATAAGGTAGAATGGACTGCAGGGTGACCATCCGGAATTTCAGTTTGGCAACAGCCAGGTTTAAGGTTGTCAGGTCTAAAATGGGTCTGAGGTCCCCTGTCTCTTTTGGCACTAAAAAGAACCTGGAGTAAACCCTGACCCGGACTGATTGGGGGACCGGTTTGATGGCTCATTTTTGAAGCAGCTTGGAAACCTCTAGCACTGCAGTCTCCCTTTGCATGGGTGGGACATCTGGGAGGCGCTTTGGTTGGATTGGAGGGGCAACAAACGGGATGGCGCAACCTCTGGATATTATTTGAATAACCCAACGATCTGCAGTTATGGACTCCTATGCTATTGGGTGCAATGATAATCTCTCCCCGACTGCCTCCAGAGTAGGACAGTCGGGCAACCCCTCAGGGCAGCTGTGCAGGCCTGTTCGAGAAGGGCTCCCTAGACCCAAAGTTCCTCGGACCCCCTCTGCCTCTGGAATGGTGTCTGTCATGTCCCCCTCTGCCTCTAGGGGACGAGTTATCCTGAGAGTCCCGGAAAAACTGTGATTTCCGGAACCACATCTTCTTTTGCCCTCTCTGATTCTTGGAAAAGGATCTTTGAGGACTGGAGAAGCGGATTCCGGAAGCAGAAAAAGTCTTCCCGTCTTTTTCACTCTGGACAAGGGTGTCGCGTACGGTCTTCCCAAAAAGAAAAGAAACCATCGAAGGGAGCATTCGTAAAAGACACCTTGAAGGGGTCCGCAAACGAACACAGTCTAAGCCAAGCGTGTCGCCTCATAGCTACACCGGTCCCAGCCGCCCTAGCTGCTCCTTCCGTAGCAAGAGAAAGGAGGCACATGGACGTGTTTGATACTGATTTCAGAGTCGACATTTTCGTGGAGAACAGACGCTTGTCCTCCTGCGACAAAGACTCTGGGGGTGACTCAGATAATTCCATGACTAGGTCTCGCTGCAGTCCTATAACGTGTGCCAAGTAGTTCAGCGCTTGGATGGAAAATGTCACCTAAGAATATACTCGCTTCCCAAATTGATCCACCATCCTGGACTCCTTGTCCAGAAGGTGGACCGAGGAACTTTCTTGAGCCAATTCCCTGTTGGTGGCTGCTGCAACCACCATAGCATCCACAGGGGATCCCTTATACCATGCCTGTCTGTCCGAGGATGGAGATAGAATCTTGTCCAGGCGCTTAGGTATCGGCTCTATGGTGTCAGGCTCCTTCCATGCCTGCGTGGTGATAAGATCCACTAAGGGATCCGCTGGCGGGGACACCCAGGACATTGATGGGCCCATGCTAAAAACCTCCAGGAACACAGATTCCTCCGTAGAAGGTTTTGGGGCTGACCAAGCTCCCCTCTGGCAGAGGATCTCCATGATGAGTCCAAAGGAGACATCCTCGGGAGGTGACCTGGGGGAACCTTCTCCTTCATCTAAATCAGTGTCTTCTATAAGGGACTCAGGGGAGTCCAGGTGTCTCCTTTTGCATGTGTGCTTACATGGATGCCCTTTACTGGGGCTCTCTGAAGAGGGCTTGTGTGCTGCGGGGGGTTCCTCCAGGGGAAGCGACTGGGGCTCCTCTAGCATGGGCTGTCCCTGAGACAAGCTGAAGGGAGTCGTAACCGAATCCAAGGGAGTCTGGGTGGAATCCAAGGAAATAGGCTGGGGTCTCGGTCCTTGGGAGAGAACCCTCTCCACCACGAACGTCGATGGAGAGTGCACCTCCTTAGAACCCAACAAGGAGGAAGCTCTCCCCGGGTCCACCGGAAGGATCTGTGCTGAGGCTAGGGTAGCCGGAGCTCTGAAGGAATGGCTTGGATCCGACAAGGTCAGAGCCGAAAACACCTCCATCCCCCGGGTCAGACTCCCAGTCCTCGGCCCCGAGAGTTGCTCGGATCCGAGGAACTCAAGGTAATCGCCGGAGTCGAAGTTGGAGGAATCATCGGCGCCGAATCCCCAACACTGAAGATCCTTGGATCCATAAACCCCGAAACTGCAGGCCGGATGAGGGAAGGAGAAATCGGATGAAAGAATGGCATGGAGGTCCCCCCTCCAGAGGGAGAGGGGCCTGGCAAGTCTCCCATCTGGATTTGGGTCCGAAACACCCTGTCCATATCCATTTCAGAAAGACAAGTCGAACGCGAGGAAGCAACAGACTCAGATCTGGCTGGTCGCTGGGAAGATCTGGAGGAAAGCCTTTGCTCTGAAGGCTCCGTCGGCTCCAGGGAGAATCTGGGGGAATGGAGCCGAGGAGACAGGTCTCGATACCTTGGAAGGCGGACTAGGGAAGGACTCCCAATCTGCAGACCGTTTATTGGGCCTATTCCCTTTCTTCTCTCTCTCTCACTCTGTCTGTATCCTTATGTCTCGTCTCTTCCTTTAGCAGGTCTAGCGGGAGGGTGAGTCCCAGCCTGAGGAGGTGGTTGGGCAGGAGTTCTAGGAGCCGAGGCCCCGGCTGAAGTATCCATGTGGAAGCTGGGAGGAGGCCTTTTGCCACCAGTTTGGCCTTCCTATCTTTCAGGGCCCTCGGATTAAATCCAGCACACACACACTACATTGAGCGGATAAATGGGCTACGCCCAGGCAAACAACACACAGAGTGTGACCATCCGCCGATGAAAGCTTATGGCCACACACTGTGCATTTTTTAAAGATAGGTTTTGGCTATTCAGACATTTTACCACAAAAGCAGCCACACCTAGCAAACCCCAACACACTACTAACCACGCACACACTATAGGGAAGGGAAGGGCCTACACAACAACTACCTCACAAACTATAAACTTTTTTTTTTTTTTTTAAATAAATCAACGAACAAGCGTTTAGGGGGAGGAAAAGGGAACTAAGTGAGAACCTCTCTCAAAACACACAACCCCCCCCCCCAAAAAAAGGCACTTACAATAACCCTAAGGCTCAGAGCTACGGAGATCAAGATGCTGATGCACAAAGCGGCAAACAAGATCTGAGGGAAGGCAGGAGATGGTGGTGTGTTATGGGTAAGGGGGAGGAGCTTGGAGCTCAGAGCAGATGCTTGTAAAGTTGCCAGCTCGGATCCGAATACCCAAAGGTTCCACAGGCTGCAGATAAAATGAAGTTATCTACTTCAGATCAGCATTTCAGTTATGAACTTGCTAGAACTGCTGGGAACAAGGAAATAAAGGGTCCTTCCCCCATGAACAGAGATAATGGAAGATAATGAAAATTCACCAGTCTTGACCTAAAAAAAAAATATATGAAAGGACCAAAACCTGAAGAAACAGAAGGTAGAATTTATGGCTCCTAACTCATTAGCGGGCAGAATACAGGCCTTTCTGCCTGAGCCAAATGCCAAGCCACTCTGTCCACATAAACAAAGAGTTTAGGCTTTTGGGGATTTCAGAGACCCCCATGGCCCACAAAAAGTCAGTTAACAGATATAAAGCAAGAGTGTTTCTCCAGTGTGTTCAGGAGGGGGGAAGGAAATCTATCAGGTCTACAAAGTAGGTGACTGCAGGTTTTCAAAATGGTATCTTCTATGGCCTACTCCAAGAAAGGGACAAAAGGAAAACCAGTGAAGGCTTCCTCCAGAAATCCCACAAAGACAAGTAAAGCAGAAGGGTCCCACACCTCTAGCAAAAAAAAAAAAAAAAAAGAGGTGGTTTAGGGAGCTGAAGTAATACAAGGATCCCAAGACTCTGTTTTCTTTAAGGATAAGGGCTTCTCTCTCTCTCTCTGACCATAAAAAGGAGAGCCCACCAGAGGCAAGAGGGGTGTCACACTGATAAATAACGAACACAATGAGAAAAGACCTGCAACCAGGTCTGGCAAAGACATCCAAGTGCAGTCTGTATAAGTAAAGTTCCACACCTGCAACTCTAGCTCATACCAACAGCTGAACAAGCACCCAATTCTCACTCCACATCCACAGACCCTTGTGAAGGCCCACTTTGTGGCTTCACTTCAGGGTTGACAAGCACACTTGGATCAAACAGAAGAGGAATACTTGTGTACCTCCACGACATGTGACTGGATGACTCCAGGGGCTGATCCCCATGATCAGTCTGTGTGATAAAGGGACAAATCTGATCAAGCAAGAAGGTTCCACAAACCCCCAAAGAGGTACTCCAAAGACAGCAGCTAGAGGGTGTGCCTCTCCATTGCAATGAAAGAACTAGAGAACCAAAATGGGACAATGGGCTCAGAAATCTGGGATGATAATCTTTGTGAATGCTGTTAGGTCAGAGAAGCCCTAGAAATAGAATCAGTACTGCAAATTAAACAAGGATATACATTTTGAGCCTCAAGAGCAGGGTCAGTCCACCCAGGCATTCTACTTGTATGTTTTATGAGAGTGAAGCTATTACATTAGCAGTATTTCTTAGTAGTTCTCAGCTTGCTAATAAAACTGACTGTTGTAGCCTTGTGTGCCCCCCCCCCCACTAGTACAGTATTCCTAACTGTCCAATAGACTGTATACATTTAATTCACATCCCTGTGACTAAATTAACCATCAAGCAGCCCTCTCAGTGCTTTCTGCCTTAGTTTTTATCACTTGGAGGCTCACCTGTTTATATCTCTATACATTCCCCTACATTGCTAATGTATCTCCCTACTCTAATATGTGCACAAACTGGTTACTAATCAGCAAGTCAATGTAAAGACACACTCCCAACCTTGATAAACTTTGCTGTCTCTGCTCTCCTTCACTTTACAGGTAGTTTGAACTATTACTTACCCCCTCTGAGGCCTTCACTGATTTCCACTGATTACCTCTCTGGTTTCCTTGCATTCCACCTGGTTTACACCCCTTGTGCTATCTCCCTCCCCCAATACAAAGTCTATATTAGAATCCTGCTGAGCATGGAGCCATCTTTAAATTTCTAGTCTCCCACCAGGACACAAGTGCTCTTCAGCAATTACATTCTGCTTGCCTGTAAGCCATTAGACCTCAGGAATTTGTTTTAAAAGTGTTCAGATTTGTAAAGTAATACTTATGTTTTGCTGTATTTGGATCTATACAACTAGTATTCATTTTTCTGATTCCTGACTACTGATCTGCTTATTTATTTATTTAACTGGTTGATTCTGTCATTCAGGAATTGTGTTTTTACTGACACTACCACTGCAGCTATGTTGTTCTCTATGCTACTAAAACTGCTTTTATAACTGTAATGTACATCTAATTGACCTAGCCTTGGAGTTAGAAACAGTATTTACTGATTTAGCACTGCAGTTGTCTCTGCTACTGCTTCAGCTGTGCTGTTGTGTTCATTTTCCTATTTCTTGTATGCACAGGATAATTGGCTGATAAATGTATTGTGTATGACGTATTAACCTGTTTCCAAACTAAATTATGGCACTGTGATGTGGTTACTGTTGAAGAACTCTCAAACTGTAGCAGTAGCATCTATTCTCCTGCTTTATCCACACTATCCTCAGATTTGTATCTTTTACACCCTCCTATCTCCACATTACTTCCCTTTGACCTGTTTTTGTCTCCTACTAGCTTCATCCTCTCTTTTTCTCCTCTCTCTCTCTTCAGAGCACACTCAAGCAAATCTACAGTCTGCGGCTGCCACTCCACCCATACAGTACAAGAAGGAATCAGTACTGCAAATTAAACAAGGATATACATTTTGAGCCTCAAGAGCAGGGTCAGTCCACCCAGGCATTCTACTTGTATGTTTTATGAGAGTGAAGCTATTACATTAGCAGTATTTCTTAGTAGTTCTCAGCTTGCTAATAAAACCGACTGTTGTAGCCTTGCGTCCTCCCCCCACCCGCTAGTACACTATTCCTAACTGTCCAATAGACAGTATACATTAATTCACATCCCTGTGACTAAATTAACCATCAAGCAGCCCTCTCAGTGCTTTCTGCCTTAGTTTATCACTTGGAGGCTCACCTGTTTATATCTCTATACATTCCCCTACATTGCTAATGTATCTCCCTACTCTAATCTGTGCACAAACTGGTTACTAATCAGCAAGTCAATGTGAAGACACACTCCCAACCTTGATAAACTTTGCTGTCTCTGCTCTCCTTCACTTTACAGGTAGTTTGAACTATTACTTACCCCCTCTGAGGCCTTCACTGATTTCCACTGACTGCCACTCTGGATTCTTTGCATTCCACCTGGTTTACACCCCTTGTGCTATCTCCCTCCCCCAATACAAAGTCTATATTAGAATCCTGCTGAGCATGGAGCCATCTTTAAATTTCTAGTCTTCCACCAGGACACAAGTGCTCTTCAGCAATTACATTCTGCTTGCCGGTAAGCCATTAGACCTCAGAAATTTGTTTTAAAAATGTTCAGATTTGTAGAGAAATACTTACTTTTTTTTCTCTTGTCTTGGTTGGCTCTGCCCCGCTCCGTTCGCCCTCGCTAATGCTCGGGCTCGCTCCGCTCCCCTGCCCCCTATTACCTCCCGCCCCCACTACCTCTTCATTTATAGTAATCACAGCCACAGTTACTCAAGAACTACATAACGGACCAATTCAGAACTAAACACATATGCTCTCATTCCTACTCAAAAAAACACAGTACTTTCTCACACTCCTCACCAAACTCCAACATCTGTATAACCATTTTAACTCCAGGCTCACCATAAGTGGGGATATCCACCCCAACCCAGGCCCAAATCCATCCTGTCCAACACAAACTGCTCCAACACAAATGTCAGAACATAACATCCCCACTTTCTTCATCCCTGGGCAAATCAACAACAGCAGCAAAACCAACCATCTTTTAATGCTAAATATTAATATTAGAAGTATCAAAAACAAAATCCCTGAACTCCAGGCCACAATAGCACACTACTCCCCAGACATAGTTGCTTTAACAGAAACCTGGCTAAATAAAAACATAGCTAACTCAGAAGTTCTCCCTACCAGCTACAATATCATTAGACAAGACAGACCACTTCGTAAAGGGGGTGGAACTGCCCTACTCTACAAGTCCAACTAAACTGTCCGTCAATTATCAAACTCCTACCCCTCCCCCAATAATTGGCACATACTTATCTCACAACTTCAACTTCACCCTAAAAAGGTCATCACCACAACTGTGATCTATATTCCACCTGGTAATACACCTGCTAGCCTTGAAGACTTCTTATCCTGGTGTTCTTCCACATACTCACAAGAAACCCTTATTCTGGGGGACTTCAACCTAGATTGGTTCACCTGTATATCAGAACCACCAAGTAATCTAATAAATCTCCATGGCTACCAGCAGCTAGTCCAAATTCCAACTAGATGTGATAAAAAATCTAAAAGGGAATCCATCCTTGACTGGGTCCTAACTAACAACCCCACATTGTACCCTCACACAGGCAGTCTCCCAGACACCTTAAGTGAGCACAACATAATATACTTTATACGTAGTAGAACAAGCATATGCAAAACCACTAACTATATATCCACTAGAAACGCAAAAAAATTCTCTCCTGAGGTCCTCAACACTTTACTCTGTAACTGTGACTGGACCCCCCCTAAAAACCCTCCCACTTGATATGCATCAAGGTAGCATATTTCAACAAAACATTTCTACAACACCTAGACACTGGTGCTCCATTACGCAAAATCAAGGTTAGAACCTCTACAAACCCCTGGCTCAGTAAAGAAACCAAACAAATCCTCAAGTCCAGAGACACTGTCTGGCTTTACTATCAAAAAAACAAAGAAACACAAAGCTTAAATAAGTACCAAGAACTGCGCAACCGTGCAAAAAAATGCATTAGGCTGGACAAAAAAATCCTACTATACAACATTAGAAACTAAATACCAACACAACCCGCAAACATTTTGGAAAAATGTAAACCAGCTACTAAAATCCACCCAAAAGGCTACCCCCAAACCAACCACCCCTGACACTAAAGTTCCCATTGAAACACAATTCAACTCCCACTTTGTGAACTTAATTCTATCCTTAATATCAAAGGACAGTTCCTTCCTCACTATCCCCCCCCAACACAAATAACACTAATACAAGCTTTACCCTCAAAACAGTTTCCACCACTTCAATCAAAAGCATGCTCTCCAAACTAAAAAAAAACTCATCAACAGCAGCCTACCTACTCCCCAGCTATTTCTTGAAACTTACAGCAGATGCTATTGCTATCCCAGTCTCCACTCTCATAAACAGATCAATTGTTGAAAACTATGTGCCCAAACTCTGGAAAATATCCTATGTTACACCCATACATAAAGGCGGGACCTCCACTGAACTTAATAACCATAGGCCTATTGCTTTACCCCCCCCCCCCCCGGCCAAAATCCTAGAAAAATGCATCCATACCCAGATGCTAAACTATCTCCCAGACAGCAACATCCTGTCACCTACTCAGCATGGTTTCAGACCTGCCCATAGTGCCACTACAGCCCTCCTCTGCTTCACAGACACAGTAAACCGTCTCAAAAATGAAGGCCTACAAGTGTCAACTCTTTTTTGGATATGTCCAAAGCATTTGACACAGTCTCACACCAAATCCTGCTAAACAAACTAAACCAATATAATCTATCAAATTCCACTCTTACCTGGTTCCAAAGCTACTTAACTGACAGGTACCAAGCTGTGAAATGGGAAAATTCTCTCTCTCCACAGCTGCCCATAACTATAGGAGTCCCACAGGGTTCTATCTTAGGACCACTACTATTCACAGTCTTCACAAATGACCTCCATACCTCCACACAGCACGCATCTATAATTCAGTTTGCAGATGACACTACCTTAATCTGTGCTGCACAAAACATTCCCACCCTCCTGCAAACAACTCAACTAACATTTTCTGACGTTGAAAACTTACTTACCAAAGCCCAACTTATCCTCAATCCAAAGAAAACTCAGCTTATGATTACAACCAGTTCTAACAAAAACATTAACAGTCAATTCACTATCTACTCCACAAATGCTACTCCAATTGCTCCAGTGGCACAGGCTAAGCTATTGGGAATAACCATAAACTCCCACCTAAAATTTGATAGTCATCTCAACTTAACTATTAAAAAAGTACATGCCAAACTGGGGTCACTCTACCGTATCAAACCATTTCTTACCAACAACACAAGATCAGCCATTGCTTGCTCCCAACTTCTATCCACCCTATTCTATGCATCTCCCATTCTGACTAATATCAACAAAACTGAACTAAGCAAAATGGAAGCCTGCTGTAACAGAATTGCCCGCTTTGCTGCAAATTGCTCATATAGAACTCATCACTGTACTGCTTTGAGACAGCTCCACTGGCTTGAACTGCCCAACCTCCTAACCTACAATCAGCTCTGCCTCTGTCATTCTATCTATTACCTCCCCAATAAGTGTCCTGCCCTCAAAAACCTAGTAGAACATCACTCAGCCAAACGGACTCTTAGATCATCAAGCAAACTACTACTAGAAGTCACCAACAGCTACAATAGCTTTGGAGATGCCCTATATAGTAGTTCAGTGGCTAAAAATTGGAACTCTGTCCCTACTAGCATTCAAAACACATCATCCAAAGCCTCCTTTAAAGACCTCATCAGACAACATCTCAAGCAAAGTTGGCAGTGCCATGATTGCTCCCCAGGCTAGTGAAAACGGATAACATATACATACTAAATCTACAGCACTTGATAATAGTTTTCAGTCTTACTCACAAACACTGGCTAATCTACAATGTATGTACTGTACCTGTGTACTATGTATGTATTCTACCTATGTTCCACATTTCAGCTGTACACCACAAATCTATTAATTACCTTTATTTTTAAAATTAATATTTTTTTGTTTGTTTCTCTCCACTGTAACGGTTTATGT
The DNA here is from genome assembly GCF_019279795.1 of Protopterus annectens. NCBI lineage: Eukaryota > Metazoa > Chordata > Ceratodontiformes > Protopteridae > Protopterus > Protopterus annectens. The sequence continues at coordinate 1,784,776,642 of NC_056735.1, forward strand.
GCCGCATACCACTGTAAAAACATCTCTCTTGTAATTTGTGTGTATACTGATCATGTCTAAATAACTAAATGTGTCTGTAATTTTTCCTTGTGGAGCTTTTCTCCCCGGGCCTCTGCTGAAAAAGGGCCTTTTCGGCTCAGTCAGACAACCCCGGTTAACAAATGTAAACTAAATAAAAATAAAAATTAAGAGGGCAAAGTCCAAGCCATACTTTATAGCAAATCCTGATGCTGCGAAAAAGTACAGTTGTGTACACTTACCATAAATGTAGATGTTCGAGTGTATTCACTGTTGCAGCCATTACATTTGGGGTAATCCTGCTGGCAGGTTGCCCTCAGTCGGTCTGAATTCCAAAGTCCTGGGTCCTGTGTCGGCTGCTGTCACCCCTTTCCTGATGTCAGGGGTATAAAAGATGCGGCCAACGCCATTTTCTTTAGTTTTTCTTGCCCCAGATGTCAGGCGCCCCCTAAAAAGGTAGCCAAAATTGATATATATATATATATATATATAAATAAATACATGCAGCAATATAAAGTTTACCTTCCTCTACAAGCAAGTACACCACATAGGTTGTATAAATCAGAGAAGGAAAGATAGGTTCCATCAGAAGAAAGGGGGATGGTCCATCAGAAGAAAGGGGGATGGCGGGTGGGTAACCTGGACTGCAACAGTGAATACACTTGAACATCTACATTTATGGTAAGTGTACACAACTGTACTATGTTCTTCGTGTTTCACTGTTGCAATCATTACATTTGGGTAGATTCCCAAAGCTATGGTTGGGAGGCTGGAGCTAAACAGCGTTTGGAGCGGCTATGAGGCCCTGCAGAACTGCAGTGGCAAAGCCTGCCCTGGATTTAGAGTAGAGTGGCAGATGATAGTGCTTTGTAAAGGTGTGCACTGAACTCCAAGTAGCAGCCTCTAAAATGTCCTTGGTTGGTACTCCCCTGAGAAAAGCTGAAGTGGCTGCAGCTCTGGTTGAATGTGGCCTAATGCCCTTTGGCACTGGTTTGCCATGGTGTAAGTAGCAGAAACGAATGCAGTGACCTATCCAGTTTGAAATAGTCTGCTTTGAGATAGCCTTTCCTTGTGTTCCTGCAGCATATGCCACTAGTAATTGCTCTGTCTTTCTGAAAACTTTGGTTCTGTCCAAGCAGAATCTAAGCTGTCTGTGTACGTCCAAAGAATGCAGAATTCTCTCCTCCTTGTTCTGTGGATTTGGATAAAAAGTTGGCAGATGAATAGTTTGGTTAAGAGCCACACTGGACACCACCTTAGGCATAAATGTTGGGTTTGTCCTCAGAGAGACCCTGTCTGGATAAAAAATGATAAAAGGTTCCACAGCCATGAGTGCCTGTAGCTCTGAAACTCGTCTTGCAGAAGCTATTGCTAGAAGCAGAGCTGTTTTCCAAGATAAAAAACTTTATATCAGCAGTAGCAGCTGGCTCAAACGGAGGCAGGGTGAGTTTTTCCAAGACATAGTTGAGGTCCCATGCAGGCATTGGTGATCTCCTTGCTTACATTTTTGGCTCCTCTGAGGTACTGCTTTAATAAGGGATGAGAAAAGATTGGTGGCTCTGTATTGTAATGAGGTGAAATGGCAGAGGTATGAATTTTAATAGATGAAAAAGCTAGGCTTTTGTCCAGCATCTCAGTTAAGTATTGTAAAATCTGAGGAATATTTGACACAGCTGTATCAGTTCCTTGTGTCTGGTTCCAAGCACAGAATCTCTTCCATTTTCCAGCATAAGATTTTCTAGTAGTAGACCTTCTGGCTTCCAAAATGACATCCATCACAGTTTTACTGAGTGGTGGGTTTTGTATGATACATTATCCGCCATGCTGCCAGGTTTAAAGTCCTGAGTTGGCTGTGCAGGATCTGATTGTTTTGCTGGGACAGTAGAATAGGTATTTGAGGTAAGGCCCAAGCTGGGCATTCAGACAAGTTCTTTAGGATTGGAAACCAGTACTGGTGGAGCCAGTCTGGGGCAATCAGTATCATTTTTGGCTTCTCCTGTTTGACCTTTAGGAATACCTTGGTGAGGAGAGGCAGTGGGGGAAAGGCATATACTGATAGGTTTTTCCAGCAGTCTGTTATAAGTCCTTGTGCAGAATCTTTTTAGTTGGTAGTTGTGAGGGGAGGCAAACAGATCTATGTCCGGGCATCCCCATTTCCTTGTTATCATGCTGAAGACTTGTGGATCCAGCTGCCACTCATGGGGATACATGAGGTTTCTGCTTTGTTTGTCTGCCAGAGTATTCTTCCTTCCTGGCAGGAATTGTGCCTGCAGATGTACTTGGTAAGTTGATGCCGAGTCCCATAAAGTCATGGCTAGTCTGCAAAGGGGGTAAGAATGTGTGCCTCCCTGCTTGTTTATATACCACATGACCGTGGTGTTGTCTGTCTTTATCAGTAGTTGTCCCGGATGAAGTAGGTCCTTGAAGGCTGTCAGGGCATTTTGAACAGCTAGCATCTCTTTTTGATTGATGCATTTCGGTTGAGGACCATGTGCCCTGAATGCATCTTCCTGCCATGTGGGTCCCCCAGGCATAATCTGATGCATCCGTTGTTAGTGTCTGCCTGGCTGGGGGTACTGTGAATGGCTGTCCCTTGTTTTGGTGACAAGCCTTTGCCCACCATCGAAACTCCTGTTGTAGGCAGGGAATGAGAGTAATCATTGTTTCCAGGCTGTGGCAATGTTGAGTCCAAACACTTTTTAGGTACCATTGAAGTTTTCACATATGCAGTCTTGCATATGGAATTAGCAGGATGTAGGATGCCATGAAGACCAAAGCCTGCAGAATTTTTCTTGCAGATAACTGGGCCTTTGTTGCCAACGTATTGAAATAGGTAGTCGGTTACCAACCATCTGGGCAGTTGTATTTAAGCTTGCACTCAGTAATATTATCTCTTGAGAGGGTACTAGTTTTGATTTCTTTTCAGTGACTGTGTACCCTAGGCATGTCAGAAGTCTTTTCACAAACGCCAGATGCTGTAGAAGAATGTCCTTGTTCTCTGCTTGAATTAGACAGTCGTCCAAGTAAGGATATATTTGTATTCCTCTTTGTCTGCAGAATGCAATTACTGGTGCCAGGCACTTTGTAAAGACCCTGGGCACAGTAGATAAGCCAAAGGGCAGTGCAGAGAATTGGTAATGCATTGAGCCAGCCTTGAATCTGAGGTATCTTCTGCATAATTGTCTGATTGGGGCATGCAGGTATGCCTCTTTTAAGTCTAGAGTCACAAGCCAAGCATTCTTGCCCAGCATGGGCAGAAACTGCTGTAAAGTCAACATCTTGAATTTTGGTATATCCAGGAATGTGTTCAGAATAGATAGGTCCAGTATTGGTCCCCAGGCCTTGTCCTTTCTGGATACCAAGAACAGTCGAGTAAAATCCTTGTCCCTGCTCTTGCTCTGGTACTTGTTGAATGGTCCCCATGTCCATGAGGGAAGAGACTTGTTTTTGTGCCTCTGCCCATTGATTTTTTTGGCAGATCTGGCCAGCCGTTTGCCTCTGGCAGGGAATGGAATTGGAACTTGTACCCTTGTGACAATATTTAAAACCCACTTGTCCTGGGTTATAATGTGCCAATTTTAAGAAAAAGGTGCTAATTTCCCCCCTAAGGGTGCTGCCAGGAGATAAGTGCTTGGTGCAGGCAGGGGGAAGTCATTGGGACTGTTTCCTGCATGGTTGTGATTTGTCTTCTCCAACTTTGGAGGTAGAAGCACCCCATTGCGCCTGGGATCTGCCTCTAGGATGTCTGGATCAGCCCCTTTGAGGTCTGTCTGACGCAGGAAAGGACCAATTCTTTGTAGGCCAGTGTCTACTAAACCTAGGTGGCTGTACTTGTAAAAATTATTTGACAGTTTGCATAGATTTAGCTTTGTCCTCCATTTTCTTTAACACCTCTTCTGCCTTAACACCAAACAAAGTATCATGCTGTAAAGGTGCATCTAATAATTTAACTTTGACTTGATCACGCAGATTTTGTTCATTTAATCAAGCATGCCTCCTAATTACAGAACCCGTAACTGTGGCCCTGCAGGAGGCCTCCAAAGAATCAAAACCACATTGCAAAGTATGCTTTCCAACTTTTTCAGCTGCATGCAATAAATCCTGCATTTCCTTGTTTTCTGCACATTCAGAGTTTAATAACATTTTCTGTTTAAGCAATGCCATGACATGTTGCTGATACTGCAGCATATCAAACTGACAGTTTAAGGCCCTTATAGCCAAGGTAGCAGATGTGTAAACCTTTTTTTCCCCATCTATCCAGTGCCCTAGAATCTCTGTCAGAGAGGGTAGGGTTTTTTGCAGTGGAAGCCTTAACTCCTTTGGGACCCTATGAAATAGTTTCTGGGTCTGCAGCAGGGATTTTAAAAAGGAATTTATGAGAGTCAGGAACCCTGTAATATCTGTCAGGCTTAACAGGAGCTGGAGGTAAGGAGTCAGGGGTAAGACTAGATTCCGAAAACACATCTACAATGTCTAACAGGTGGAACGGCTAGTGGCCTGTGTTGAGGTAGTAAAAGGAAATCCCTGAGCCTCTTTTTAGATTCTGAAAAATCTTGGCTCTCCCAGTGGAAATGCTCCCTCCTGGTATGCAAGGTTTCCCCAAAAGAATGGTCCTCTGGAGGAGAAGCTGAAGGTATAGATTCGTCAGCATCAGAATCCTCATAGGGGGGGGAAGAGAATATTCCTGATCAGAATAGGAATCAAACGAAATAGAAACCTGATCTGAAGATTCATAGTCAGTCTCTTGCCTAGGCTTATCAGGAGGGGGATGGGAACCCCTGATCAAGGTAATTAAGTTTTCGGCCATTTTGAGCATCTGTTTTTTGAGCATAAAGGCTTGTCCATGTGGCTCTTGAGTTTCTTTGCTTTAATGTAAAGATGTTTTGGTCTGAATGCACCCTCAGAAGCAGGTACCTGCTCAGCGGCTCTGGACCCATCTGAAGGAATAGTATCCGAGGCTCCATTACCTTGAGTTTCCAGCGGCATGGCCAACTCCACGTGGGAGTCGGTAGCGGCCTGCGACTCTAAAGTAGCGGGCATCAGGGGCTGCGAAAGCGCCTCACTGAGAACCGGCGACTGGCTTAGGAGAAGCTTCGTCATCGGTTGTGGGTCTCGGTTGTCTCTCTCTCTCCTTTTCTTTGCGTTTTTTGTGAACTCCGGTAGTCCGATGGCTATCCAATAACATTTCTGGATAATTAAACCGATGTCCAAAATAGTTTAAAGCAAAATCATACCGACGCTTAATAGTGCGATGGTTAAATCTAGCACAAAACAGACAACCAGAAACGTTGTGATCAGGGCCTAGGCAAGGAATACAGTAAGAATGAAAGTCCTTATGAAGTATTTGCTTTCCACAAGAAATACAATTATTTACTTTTTCTGACATCGGTCTGGAGCAAGAAAAAAGTTTCCCCAACAGGATACTTAGCTTTACTGAAGACTTCGGATCTGAAATGAAAATCTCAGGTGTCGGCCGACCGGCACTTGCGAACTGCTTCTGCTTCGGGCACAGCGTGGCAAGAAAGACTAAAGAAAATGGCATCGGCCACATCTTTTATACCCCTGACGTCAGGGAAGGGGCGACAGCAGCCGACGCAGGACCCAGGACTTTGGAATTCAGGCCGACTGAGGGCAACCTGCCAGCAGGATTACCCCAAATGTAATGACTGCAACAGTGAAACATGAAGAACATCCTCTTCTACTCATAATGTAAAGACAGGGACTGTCCTATAGAGAATGCAAAAGTCTCCTTCTACCATTCTATGCTAAATTTGAGAAAAAAAAACACTTTTTATGGTAAATGCAAAAAATACTACAGATATGGGATGTTTTCATCAACAAAAGCAAAGCTCAAGATCAGAGTAGTGCATACAGCAAAAAAGAGTGAGCATGGAGGACTGCAATTAAGATGTCAAAGAGTCCATATCAGTTTCATTAGTCATCTCCAGGTGTGGAAACTTCTGAAAAATGTCAAACTGTGACTGGTGGAAAGTAGTTACCCAGCTTAGCATCCAAACCATATCCTTCAAATAAGTTCAGAAAGCTTTTCTGGAGCAGTGTTAACTTTTTACATTCCTACAAAACTGGAACATGACACTTTCAAGGCTGTTGATGTGCTGACATGCAAACTAGTTATGGTCATATGATCAATTTACTCAACAAGTGAAACTGTTTCTGCACCACAAAACGTTGTATAAGCAACAAGTCTACCTTTATTTTGCATCCTGAAATGAGCAAATAAGTAACCCAGCATGCTATATCATATTCCTGCCTAGCACCTCTTTGCTGCCTCTCTTCACCAACCTATGTCAAATGGTGAGGCCAACAGACGTGAGACAGACTTGGTGGAGGTAGCAAATAAGTTAAAGACTGAGCAGGTGGATCCTGTCTAAAGCCATTCAATAAACTGTATTTTAGATGGAGGATACAAGCACAACATGTTAAGGTCCATGGCAGGACTACACCAGAAGCAAAACGTAAAGGATATAAGCAGCACGTAGTGTGGTGGAAAGGGCCACCATGAATGATACTGCATGGAGAAAGCCCAAACCGGAGGTAAAAATAAAAAACAAGCTAAAATAAGAGATAAACTTGGGATCCTTTATAAGCAGTGTGCTGTGGTTCAGATTAGAATCACAAAGGCAACGGCCCTTCATATGGGATAAATATAATCTAATTCAGCACTGCCTAGAAATGGGTAACAACTTTCCATGAAAGTTGTGAAGAGACAAGGGCAGCTGGGGGGGGGGGGTGATCACTGCTACAGCAGCCTTAGCTATATGGTTTATATCCTAAGGATGTAACAACCGGCCAAGCTTCCAAAGCTACAGGGCACCTTCAATGCACTCAAACCATTAGGCAGCTCGAGATGAGCTGTCAAAAAAAAAAATCACTGGTTTGAGCTCTAACAAAAAGATGCCTTTAATAAAGGCTTTACACAGTCTGGAAGAGGCTAAGGAAGCAGAATTCTCGCCCACATGAAAATGAGAGATGGCAGCCAACTGAACCTTGACAGTAGAAGAACTAGCTCCGTGTTGAAAAATATCAGCTAGAAAATCAAGAATGGCAGAAAGAGGAGCCGTGAAAGGGTCTAAACTCCTTTGAGAGGCCCAAAAGGAAAAACGTTTCCACTTGCTGCGATAAACCTTCCTGGTCGAAGACTTATGAGCAACCACCAGAATAGATCTAACAGAGGAGGATAGTCCAGGAGTCCTAGCAATCACGGGAACTGGAGCAGCCAAGCTGTGAGCTTCAGACTGTCCAGATTCAGATGAGGCACCCCTGAAGGGTGTGAAATCGGATCCTGAATGGGATCTAGGATCCAAGATGGAGCCAGAAGGTGAGACCATAGGAAGGGAAATCATACCGGGTGAGGCCAGAACAGGACAATGAGAATCACTTTGTTTCCCAGTCGATGAGCTTTCTGTGGAAACCTCGGAATAAGAGGTACTGGTGGATAAGCATACAGAAGATTGAGAGGCCAAGCATGAACTACAGCATCTCTGGGGGACTCTCCTGGCAGGTGGGTCAGAGCGAAAAACTCGCTGCACTTCGCGTTGGAAGGAGATGCGAAGAAATCACAGCAAGGTTGACCCCATTCGCTGAAGATCTATTCCGCTACTGCCAGATTCAGAGACCACTCGTAAGGCATCAAAATGGCCCGACAGCCTGTCCACTAGGATGTTGGACCATCCCAGAAGGTGCGTTGCGATGAGAAAGCGACAGGTGGAGCTTGCTCATTCCCACACTCTCAAGGCCTCGCAACAAATGGGGTAAGATCCGGTCCCTCCCTGTTTGTTGATATACCAGACCACTGACATGTTGTCTGACTGAATTGCAATCGTTCCCAGAGGAAGAAAGGCATGAAGGGCCTGTAACACTAGAAGGACTGCCCTCATCTCTAGGACATTTATGTGCAAGCTGGTCTCTATGGGGGACTACAGGCCTTGGACTGTCCTGCCCGAACAATGCCCCACCCACACGAGTTGGGAGGCATCCGTGGTCACTGTGGCTTGGGCCGGGGTTGAAACAAAGGGTCGTCCCTCCAGAATGTCTGGAGAGCACATCCACCATATGAGGGACGACTGACAGACTCAACGGAGTTGAACTGGATGTGCCAAATGCAGTTCCACCAGGGACCACTGTACCGCTAGAGTCCACTGTAGAATTCTCATGTGCAACTGGGCACACAGGAGAAGAGTTATGGTCACCGCCATCGAGCCTAAGGCCCTCAACACCAATTCTGCAGTTGGAAGATGAGAATGGTAGATCAGGGAGACATGCATCCTCAGGTTTTGAACTCTCTCCGAGGTCAGGAAGATTTTGCACTGAAGAGCATCTATCCTGGCACCAATGTAGCCCATCACCTGTACAGGATCTAGGAGAGATTTGGATACGTTGACTGTGATCCCCAAATGCAGGGCAAGAGTCAGGAAATAATCCCTGGTTTGGGAGAGTAGATGGCTGGTGGGAGCAGTGAGGAGCCAATCATCCAGTTACGGATAGACCTGAATCCCCTGAAGCCTCAGGTGAGCTGCTACCACCGCCATAACTTTAGTAAACACCCTGGGGGCTATGGCGAGACCAAAGGGTAGGGCTCGGAATTGGTAATGATAGACTCCTAACCGGAAATGGAGGAACCTCCTGGAGCTTCTGTGCATTTTTATGTGATAGTAAGCATCCTGGAGGTCTAACAAACACATCAAGTCGCTCTCTTGCAGGTACGGCATGATGGACTGTAATGTGACCATCCGGAACTTCTCTTTGGCAACTGACAGGTTCAGGGTAGAGAGGTCTAGAATGGGCCTCAAGTTCCTACTTTATTTGGCATCAAAAAGAACCTGGAGTAGAAGCCCGTTCTGGAGTGATCTGGGGGGTCAGTTTCAATGGCTCGTTTTTCTAGCAGCTTGGAAATTTCCTGTGCTGCTGCCTCCCTTTGCGCGGGTGGTACATCTGGGAGATGTCTGGGAGATTTGGGGGAACCACAAAAGGGATAGGGTACCCTCTGGATATGATCTGAAGCACCCAGCGGTCTGATGTTATGGACTCCCACACTGATAGGTGCAAGGACAATTGTCCTCCAACTGCCTCCAGAGTAGAGCAGCTGGGCAACCTCTCAGGGTTGCTGCCCAGATCTGTCCAAGAAAGGTTCGAGACCCAAAAATCTTCGGACCCCCCTCTGCCTCTGGGTCGGCATCCATTCTGTCCCCCTCTGCCTCTGGGGGAAGAAGAGTCTGAGTGACCCGGGAATACTGTGACTTCCGGAACCACATCTTCTTTTGCCCTCTCTGATTTCGGGAAAAGGACCTTTGAGGGTCCGAGAAGTGGATCCCGATGACAAAAAGTGTCTTCCTGTCCTTCTCACTCTGGACTAGTGTCTCTTTGATGGTCTTAGCAAAGACAGTAGAGCCGTCATAAGGGGCATTGGCAAAGGACGCCTTGAAGGGTTCAGAAAAATCACATAAGCTGAGCCAGGTGTTGTGCCTCATGGACATGCCGGACCCAGCTGCCCTAGCTGCTCCTTCCGTAGCATATGAAAGGAGTCACATGGACGTGTTGGAGACTGCTTTTAAAAGCCATCCTCACTGAGAATGAAGCCTTGTCTTCCTGTGACATGTACTTGGGGGAAGACTCCTCCAGCTCCTTTACCAGATCGTGTTGGAGTCTGGTGACATGGGCCATGTAAGTTCAGTGCCCTAATCGAAAAGCTAGCTGAAGCGTAAACCCATTTCCCTAGGAGATCCATCATCCGCGACTCTCAGTCAGGCGGATGAACCGAGGAACTCTCCTAAGCAAGTTCCTTCTTCGTGGCTGCTGCTACCACCATAGCGTCTAAGGGGGAGCTCTTATTCCATGCTGGTCTGTCTATGGGGGGACTTAAAATCTTGTCGGGTCTTTTCGAGACAGGTTTCATGGTGTCCGTTTCCGTCCATGCCTGTGAGGTGACCAGATCCACCAAAGGATCCGTGGGAGGGGACACCCAGGAAGTAGACGGGCCCGTGCCGAAAGCCTCCAAGAACATGGACTCGTCAGAAGGTTTGGGGCAGACCAACCTCCCCGTTGGCACAGGATTTCCATGATGTCTCCAAAGGAGGCATCCTCGGGAGGTGACCTAGGGGAACCTTCCCCATCATCCAAGTCCGTGTCCTCAGTGAGGGACTCGGGGGAGTCCAAGTGCCTCCTCTTACATGTATGCTTGCGAGGTACCTCTCTGGGGGGACCTCGCAAGCCAGTTGTTCCTCAGGGGAAACCGTTTAGGGCTGCTTAAGCACGGGCTGTACCTCTGGTAAAATGATGGGGACTGTAGTCAGAGCCAAGGGGGTCTGGGTGGAGTCCAAGGGGACAGTCAGGGGTCTCGATCCAACAAAGAGTACCCTTTCTACCATGTCGAACGCCAAAGGAGAGTGAACCTCCTGAGAAACCAATGAGACCAGTCTTCCCAGGTCAGACGAGAGAATCGGAGACGGGCCCGAAGTGGACGGAACTCCGAGGGAGGGAACTTGGCCCGAAAAGGCAGAGCCGATGAAAACGGTTCCACTCCCTCGGACCTGACATGCTCCAGGCAGCTGTCGGCATCGATGAAGCAGGTACTGTCGGCACCGACCCCCTGACCAAAGCCACCCTCTGATCCGAATACTCTGAACCCGAAGGTCGGATTGGAAAAGCAAAAATAGGCTGGAAAAAGGGAAGCGACCCCCCTCCAGAGGGAGGGGGGCTGACAAGATCCCCATCTGGATCTGAGTACAGATAAACCTCATCATCATTTTATCCAGATCAACCTTTGACAAAGACTGGGTGGACCTCGACGATGCCACGGTGTCTGACCTGGTGGGTCGGGACACCGAGGCCAGAGAAACTGAACGCGTCTCCTCCGGCTCCAGGGAGAACCTCAGAGATCGGAGCAGAGGGAAGTCACGGATCCGTAATGTTTTTATGGGTGAAGGGAGGTCCAGAGACCTCTTTTGCTTTTCCCTCACCTTCAACTCTCCTTCTCTCTGCTCCTTCTCCTCTCCGCTTCCACAGGCTTTTAAACAGGAGGTTGAGTCCCAGCCTGGGAGGGAGGAGAAGCCAGGGGAAGAGAAGAAGGAGAGGCGGCCACAGCAGCCGCTGTGGCCGAAGCCAGAGACGAGGAAACAGACTCTGAAGGGGGAATAAGGCCTTTGAGGGCCAACTTGGCCTTCCTATACTTAATGGCATGGGGATTGAAGTCCGCACATATACTGCAATCCACATTCAGATGGGCCATGCCCAAGCACACAACACACAGAGTGTGGTCATCAGCAGGGGGTAACTTATGGCCACACCCAGTGCAACGTTTAAAGATAGGCTTGTCAGCCATACTAACAGAGAAAGAAACCTTAAGAAAAAGAGAACAGTTTCTTTCTACTGACACGCAAACACCCACTCACCACACTCGTACACAGAAAACACTGAGGGGGAGGGGAAGCAAAAAAATATTTTTACACAACAATACAAACTATTCTAAAACTCGAAGCACCAAGCAAAGGGAGGAGAAAGAGGAACCTATCTAACAATTTTTAAAGAAAAAAGATCATCCAAAAGGTTTTACCCACTTGACTAAGTTGGAGCTCAAGAGACACGATGCAGAATCAATTTGCGGCAAACGAGATCTGGGGATGGAAGGCAGTGGAGATGTATTATGGGTAAGGGAGGAGTTTGGAGCTCGGAGCAGATGTTAGTAAAAGTTGCTAGCTTGGATCCAATACGGATCCATAACCCACAGGTTGAAGATCAAATGAAGTAAACTACTTCAGATCTACAGTAAAAATATATACATATATACACCCTAGCAAAAATATATACATATATACACCCTAGCATAATTAAAAAAGAAAAAGGAGGATGGAGGAAGGTACTGGTTACTGCAGCAGTGACCATCTACTGTTAATTTACACAACTGTACAATGTTCATCATACTGACCATTGCGCTACAGCAGCCTTACCTATATGGGTATATTACCCTAGCTTAGTAAACTTGGGAGGTGGAAGGGGGAGGGGGGTCCAGGAGCCTTTGTAGAATGGTCCTAGCAAAGCCTGATCAAGACCTAGAGAAGGAATCAAGCTTGTAGCGCTTTGTAAAAGTATGTACACAGGACTAAGCTGCTGCTTCTTGAATGCTTCTAGAATCCAACCTTTTTGCTAACAGCAATAGATAAAGCCAAGGTCCTGGTAGAGTCAGCCTTAACCCAGCCTCGAACAGTTTTGTTGTTGTGAGGATAAGTGACCCACCACAAAAAAAATTTTTTTGAAGAAGGCATTATTTGAATGACAGTGTCCAAATCCTCCTGGCAGTGCTAAACGAAGATTTTGAGATACCATAGTAGCTTCATATGCAGTTTGGCATTATTGAGCACCAGAATACAAGATGCCATGAACCCTAACGTTTGAAGGACTGTCCTGAAACTGCTTCCACAACAGAACAACACACATCAGGAAGGTAAAGCATCCAAAAAAATCCCACTTTAACATGCCAAGCTAATTCTGAGTCCCTCAACAGGGCATGCCCTGCGAAGAACACAGGCACAGTGGCAGCCCCCCGGAGGGAGGCCTGTACATCAAACCACATTGCAAAGAATGCTTACCCATGAGCAGAACACATGATGAAAATCCAGCAACTCTTTACACTCAACAAAAGGTAATAGCCTGAGACAACCATTTGGAAACTGTTGATTTATTATTTAAAGTTTTAATTGGAAACGGGTTGATTATAATTTATCTAAAAGTGAATGGCTGGATTTAAAAAAATTTCCAAACAGAAAGAATTGGTAGTTAAACCCTCTAATAAGGGGAATAAAATAATAATTATGCATTATACACAATATATGAAAATGTGTTTAGATCTATTAGGGGATGAAACAGTATATTGTATAGTAAGTGATGATGCTGTTGAACAAGCTAAAAATAATTATATATCTTTAATACAGAAGGGCCTAAGATTGGGCTACTGGTCTGAGACTGATGTTAAAAATAAGCTGGTAACTGTAGACACTGGTCCAGCTTATTTTTATTGCCTACTCAAAATTCATAAAAATATTAGGAATCCACCTGGTAGACCCATAGTTTCTGCCAGTAAATATTTTTTGCATAATTTGGGGGTTATTTTACATCAGGTATTATTAAAGGAAGCTCAGAAGCTCCCTTCTTATATACAGGACTCTTTTGATTTTTTAAATAAAATAAAAGAGGTTATAAGGAAAGACAACCTGTACTGGATAACATTGGATGTGAAGAGTCTTTATGCAAATATTAAACATGTGTTTGGATTAGAGGCATTACATAAACGAATGGGTGACTATCCTCTTACATATTATATTTTAGATTTAGTGAAATTTTGTTTGGAAAATAATTATTTTTATTTTGATAATCAAATTTTTAATCAAATACAAGGTACAGCCATGGGTGCTCCATTTGCACCCATGTATGCGAATATTTTTATGGGATTGGCTGAACAAGAATGTATCTACACTAATTCTTTTGTTAAAAAATATGTTAAATTTTATTTTAGATATATTGATGATTTGATTTTTTTATGTGAAGGGGTATGCACTTGGTATTAAATTTTGTACAAGAGATTCAACTTAATAGGTTTGATACATCTTTTGATGGTCTACAATACGGACAAACAGTCTCTTTTTTGGATATTAATCTACAGGGTACTGTTGGACAATATATTAGTACAAGTATCCATAGGAAATTTGACTTGCCTAATCAGTTTTTAATGGGTACCAGTTGTCACCCAAAACATATTATTGAAGCTTTGCCGTATGGCGAATTTTTGAGAATTTCTCGATTATGTAATGAAGATAATGTATTTATGAAAGAAATACAGTGCACTAGGACCATGTTTGAAAGAAGACATTATGATACCAAATTAATAGAATCAGATATTCAAATGATACTTAATATTAGATATAATAATAGATCATTACAGAAGAAAAGGTGTAATAGTTATGTTGTTAATCATAAAAATGCTGAGAATTTATTTATAGTTTCCACTTATAATATTTGTAGTGATAGTATTAAAAAACATACAACACATTTTTGGGAATTTTTAAAAAAAATTTGTTGAGCTTAGTAGTTTAACTGAGAAACTATTATTTTTTTCTTATAAGAGGGGTAGAAACATCAAAGATATGGTGGTACATACCAGATTTTGTAAACCTGAAGTTAAATTGTATTACCATATTGCTGCTATAGGAATGCCATCATGTGGGAAATGCAGTGGCTGTCCATATACAATTAATTTTTTTTCACATATAAACAATATTGGTTTTAGACCCAACGGGTCATATAATTGTAGAACGGAAAGAGTTATTTATGCCATTAAGTGTGGATGTAATAAGTTTTATATTGGTCAAACTAAGAGAATGTTTAAGATAAGATTGTTGGAGCATTTGAGGGACATTAGAGCAAATAAATTAGAGAGCCCCTTACCTCAACATTTTTATGAACATCATGGGGGAAAGTGTGATAGTTTAAAGGCAACTATTTTAGAACAAATTTTTATAAGTGAGTCTGATATAAATAAGATAAAGAATGTGCTTTTAAAGAAAGAAACTTTTTATTTTAAAATACGACACTTTGATACCTAAAGGTCTGAATACAGACTGTTGTTGGAGAAGTGTTGTCTGAAATGGTTTTGAAATGTACTGTATTTCTTTAATTTTTAAGTACTTGATTGTTTAATTGTTTGATTAATAATGTACTGATTGTAGCTGGTGTTATATAAACTGTTTCAATATTTGGTGTGTTACAACCTTGAAGGCTGAGTGTGGCCGAGGCACTAGAGAAGAGAAATAAAACCATTTGGAAAGTGTCTGTTTTGACACAGGTTGTCCCTTATTTTTACCTTCACAAGAAATGAAAGATTGATCTGCAGATTTGAAAGATCTTGTTTTGATAGTAATGGAGCTGTCTGTGGACATCCACGTTATGAAGATTCCTTTCTTCATCATCATTTTTAGGTTGAGGAAAGAAAATGAGGAGATGGATGGTTTGGGCTTAAAGTAAACTCCGATACCAATTTAGGCACAAAAGGAGGATTAGTTCTCATAGAAACCCGGTCTCTGTGGAAAATGAGATAGGGTTAACTCAACATAAGAGACTGCAACTCAAACTCTTCTTGCAGAGGTCACAGCAATCAATAAAACAGATTTCCCATGTTAAGAACTTCAAGTCAGCTGGATGAGCTGGTTCAAATGGAGCAATTATCAGCTTCTCTAATACAGGGGAGCCACAGGTTTTCTAGGAGGTCTCTTATGCAAAAACACTTTCATAAACATTTTGACAGGAGAATGCCTTTAAAGAGGTGGGATCCATGGGCATACATGTTGAAATGGCCAATAAATGAACCTTAACAGAGGAATTAGAAAGGCCCAAGGATAGTAACACACACAAATAATGTAAAAATGGGAAAACCACTAACCCCGAATGGGTACTGGTTATGTTGCTGGCACCAGCAAGAAACACTTTTCCATTTGCTGATGCATGATTTCATAGTAGCAGGCTTTCTTGTCTCCATTAATACTTGATGGATGTCCTCAACAGACAGATGCTTAAAGGGAATTAAGACCCTATCATCCAGACAGTCAGTCAGTTGAAGATGACTGAGGTCAGGGTGCATCAAACATCCCTGCACCTGTATGAGTACATCCATTCTGCGAGGAAGGTTGTGGTTGTCCCTGATCATTTCCAAAGAGAAGGGAGAACTGCTGTTGTATGGGCTAGAAAGGAGTCACTGTAATGAACTTGGGGGTTCCTTCTGAATCTTCAGAAGTACCCTGGATATCAGTGGTAAGGGTAGAAAAGCATACAGGAACATTCCTGTCCATGGAAAAAGAAAAGGCATCTGGCTTCCAGGCCTTCTTGCATAGTGTCCTGGTGCAGAATTCTGCCAGCCCATTGTTGAGAGAGGAGGCAGAGAAGTCTACATGAACTCCTCACAGATGGATCAAATCTTGGAAGACCCTCTGATCTAGTTTCCATTTGTAAGGGACTGCCTTTGTTCTGCTTAGCTAGTCTGCCAAAGGATGTAAGACCCGTTTCCCCCTTGCTTGTCACGTACCACATGACTGTGGTATTGTCTGTAACAATTTTAAGGCATCAGGGGAATGAAAGATGACAGAGTTGAGTGCCATGATCCGAGCAAGCATTTCCTTTATATTTATCTGCTTGCATCTGTCCTTGGTGTCCCAAACACCTTGCACTTCTACCTGTTCTGGAACTGCTCCTCAAGCAAAGTCCGAGGCATCTGTGGTGACTGACTGCTTTGGAGCAGGACGGGAGACCTGGATTTAGGGATATTTGCTGTCTCCACAAAGGGATTTATCTTCTGACAAACCACAGGACTGAGATTTGAAAATATGGGTTTTGATGCTAGGACCAAAAAGACTTCAGATACTATTGTATCTTTCTCATGGAGTCTTGCAAAGAGTATCATGAGAATCATAGATGCCATACGACCCAAAATCTTGAGATATTCCTTAGCGGTGACCGATGTCTGTGTGGAAAACCCTAGAAAAAAATCTAGGTAGAGAGCTACTTTTTCCAGGGTATGAAATGATCCTTGAACATTGGTGTCTAGCAGACACTGCAGGAACACAATCCTGTGTGAAGGACTCAAAAAATAATTTGAATGTTCTTTTGGAATCATCACACACCCAAGACAGAAATTCCTGACATTTTGAAAAAGACTCTGCAAAGATAATCAAATTGTCTAAATTCTAAATATAGAAAAATGCAGATACCCTGCAGCCTTCAATGAGCTGTAACTGGAGCTAGACACTTTGTGTGAACACTCTTGGTGCAGTGGATAGTTCAGTGGGTAAGGCAGAGAAGTGATAATGTGATCCAAACGCACAGTACCTTAAGATACACAAGATGTCTGGATAAATGGGGATGTAATAAGCAACTTTTAAATCTAGTGTTACCAGGAAACTTAAATGAGGAAGAAGGGGTGACAGGTTGTCAAGTGACAGCGTTTTGAACTTGGGTACCGTCAGAAACTGGTTTAGGAAAGGAAGATTCAGATCGGGTCTACAAGCATTCTATTTCTTTGGCACCAAAGAACATCCTTGAATTAAAAACCTTTCCCAACCTGGGAAGTAGTAACAGACTGTCACTCCCTGAGATGACAAATGCTGAAAGATGGGCAAAAAAGAAGATTCTGATCTGTTGGATGAAGAACCACCCCCTGGAATGCAGGAATTTCCTCACACTGCCACACTGTAACCTTGATGAATGATCTTCAGACACTGTTTGTCTGAAACTATTTGTTGCAAAAACAAAACTGGGTATTCAAACTTTCTGGAAGGGGAAAGGGACTACTACTCATTCTGACTTGTTGGACTGTCCTTGGTTGGGGGGGGGTCCCTGTATTCTTTAGGAATCCTCTGTTTCTTCTTAAAATGCCCATTTATTAGCATTTTGCTGAGACTTAATTTGTTTCTTGCAAAAACTGAATGAGGGGTTAGAGAATCCCTTACAAAATTTGGAATAGGAGGGAGAGCGATTTCCCTGGATCAGCTTTAACCCTCTCATCACACTATTTCAAAACCTCTACAGCAAAGAGACTAAAAATTAAATCTCTATCCAGAGGAGAATTTAACGTCTCGTTTTTCACATAACCAAGGATGTTCTGAGAACACAGCCAGGCAAACTTCTTCAAAACAGTACCAGTGGCCACAGCCCTGGAAGTCGTATCAGCATCCTTGCACTTTAAACTGAGTTGTGATTTGCAAAATGGAAGAAAATTAAACAATTTAAATTAGATTTCCTCATAAAAAGAAACTGCCAATGGACATTTCTCATATTTTTACAATTAGGTTAGGGTTGGTGTAGTGGTCAAGGTGTTTTCCTCGCAATCAAGAGGCACAAGGTTTGATTCTCACTAAGGGAAATTGACTAGGCTTAAAATAGCTCTCAAGGGTAGTAGTCTAGTACTTACCTATGAACTTATAAACTTTAACATGTGTGCCTGACAATTCAAAATTCTAAAAATCAAAGCTGCAGAAGCATATACCTTTTCCCCATACTTCTCTATTATCACAACATTGTCAGAAAGAGTAGAATTGGAATTAACTAAATGCTTAGCTGCAGTAATATTAACTAAAGCTACAGCTGCCGAGTCAGGTCTGAGATGAATGTATAAAGACCGAGGAACGTTATACAATCTATCAGCCTTTTTAGGGGCAGCAGGTGGACTGTCAGGAAAACTGCAGACAGTGACAAACATCTTCCAAAGCTGAAAGCATGGGAGAAATGGGTGAAGGTTTTTAAATTCCATTTGTAACAGCTCAGTATTTTCTGAGGGAAGGAGAAGCCTTAGTGTTCTCCCACTGAAAACACTGGCACATTCTGGAAATATAGTCCCAGAGAAAGAGAACCCCCCACAGGCAGAATCAGATACTGTGATCTCCTCAGAGTTTGAATTTGAAATCTGAGGAGAAAACCCCACATCTGTCACTTCATCTTCTTGTTCAGATTCTGATTCCTAAATCTCTTCATGAAAACAGGTATCCCTCTGTTTTAATAGAAACCACTTTAATAAGAAGGGTGAATATCATGAATTACATCCTGAGGCACATCTAGTAAACTACTCATGGCTATGGAAATTTGAAGATTAGGTACGTTTAGTTTTCTTTTTTTTTTGAGATGAAAAATGATGCCAACAGTATCATTAATGACAACAGCAGCTTCCCCAGGGAGGGCGCAGCATTCTGACTAAACAGGGAAGCCTTTCCTATCTTCTCCCAGGGGTAACAAGATTGGTTCTCCCTTGCCCACTGAGAGGACCCCAACAGTCGCAGAGGACATGGCTAACCCCCAGTCCATAAAACCTGTAACTGCAACACCACAAGGGATCCAGGGTAAAAGATAAGAAGTTTGAGGAAGCAGTTTTGGGCACAGCAAATTCACTCACCTGTGGCTGAGTCAAATTGCTAGCATGTTGTGATGGCAAAGGCTGTATACTTAACATTTTCTTTTTGTGGCTGGAAGGACGACAGACCATGGGACCGGTAGTTTGTTACATGGTCAAGCCAAAAATGGTGCCTCATTCTTGGAGAAATTAAGCAGCATATGCTGGTAAAGTTTTAAAGTTGCAAAAGTCACCTTCTCACAAAAACATAGTAAAAAGTTTTTATACACTTTGTCAGCCCAAAAATGTAAAATAAACAAGTTCTTTAAATAGCTTTTAAACGGACAGGAAAAAATGCAGTCCATTTAAAAGTATAATTAAATCCTTAGACAGCCCACTAGAGCACAAATTCCGAGATTACAACTTTTTTTATTTTTTTCCATGGAAGGTTTCTCCCCCAAAAAGAACTTATCTGCCCAGAAAAGGAACAGCACATCGTTCCTTGAAAGCCTACAGAGGAACTCTCTCATTGTCAGGAAAGCTCTGAATGGCTTGGCACTCAAACCTATGAATTTAGGCAGCTCAGCTTCAGCTGCATAATGGTTTGAGCAAGTGGAATGTGTGATGCTTTGAAAGCTGGTCAGCTGTTATATTCTTGGCAGGATATAACCCATATAGCGACGTCTACTTCAGCAGTGATCAATACGATGAGCATCTACATGTGCTTTCCTATAGGTTAAGTGAGTTGAAAAGAAATGGCTTGAATGTGGGATAAAGAACCCACACCAGACAGCAAATTCACTGTACAGACTGCAGCCAATGACAAGAAAATTGGATGAAGTAAATTTCTGGTTTCTTGAAAAATGATGCAAATGTGGCTGAAGTCTTTATCAGGACTGCTAGCAGACATGTCTAACCTAACAGTTGTTATCCATCACAACCTCTGTCATAACTGCTGCTACCCCTCTGTAAGCCTCTTTGAAGCAATACCAAATTTAACCAATGCATACTTAATACGTACAGAGGTACTTTATTTCTTACTGTATTCTTATTTCCTCCATACATAAGTAAGCATTGGTTAAATTTGGTATTGCTTCAAGGAGAACTTTAACTGGAGCTCACCTGGCCTTTACCTTGTATTTCCCAGGGTTCCTTAATGCGCAGATTAATGCTCCATGACCACCCATCGAATGGCCAAAGATGGATGCTCTCTCCGAATCAGCAGGAAAGTTTGCATTTATCAGACGTGGCAACTGTATGGGAACAAAAACAGAGAGAAAATGCTGAAGATGATGCTAAATAATCAACATAAAATGTGTGCAACAAACTATATCTAAGTAGTAAAACAATTTGTTGTGGGGAGTTTCACAATACCAATATTAGAAGTTAAACACACTGCGCTTCATATTTCAGATTTCTCCACCACCACCAATGTAACTTCCACAGCGGTAGCAGAAACAGCATCTCAAGGGATTAGATCACCCATGCTTTTGTTTCTTATTAATGGAAGTGCAGGCCCTTCTTGAACAAGTGCATAGATCTTATAGAGTCTCTAATGCAATGCTAGATGCCTTAGAAAGTACATGATTCAAGTAGACACAAACCAGATAAAGCCACCAGGTTGTGCTACAGTGTGTACTTCCAAATTAAGCCTACTATTGCAGAACTAACAACTGCCACAGTCTCTAGTGAACAAAAAAATGAAAGCCTGGTGCAACTCCCATCAACACGCACAAATACAAATTCAATCCTGAGAGACGCTCACTAGACCGACTACCTGCAGTCAACAAAACCACCACCTCCCCAAACACACATTCCCTCTAATACAGACATTACATACACACAAATAATTCAGCAGACCTTCTTACTACTTTCCTAAAAATAAACAATTATAGACAAATGTGTATTACTGTCCTTTACATCGCTCCTGGCAACAATACAGCTATACTGGAAGATATACTATATTGGATAACCATAACAATAAAAATTCCAGAAGAAAAAATACAGCAAGGTGATGTGAATGTCAGTTGGTTGGACAAACTACCCTACATCTATAGCATGAACTTATATGGTTTCACACAAATAATTAATAGCCTCACACACAAGAAGACATCAAATTCCCCGTTAAACTGGATCCTACTTATCAGATACCACCACAGGTAGAATATCAGACTCTCTCAATGATCACCTCTCAATCTGTACAACCAAACACTTCACACATCCACCTAAACAGCATGTTTATAAAACATTACAACCTTTCCAAGTTTCAAGGAGACATGTTCATTACTACCCTAATCATCTATTAACAGGAACCCTAATAGTCCTCCCCTTAGATTATGCTGTAAATGGATTCAATACAACTTTCCTGAATATTCTGAATAGCCTTGAACCTCCTACAAGGAAGGGACTAAAAACAAACTGGCTACCCAAAAAGAGCAGAATGCTTATGCAGAACTGAGAAAGCATGGAAAGAGCGGCAAGAATGTAAAAACACAACATCTTGAAATGCTTCGCAACTATCCTAAAAGCAAATAAATGAAAACAAAAACTATACAATAAACTTTCAGAATAAACACAACTCAAAAAAATTCTAGACAGCAATTAAAGAAATCCTGCATTCCGTCCAAAAATTAAATCCTAACCCCTTTCCCACAACTCGCCACTAGAAACTGCAATAAAATTCAACTCTTATTTCATAGATACTATATTTTCTAACCAAGGATTCCCCAACATCTAATCTTAACCCTGCCCAACAGCCACACATCACCACATCCCCTTACCTTCAAATCTGTTCCACATCCCATATAAAACTACTCAAACAAAATCAAAACCATGCTCTACGTCAGCTGAAGACCTTTCAAGCAAGTACCTTAAAAGAACAGCCAAGAGCATTGGCTATCCTGTCTCAATCCTTATAAATAGGTCAATCCAGGAATCACACGTTCCCTCTCTCTGAACTGACATTACCCCTCTGCACAGAGGCGGAACTTCAACTGACATTACTAATTTTAGATCTATAGCAATCCTACTCCCCCCCCCACACCAAATACTTGAAAAATGTATTCAAAAACAACTGCTAAACTATCTCCTGCAAGAAGAAAGTACAATTGTGTAAAATCATACCATAACAGTAGATGTCCTTTTCACCATTGCAGTATTCTTAACTTTAGGGACGTCCTGCCAAGGAAAGCCCAATGTCTGGCCAGTATACCAAAGCCTTTAGATCTTGCATGTGCTGTATGTCTCATGTATGCTCCTCACACAGATTTAGGGCATAACAAGGTGACATACAGACACAGTTACCCAATACTGAATTGCCCCAGCAGATAGTCTAGGACAAAAAGGCAGCTATGCACATCCAAGTGGAGACAGTGCAGAAGGAAAAATGGGACACTCGTCCAGGAGGGTAAATAAATCAAAACCTAAAAGAAAAATGGGGATGGAGGGATGGACTGAATACTGCAACAGTGAAGGGAAGGACATCTACTGTTATGGTAAGATTTCACACAGCTGTACTATGTCCTTCGATATCACTTCTGCAGTATTCTTAATCTTAGGGAGAGTACAAAAGCTCAAGAAAAGGAGTGAGAGGTGGAAAGTTGGGAACAGCCCTCAACAAAACCACGTAAGATGGCCCTAGCAAAACCTGCTCTGGCTCTAGAAACAACGTCTAGTTTATAATACTTAATAAAGGTATGCAATGTAGACCAAAGTAGCAGCTTCAAGGATGAAACTGATGTCCAAACTTGAAGAAAAAGTCACCAGAAAAAGCAACAGCCCTAGTGGAATGAGCTCTAAATGAAGTAGACAGACACTTGCCATGAACATAACAAAAGGAAATGGCCTTCGATATCAAGGAAGAGATGCTTTGCTTTGAAACAGCTAAACCCAAAGTCCTGGGATGAAAAAAAATAAAAAGCTGGTCAGACTAAGAATAATACCAGAGCTGTCTTTGCAAACACAAGGTATGCAGAACCCTCTCACTAGCAGAGTATGGAGAAGGAAAAAGGGAAGTGAGTTGTACTGCCTGATTAAGAGCAACTCATTAACAACCTTGGGCATCAAAGGATTAGTCCAAAGAGACCTTGTCTCTGTGAAAAAACAAAAAAGGATAAATGGCCATAAGGGTGTGAAGCTCAAAACCCCTCAGAGCAGAAGTAACAGCAAGCAAGAAGACAGGCACAGTGCTGCAGAGAAGCTGAAGCTGCAGGCTCAAAAAGGAGCCTGGGTCAATTTTTCCAAAACAAAATTAAGGCCCCAGTGAGGGGAATAGGCTTCCTTGGGGGCCCAAGATACAGGACTCCTTTAAGAAACTGTTTGACCTCAAAATGAGATGCTAAAGGAGGATTCAAAGGCAGGCAGGCAGAAACAGCTGACAAATAGGCCAAGCTAGACTGGAGTAACTCAAATAGGAGAGTACTAGAGAGACCCCCACTGAAAGAGAGTCTTGTCTATCAGCATGGCAGCAGACCAAAAATCTTTTCCACCTGGACATACAAGACTTTCTAGTTGCAGGTCTTCTTGCCTCCTATAAAACTCTGTGCATATCCTCAGAAAATAGGTGCCGAAAAGGGATCAAAACCCTACCACTCACAGAGTCAGTTGAAGAGCAGACAAGTGAGGATGGATGAGTGACCCCTTGGCCTGTATGAGGAGATCTAACTGGTCAGATAACTTGTGGCGATTGCTCCTGGCTAGGTGCATTAAAAAGAGGAACTAATACTATCTTGGCCAAAAGGGGAGTCACTAGCAAGATATTTGGGGAGTTCAGCTGAATCTTCTGCTGGACTATTGAAACCTCTTGGGAAAGTTCCAGGGCCATTAAATCATTAAATGGGTCCCGATTAAACCCCTGCCATTCCAGGACGTACCGAAGAACATTTAGTCTTCTGCTTTTTTCTTGGTAGGGACGTCAGCCTTAAAACACCAAAGGATCCAAACCCTGACAGGATTCAATAAGAGCACCTGGACTCTTCCCTGATCAGAATCTGCAGAATTCCTCTAGAGCCCTCAGAGATAATTAGTCACGGTTTCTTCAATGTCCAGAGCAGATGCCCGCAAAGCCTCAGAGGATGTGTGAAAAGAAGGATCTATGCTGACCTCTGACAGGGTTATGGCAGAAGAATCCAAAGCTGACACCTGACAGTCTACAGAGCTATCACCTGCTTTTAGAAAGACGTCTGGTGGAGGCTGGACAGCTAAAGAATCCAGTCAAGATTTCTTGGACTTCTTACTTAACAGAAGAACCTTAGGGTTAAATAGATTCCATCATGCTACCCTCGGCCAACTGTTAAGCCTCTGGTTCCCGAGATAGATGGCCAGGGAAGACAACCGGCTTCAAATAGTCTTGTACACAGATGTCTTATAAACACTACAAGAGGTATGGTTGTGGGAAGCCCCAAAACAATAGAGACACTGTTCGTGATGATCCTTAAGGGGAATCTGCCTCCCACACTGACATTTACTTCTTGTGTGACATGAACTCCAGGTAATCAAAGGAAAACAAGACCAACCGTAAAAAGAAAAAAAAAAAAGATCCCAACAGGGCACTTATCTCACAGCTGGGTATTCAGCACAGCAAAGGAAGAAAAGACTGATGAGCGATAGTAACTGCATCTGTACATCACCTTTATGTCCCAAGTACTATGCAGGACACATACATTTAATGAACGGCACATACACGAGCTAAAGGCTTTGGAATACTGGACAGACATGGGGATCTCCTCCCAAGGATAGCCCAAAGGTTAAGAATACTGCAACAGTGACATAGAAAGACATCTCCTATCTCCCACACAAAATGGATTCTGTACTTCCCACAGTACTAACACTGCACTTCTAACTTATGCAGACCCTGTCAAAGCTACAGATTCCTGCAAATGAAGTCCCCTTCTTATGTCTAGACTTGTCTAAAACCTTCAATACAGTTTCACAGCAAACTTTTACTTCAAATGTCATCATCACGTCTCTCAGTCCACCCTTCTATGGTTCAAAAGATACCTATCTAATAGGTCGCCATCAGTAAAATGGCACTCCACCCTCTCATTCCTCTCAGTCACCACTGGTGTACCACAAGGCTCTATCCTTGGTCCCCTCCACACATCCAAACAGGCCTCCCTAATACAGTATGCAGACGAATCCACTCGCATGCCTATCTGACTACACCACACGCATACAAAAAATTACTTGGGAAGCTTTAACAGACACCAAAACATGGCTTTGTGACTGACAACCCATGCTCAACCCTAAAAAACAAACTACTAATTTCGTCACCCCCAAAGGTGGTGCAGTGGGGCAGCGGTTAGCACTGTTGCCTCACAAGAGGTTCTCTGGTTTGATTCTCAGCTGGGGTGCCTTCTGTGCGGAGTTTGCATGTCCTCCTTATGTTTGCCTGGGTTTCCTCAGGGTGCTCCAGTTTCTACCCACATTCCAAATACATGCATCTAGAGCGTTTCTCCATGGGTCTCCACTGAAAATGGGCTCTGTCCCAGTCGGACTTTCTTGGTAAACAAATGTTAAATAAATAAATCAAATCCCTCTATCATGAAAAAAGCACATTTTAAAAAGCCCCCTCTTTATATTGCAACCAATGAAGTCACTTCTCACAGCAAATTATTAGAGGTGATAGTGGATGATAATCTTAAATTCGACCTGCATATACAAAACTGCAAAAAGAAAAAATCAAAAACTAGGGATGCTTTACAGAGCCAAAAACTCTCTCACCAAAGCAACTAAAACTATACTTGCTAGTACTTATCTCCTCCCCACACTACTTTATGGAGTTTCCATCCTTACTAACCTCCAAGCATCAGAAAAATCAAAACTTGAGCAACGCTACAACAAAGTTGCTACACTTGTAGCAATACCTTTTTCAGAACCCACCACTGTAGAGCACTAAAAAGCCTAAATTGGTTGAACTACCCCATCAACTAACATATACACAGCTTCTTGCCACCTATAAAATTATCTAACATCCATCTGCTTGTTCTACACTAAACATTCTATACAACCATGTTCCTTGTCTGTCATTATGATCAAATGATCAAAAACTCCTGCCTGTGCACAAACCTATCAAATCTGTAGGCCACTGTCTACACTCATACCATGTTTTTTAAGGCAGAGAACTCTTTACCTGTATCCATCTGGTCAATACCCCCACCTCCCTGCCCATACTACAAAATCACACTTTAAGACTTCCTAGCCAAAAGCTGGGCTCTACTGCTGCTCACCACCATGTGAAACTACATCCCTAAATGTGAACAAGTACCTATTCATACCTTACACTTCCTTACTCTTCTTTCTTTACTGCTGTCAATTTCTCTAT